>NC_139721.1:54028286-54665729 GCF_964211835.1 Anser anser
TCATATTGATTGATGATCTTCTTACTGTGTATGGACTTTCAGCATGAGAAGAACACATTTCATTTCAGTTAGGCAAATGATTTCTATATACGCAAGCAAACCCATTTTTCTAAAGTCCTTTTTTTCCAAACTTAATTTTAAATTGAAAATGTCCCAAGCAATGCTGAGCAGTTTCCATTTAGCTATTTTCTCTGTTTTTAAAAATGAGCATCGTAGGAGCCTAATTGTTTGATTAAATACAATAAATGCAGACTGACTTCTCCTAGAAACTACCCTGTAGCCTAACTGTAAACATCTGCCTTTGTTTGGTCTTTGCACTGCAGTTGTTAGTGCAACAGTATTATTAGAATGTATTTGCATATTAAAGAGGTGGGTTAGAGTCAGTCCAAGGGAAATTATATCTTGAAATTGCCTTAAGAGCAGGGCTTTGTTTTCTCGCTGAAACGAGCTGTTCAGCTGCTGTTGCAAGAGGCTGGAGCCCATTGGGGTGGATGTTCGATCCATTATTCATGATTTTAGTAGAGCTGGGTTATGGTGGGAGGGGGAAATGATTCCTCACCACCCAAAGAAAAAGCAAGTGAACTGGCAAGAATCTCCATAACTGAAAGGCATGGCAAAACTAAAAAAGGTAATGCAATGCTTTATGGAGCAAATGCCTGGTACAAATCAAAGGATTACTATGGCAACAAATGGAAACCTGTGTAAAATATGATTAAAAAAATTTCATCTGGTGGATTTTACCCTTTCTACCAGTGGAATAGCCATAAACAAAATGCAGCTTCCTTAAAGCAGGCTGCAGACTTCTCATGTTTATTCAGAGGTAATAAGACATTCTGGAGAAGAAAAAAAACTTTCAAAGTATCCCCCTTTTTTTTTTTTTTTGGTGTTTAATACCAGATGTTCCAAAATTGAGCTGTATTTCCTAGCAAATTCTTATTTTTCAGTGACAAGGTATCATTTCTGCCCTTAGCTGTGTAAGTAAGTATGTATCACCAAAGGCAAAAGTACTCATCTTTGCATTTTAGGTTTGAATATTGTGATTAGTTTTATACACACCTTTTAAAAACTCACATATCTGTTTCTCTGTACAAAAACGCCACAAAATTTCAGTTCCTCCAGTTTTATGGAAAAAGAATCACTGGTTTGATTTAATTTATAAGGTACGATTTGTCACCAGAGAATTAAAATAAAAGCAGATACGGCAGGAAAGGTGAGAGCATATCTTCAGAAGCAAGTTTTTTGCAAGTTCTATTAGTAGATAGGAAGAGGTCACATTGAGGAATAATTTCTTCTAGGCCATTCTTAATCTGTTTATCCATTTTTCTTACTTATTTTGCCCATAAGAAATTTGGAGCAGATCAATTAGTGTAAATTAATTTCTGGGTTAAATGTGAACCAACCAAATACAGTGATGTGCAATTTAGGTAAGTCACTTTATCACGTGCTTTGAGTCAAGTCTTCAGTATGGATACATTTTGGACGTGAGAATTTTGGTCTATATTTTGAATATTCTATTTTCAGCTTGTTTTAGAGTCCGTGATCCTTCCGTGCAACTTTCACTGAGAAATTTTCAGCTGGATGACATTCACAGCAGCTCCCAGACATGCGCTGAAAATTTGCACATCCTTTCTCTTGCCCTGATTTAAGATATTGTTTTCCCAGAAAAGAAACAGTGAATGTTTTATACATTGTGACTTTTCTTTATGAAAGAGAGAAAGAAAGAGAGAAAGAAAGAGAAAGAAAGAAAGAAAGAAAGAAAGAAAGAAAGAAAGAAAGAAAAAGAAAAAGAAAGAAAGAAAGAAAGAAAGAAAGAAAGAAAGAAAGAAAGAAAGAAAGGGAAAGAAAAAGGGCACCACATACATAGAAAGTTGCATTTCTTAGTGTCCACTGTTCCTCCAATTCAAAGTTGTGGGAAGAAGAAAGACAAACTGGTGCTGACAGTATTTCTTCCCACCAAGATTAGGAGCAGCAAGAATAATTTACTTTGATGAATTGTATTCTTTCTTGCTAAGCAAGATTCCCTAAAGGTTGACCACATAATGGCATAAAAGACCCTTTATGATGTAAATCTGGATATTCCAGTCCTAACTGAACTCAATGAGACTTTGTATACTATCCATACAATGAGATGGATTTTTAAAGACCTGGAGCAAAGTGTTCTGTGTTTTCATAAAATAAGAGACTCATAAGCACAGACAAATAACCACAGCTGTCTATTTTACGCTAGTGAATGGAATATACGCCATATATTTTTAAGTGTGAAAGGAGAAGAGTACATCTCCAGAAGTAGCCTCTGAGGATTCAGTTAGATGTGTACTGCATGTAAAAAACTAATACAAAAGACATTGGAAGTTCCTGCCAAGTCTTTGTTGTTGTATGCAAGCAATGGTCAGCTGCGAAGTATAAAAAAGTAGTAGTTTTTAGTCTGTGTGGTCTAAAGCATTATAACATGGCATCTGGTGAGCAGCATAAAGTGTTCTTCTTTTGGCTTCCTTGGAATTGCACACAAATGCTGGAGAGCATCTTTCTACCCTGCATCCTTAGGCCTTATTTTGCTCCATCCCACTTGAAAAAAGGCTAAAAAGAATTGTTGCATATAAATCGATTGAATTTCCAGGCAAACTGAGGTTTGAAATAGCTATGGTAAAACAGAGAAAACAGACAAGTAAAACGCAGCCATACCTCATGGTGCATGGCAATCATAGTAAAGCAGTCATTGTAAAAACGTGGGGTTATGTGAGCTCAAAAGTAACCTGAAAAGCCTTCAGCGTGCTGACAGGGGCAGAAAGATGTTGGTGGAATGAGCTGTGGTGAAGCCCCCAAACTGTGCATGACTTTTCTCTGACTGTCCTCTTGAGGTAAAAGACATCGGCGTGGATTAGCTTGTTCTGGAGTGATAACAGGTGAGATAAAATGACTCAGTAGGAAGACTTGGCACCATCTGTCCGAGATGATGAGGGTGAAAGTAGACCCGGAAATGAAATAATTTGGGTTTCATTGGAAACTTTTGGTCGTTGTGGAGCTGCAGAAGAGGTGCACCTGTTTCTGTGACACTGTGTTGGAGTAGCACTAGCCTGTAGTTCTTGTTATAGCGTGTTTCTGTGTCTCGTTGTAGTGAGTTTGTGTCCTGTTTCTGTGGTGTCGGTATGTTGTGTGGTGGCTATCACATTTGGGGTGTTTTCTGTTCCTCCCGTAGCGCATCCATTAATGAGAAAAAAGGAGAGAAAGAATGGAAATTAGCAGGATATCAACTTTCGTCTTGCTTTTGTAGCAGTGTTGCTTTACAAAACAAAAACACAGTTGTGCCACAGACTGCATCCTGCTGATTAGATGGTAGGGGACTGATTTCCACATACAAGCAAACAGGCATCCACCAATGCAATGTCAGGTGCCTGAACTGCATATACAAATATGTATGCATTCTATATTTACAATCCAGACATTTAGCAGCAATCCATTAGGCCCTTAAGCAGCCTTATCTCCCTTGATTTGAGCAATACTAATCCCGCTGCTCTTACTAGAAATTACATTATATGAAATGACAGACTGTGAAGAGCCCTCAGGTTGCACTGGAAGAAAAAGGTTGTGCAGCTCTGCATTCATGCATTAGCTGATCTTCAGCATGTTTGCCGCTTATAAAAATATATCATCCTTGAACAGGCAAAGCAATTGTAAAAGGATTTGCACTGTTGAGTGTGCATGTAGTAGCATATCTGCCTTTGTGAAGTATTTAAACTCTTCCTAGTAATTTCAGAAGTTATCATGTAATCCCAGTGCCCAAGCTTCCTGGAACTTGGCTTTGCATGGGCTGCATGTTTTAAAAAATTTGCGCAAGTTCATCATTTTCTTGTCCTAACTTTGCAGACACAAGATGTTCTCAGTGTATATGTAACTGTGTAGCTCCAATTAATATTAGTCTGAATTGCAACATACAATCTCGTAGCAAATCATTGTTGATTGGAAAACACAAGTGCGAAGTGAATAGTGAAAAATTCAAACCTTGGCTTCCTGGGAAAAGTTTTTGCTGCTCTGATTCAGCTCCCAATTTCAGGAGTCCAAAAATGAACATTATTTCTAGCTGCCCAAGTATGTAGTCCTATTACTCTAGAGAGAGTCACATTAAGATCAGTTATACTTCCTATATATTTCAAATTAATAACATATTCATTTTTACAAGAATTGTGCTGTCTCCATTTCCTGAGACACGTTATAAGACTTTTTAAGTGATTATTGGCAACAGGAGAGAGTTGCCATGTTGTAACTGTTTTTGCCAGAAACAATTTGCATGATTCTGACTAATTTTGAACTCATAAACAGAAGAAACACACCTTTTTTTAAAATTACACCTGAATTAACTGGGTACATTGGTTCTTATTTATCATGTTCCTAAAGAAGCCTCATCAGAAAAAAAAAGAATGCAGAAATTACTGGTGAAGGTAATTTTTCCTATGTTGGGTGAGATGTACCCGAGTGTAACTATCACATGATGTACAAATAATTGCACAGAACTGTCAAATCCCACTGCAAGCAGTTCTTTCCAAATTATTTCTGAGACCAAATTGGCCTTGTGCAATAAAACATGTCTGCAGACACGTTAATGCCTAAAACAAAATGGGTAAGGCAGATAATGTGCTAGCTCGCTCCCATCTCAGTCACCTACACGCCTTTCTGCGTGCTGGAAGTGTCACTTCTTCAGGTACAACACAGACGTGCACAAGTCAGTAAGGGTGTCAAGTGAAGAAGGAACTTAGAGGGCCCAGAAAGTAGATGTAGGTGACTTCTGTTGCTCGGTGGAGTACAGTCCTGCGGGTGGTTTATGGGATACTTCTGTCTGCCTTTTCTCCTTCTTCCCTAAAAGAGGACAGGAGCATCTGTTCCAGGGGCAAATAGTTTTTTGTATTTTGAGTAACAAAGACTGCTATGAGTAACCCTGGCCCCAACAGCAGCAGGAGCTGGTTTTGCTCTCCAGAAGGGAGAGGAGAAGGATATCAGGGCTGATGCCAAAGGGAGGATGGCAGTGCAGCCCCTGGGAGCCAGCATTAAGTCATTGCACCTGCTGAGGTTGGAGCGTGCTGGACATCAGCCAGTGGAGAATTTGGGTTTGTGCTTCAAAGCCTGAAGGGATCCCTTCTTTAAGTGCGTCTTTACTCTGGGAAGTAGGCAATTGGTGCCGCAGAGCTTTCTGTGGTCGCACTCCTGGTGCGTGTGAAGAGAGCCTGGCTGAGCACCACGTTGCTGCAGGCAAATCAAGTCTAGCTCCAATGTGAGAGAGAAAATGAAGGATGTAGAAAGCGCTGATCAGGAGTGTAAGTGCCACGAGATTAATTAGCACAGTATAAATAATAAGGGCTGTGACTCTGCCTTCTTGGATCTTTATTTTTGAATTAAGTAACTGTCAGGAACAAAGTGGATGGGATCCCAAATTTATATTCAATGTAAAATTGAAATTACTAAGACAAAAATAGTGTTGGACCTGGAAGGGGAGATACTTAAGCGTAACGGTCAGATCTCAGGCTTACCTAGCTTATCACCATGACATTTATAGAGTAATTATTTTGAGTGGAAATTGCAGAATGAAGTCTACTTGTGCAGAGAGCTGTTCTGTATCTGAAGAAAGGGACTTCTTATGCTCAGTTGGTTTAATAAGTATTATCCCATTAGGTGTCTCCTCAGAAGTATTGCACATGAATAAATAATAAGGTGCAATATACATACATTAGATAAATCTTGTGCAGAGGTGTTTAAATTTTAAGGCATTGATTATCGTAGACAAATCTGCCACCAATCCTGGAATCCTGCTAATAGGAGCTGATCTGGCAGGCTTCATTCAGGATGAGCTGCCTCACCTGCTTGAGTACAACCCTGGAGCAGGGGCCTGAAGGGAAGAAGACAACGAGTAACACCAGCATCGCAGCTTTAGCCTTCAGAAGAAGCCATGCAGGCAATTCCCACAGCCATGTAGGGCATTGCTGTTTATTTGCACGCTGTGCTTTGGTTTTAACTACCAATAACCATGAGTTGTGCAGATGTCTGTCCTGCGGTTCTTTTCTTTTTCTTCTTTTTTCCACCACTGAGACCCACTTTCTGCTATACCTACCCCTTTGTCCTGCTGATCAGCTGAGGGGTTCCCATGTTTTACCTGTACAGAGTGTATCGATACAGGAGCTTCAGGCTCAGCTTGAGCAGGAGACAAGACTTCACCGAGAGGAGCAAGAAAAGTTTACAGAAAGGATCATTCAGGTAAATACGAAACCCGGCTGCTGGGAGAGACGCGTGACCCTGCCGCGTGCACCTCGCGGTGTGCACATCGTTTGTCAGGAACATGGGAGCCACAGTCTGAAGGCTGGGCTTTTTTCAGCTCCACTGGGTCCGTGGAGAAGCTGGAGGCTGGGCAAACACAAACTCAAGCCTATTTTGCAGCTTTGAGTCTGGTTTCTCTGATTGATGGAAATGAGTTTTGTCCTCCCCTGCGAGTAGCCCATGTTAGAAGGAGGCCGTGGCACTGGCAGAGGAAATCAAGCCGTATGGGTTATTTCCTTCCAGACAGCCTCCTCAACGGATGAGTGCAAGGGGAAGCTGAGGCAGGGATGTGAAACACTGCACAGGGACTTATATCAGCCTCGTCAGTTCTCCACAAGTGAGGGAAGAGTACATTTGATCTCTGGGAGCATGGTTTGGCTCTGTGCCTTTTTCGGGTCCCTGCTAGCCCAAAGAAAATCCAGCTCTTCTCTGATGCTGGAGGAGTTGTTGCACTCTTGTATCAGAGACACAAACCAGGATCTTTTGTATTCCTCAGTACATCATGTTTCCAACCCTCTTATTCATAGTTGGTGAATAAATCATATTTTGTTATATGAGCTCCCCCTGCTCTTTTGAAGGTTGGAGCGTATTAGTCAATTGTTTCATGACCTTGAGCTCCTAGAAAAAAAACTACAATCTGTTGCTCATTTTTTGCAGGCTATTGACTCTTAACTGAAGTTTTCTTTTTAAGTTTACTCATAGACTAAATTCATCACAATTGCTGCATAGTATATAAAGCATTTATCCTTGTGCCAGCTAATCTCATAATGCCCAAGTGGTACCTCTCCATTTTTCCTAAGTAGCTTTAATTTTCAGTTGATCTCCGTAGGAGCTTTCTCATGGAGGCTTTTGAAGGCAACCAGTAAATTGATTTCCTTCCTAGTTGCCTTGGCCGTGAATGCTTTTTGGAAGCTATGCCCTCCTCAGATTTCTTTTCTTTTGCAATAGCGGTCCATTGAAAAAAGCACAGAACTCTGTGAAGCTACCTCCACCAGGGTCTTCTGCAAGAATTTGTGGCCACAGGGACTTAGACCATAACAGCTTGTAAAAACAACTAAAAATGAAGCAGAATCAAAGCTAACAATTCAAGCTAACAGCCAGTAGAAATAGAATAATAAAAGCATCTTCTGGATTTTTCATTTTTTCCAGATTATGCCCATCCTGTTGATATTATTCCTTTTTTATCATCTTCCAGGATTTCTGGTGGAAATGACTCATAGATCTTTGCTGTATTTAACCATAGCTCCATTTGGTGGAAGAACCTACATCAACACAAAATCTGCTCATTTCTTCCCTTTAAAACTGAGTGTAAAAGAACCCCCTTTTTTACTATTTCAAATTTTTTTGTGACATTTAATTACATCAAATTGATGTATGGTATCAATGTATAGTCCCCATGAGTATTATCAGGAGTTGCGTGTATGTTTTGGGGGACATTAATTTGTTTCAGACTACTTTTAAGATGCATTTTAAACCCATTTAAGTTAGAAACTGCTGTGAATCACCTTAATTTATTCAAGAATATATTTCTAAGCTTTATAGTTACTTAAAGAATGATTTATTTACAAATTTTATTCTAAAAATCTTCCAACTCATCTAGATCAATGTTATGGATATATGTTGAAGAACTTCTTAGGCACGGTTGCATAAATGCTGAAAGTTTGTGTTGTGCCAGAACACCTCATTTAAAGGGCAGAAGAGTCATTAGTAAATTACCTAGTGTGGGATAGTAGCCTGTGTCACAAGCATCAAATGTTGCTGTGAAAACCAAGCAAAGATTTATAGCAGTATGAAGTGCTAGGTGCTCCATGCTCATGAAAAAGAATCTCTGAAGCATTCTCCATTCCTTTGTGCATGTTGCTTATTGCAGGAATGTTCCTATGTTTAAATTGTTGTGCTCATTAGTTTACTGTTATTAGTTACTTCATAGATGTCATCTATGGAGCTGGTCAAAGGAGATCCTGTTGTTCCACAAAATGGAAAGTAATAGAAACTGGCATTGGCAAGCAGTGGTTCTGTATTCTTTTTCTGGCTGCCTTTTCTTGATCAATCAGAACTACAACTTGGTTGAAGGGGAAATACCATCTCATCCATGCAGAGAATGAAATGCGGTACAACTAACTTGTATAAGTGGTGTTGGGCCATGGTCATGCCATGGTTTGATTTTTGATATGTTGAGGGAGAAATCATTTTTAAAAAATATTGTTTCAGATGAGCTTGTGTTGAAACAGGTGCAATTATATGTGTGCTAGTACTGAAACTGAGACCTTGTGAATGCCAAGTTGCAGCCTATTGCTGTCTCTTCAGTTCCTGCATGTCTCTCTTATCTAGAAGTATTTTTCTTCTAGGCTCAGACACCTCTGAGTATGAACTGTGAGAAGTGAAGGACCAGTAGTTCTATCTGAGGTACTGGTGTGGGTCCTTGGGAAGCATTGCCCTTCCAGAAGGAGAAGGAGATGTAGTCACAGAGGAGGGGACGAGTCTGTGGCCAGGGAGGGAAGAGGTGAAGATAATATTGAACAGGTTGCCCAGAGAAGCTGTGGATGCTCCATCACTGGAGGTGTTCAGGGCCAGGTTGGTCGAGGCCCTGGGCAACCTGATCTAGTGGGTGGCATCCTTGCCCATGGCAGGGGGGTTGGAACCAGGTGATCTTTAAGGTCCCTTCCAACACAAGCCATTCTGTGATGAGTCTGTGAATATTTTGGACTGTCTTGTAGGGCAGCTGCAGTCCCACCTCCTAGGAATAGCTACAAACGCATTTAGCAGGTGTGATGTGTGCAGCAGTTCAGGGTGGTGCCTGTGCTGGGATACAATCAAGAGAAGAAAATATGAAGGGGATAAAATGTTTAAGCAGCAACAGAGTTCTCATGCATCTTTAAAGTAAACAAACTGTCCACTTCCAGTGCAGATTACTTGCATGTGGTTATCTAAGCTAAGTTTATCAGCTGCTGTCCTCTAATTTCCTCAGCATGCCAGTTATGACTGCTGAGGAACCTGTTGAGCCAAACTCAATAGCTACTCACTATTGATGAAACTTAGAAATTTCGGTTTGTCTCACCCAACGAAGTTCAAATCCTGGAGACTCCCCCAGCGCATTGACATTAATCTGTTGTTCCATTAAAGCTGGAGGAGGAGCATATGCAGACCCTGCGGAGGAAAGATTTGGAAGTGCAGAGCTTGACTTTGCAGAACAAACTGGAAGAGAAGACCTGGAGCCAGGAGAAGAGCCTACTGCACCAAGAACTCAGGCATTTCAAGCAGGACACCTTCCTCCTGTATGTCAAACTGAAGTGGCTGCTGAAACACTGGCGGCAAGGCAAGCGAATGGAGGAGGAAGGGGAGGACATATTAGAGGTAACTGTTGCACCTCATTAACCCAATGAAATTGCAAGCAGTGGGTGTCCCTTCTTTAACCGGATTTTAAATACAAAGTGGCATCAGGAACTTAATAATTACTCATGGATTGTAAGGGGACACAAATCAAACTTGACTTTTTTTTTTTCAGTATTGACTTGTGCTAAAGGATATTTTGCATATCTTTCTGTTACAGATCACCTCTCTTTAAATCTAAACCCTTAACTAGTACAAGCATCTGGCCTTGAAAAAATCTCACATAGTAAATGAAGATTTAATTAGGTCTCTAAGATAAGACTCCTGAATAATTTTTGGAAAGAGAGATACATTTGTGAGCTGGTGGAATCAAATCTCTTTAGATAGATTGAGTGCTGTCATTTTTGTCATTGTGTGCACAGTGTGTTCCTTATGAAGCCTGCATCAATACAGATGGAGGGAAGCTCTGTTTTCATGTTGGCAAGAGAATTGTACAGTTTCTTGTGGGAACTTACAGTGAATCATTCTTGTTTGTTCCTTTTCCTTGTACGCACGTCTATCACCGTCAGCAGCAGTACACCAGTAGTCATCTAAGTTATTTTCCAAGTAGAAACTAAATTAAGATCAGGAATTTCAGGAGTACATAACAACCTGGAATCCCTAAGCTGACACATTTTAGAAGGGGAGTGATTGCCAGAACATGCACTGTGAAAAAGGGTGCTGCTAAATTGTGTCAAGCTGCATATCCAGAATTACCATTTGATTCAAAAATCTTACCTAAAGAAAACGTAAGTAGAAAAACGTGCTTGTCCATTCTGACACTTTAACAAAAATTCTTGGGAATCATACATTGATCAGCAATCATTTGTCCTGCAATTCTGAAACCCTCTGCTAAGGCACCTAAGTAATTTTTTTCAGTATTTCATGTATCTATATACCCAGTGTCTTTCAATGTTTGCTACATTTGGCAGAATGAGTAACCTTTCAGCTCTGGTAGGAATATGCTTAAGTAGAAAGCTCCAGTGTTTTTTATTCTGGATAAAGGGTGGGTGAGCATCTTTACCTTTATCAGCTATGGTGTAATGAGTCAGAAACAAAAGATGAGTAGCTATTTAGAAATAATTTCATTCTACTTTACTTCAGCAGTACTAATTTGCTTCTGTGTAAACTAGCTCATCTTCTAATATCAAAATAGGTTTCATTTTTTCACTGTTTTGATTTTTTGACTGGTTAATTTACAATCAGTCCATCTCCAGTCATTAGTGGTGTCAAGTGCTTTGCTAATGCAGTAGAGAGAACAAAGTGCTAGATAGGGATACTCCCTGATCTCCATGTTTTCATTATGCAATACCACCAGTGTCCTGTCTAGTCTTTCACTGACGCATGGTGGATTATATCCATCATACTGCTTTGCAGTACACCCATCCTCTCAGCTGCCTAGATCTCCTATCTTGCAGGCCTGCATTGCATGTTCTCATATGCATCGTGTCATATGATATCACTCAAAGACCATTCCCTGTACCCTAGAGAACAGAAGTCAATATATCCCACCTTAGAGCCCCAGGAGAAAATAACCCCTTCCCTTAGCCCATCCGTAGATTTCTGTGCACCTAGGTAAGTGGCTAAAAGTGTTGATGTGTCCCATCTCTTACATTTCAGATTGAGCATCTTGAGGCCCTCCCAGAATTTGGCATTCAGTCTGAGCAGAAGGCGGATGATGCAGAGCGAGAGGAGGAGGAAGAGGATGTTGTGTTCGCACTGACAGATTTCTCCCAGCGTCCCACTGTGGAGAACAGTGATCACGGACCACAGCTGCAGACTGCAGAATTACTACAGCAGCAGAAGCAGGTACCATACCATTTGTATATCATGTCCTGGGAATGGAAACTGTGGATTTTCCAATGGAATTCATTTTCTTCTGCTGTTGTGTTAAAAATCACCTAGACTCACACTTGTAAAAATACTGCTAGCTACACAGCAATTACAATGGATTTCATCCGTTATATTTATATTTAATCAGGAGACGTGATTACTGTTCTCTTGTTGGCAGTTGCTATCAGTGAAAAATCCTATTTCCTCTTGTGGCTGTTTGCCCAGAAACATCTATCAGTATGTGATGGTTTGCAGAATTTACATGCTCCTCTTGCCTGAGCACATCTATTGTATTCTACTGTCAAGCTTTTAGCAAGAAGAGGTGATTTTATTTCCTCTAAATAATTTAAGAAACTAGTACATGTATTTAATGTTTCCCTTACAGATGATGAAAAAGCAATTCAAAAGTTCCTTCCTGTCACTGGACTTGTTCTTAAATACCTAAAAGCAAACCAATCTGACTTTTCCCTGACATCTCTGTTGCCCTGCTTATGTGTGTCAGAGCACTGCCATATATCCTAGCTTTCTGCTTTGTACATCAATATACCAGCAGTCCTACCACTTACAATAAACATACAAAGGGACAGCATTAAGGCTTCTATGAGTTCTTCTGGTGCATCTTGTATTTTTTAAATGGAAAATGTGCAGATGACAACATCCTGTTACATGGAATCATTTGCAATTAGAAAGAGAATGGAGTGAGAATTATGTGTAAAACACAAATTCAGTGAAAAAGGTCTTGAAGGTTTCTGTGTTACGCTCAGTACCTGTCCAGGCCCCTGACTTGGGAGCCCAATCCACAGCGAGAGCTCTCAGACAAATACATCCCAATGATCGCATTACATTGCTGGACCCACTGCAGGCTCTTGGGCTGGTGTGTGTCTTTGCATTTCAGCTCTTCGCCTTGCATTCTCCAAACTCTTGGGACTAAGTAAAATCTGTTTACTTATTATCTATATGGTCTAATAGATACACAGCAGACAACAGTAAATCTCTGTCCTATAATAAGGCTAAATTTGTAGGTGCTGGGAGATGCACAGGCTGCCTTGCAACCAGCCTCACTAATTCAAGGTGTAACTTCATACACAATTTCCATTTGAATAAAAAATACTAGAGAACAAAAACCTGTGGTCTTTTACCACTTCATATTCCATTTTACATTTATATACTCTTTTGCTTTCCCTTTTAATTGTACTAGCTGACAACTCTACTCTCTAGCTGATTTTCTGTCACATGTGCTACCAAGGTAACAAAAAGTTGACCAGTTTGGCATTTGGAAAGGACCTAACATTGCTAATACTGTGGGAGGTCAGACAATGCTTTTTTCGAGGACATACCTTACCAGCCACCCAGACCCATCACAATCATCCTCTTGGCAAACTCTTCTCTTGTAGAGGCTGAAGAAGGCCATGGAAGAGATGCTCTTGACTACATCACTTAACTGTATTGCATTTGTAGATTGATGTAAACTGAGTAAAATAAATGTAAATCGACATAATAACTCAGTACAACCTCTGTCCTATACTAACTGTCCATATATATCTCTTAAAATGACCAAGAACATTCAAATAAATTATGTCCTCCTTGAAATAATTATTGCTTCAACATTAATCGCAACTAAAGCAGCAGAAATGGGAAGCAGAATTGCTTATAATTCATTTCTATAAACTTTGCTAGATGGTTTAATGCAGCAGCTCCAGCTAATATTGCTTAAAGAAATGAGCCATAGGAACAGACCATGTCTCACCCGTCTTGATATTCAATAGTGCATGATATCCAAATGACCTGCGAAGGTGGAATAGGTTTCTTGCCTTCCCACAAAGAAAAAAGTGGTACTTCAACACTGCAAGAGTGAGTGTGTTTGCTAAGACGTTTCTCATTTCAAGTACTATTGTGTGTTTTGCCTGCTCACTCTTTGTTATAACGTGCTGAATCTTCAAACAAGCACTGTATGTACTGACCAGCAGGTAAAGAGGGGTTTCAGTGCTGCAGTTCTGGTACTCTGAGAGTATCACAGACCCAGAGCACATCCTTCCTGAAGGGGTGGATGGTCAGCAGCACTCAACTCCCAGTACACCACTGCCTAGTCAAACTACACTAAAAAAGCTCCCAGGGTTTTGGAGGAGGTCTTCTGGAGCTCCCTTAAGCTCCCAGCTGGAAATAAGCACTGTTTATACATTGAAATTGGGGTGAGTGGTGAAGCTAGGAGTCTACAAGTTTTGCACCTGCCCAGGAGAGTGCTAAGTTGTTGGTTCTGCTTGGTGAGCTCCAGGATGATATGCATCAGCATTTGTTTCACATTAGGAAGGAAAATTTTCAATAGACTATGAGTGGCTGAGACAACTAGGTCAGAAAAAAAGAAAAGGCTTCCTGTAACTTGAAGTAACCCATGCTTATTTTTAACACTTAACGTTAATATTTAATGACTTGTATTTTCAGCCTGCATTCTTACTGCTGACTTTCTTACCTTGCCTGAAAAGTGAAATAGCTTTGAGAAAAATTATAACCCCCGAGGCCTTAATTTCAAAAAGCAACCTTTAATGTTATATTATTATGATTTGAGTTACTCAACTTGATGGAAAGTACATGCCTCACTTGCCTAGGATTTTTACGTGTCTGGTATGTGAAGGGATGAAGGTACAGCAGAGGGGAAAGGGGAAATAAAAGGTTAGTTGATGAGAGGCAAAGTATGTGCAGACTCTGAGAGCAGCCAGTTCATCTTTCTCTTCATGCTGCTCTTGCTTGGGTGCCTCCTGTCCCAGCCAGACCTTTCTGACATAACCCAGATCCCTGGAGCTGGCATTGTCCCATGGCTGATAGCTGGGGCACATTGCCAATGGGTTGGGCAAGGAACTGGCAAGGTTCAAGAGCCATGAAGGAAGTCTGGTGAAGATAAGCTGCCAAGTCAGGCTGGTGGCCCTGCAGAGGAGGTCTTGCTGTAAATGAGCATTTCAATGTGTGTAGTGAGAAATGAGGGAGAAATACCTGCAGAAAAAAGAAATTACTTTGGTTCAGTTGAACAGAAAGAGTGGAGTGTCTGTTGGGTGGTATAAGTACAGGGAAGAAGAAAAGTTTAAACATGTGTGGTCCAAAGGAAAAAGCATTGATAAGCAATACACTCATGTATTGCTGCTAGTTGGGGGGAGGTCAAGAAAATCCCCAGTTAGATCTTTTTTTGCTCATACATGATTTGTTTTCAACACATAGGTAAGGAAAAAGCCCAAAGGAATAGTAATTAAAATTTAAATGTACTAAAATCATTTGCACTGAGACCTAGCTTCACTTTCGCCTAGACCTCTGACTGCACTGAGAAAATGCATGGTTCTTGTTTTCTGTTTGGGCTCCTGGCCTCGTGGTTTTGATTGACTACTCCACTAAGCTGCTGGTAATACCAGACTGTGGCAGAATTCTGAAGTAAAATTCTCAAAGAAAAGAGAATTGTGATTAAAAGCAGAGCCAAGCTTCAAACAACAGCTCTGGTCCCAAACTTTTCTACTGCTAGAGGCTCCCATCTCTAGGGGTGACTACTTATCAAAGAGTCCAAAGACCTGGAATCTACCAGAGGTTTACTACATTAAGTTTTCATTTGCTGCCAGCTGTTGTTTCCTTCACCTATAAATCCTGAGTGGTGGATGCAGTAAGACTTCAAAGCACTTTTATAATTCTCTTGTCCTAGACCAGTTGTGAGTCAGTCGGGTTCCTCTATGCTCAGAAGTATGGTAAGGTACTAAAGAGACAGCTCCTTGCATGGGAGGCTGCCCAGGAAGTCACAACCATGCTCCATTTATTCTGCCTGCACAACATCCCTGGGAGGAACAGAAAGACCATAATAATCTTTATTTTGTATCTGTGGGACTTATTCTCATGCAGAAGCTGTTTGGCAGTTTTAGCAGCAGAAATCTCAGACATGTCTAGATGTAAATGTTGTATTTCAGAACACATTGTCTCAGAAGTACTTCATCTGTTCCCTAAAAACACTCTAGTTTGGCAAACTGGAGAAATAATCTCACAGACCTCTCCAACTTCAGACTGTAAATACAAAGTCATGCAAAAGAGAATTCTCTACAGGAATTAGAAGTATGTAACCAAAACTGGATTTATATTGGCAAGGTAATTAAAATCCCAGCAAGCCCAAGGGGCGCCTGGGGTACTTGTCTCATAACAACGACATTGATGTAATGCCTCTTGAAATGAGATGTGTCCTCATCCCAGTAGGCTACAAACCTGTAATGAGGCTCTTTTGGCTCCTCTCTGTACTAGTCCATCACTTCTTTCTTCACAAAACCTTATTTTACAGGTCTCTAAAGCTAAAAAAAAAAAATATATATATATATGTACAGGAATGAGGGATGTAGCTTGCTTTATTCTTATTTGGTTTTATTTTTCTTCTCCCTCATTTCCCTTGTGGAGCCTTTTGATTACTTTGCCAAGTAAAGCATACCAGCAAGCACAGAATGGGGCTCCTGAATAAAAGCACTTAATAAGCTTGTGGGGTCAGGGTTTTCAAAAGAGGGTGAGGCCAGATTTTGAAGCACTCAGTACCCAGCAGCTCCCATTGTAACAGACACTAAGGGCAAATCTTCAGAAGAGCTCTAATTCTTATTATTACACAAGGATCTTGAGATGTTTGGAGAGTCTAGCCTTAATTTGCTATCAGAATGAAAATTCATGGGGAAAACATAAAATCTCATTGCATATTGAAAAGTAAGAGACTTTATATGTATGTTGAAGACTGCTGCTGTGTAGTAGGAAGCTGCTAATTGGCATAAAATGTTAATGGAATTAATTCTGCTTCTGTGAGTGTGTTTCTTATAAAACCCCACATTGTACACCATCACATTTCATTAGCCCAAACAGATTATAGGTCAGTCAATAAGCACCTGCAGTCATCCTGCACTCATTTCCACATGTCTGTTTTTGTTTTTGTTTTTTTTCTTTCCTAATGAACCAAATGTCTTGGAAAAAGTAGAGCATGCTTGTTTGTTTTTTAAAGAAAAAAGGTGCCCTGGCATGTCTGCCTGGTGATTACAAAAATGGGTGAGGTGGGTTCAATGATGCCAAAAATCTGATGAGGACATGAAATCAGATTAGTTGTACATCTGTTTACTTGACTTGTCTAAAAGAAGTGCCTATGTAGGTACTTCATGAAACACCAGATAAGAGAAATTACAGGAAGCCTCCACTTGAAAAAAATAAATAAAAATTAAAATGAATTAGATTATCATGCAAGAATCAAGACAGCTAATTTGAGTTAGGCCTTTCCAAGGAGACTAACACACTCATGAGAACCAAGTGATTAAATACTGAGAAGTGCAAAATGCATTCTAGTGAAACAGCTTAGCAAAGATACTCAGATCAAAACCTCACTTTTTTCCTGATTAATTTTGTCTGATAATAAAAAGCTTTGAAAATTAATCACTTTCCTTTACGTGTAGTTAAAAAACATCTGAGGTTTGATGCTGAGCAATGACTATATGTATGAGATGCACAGCTACCCAAAGAATTTAAGCAATGGTACCCTATTTTTGCATTCCAGTATTTAAGGAGACATTATTACAGATGGCTTCAATCCTGAAGGATGTTTAGTGCCTTTTTCAGTGTGACTTAAATATCTTCTATCGAAAAAAAAAGTAGACACGGAAGACATTGCCATTGCAATGGACATGCAGGCATTTTTTCCTCTTACAGATGAAACTGGAGCCTAAAGTCACCCAATGACATTTGTTTTGCTTTGTTCTGGCAGGCAAGTGAAAATCGGAAACTGCTGAACGCTGTGAAGGGTTTGCTGGATGACTTCCGCTCGGAGCTGCGGGACGACGAGCGTGAGCGCCATGGGCTCCAGCAGCAGTATGCCCTGGAAAAGGCAGCCTGGGAGGTGGAAATGACTGAGCTGAAGTGCCACCTAGAACAGGTAGCGTCCCTCCTGCATCCAACACCCGTAAAGGATGGCACATTCACTTAATGAAACAGGAAATCTTTGAGAGTCAGGAGAGATGCCACTTTCACTCATTTTAGCCCCGTGCCTGAAAGCCCCCCAAAGTCATGACTTGCCTTTTGGGTTCTAGGTGTCCCTGTAAGAGTACTTGTGTAGTAGGTGCTGTGTAATGTGAGAATGAAGGAATTAAACCTCTTCTAGTTGTATTTTCTCAGAAGAGCTGGCTGGTAATGCATCAGCTGTGATAATGAGACATGTGGGTTTCTGTATTTATTGGCATTTATAGGAGAGAAAATGTCTTGATGTTGGCATGCTGACAACTAGCTCATCACTGTGCCTTGGCACATAGGAACTGCAGCGTTTGATGCATAGGCAAGAAAAGAGTGATTTAATAATACTGAAGCATTAGATCTGTTTGTTAGTATTAAACCGGCCAGTAAAAGCTGCTGGTTAGTGATGGATGGTACCCCACTGACAAGAGAGCTCTAGCATCCACCATAACTTACTATTAGAAGTATGTGCATAAAATCTGGGGCCAGGTGCTACAGTGCCATGTACTGCTGTTCACTGAAGATGTACAATTTCTGAAGCAATAAGAAGACGAGTAAGGAAGAAAGAAAAAAAGAAAAAAAAGAAAAAAGGAAAAAAGAAAAAAAGAAAAAAACCAAGGATTCATTTCCAAAGCTGATGGCGTAAAAGCTCTGATGTACCACATTGAAGAGAGGAGGAGTGGAAGAATGAGCATGTTCAGATTCCAAGAAAAGGATTTGCAATTGTAGAGCTTCTCTGCAGAAGACAGATATAATAAAAATATTCACTGTTGGGAGGGTGGTATATTTAGGAAGATTCATGAACATCTCAGCACTGTCTGGAGACTCACAGTGATGCACAGCACTGAGTTGTGAGCACTTATTTTTCTGCCCAGGTACTGTAGGCTTGTTTCCCAGAATGAATGAAGAAGCTTTCATTTTAGCAGAGTTTTCTCTCAGCGGATTCGAATTCTCAGTTCAGATCAGCTGCTTCTTAGTGCACACAAATTTCCAGACAGTAGATCATTTGAAAAGAGAAACAAAATCAATCCCCATTTTCGGTCGTCCCGAAATAAAACCGTGATGACAGTTTTACCTTAAGCTAGAGATGGCAACAAAGAACAAAACCGAAAGAAAGCTATTTTGAGAACTAACTACCAGTTTCAAGCTTGCCTACTTTGCGTTTGCATGGGTGATTTACTCCTGGACTGCCACTTTGGCTGGTGCTTGGCAAGCAGGACAGTGCTGCTCTTCCTGCCCAGGGACAAGATAGATTTGCACCCTTCCTTCTGGTGACTTTGTCAGGCTTCTTGCCATCACAACAGCTCTACTGGTAATAATCTGTAACATATGGTAATTTCTGAGCCGTGGGTGTTACTTTTTGCATTTTTTCAAGCAAATGAGAAGAATAAAGCTAATCAATATTTAAGACATAAAGCTGACTTCCTCATCAGATTCCCCAAGCCACATTTATATTTCACAGTAAAAAGGGGTTCCTAATGAAGTAGCAAGAAGAGAGTACATAAATCATGAGAGTGTCAATTAGGATAGTGCAAAAAATGTGAGTGTCCCACTGAGGTCTGTTGTATGTGCTCACAGTTATAAGGAAGCAATTATAAAATGAAATAGAAAAATAATAATATGATAAACATTAAATAGAAATGTAAATATGAAATTGACTCAAACTATTGTTAATGATTCCAAATATGGAATTTATTTTTATAAACATTTATTTTTATAACCTATGTTATAGGTCAAGTTTCGGGATCAAGATGTGAGGAGCTAGTAAATAACACCTAAATTGTCAGCATTACATAATGTCATGTTAACATTCGCTAGTCTGTGGCAATATGTGGAATAACAACATCCTTAGCTAGATAGCCAAGCCTGTGTGGGTAGGAGGGCCTCTCAGGATGTCATTTTGTTGTTTTCATTGGTAGTGATGAAGCAGCGGGCTGTGCAGCACTCCCACCATAGGGGGGTATAAAACTGCCCAACCCCTGACAAGCCCATAGAGAATCAAGGCCTTTCTTGTCTCCACTGTTGTCTGTACTGTCACTGCTTTCCACTTTTTTTTTTCTTTTTTTTTTTTTTGTGAAGCAGTAGGTCAATTAAGAAGAGCGTTTTCCTCAAAAGAGTCACCTCCTAATTAATAGTTACTGACAATGGTTTCGCATTTTGATGCTTGAACTCTCTGTATAGGAACGAAAGAGCAAAAGGAAGGAAGAAAACTCCTTTGTTGCAAAAACACTGCATATCAGAAATGATAATGTACTGTTCCCTGCTGCTTTTTGAGCTTTAGCAATGTGTATGTCATTAAAATAAAAGTCTTGGCTGTCAGAAATGCATGTACATCTTATTTGGCAGAAGGATCCTTCAGCATTGTTTTTAAGATAAGAAATAATGAGATTGCTCCTAAATATGGGATCTTGATAACTGTGACCAATGGACTCCCAGTAATTCTCAGCCTCCAGCTGGAGAAGTGAAAAATCCCAGTATTCTGGGAACAAATCCTGCATAAAACAAAGGGGTGGCCAGCAGGTGGAAGGAGGTGACTGACCTCCTCTGCTCTGCCCTTGTGAGGCCTCACTTGGAGTGTTGCATCCAGGTCTGGGGCCCGCAGCACAAGAAGGACGTGGGGCTGTTAGAGCGGGTCCAGAGGAGGGCCGCGAAGATGATCAAAGGGCTGGAGCACCTCTGCTGTGAAGAAAGGCTGAGAGACCTGGGGATGTTCAGCCCGAAGAAGAGAAGGCTCTGGGGAGACCTCACTGTGGCCTTTTAATACTTAAAGGGGGCTTATAAAAAGAGATAGAGAGTAGTATTAGATAGTGATAGGACAAGGGGGAATGGTTTTAAACTAAAAGAGGGGAGATTTAGATTAGATGTTAGGAGGAAACTCTTCGCTGAGAGGGTGGTGAGGCACTGGCACAGGCTGCCCAGAGAAGCTGTGGATGCCCCATCCCTGGAGGTGCTCAAGGCCAGGCTGGATGGGGCTTTGAGCAACCTGGGCTGGTGGGAGGTGTCCCTGCCCATGGCAGGGGGGTTGGAACTGGATGATTTTTAATGTCCCTTCCTACCCAAACTATTCGGTGATATGCATTGAAAATTGGCACATTAGGACATGAACCCTCGCTATGACTCCAACCAGCGGTCCAGCTTTGGGATTCTTGGGGGAAATGCAAGCCATGGTGCAAATGGAGAGACATCTAGCCACCTTAGCAGTTAGCAGGTTTGGAAAAGTCACATCTAGACTTTAATGCTAAAGAGCCACCACTGGACCCTTCCTCCATGATTTGAGCCATTTCATAAACACAGAGGCAGATGGTCTCTTTGCCAGCAACACTCTTCTGCCTTTCACAGGCACTGAGAACTGTCTTCCAAGTGTAAAGGCACCACCTCTGACTGAAGAATGTTGTAGGTCCTAAATCACAGATCACACGGAAATTATTCTGAAGGTGTATCACTGCATATTTGCCTTGGTTTTGAACGCACCTTTGTACTTCCTATATTCTTCTCCAATGGAGCAAGAGACAGGCTCTGGTCTAGGTGAGTGATCTGGCACAGGATGACTTACACTGTTTGGGCAGCTTGGGCAAGGCACTCTAATGGCAGCCATGCATTCTTGGGATATTGCTCTTCTGAAGCATGTTCTTTTGTCTCATTACCTCTTTTGGTTTTCCTGCTCAATGCATGGTCTAGGGACCACGGCCTTTCTTGTTTGCAAACTGAAATGCTGAGAACTTGCCACATGGTGGTTACGAATTCAGTGATGTAAGGCAAGAGAGAGTCTTGAGTTCAATGTTTTGCTAACTTTCTTAGATTTAAAAAAAAAATGGAAGAAGAAATTTGCTTTGTAAGATAATCATACAAACTGTATATTGCAACAAAGCATTTGTTTGCCTCATAGGTTGCTTTTTGCATTTTTTTACCTCATGCCAGCTAAAGAATTTGTTGCAGACATTGGCATGTCTGTCAACTTAGCATGTTAGCCATAGCTACTACTCGATGTGGCATTATTCCCCGGGAGACAGCACAGTTGGAAGGTTGAGTTTGAACTCCAACCTGGCTGGATTTACTCCAGACACTCCAGCAACTTCTGCTAGGAGCTCCTATTGCAGGATGAAAAATGAGAAGTCTGCAAGGGCATTAAAGGTACTTGGAAGATCACTTAGATATATTGCAAAGGACAAATTCTACATAACCCTCTGTCAGGCTTAGATGTAAGGAAACCAGACAGAGTTTATATCATTTTAAAGGCTCTTACTATTTTGGCTGATCTCAGCTGTGCAGCGACACTCCCAAAATACATGATTATTCCGTGTCACAGCCACTTAGTAAACCCTGCAGGAACTTGCAAGGGCAACCCAGAGGGGCCAAAGCAAAACAAACCTATAAGAATGGATGTCAACCTGACCAGACCCTGGCTGGAGGAGCACCTTGGAGCTGGCGACCTCTGGATGCACAGAGAGCAGATGCAGCAAGGGGCTAGAGTCCGTCACCTTAAGTTAGTGCTGAGTTTGGAAACCAGCAGCAGTATTTTTACATATTGATGAATTAACCTGCAGACAGTCAATGTGCTGGGGTAGTGGGTAGGAAGGTAGCAAAGCTCTCTGGCTTCTTGAGCAGCCGTGCTGCCCAGGATCATGTCTCCCGTAGTGGATCTGCAGCAGAGATGGCCAGAGGCCTGTCCTGGGATGCCCTGCATTTCTGCCCCACAACACCTCCAGTCCACGACTGAGCTGTGCTGTTGTGTGTGGGACAACCCAGGGACAGGTCGCAGAAGCAAGGGAGGAGATGCCTGCCTCAGGACAGCCGCAGGGGAAGAAAAAGCCAGCTGAGGGATGTTAAACACACAGGCACCACATCTGGCCAAGAAAGCCCAAGCCAGTCCAGACTTATCTTGTTTTACTGTTTGTCATACGCAAATTGATTTTATCCCATAATACATGGTAGGTAATTGTTACATTTGCTTTAGAAACAAGGAACGTAGAAGTATAGTATATAACACTGCTTCCAAAGGCCAGGAGGGAAGTGTGGTAGTTGGCAGCAAGGTTATTTTGGGACTGCTCAGTGCAGCCCCCATGCTCCCATCGGTTTGTCTATGCTTCCACACCTACCTGCACCCAGGTGCCACTGACATCAATGGGATTTTTACCACTAACCAGGTGGGACTTCAGTAAAATAATGAACTCAAGCAAATAAAACGTTTGAGTAATCTGTAATTAATTAGTCCATTAATCCTTCATGCTGAATCCCACCTTTATAATACTCTTAATATCTATTGCTTTTTAATAAGTTTTTTCATACAGTTGATGTTGTTTCTTCTCCTCTAAGTCTGGTATCTGCCTTATAGTTTGTTTACTGATAACATGAGTTCTTGAGTTAATACTGAAGGAACTACCCCACTGCTGTCAAATCTGACTTCTGGAAGGTTTTACAGGTATGACTAGTTACAGACAGATGTCCATCAGTATCCAACATCTGTGCCAGTACAAAATAGCACACTTCTGAGTCTCATCAAATGTTGTCAGCACTATCCTGGCCCCACAAATTTGCATTGCATAAATAGGTTAAGGGAGAGAAGATAGCATCATGTCAACTTTCATAGAATCATAGAATGTTTTGGGTTGGGAGGGAACTTTTAAAGATCATCTAATTCCAACCTCTTGTCCATGGGCAGGGACATCTCCCACTAGATTAGGCTGCCCAAAGCCCCACCCAACCCAACCATAGGCTGCTGCTTTTTTATAAATGATTTTTCTGGTTGGTTGGTTTAGTAAAAAAAAAAAAAAAAAAAAAAACTTTGGAAATTAGTGGTAGAAGATGCAAGTGTTTAAGATCTCCCTGTCATGCAAGTGGCTGCAACAGGCTGTTCTCCGCAGCTCAGTAAATGACCTCTCTGCCCTTTACCTGGGGAGGCTGTTCCAAAGACTAATTAGCTTCACTCCCTAATCCAGTCTGAACTTCCCTTTTCTCAGAGAGTTTGGGATTATTTTCCACATTGGATAATTTGAAGGTACCGCCTTTCTCTCTTGCTAAAGGAGCAAGTTTCCCAGAAAATCTGATGCTTCTGCTTTTTGAAGAAAACTGACTTCAGAGGCAGAAACAAGTTTTCACTACTTTTCGTTCTTGGTTGCTTGTGACCCATTCTGACTCATTCACACACCTACTGAGCTGTAAAAAAAAGGTGAAGCTTTTATCAAGGGATGTTTATCAAGGGATAAATTCTTCCCTCTCTTGAACTTACACAAAGCCATCGAGTACCATTTTCACTCTGACAACAGTCAAGCAGTGGTCCACACTGGCCAGAGAGGCTATGCAATTTCTGCCCTTGGTGGTTTGTCAGGATCCAACTCATCACAAGCTACCCTGTTCGAAGTCAGAGCTGACCCTGCTGGAAGCATGGGGCTGGGCTAGAGACCTCCTTTCAGCCCACCAAATCTGCATTTTCCTATGATCCCATTACCTTGAGCCAGCTCTTCTGATCTGATTGAGCATCCTGCAGCATGACGTGAAGGAGAAGGGATAGAAGGTATCATCAGCTAACTGCCATAGACATCAGTTCAGCCACCAGAATCTGCAGAGATGGGGGACGTGATCTCGGTACGTCTCTTTGTGCTGGAAGCACCCTCTTTTTGGAAGGTGTGAGGAGCTGTACAGTAACAAACACCATTGCTGGGGGTTGTTGTGGGCAAAAAGTCTCTCCAACTAAAATTCCTTGCCTAACACATGGGTTTTACCTGAGAAAGTTTGGTGTCCTAATTACGTTTTATTTTAATGGCAGCTGGAAGGGAAGAGTGAGAACACCTCAGGAGACGTAGGCCTCACTTCTGATGCAAAAGGAGCTTTTAAACGGGAAAGAGAGGAGCACAAGAAGCTTCTGGCTGAGACTCACAGTGTGGTGATGGACCTCCGCTGGCAAATCCAGCACAGTGAGAAGAACTGGAACCGGGAAAAGGTGGAGCTCCTGGACAGGCTTGATAGGGACCGACGAGAATGGGAGCGTCAAAAGAAGGAGCTGCTCAGGCGGATAGAGCAGGTAAGGAGTCGTCCTTGGGTGGGCAATGGCTGGCTGCAAAGCATGAGGTGTTGCACCATTACTGCACTCAGAGCAAGGTCAAGAAACTGTAGTAAGAAACAGCACAGGAACAATTTTGTTTGCTTGGCTACATCGGTGTTTCCCATGGTACAAAACAATTTGCATACTCAAGGGAGTAAAAGGAAGATGCTCATAATCCCTATAAAGGACCGCTTATGAGAAACTGGGTCCAGGTTAAAGGCCATTTCCTGCCCCATTTCAATTATCCTGTACAGGCATGGTCCCACTGATTCATTCTGTTTGAAAGCTTACGTGCATCTCTTCATGCTGAAACACTCAGTCCCACTCGCAGGGTTATTCAAGGTTGGATATACAGCTTCCTGCCAAAAAAAGTCTGTTCATCTGTGAATTTGCCACCAAAGATGCAGCTGCTGTGACTATTCAGTCTCAACTGAATTCTTTTTCTCTAGCAAAGGAAACCGGGAGATAACAATGAAGAGCCCTGATTGGTAACAAATAAGCAGCTTGCAATGCTAAATATTCAGAAGACACTTTTGACCTTGGTCACATGAATTTTGTGCACACCTCTGCTATCATTTGCAAATCTGATAATTGTGTATCTATCCCCTTGTTTTTCATGCCCATTGTCTACACCACCGTGCACTTCCATCTGCTTAATATTAGAGACTGATTTGAGAATGTTGTTCCAAATTTCACCTAATGGGTTTCTGTCTGGCTGGAAACCACACAAGATATTAAAATCAAGTTTAATGATGGAGAATTAATACACCATTTTTGACTGAACATTGCTCAGCTCTGAGTCATGCATTCCAGGAAGAGTAAGAAAAACAACTGAAATTGTGGGTCCTCAATTAACTGAATACTTCCTGTCCTTAGGACATCAAAAATGGAACTGCACCAGATTTGTGCATGCTCTCTAGGGAGCACTTCGCTTGAATGAAGTACAAAGTAGCTTCACATGTTTAGCTTGATGAAAGCCTGGGGTGACTTCATGACTGATTTTTGAAAAGGGTTCTTTGTCTGTGTCTCATGTTCCCATGCTTGGGCTGCAACAAGAAGCTAGAGAAAAGACACCAGGCTGTAAATATTATCAGTGCAAGGCTAAACCTCAGTTTTAGCTATGGCTGTTAAACCCACTGGGAAGTACTTAAGAAAATGCTGTACTTTACAGATATTTCTAAAATTACCACTAAAAGTGGAGGTACAAGTGGGTGATGACCAATATGAAAGTTTTACATACCAAGGAAGGTGATTTGAGCTTCTTACTTCAAAATATCAGTGAAGAATATTCTGGCTTTTTTAACCTCCTGTTTATCTGAGGGTTTCTGAGAATACTTCATGCAGCTTCTTGAACTAGCCCTTACAAGGCCTTATAATGCAGAACTGTAGTAGGTCTCTTAAGATAAAATAGCCAATGCACGTGAGCTAAGAAGGGTTGTAGCAGAGCAATTCATCAAAGTTATCTGGTTCCGAGGTTTCCACTGGCACAAGATGCTGATTTCTCCCTGTTTGGACTGGGCTGGTTTCTAATTCTTGAATTTCACTGACCAAAATGCCTCCGGTGGATTCTTCATGCAAAATGAGAATTAAATAATCATCAGAAAAATTCCCATTATACTAAGGACATGGGCATAAAGTTTTGTTTGAAAAGTCACTGGTACCTCTTTGGATGTTTATTCTGCTGTCTCTATGAACTGTATTTTTGACATTATCTTTTCAGTGTATCCTCAGTAGCCTGAGGGATTTAAGCTGGTTCAGGACTGCTTATTCTATTCACTGGGAACAAGGCACATTGAAGGGAGGAGGAGAAAAATCGCTGTTAATGTTACCTAGCCTTTAATTCCCTTCAAACCTGACATAACCTCTCAGAGTCATCTTGGGAAAGTCTGCAGAATAGCTCTTAACTAACCCTGGAACTGATTTCTTTTGTTACTATTCTGAAGCTTCTAGGGTCCAACTATATATTTGTAGTACAAGAGTTTTACACAATGTTAGCCATAGATAGGGAAAATTAAAAAATACTATGTCAAACTAATTCCAGAGGACTAGATGATCAGAAATAGCATTGGAGAGCTTGGCTATCTGCCTGCAAAACTTCATAATCCCATCTTTACTTATAATCAAACATTTCCGTGTGTGACAGGAAGCTTCCAAATATTTGCAGGCTTTTAGTTGAATATCTTCTCAGATTGCAGTCATGTCCAGCTTTATATGGAAGCAATTAGTATTTCTCTGAAGTCCTTCTCCCCAGTGTTTTTCTGTGTGTATTCCATGTATGGCGATACGTAGAGGATGAGGAGACTACACCAGTGTGTGTGTTTGAAAAACAGTCCAAGAACGAACTGAAGCATGTGTGCCAAATTTCTTACTAATGCTTTATGCCTGTCTGCTTTCAGAGAGCTAATGAATAATACATGTATGATAAGAGGGAAGCTCACACCAATGTATAAAATATATAAAATACTTTACTTCGGTTAGTTATGGGAATACCACTTGCATATAAAAAACATGATGACCTACTTTTTTTCAGAGCTCAAAGTTGGTTTTTTTTATCTTTCTTTTCAAGTACGCTGTCACTTTGTTTTCCCTTAGAGAATACACACACATCATGTTCTTAAAGCTAATTCTGCAACAATCACACCAACAAATATTTAAAACCCCAAGATCACCTACATGGAGAGTTGTGTTTTTATAGGTATAAGCAGATAGGGACAAAACACTAAAGATGCTTTCACATTCTTTTAGGCCTGAATCAAGCAAAAGTCTAACTGACTTCAGCCCAAGTGAAAATTTACTCATTTAGGATCTGGCCTAAAACCTGCATTTGATCTACATAAAGCAATGTGATGCCAGTTGATTTTTTCCATACACATACAGCAACACTAAAAGCATGTTTTGTAGGAGGTCCTCAGTCCCCAGGATCCCAGGGAGTGACTAGCATTTGCAGGGTATTGTCAGTAACCTTAGCAGGCTGCTCTTGCAAAGCATCAGAATTATGTATCAGATTCCTGCTGTCACTCACTGTGTTTGAAAATGTCACTCACTTCACCTAACCTGTTGTATTTATAATTAAAGGGAAAGTTGATCACATAACCTAATTTTAAGACTGACAGAAGTTCAATTTCAGTAGTGGTTTACTGTCTCTCCATCCAGTTTTTGTAAAGTGTAGAGTTAATAGCTTTGGTGGTCCTTCTATTAAATATGTATTTTCTTCAAACGTGCTTTGCATGCCTAATTCATCCCTTTGACAATTCTGTTATTCTTACAGTCAACTTTGTAGCTCTGTGTTAGGGCTAGACCACCTTTAAAACAAAGCTTTTGTATTTTGTTAAGAGGGATTTTCCACCTCTGGAAACAAGATGAGTGATGTACATGAAAGTGCGATCCCTCCATTGCTGACCAGAAGAAAGTTTGTGTATGTTTTGATGAGACTCAAAATCACTCACCCTTATTTAAGCTCCTACTTGTTTTGCTTTAGGATCTTATGTCAAGATTGCTTTTAAACAACAGCATTGATTTGTTTCTTTAAAAATCAGATTGCAAGCAGATACATGATTTTGTGTGTATATATACAGAGTGTATATATGTATACATATAGACATAAACAAGCAAAATTGAATATGTATTTAGCCACTTGAAATCCTCTGAGTAATAGCATCAAAGTCCTTGATACATCTCCTGTTGTGAAAGGGCCAAGAGAGCAAACCGGCCGTGCCTGGAGCCCGGCGGTGACCTCAGGCAGCCCAGCGGCACGCAGCGTTGCCTCCCCAGGCCACGCGTGCCTTGCTCCTGGAGAAGGGTGAGCAACGCAGGGTGCCATAGGCTACATGAATCATTGCTGATCCTTCCAACTCGCCTTGTTTGCAGCTTCAGAAAGAAGTGAGCCCACGAAGAGGAGGGGGCTTTCTGTGTGACCAGAAGGAGAGCAACCTGCGCCCATTTACGACCCAGGGGAACCTTCACGTGCCTCGCCCGATGGGATCAAGATCCTACTCTGACTCAGATGCCATCCAGTTTGATGACCGGTCACTGTCCAAGCTGAAGGAGAGCGATCGGTGCAGCGCCACAGAAAACCTCTTCCTGGAGTCGCTGTCCCTCGATTCTCCCGATGAGTCGGAGGAACACCGCTCCCGGCAGCTGGAGCGGGAGAAATTCTTTACTGGATTAACAGAAGTATGCATTCTTCTAACTTTTATCAAGCCTGCATGTTGTCTCTTGTGTCACAATTTGTACAGCAGCCGTGCTCTAGAAGTGAGATACTGTGTCACAGTCACTGCTTTGTAGTCATCCAGCAGTGAATTTGGTATAGATGTGGTTTGTTCCTTGTGATGAGCTGATTAGACTCCTGTCAGTCACATGAGAAACTGGGAGCCAGTCTAAAGGTCCCAAAGATTACCTCATCTGCTGGCCATTCATATTAGGTACTATAACTATATTAGATATACATATTGGCTCAGGTCTCATCCATCTGTAAATACCCACATATATATGGAAAAGCATGGGCTATATATTGCTAGTAAGGAATTAAATGCTGTAGAGAGGTACTTCACATTGTTCTATTGTGGTTGCTCCTAAACAGATTAGGATGAGGATGTGAGATGAGGTGTTGAAAAAATAAAATTATTCTTCATCAGCAAAGCATCTGCCCTCAGACTACACCATAAAGATACAAAGATCCAAAACACAGTGCTAAAAGATGCAGTTGACCATAGTGAATGTTGTCTGTGTCCTGCTAAAATCTGTACAACACACTTACTTTACCTGGACCTGGGTCTTCACAGTTTTTTTTTGTGGTTGTTACGGAACAAGATGCATTGTGGGAGCTCTGGAAATTAAAATTACCAAGCGGGCAGCATGTTGTATGCTGTTTACCAAATGCAAGTTTGGCGTACTTTCTTCTGGACTGAAAATTCAGATCTGTGCACATGGGTTAGACATTTGGCCTGTGCTCTGAGCATGACAGTCCTGCTTGGGTGGACACATTATAGCTAATAGAGAAGCAGAGACTTTCCAATCCAAGATGTATCTATGTACTCAGGCTTGAAAATTTGGCCGCTTTGGAAAAAAGTCTGTCAGCAAGTCAGATCTCAAAATCCCTGCAGGTCTGACAAAATTTCACTAGTGTGCCTTGGCTTGAACATGTAAGCCTGTGAAAACTTGACCCAAGCATTTCTTTGAGAGATAACATTGTTCATTAGCTACAGGACTGGGAAATCAGAGTCTTTGGGAGGAAAAGGAGAAAAATAAAATAAGAAAGGCAAGAAATGTGGCTGCAGTTCTTACATTTTAGGTAGCTGGAGGTACATGTGTGCTCCAATTAGATTTTCTTCCTTCCAGTGTCATAAATGTATAGGGAGCAATGTGGGATTCTGTATTTATTATTTCTCAGCTGTTTATTTCATACAAATTCAAGTGCTCGGTGAAATATGTTGATGCTATTAGATAGCATTGTCAGGGATCTATGTTTTATGTCTAATTCTGATTGCTATTTTCTGTACTTAAAATTCAGTCTTGTAGTTAAGAATGGAGATCTCTCTAGATGCTTTCCGTTTTCAGACATTACCACCATTGACAAAAGTGTCGTCAGCAAAATTAGGTCCTTGGTTATATTTGCACAGCTTCTTCCCTTCAAAGCATGCTTTGGTGAAACATGTACAAAGTCATTTTGCCTCACTAGGTTTAGTCAAGCAAAACTGATTAGAGTTTAATGAATAGATTTACTGAGGATGCACAGAGGCAATGGCAGCCTGCTGGCTATTCCTCGCCACTGTATTTTCTTTGTGGTACTAAGTGTAGTAAAGTCAATCCAGCCTTCAGCCTGATTCTCCATTCAGTTAGATCAAATGTATTCTATAATCTCTCCACTGAAGCCAACAGCTTTGTTCCAGACTTACACCAGAGTAAAACTCCTATTTTTTCCCTACGTCTTGATAAACACCAGAAAGGCATTTGCCAAGTGAAACAGTGCTCTTTTTGAATAATCATAATGTGAAATACACTTCAGTGTTGCTAATGTGCATGATTTCATGAGCTTGAATAAGACTAATAGGTACTGATGCTATTTTGGTTCCTGATCATATTTTGTATTTCCTTTTTTATTAGAAATACAAACAGTAAAAACAATGACTGCGGAGCAGTTGCTTCAGAAGTATCTGTTAAAAAACCACACACAACAACAATTATGGGATTGTCACAGGGAAGCAATTGCCATAAAAACATCTTAATGCCATTAGCAAACCGTAGGTATTCCCCCTATGAAACAAGTAATAGTTTTCCCACACATTTAACATAGCTAGCTTAATGAGTTTCAACTGGTGCAATTTGTTAGTTCCTAGAGAACATACAATGAAATCTTATGTCAAAGGGCCAACTTTTATCTCTTATTTCAGCACAGCTAGGCCTCTGACATAAAGCAGATTCACTCCGTGGAATAAATTCACTCAGAATATATAGTCCAAAACAATACATTGTACATGTGGAAAAAATCCAGTTGCAGCTTACTTCCATTTGTGATTGCAGGGGTGTGCTGGTTTTGGCAATCACAAATGGAAGTGAGCTGTGAATGTTTTTTTTTCCACATGTACAAGTTCAAGGCTATTCTAGATTTGGCATAAAGGCTTTTACCCTGTGCAGGCTGTTGTCCTAATGGGATTGACCACTTTGCTGCCTACGTGCAAAGGAAAGAGTATTCCCACAGGCAATTTAAGATTTCTTATCAAGGAGAAAGCTGCTTTTTAAAGACAGACATACCTGGTGGAACTACCTGCAAGTGAATGACAAAACACCCACAAGTTAAAGCCGCAAACAGGTTCAGAAATGACTGTTTGTTTCTGTTTTTCTTCAGGAGGAAGAAACACATAAAGGAAATCTTCAAAGGTGAATAAAACTTACAGGAAAAAAACCAGCAAATATTCAGCAACCGGAGTTCCGGCTCACTTGTGCCCAAACCACAGACCCTAGGCATAGCCGTGCCACCTCCTAATCAGCCTGCAATCCAGATTAATGGATTTACCCAGGGATTAATTTGTCTCAATATGCTCCTGTTCTGCTGATTAACTTGGGCCACATTCTGCTGTGGTGCACAAAGATCAAACTCTCTGAGAGTGCACAAAACTGCATCTCTGTTAGCAAGTAGTACAGGCCTGTAGGCATTGATACGTAGAGGAAAACAGTTGATGCTGAGGAGCCGTCATGCTTCTGCATGTTCAGGATGTTTTACATTGCACTAGTTTTGGTCTGATCCCATGGGTTGAATGCCCACCTGACCCTAGAGTGCCTTTACTGTGCTTCTGGAAAGCGTCCTCATCCCAAAGGAATCCAGCCCGTGCTCTCTGAGATTCTCCCCAGATGCAAACCAGAGCATCTGAATAGGAGATTCTCTCGCACTCTAGTTCTGCAGCTGGTGCTCTTGATTAAAATCTCGCAGTGTGATTTTACTGTATCCGCCAGAATACTGCTGTATAAAAATCACCACTTACTGAATCCTCATCCAGCTTTAGAGACCTCATTGAGCTGTCTCTCATAACTATTCTCATTTACATGTTTAAGTAGTGCCACGCAGAAAGGTTCTTTGTTGATTTTTCTTATAGCGAAGCAGTAGGACGACTCGGCTGAATGTCTGTGATTTGTATGAACTAGTGAAGTGTGGGAAAGCCAAGAATCCAGCGTTATCGCATAGAGACTCCCTTTTGTTGAAGTATAGCATGAGCTCAACTCACCAGGCCAGTTAAATGTAACAGCCTCTAGGCTGGATGTCCCACATCGCTGCGGGACACCAGCTGTGCAGCCCGAGCAATCTCAGGAGTGGGGGTAGACTTGCTGATTTCACAGCAAGCCAGAAATACTCTGTACTTCCTTTGAAAAGTGTGCCTCATATTGTCACAAAGACTCATTTTCTGTGAATAATGTATTTCTGAAATGCATCCTACTGCTGCATATTTCAGACATTTGCCCAGCAGTAACCCATGAAAACGCAGTAAATTAAGAGCCGTTAATAAACCATTTGGTACTTTTAATGACACACCAGGAATGCTTACATTTCCCAGCTATTTAAAAAACAAGAGGGCTAAAATGGTTTTATATATAAGCAGATAGTGAAAGTTGAGTTTTCTGAGTTAGTTTTCTGCTGAAAGCAGTAGTTCTGTGGGAGCTTCCAAGGCTATGAGTGACATTCTTGTGTTCCTCTCTGCAGGGCCATGTCCGTTTCTTCCATGTCCGAATTCCAGCGCTTGATGGACATTTCTCCATTTTTACCAGAAAAAAACTTGCCTTCCTCCAGCAGCAAAGATGACATAACCCCTCCCTTGTCTCCTGATGATCTGAAGTACATCGAGGAGTTCAACAAAACCTGGGATTACAGTAGCACTAGAAATCACGTTGGGGCCACTGAGAAGCCTGCAGAAGGGTGGGCAGAAAGGACAGAAACTGGGAAAGCCGGGAATGATCTGGCTTCAGATCCCTTCCAGGCTTCATCGTGGTACCTCACCACCAGTGTCACTATGACCACCAACACCATGACCAGCCCGGAGCACTGCCAGAAGCAGCCAACGAGGAGTCACGGTGTAACCGAAAAAATGGGAGTTCGGGTCTTTCACAGCCCACCAGTGGTCCGTAGGTTTGATAACTCAGTGATAGCTGGAAGCGAAGGGAAAAACCAGGTTGAGCCAGACTTCTTGTTTTCTATGACCAAAGCTATGGGGAACGTTGCTGAGACAAAAGGTGCTTCCTCGGATATGTTTGGAAGATGGTCTTGTGACCTGGCCAAACATCATAAGGATTTTCTGGAGAGTGGTCTTCATCCCATTGAACGTCCTATTTGCACTACCGTGGGCTTTGCCTCACCCTTGCACAGCTTGGAGATGTCCAAAAACATGAGTGATGATATGAAGGAGGTAGCTTTCTCTGTCCGGAACGCAATACGCTCCAACTCTAATTCAGCAGAGCCTCAGTTTAAGGACACCGCGTGTCAAACCAATGGTATGAGGACGACAGGGACGCAGACCACCCAGACCATCAGTGTTGGCTTGCAGACAGAAACCCTGCGCAGTATCACCAGCAGTCCACACAAGTGTCTGACACCAAAGGGGGGGTCCACACCTGTCTCTTCACCATCCAGAAGCCTAAGAAGCAGGCAAGTGACCCCTGTCATTGAAAAAGTCCAGGCTAAGTTTGAACGCACATGCTGTTCCCCCAAATACGGCTCCCCAAAGCTGCAGAGAAAAATACTTCCCAAATCAGACCAGCCAAATAACCGGACTTTGCCTGGCACACCTCAGAAAGGATTCAGTGAGTCCGCTTGGGCTAGATCAACTACTACAAGGGAGAGTCCTGTCCATACCACTATCAACGATGGCCTCTCCAGTTTGTTCAACATTATTGACCATAGCCCCATCTTTCACGAGACCTTCCAAAAATGCCCCAGGTCTAGCAGCCGATCCAGGTCAGCAGAACCCAGACCTGAACTGGGCCCGGTGCAGGAGCCATGTACAAATGCCCGTGGCAGGTCACCCAGTCCTCTCCGTTTGGGTACAGAGACACAAAAGGAAGATGGGACTGAGGTGACGAGCATCAGGCAGGACTTATCTGCTCCTCCAGGGTATACGCTTACAGAAAATGCTGCCAGGATCTTGAATAAGAAACTTTTGGAGCATGCCTTAAAAGAAGAGAGAAGGCTACCTTCCCACAGCCCACCAAATCTTAGCAATGACAACAGCACAGGAGAAATTGTCAAAGTAGATCCAGGGTCCATAGAGGTAATGAGTTTGTTTGTTTTTCCTCCTATAGCTAAATGCACTCTTCTTTGAACAAATGCATTACGAGATGTCTTACAGTCCTACTGAGTGTTTACAATAAATATCCTAGTCTTGTTGTGGTACCACCAGCGAGTCCCAGTCATGAAACTATTGGATTAGTCACTGAAGAACTGATTAAAGAATTGAGTTTATATCCTGACAGCTTATCGGGCTTGAAAGCATCAGAAGAGCTTTGTCCTTTACAGGATAAAGATGGTTCTTCCCTGAATGACCGGGATAAGGGTTTCTGTTACAAAACGCACCACACCTAACAGATGTTCTAGGGACTCTAGGTCTGAGTAAATTTCTCTTCTATGCTGGACGGAAAGGTAGGCTCTTTCTCCTACACAGGAATGGGTGATGGCAAGTTTGTGTGAAAATTAATCACTACAATAAATACCCTGAACTAAAACTTCAGGGCCTTCAGCATACCTTTTCTGGATGTATCTGAATAAGTTTGGCTGTGGTCTGCAAATGTGATTAAATAGCATGAAATTTGGTATTGATTGTTGGTCCCTCACAAAAAAAAAAAAAAGGAAAGAAAAAAACAAAAAGATAATCAGCTAGCCTAAGCACTATCCTTCTTAGTGCTTAAGAACTCTTTATTGATATTTTGCTGCACTATCAAAAGTGTAAAGGTCGTCATCTGTCCCAGCAGGTGTGCCCAAGCACTGGGGGTCGGATCCTCATGTACAGTAACGGGCTACAGCAAGTAGCTAAAACCAGGTTGTAATGGTGGACAAAAGCTCTCCTAGTTACCAATGTCTGAGCCTGTTTCTGGTGAAACTTGGTGCCTGAGAGAGCGTTGCCCTGAGAAGGCCTGGAGAAGCTGAGTTACACCCTGCACTAGGCGGTGCCTGCTCTCCTGGCACGGCACAGAAATGGCACACAGCCTGCTGGTCAGTGGTGTTCCCCAGGTCTGGGGCAGGAGACCCCCATCCCCTCAGCCTCGTGCTGTCCCTTTAGCACCCCGGTGTTGCAGGGGGCACCAGCCACCGGGCAGCTGCTCCTCCTTGACCCCCATGTGCCCCAGACATGCTGCCTCGGTTTGCTCCTACCACTCTTGCCTCATAGCCTCAAGGGAATGTACAAAGCCCATTTCCTCCGTCAGTGCTGAAGGATTTGTGGGAACCTGAGCACTGAGGCTTTTGTTCTGCAGTTTGCCTTGCGCTCGCAGCTTGTTCTCAATGGGCATGATCTGTTCCTCTTTTGTAGGTGCTGTTGAGAGGACACAATCATTTTTGCCTAACAGAGCATCCAAAGCTGAGGATATACTCCCTATATGCTGCTTAAACAGATGTAAATAAGGAAGTTTGCACATATAAAAAAGAAACCATGTGCACATAAGTAAAAGTGAATGAAAGTGGGCTTTGTGCACAAACCTCAGAATGAATTAAAGTTGAAAGCAGCCTCACTTATTTCACTCTGTCTAGCCATCTCTGTATTTTGTCCTTAGTTTGAAATACTGGGAATGTACTACCGTTCTGTATTAGAAAGTATGCGTTGTACTCTTACGGGTTCAACTCAGCTTTGCCTTCAGGGCACCGCTGAAAATTCTTGATTCCTGCATCTTTTAAATGTCTCAGCAGATTTCAAGTATGAGTAAACGGATGTCATCCCACACCATCACAAATTGCTGCTGGCAAAATTCAGCTGGCAACAGTACCTGAGTTTGATGCATGGAGAGATCTACGTCAATGCTGTTTAGTAAATACTCATTGACCATCAGCCCAGCAGAAAATTGCCTCTCTTCGTGAATTCTCAGCATCTTTTGCCTAATTTTTTAAGTTCCAAGCCCCAGAGCTAAGACTCGCTCTTCCCTGTAGCTCTTACCGAGTTGTTATGGCTGCTGTCTAGACGCACAGGTGCATTGAAAAGGAAGTTGGTGGGCAACAATCACATGATGGGCTTCGCTTTTCTTATGTGAGTTCTATGACGTTCTTAATGAAATGTGGGTTTGCTGTTGAAAATAAAGCCACAAATATGTCTAGACTCTGCAAACACCTTGGGTTACTTATGAATTATCCTGGCCACACAAATTACAATTTTCCAAAATTGCACTTAGCACATTTTGTACAAAGGAAGGCACAGCAGAACAACAAATGATGATCGAGCAGGAGGCAAGGCTGTGCTCGGGGTAGCGTCAATGTAAGCACTGCCCTTGCCACCCTCCTGCAGATCCCTGCTCGTGCTTCCCCATCACCTGTTTGCTTCTGGCCAAGACAAGTGACCTTCTTACCACGGAACGCCTTCTTTTTTTTTTTTTCTGCAGTCATAGCATGGTGTATTAATGACTTCTAAACTTGTGTGGAGCACCTGTTGGTGGCTTTTGCTTAATTTGAGCTTCTGGGTGCTTTAGTTACACAATTTACTTTTATGTTACTGCTGCCATATGAAGTCTAGTTCATATATATATTTATATATTCACGTACATATGTATGTGTGCGTGTGAGTGTATATGCATACATAGTAGTAATAACTGTGTATTTTCTAACTTGCCCAGAGCTGCTTACAAGTAAATTCATATCCACCCAGTGCAGCCTAGAAGTCTTTTATTCTGCTGATGCACTAAGCCACTTACTTGCATATCATGGGATTTACAAATATTACCATTGAAAAATGCAGATTAACTTTACCTAACTAGCAATGTAAAAACAGTGTGAGTGTTCTTCTCTAGCTAGCAAGGGTGTAAATCCCAGAGGTTACACAACTGTCCCGGCCGGAGGGGTTAGACCCTCTTCTGAAGACAGTGCTGCCAGAGGACCGTCCTCATGGACCCGCGCAGCTGCGGCGTCCTCTGCTCCTCGAGGCAGAGCAGTGGCCGCACACTTGCAGCTGAAACCACTCAGGGTTGGAGGGGGAATGTTGCAAAGAAGGGAAGGGGTTGCCAGGAGTAAAGGGCTTTTGCTGTAGTTTGAGTCTCCCTGCCAGAGTCACTGTTAAGTGGGAAGAAGGAAGAGGGGTGAGGCAAAGAGTTTTCGTAAAACCTTCAGGTGGGCTTCTAAGTGACATAAATATCAGCGTGGTTTGTTTTTTTTTTTAAAGCAGAAATTATCTCCTGAAGTCAAACGAAGGAAAAAAAAACATCGCTTTTTTCCTCTTTCACAGTAACGTTGTTTTTCCACAGCCTTAATCATGGTTGGCAAAGGATAACGGATGTCTTTCTCTGCTGAATAGAAATGTTTGGATTGTTTAATGCTATGTCCTTCTGAGACTGTGCTAGGATTGTAAAGGGTTGGTTTGTTTGCTTCCTTCCTTTCTGAATCTTTTGCTGCTGGTGGCTTATCTTTTATTATTAGTTTCCCTCTGATACAGCGGTAACATGATCTGAATGGGTAGTAACATCTGGAGACTTCTTCCTTGCTGGCATGAAATCTTCACTTTAAAAAAAAAAAAAAAAAGATTAAAACAGTTCTTTCCAACCTACTTGCTTTCTTTTTCTTTTCTGTCTGTTCTGTCCAGAACCAAACTGTCTTATTAACTGCCCCCTGGGGACTCTAACCCTGCCTGCCTCACTGCTGTAAGTCTTTTCTACCTTGTTTCCAGAGCTTTCCAAAAGCGGTCACTTCGAACGCGTGGGTTAATGAAGGGAAATAAATGACCACAGCTCCATACATCCCCAGGTAGTCCTTTGTATGCGATGGTCAGGAAGCGCTCAGGGTAGGAACCCGAGCTGTTCCGTCATGGGCTGTGAGCATGCGTGGTCCCTGGAGAGGTCACACAACTCAAAATGTGTGTGGTTGGGTTTTTTGTTAAACTTTAAAAGAAAAAAAAAATCAAGAACAACGTAATTATCCCAAAATGTAACAGCAGCATTATTTTTTGGATCTCTGCACACAACTGTGCAGTGCTCCTGTCTGCCCCAGGCTGTCTTCCCTCAAGCCTTGTCCGTAGCAGAGGCTGGAGAGGGCTGGGGAAGGGGCTCGAGCACCAGCCTGTGACTGATGGCCACGTTTCACCATAAAGCTTCTCCCAACCCCACTGCGGCCAGAGCTGGCTGGCTGGGGCTGCTGCAGTGGAGGAAGGGAGCTGTGACCATGCACTCAGCCTCAGAGCCAGAAAACAGCCTGGTTTAGGTATTTATTAATACAGGCATAGCCACAGCGGCTGGCAGCCTGGCCTAGGAAGCAGCTAGAGACTAAAGCTGAAACCTCCTTTCCCACATCCTGGCTAAGAAGTGCGGCCTCTCCGCCCATCCCCCAGGCAGCCATCACAGTAAATTACCCACAGGATGTCATTTTTTTCAAACATTTCTAGCTATGGCAGCCGCATGTGGTAAGGGAGGACATTTGGGATTTCAGAAACCATTCCCGACAGTTTGCTTTTAATGGCTTGTTCTCCTTAACACACTCTGAGAAAGCCGACATCCGCAGGTGGGTAACCCGCTCGGTGTCCAACACAGTGCCTACGAGGCTGGGCTGCCAGTCCCTTCTCTGCCCTGGCAAACACAGCGCTGATAAGACTGGGATGAGCTTAGCCCTGCCTTTCTGGACAAGCTGGCCAACATCTGCGGGCCTGCCCCATCCCTGGAGGTGTTCAAGGCCAGGCTGGATGGGGCTTTGGGCAACCTGGTCTGGTGGGAGGTGTCCCTCCCCATGGCAGGGGGGTGGAGCAAGGCGATCCCTAAGGTCCCTTCCAACCCAAACCATTCTGTGATTCCGTGATTCGATGCTGTAGAGACTCTTTTCAACTTGGAGTTAGCAGTGCAAATGAATTTTATCACAGTGCTGACTCCCATTTACTCCTGTGAAACTTGGGTAAGGCAGGCAGAAGCAAGCAGCCCTATAAAGATACTGCTTTAAGCTGCTGCTTAGAAAGAGTCTAAGGCAAAGCCCACAAATCACGTAGCCTCCACTCACCACGCTGTGCTGCCTGTAAGTATTGCTGTGCGTATGGATTTCCCTTAACAAATCTGAGTGGCAGCTTTCACAGCCCATATGTCCCCCAGGCACGGCAGGATCAGGTGAAGTGAGGACACGGAGTCGATCTGCTCGTTAGCACCGATTTGTGTTTCGGGGCGCGAGGGCTCGCAGTGTGGGGCCAGGGTGGGGGCTACGATGCGCAGAGACAGCGGCACACACGTAGGCCCCAAAGCTTCCACCCAACTTCTGCGCCCACCCACGAGGGCAGATGAGCCCTGGTGGTGCTCTGTCCTGGCGTGGTGCTCTGTCCTGGCGTGGTGCTCTGTCCTGGCGTGGTGCTCTGTCCTGGCGGCATGCAGCTGCTGAGCACCGGCTGGTTGCCCACTGCCTGAAGGCTCCGGGGTCTCGCCCTTCATGGAGGCTTTCCCACCTCTGGTGCTCTCTCTCTCCAAAACACACACGCCTGCACAAGCTCCGTTTCCAGCACCACTGCTCTGGTCTTTCTGTCATGTAACATCCCAATCCAACTGAGATGTTCAGCGGCATATCACCGTGTCTGTTCACTGCCCATCACATCATGTTACCTAACACAATATTCCCCACTCCCTTTCTCTGTCTGAAACTCTGCACTGACTCTGTTGCTTCCTACTGTGTTGTTTTACTGCTCCCTTTGTTTCCCGTTGGTTTACCATGCCAGAGCTTGTCTTGTGCATTGTATCGCTTGTGATCTCGCTCTCCATTTATCACCAGCTTGTAGTCTGATTTTGAGACAGGTTTTTACTTAACTCTCCAGTGACTGCTCCTCAGAATATACAGTTCTCTAGGTTGACAAACTCCTCTGATTTGCTTTTATAAATTCTGAAGTATGTGGAGAAATCCAGAATTTTTGCTTTGGCACTACAAGACAGACTTGCTCCCCCAGTCATTTGTCTTGATGTAGTGAGCATACAGAGCGAGGCAGGAAGTCTAGCTGTGCGATGAGCAAAGTCCATAAATACTAGAAGCAATTATCAACCTAGTGCCAGGGTGAAAAATCACAAGTGCAGATGGTTTCTAATGGCACAGGCAGGCTACCAAGCCTGAACAGTGGAAAACCAGTAGAGAAATAAAATTTCAGTTTTCCTCTATTTTGGTGAATGCCATCTTTAATGCACATTATCGCTGATTCCTGTAATTCAAGCAAAAGCAGCTGGCAGTAAGGAGTGATGTTGCAGAAGTTGAAATCTGGAGGTAAGATTGAAATCTGAATCTTTAATCCAGCTGAAGGTCGTAACTAGTCCTGTAGTCATTATTCTTCTGCTAACGAGTCTTTCCTGAATGTCAGTCTGCGCTCTGAAGCAGACAAAAGGAGCCCGTGGTTGATCTTGACCTCTCTTGCAAATGCCTGGCCAGCGCTTAGATCAATGCGATGAATACTGGGTTTCCCTGAATTATCATGCAAATGTATTTTTCAGCTCTTCTCTTTCTAGCACAAGGAGAGTTAGCAAATGGAAGTTTGTCAGCTACTTCAGCTCATCCCAGACCTCTTCCTTTCATTCTCTCCTTGTCTGTTCCATAAATCACGGACATACATGCAGGTGTCCAGAGCCCACACACAGAAAGACGTTCACTGCTTGCTTTTGTTCTGCGATGAGACAAATGCTTAGCTTTAGCTTGATTTTTTTTTTATTTTTAATTCTTTGCTCAGCCAGACGGCCTCTAATACAAGTCACTAACCGCTGTTTTGCTCTCTTGGCTGCCAAGGAACTGCCTTGTTCTGCACTAGCCCCGTCCCTCGAACCCTGCTTCTCCCGGCCAGAGAGACCAGCGAACCGGCGCCCACCGTCCCGATGGGCTTCACATTCCCCTACTGCCTCACAGTCGCAGTCAACCGGAGACCTGACTTCCTCGGAGGAGAGCGGAGGCAAGGAGCCGCCAGCAGAGACCCCGGGCCAGGGAGGCACGCCGGCGTGAAGGGTGGCGGGCCAAAGACGCCGTGAGCTGCCTTCGCCCGGCGGCCCGAAGGGGAGGTCCCGTTGTGGAGGTCAAAGAATGTTCTCAAACGCAGCTGCTGAATGTCCGACCTGTGAAACAGAGGTGTTTCTGGAATGAAACAGTTAATGTGCCTGTAATAACTTAATTTTTTTTTTTCATAGCTGAGAAAACTATTTTTGTCTCCATCTTTTCTACACACAGTATATTAACAAAAAAAAAAAAAGGTAAAAATGATATAAAGTTAAGATTTAAAATAAAATGTAAATTAAGTTTTAAGGGAATTTGAATACGTGCTCGCGCTCTCTCCAAATACTGACTGCCTTTCGGTTATATTTGCACTGCTACATTTTCGATTTTGGTTTGGGGTTTTGGGGGTTGTTTTTGGTTTTGTTTTTCATGTAAAACTAGGGTCTTAAGTTAATTTTATTCTATTTTAATGTCAGTGTTTATCAGTTTTTAAACGTAAGGTTCTTAAAGATGCTTCAACTGTCTGAAGCAATACCTTTTAAGTAGTGAAGAAAGCCATTAAGCTAGTTCACTAGAGTTGTGTTAACTGAGATGGAGGGGAATACAGGTAAACACAAGGAAAAGTGTAAAAAAAAAAAAAAGAATGCCTCAAAGTCTTACGGAGTTAGCTGTAAAATACACCTACGATACTTGACTTGCATGCCTCTGGGTCCTCGCACTTTAGTGCATGTACATACTGCTACTGTACTTCTACCATCACGTAAATGTGAGTCAACCTGTTCCACTGTAATATTGTTGTGAATTTACCTGTACTGTACTTTTATTGTTGGTATTCTTGCATTGACTATACAAAACGAGTTTTTAAATTATTGTTAGCAGTTCAACTGGCTATGTACAGCGTTTACTGAAATTTTTTGTTTTGGGAAAACCCTTGAGAACTCTGGGCATACTGACTTGTAACTGGTCTTGTTTAAGAGTCTGTTGGAGACCATGTGAAGTGGAAATAAAACCCTCAGTATTTACAAACTGCTCAAGTGCTTAACGATATTTATTTCTGATGGTACTTCCCAGGCTCATGTAACTGGGGGAAGAAGCCCTCAAACTCTGCTTGTATTCATAAGGGAAAAAAGAATGCTTCTTTATAGGAAATAAACCATGGCAAAGCCAAATGTTAGGCTGTGCTCCACAGACTTGTGTAAGTACTGGAGCAGGCCATGGGAGGTTTTTTGAATTTCCTCACTGAATTGTGCAAAACAGCTTGCTCACACAGATAGCAGGACTTATCTTTTCAGTCCCTCTGAGGTGGTATGTCTTGTTGTTTTCAGTTGTTCATGTGAATGAAAAAAAGCAAGCTAAACATGATGTCAAAAATATGATATACCCAGTCTTAATCCAGGCTTATGTCTCATCCGCGTTGTGCACAGAGACCGATAAGACCAAGGGCTTGCGTAAAACTGGTGGCTAACATTGAGAACTGAATGCAGCTGAGAATTTGTGCCCTCCCAAGGCGTGGAGGCCTCCTGATCTGTTTTGCCTGGTGCCATCTGTTTGGCCACACGCTTTCTCTGGGAGCCCCGGAAATGCTCTGAGTTGTTATCCCATGGCTGAAGTGGCTCTTCCCGCTTGATTTCCCTTGTTGAGGCTTTCTTTGGCTCTTTTATTTAAGAGCACCATCTGGGATCCCTAGAAGCTTTCCTGGTTAGTTCTGTTGAGCAATAAGTCCCTTGCATCCTGTCCCGCTGCCTTGTGGCTGGCTTTCTAGGAACTGTAATCTAGCTGCTGGATGAGAACAAACTCCCTAGCTCTTGGGTCAGCTCCCAAACACCAGCTGGTTGAGGTCTTATTTCTCCCACATCAGTTAGGACATTAAGTGGCTATTAAGCCGATGTTGAGATGTCCACCACGGGGTCATCATTATGAAAAATGCCCCTTACCAAGACAGGCAGTGACTGAAAAGTCCTATTGTCTAATGGCTCTGGTGCCCCAGCCAAAACAAGCAGTGTCCAGTGCTGCTCCTGAGCAGCAGCGGTCATATCACATGCTAATTCCCTTCACAGATGTCTCAAAGCCTTGCTGTTAGCATTTTTAATGAGCATTAGGTTGACCCCTCCCCAGGTATGGACCTTAAAATTGTACATGGAAGTCACCCTACTTATTTTTCCAGTGGTTGAAAATCTTCTAGCTGCAACACTTTGCTGAGCTGATGCCAAAATTTCAGCTTGGGAGGGGAAGGAGAAGCATGCACAAGAACTGTTTTAGAAGGTCAAAGAAGAGTCGCAATGGTTATTAAAGAAGGCTTAAGCCACAAATGAAAGATCGTTGTTTGTTTTCGAAATCTTAATTACTGGGAGCAGCTTTGAAGACAGAGGGGGAGGGCTTACTGCTTCCTTAAAAGCTGTTTCTCCTAGATGAAGTGAGTTAAAGTTGCAAATGAAGGAGCAATGCTAGTCACCAGCCTGTAGAATTGCTGTTCTGCTTCTTGACAGCTGTAATTTTTTTTAATGATGTAGAAGAAAATTCAGGTGGCTGATTTGTAGCTTTGATACCAGGAAATGGCATTTGCCTTTCAAATCAAGAATACCCCAGCCTGGAGAATTAGCTGCTGGCCATCCCGAAATAGGAAGGGATATGAGGATAAGCAGCTGCCTGTGGCCTGACAGGTAAACTGCTTATGAAACAGCGGGGGTTGCTGAAGCAGGAGCTCGACAGCGCATAGCAGGGAGGAGGTTTAGCACAAACAGAAATTCTGTGGACGATCTTAAAAAGAATCACATTAATTAAACATAAGTTCCTTTCTAGTCTAATTAGCAAATACAGCGACATCAAAAATATCACGTTTCTACTGGCTCTGTGGAAACACCAAGGCTTTTATCTTCCACTGTTGCAGCTGGTGGGGTTGGGGTACTTTTTTCCCCTCCCATTTCTCCATTGCATTCCATAATTACTAACATAAATCATAAAATAAATAATGGGTCTATAGTCCATCCGAGGTTATTTTAAAAGCTTCTAGGATAAAATAGAAAGCCTTTTCAGAAGGTCTGTGGCTCACTCAGTGTCTGTGGGGTAGCTGAATTATTGCCTCATGAATAATCAGGGCAGGAGAAGCCTTGAAGATTGCCACACAAATTAGTTTAAGGGGATGTGAATGCCTCTGCCATAGCTTTGCCTGACGAGGCTGAAAGAGATAGCTGGATTTCACCCAGGGATTTGTGGCGCCGGATCTGATGGCCTTGGGATATCACCCGGTCCTGCAACACAGCCGGGGACCCGGAGAGGACTGTGATCCACGGTGTCCCTCCCAGGCCAGCTGGCATCTGAGGGGGGGCTGTAGCTTGGCCTTGGACCATCCTTCCCCATCACCCCTTCCCTCTGCGCAGAGGAACCCCCCATGCGCACAGGGGACCCCAAGGCGTGCGTCTTCCCCCTTCCTTCCCTGAGTGTCTGGAGCCATCGAGCTCCCTCGTGCTCTCTTTGGAGGCACCAACATCTCTTGTTTGCTCCCTGTTTGCCTGTTTTGACTTCCTTTGATGTAAAACTCTGCAACCTGCCAGAGTACTATTAAGCCGCTGAATACATATAATTTTCATATGAAATGACAGCTAATGTCTTCAGTCTCCACATAGCCCAGCCTGCTTTCTGCAGAGGCTTAATGGCTTTGAGCAAAGTCTGCTTCCCGTCCCTGTTTATCATCTTCTTATCCATCTTGCAGGAGGATGAGACACTGCCTTCAGGTCAGAGTAAGAGAGAGATTACCGCCCTGCTATAGATGTCTCTAGAATTAAAAAATATCACCATCTGTGGCTCAGGATGACCTTTTTTTTTTTTTTTCTTTTTTTTTTTTTGAGCAGAGTTAGAATTTCTTCCATTAATGACTTTTTTTTTTTTTTTTTCTGGTGTACAAATACCTTCTGGAGGCTCCAGCCAATACTGGCATCCCCAGAAAAATTGGTGGGAGAAATCCTGAGAGTGCTTGGTAGGGCTGGGGCTGCACAGACCCGAAGCACCTGCTCAGAGCCCCCTGGTCTGCAGCCATCAGCTGTGGGTTGTCGCTGCAGGAGGTCAAGGATAGGGTGGCAGAAATGCCCCCCTGGAGCTTGGCTGGACAAAGGCCACCTGTGTCCCCAAGCTGGTGTTGGGGTGACGGGCTGAGATCTGAGGAGAGAAGGTCACAGAAAAAAATAAAACTAAAACCCAGTGTCCTCAGCAGCTGCTGGCATATGGATATCTGGATGAGAAGAAAAAATGTAGTTTGGGTACTGAGTTTTATATGTCCCTTGGTGGCAGTAAGTCTGGTTGAGCAACGTAAGCGGATACTGCACTGAAAGGGAAAAGTGCTGCTAGGCTACGCAATGTGAATCCTGTTAAATGCCAACAACAGTAAATTTTGTTTTGTCTTGTTAAATCCTTAGATTTTTTTTTATACCATAATTGGATGTTTTAGTCCCTACAATAAGACTTTAGATAAGGTATACACAGAAGCTGCCATGGACCCTGGTACCCTCCCCATCCTCCTCCTGCCTCTCTCCCCTGCTGTGATCCCTCTGCATCAAGCTGCAGAAGAGAGAGGCGAGGGCACGTGGGCAGGCTCATCCCAAAGGCATTGCTCAGCGGGCACGTCTTCCTGATGGGCTTGGTTGGAACCAAATTGGCTCCAAAATACCAAACCCTACGGTAACAGGCAGCAGGGCACAATTCTGAAAAAGTTGCCACTGGTGTTACAGAGGAGAGGAGTCATCCACATATTTTACTCCATCTATTATATACATCCATATATTTTAGCTACCGAGAATTGCAGTGCTATTCTCAGTAATGCTATGGCAGTGCTTAGGCAATTAAGAACATAAGTCTCATTGATTTCCTTCTCATGTAAGAGACTTAGGTAACTTAGACACATGGGGAGCTTTTATCACAAGTCTCTGCCCATGGATCCAGAGTGTTTGTTTTTAAAATAGGGTCTTCGTTCCTGACTTTGTCTTAGAGAAGTCATGTATTGTGTTGTTCTTTGCTAGATTTTCTGCACACTGTATTAGTAGGACAGGAGAAAAAAAAAAATCACTTTGCATATATGAATGAGAGGAAGAACAATGAAGGCCATGATTTTGTCACAGCTATTTCCATGACAAAACCGAAGACTTTTGAGAGGGTATTTTCTTAGTACAATGTCACTGGTTTGTCATGGAAATCACTTCTTAGGCAAAATCAAAGCCCTGGCTTCACAAATTATCTGTGCTCCCTTCAATCTGTGATGCCTCTGACAACACCACAGCTTCACTACTTGCACGTAAAATGCAAGTTGAATTTGTCATGTTGTACAGGCATTTTAAATGTTTTACAAATAGGAATGGATGCGTCATCATAAAAAAAAAAAATCTTATAAAAAACATTTTTTTATAAGGTGGTAGTGTAATGAAGTAGCTGGGAAGAAAACATCAATAACAAGTCAGAAACAACAGAATTAACCCCTGGAAACCAGCACCTGAGCCAATATTTACCTTTATTAGTAAATAACAGGCCTGATGCTGCTTTCCCTGAGAACAGGCCTGGGAACATGCCTTGGTAGAAGCAAGCCTTGGGTTATGCTGTGGTATGGGAGGCCTCACAAGGTTATAGACCTCACCTGCCTGTAGCACTGACAGTGTCTCCCCAAATCAGCCCCTTTGACTGGCAGGAAAACCCAAAGCTGATGGAGCTGTTCTCTACTGCGTTTGTCAAACAAGCCCTCCAGTTGTCAGCACAACAGCCTGGCCTGCCAAGCGGTGACGTTCTGAAGAGCAGAGTGACGCCCAATGGAGGGGAGACAGTGGGACACTGTTCCCCCAATTATACAACCTTTGGCACATCAAGAACAGAAGCAGAATTATTTATTCAGAACCTGCAGCTTTGTAGTATAACGTGGACATTAATCATCTCCCCATGTCCGTGGGTTACTTTTACTCAGCAAATAATTAGTGCATCCTCCCAGCACAGAGCTAAATAATTTAGTAGCAACATTTCCCTGCTTAGCAGAATCTGTCTGAGCTCCTGGTCGGAAGGGCTCTGAGATAAGTGATTAGCAGCCTCATAACTCACATTAATCCTTCCTGGAGAACCGGGAAAACCTCCACCCACTGCGGACCCTCTCCTATAAGCCCTGCTCAGCCAACCCTGGCTCCCGGTGACAGAACTGGTTTGTGAAGCTGGCCTTACCACCAGGCTTTCTGGTTTCTCCCAGCTGAGTGAGTTAACCTGAAACCACCCCAAAGCCAGCGTGGAGGATCCCTCCGGTGCTGGTTCTTCAGGTTAGGCAGAGGCGACTCCGAAACCCAGATGGAGCCGGGATGGAGAGCAAAGTAAGGAACAAGCCCACTGTCACCTGAGGCCACTTTTGACCTGAATGAAATAAAAAAAATTAAAACCTACCCCAAAATTAAATTATCATTTGAGCTACTTAGCAAGTTAACTAAATTTACTGTGACCTACATACCAGAAAGCATTGGATATTTGGAAATACTTCTTACTGTGGGAGTCAGGTCACGCAGTAAAATCTAGTTTAAAAATTCACACGCACTTCTCTGAAGCCTGCATCAGTCCTAGAGAAGAGAACAACCAATTTGAAGAAACAGTGAGACATTTTTAACCTTGGCATCTATTAGGGCAGGCCTGCAATAATTTTAGTCTCTTGTCAGGGCAGTAGACAACACAGAGAGATGAACTGATGAACCTTGGTGCATACTGCAGTGCAGGCAGAGTACTTACAGACTAGAAACAATTATTTAAACAGAAAATAATGCAATACATGCAGAAAGTTCATTGCCAGCTGCCTAGAGGCAGGACCTCCACAGCTACTACTGCAGAACACATCAGGCAACACACTGGGTATTCAATCTTTCTAAAAGTACGTAGGCTAAAGAGCAACCACTTACAAACAGCTGATACAGTCACTGAAGATAATACAATCAAATGTGTATTTTGAAAACAGACTCCTAAAGAAAGGCAGATAAAGATGTATCTGTCTACCTATCTATCTATCTATCATCACAGCCTGAATTTTTGGGTGGTCCTTTGGGGAGCCAGGAGTCAGACTCGATGATGCTTGTGGGTCCCTTCCACCTCCAGATATTCTGTGATTCTATGATAACTGTCTTTAAAACAGAAAGTCTACTATACCTTTTTATACCTATTTATAGGACTCTCTAATCTATGTATACATATATACAGGGTTAAAAACCAGAGCCCTTGCATGGTGTCTAACATGGCCTCTCCCAAAACAGGGCAGAGGAGGCGTTCTTCAGACCAGCACTAAAGCAGACTGGCTGGACTTTTCCACACCTTTCAGCATCTCTTCCTATCCCTTATCAGCAGCACTCAACTTTTAACCCCAGACTACTGCAAAGATAGTCTTTGGAAATTAAAGAGCTGAGTCACCACGTAGTGTTTGCTCCCCCCTTTTTAAACAGCCTTTGTGCATAAAAGCTCAACTCAGATTAAGAAGATAAATACAATACAGAGCTTTAAAGATAAGTTAAATGGACAGAGAAAATTGTCCTTTAATCTACTTAGCAGGTCTTTGTGATTAGAGTCTAGCTTTTTTTCTTTTCCTGTGCTAATGAAGGACTAAGCAAGATTGTGAGGAAATGGCTAGGGAATATCATATAAGTCATGGCTGGTTTATATTTTGTTGTTGCTTTTCTTTCTAAATCATTCACACTGATAAATTTTGATTCCTTTTCTATATCAGTCTGATCAGATGAAACATACAGGCACTGTCAAAAGATATGTACATTGGCTTTCAACCTTCCTCACGGTGGGTTTTCTTCTTTTCACCGAGCCTGAGTGTGCTGCTATGTATGTAAAACTACTTTTGATGCATGCTTTATGCAAATAAATCTTAGCTTTAGGGAGCAGCAGGCCACGAGCTGGCACATACATCAAGCATCATGTAAATCCTTTCCCACTGGAGAATCAGTTTATAATGTGCCACTGGATTGCAAAAACATAAAACATCTGTCAAATACTGCAGAGCTACGGCACTATGGCTGTTAAAAACAGCCACCCATGCCATGAAGAGAGCATATGTTCCGCAAAACCTTCTCTGAGACACCTATACCCTTCGCAGTATATTCAAAAGCCATCAGAAACAGCAATGAGTCCTCCAGGTGCTTTACACTGGATTAGCAATCAGAGGAAACAAGCATGGATCTCAACTTAAACCAAGGTACCTGGGGTTTAGTTTGTTGATTGGATTTGCTGAGGACTGCTTTGCGCAGTAAGATTAAAAATATTATCAGACAAAAGGCTCTGCTGCTCTCTGGGAGACTTTGGGAAGCCCAGAGGCGATCTGTTTGGAGCAGGTGCCCCAGAAGGGCACGTCACACTTGGGGAAGGGGTGCTCTCAGCTAACCCAATATTTTTTGGGTGATTATAAAAAGCAAACACTTCAAAATGGACTTCTCTCTTCCATTCAGTCCTGCCACACTTCCCACACCAGTATGTGAAGGCGACCATCTCATGAGCAGCATGACTAACACCCGTCCCATAACTCGTGTGCTCGCCCTCTCCCTCGGGAAAGGCCTGCGCGCAGTGAAGACTCTCTTTATTATGTATACACACAAAAATACCTAATTACACAAGCACACACACGCCAGTATGGGTTTGTTGGAGAGGGCAAGATGAAAGGCCTCAGAGTTAGAGGAGGGCGTGCTGAGCTGGTCTGAGGTTCCTGTGGGAATGGGGCAGTGGGGACAGAGGTGCCCCCAGAAGGGCTCTGTGCTGCACAGGCACCTCACATTTCCTGGGTAAAGGTGCTTGCTCTTGCTGCCGAGCTTCTGCGGCATGTCTCCTTCAGCAGCACAAGTGACCTGACACTTCTGGCCACAGGTGTGCTGAGGTGGCCATGGAAATGTTGGAGCCTCTCACGTGGGTTTTAGCTGGAGCTGTTACAGGTGGTGCCTGCTGACGTAGTGCCAAAGGGTGAAGCCTGACCAGCAGTGACTTATCAGGATTTCTTCAGAGAGTTTTAAAGAGTTTTCTCTGTGTAGCAGCAGCGTTTCACTGGGAAGTTGTGTTTACATCAATGAGGGAACCTCCGCACAATGCTGTTCTGCTGGAGCCACCTACAGAAAAAGTTGTTTCCTTGGCATGGGAAGAAGCCGTAGCACTCGTTAAATTCAAGCAAGTAGAGGCAGGAAAAAGGAATTTCTTCGTCTCTCCATTTCTGGAAGTGAGAGAAAGGAATTTACAAGGAGGTTTGGGGAACTTGGCCTCTTTGAAGAGGAAGACTCTTCAGCCTCCCAGGAAATACACCAGTGCGGTAACAGTACTGTGCGAGAAAGGACAACTCACAGCCATTTCTGTGATGTCTGGATGCCCTCTGGGTGGCTGTGTCCTGTGACAGAGGCAGGACTTTTGCCCATTTTCACAGAGGCGTGTGCTCTCTGTGAAGATGTCCTTGCATTGTTTTAACTTGGATGGGGAACTCGGCAGTGGGAAAGCTGCTCACCCAGAGGGCTGCAATGGCCAGCAGCTAGGAGCAGAAGGGACTGGGCAGCCTCACAGCAAGGATAAAGGACAGCTGCCATAAGAAACCACAACTGCACGTCCCATTTCCAGGCCAAGCCTGGAGACGAGAAGGATGCAAACCACCAGCACCCAGAAGGACTGCACCTGGCTTTATGCCTCTTTTCTCAGCAACTACTGGAATTATAAAACTGTTTTCCCTGTTCGGATCCTGCGTAAGCCCAGACAAGGCTTACAAGGACATTTGCTGCTTGGGAACATATGGTGGTTCACTTCCTCTCCTGCGATGGTTGCTGTTTGGCCAGCTGGGAAACTGAGGGATTTAGAAGTTAAATGATATATTTAATGAGGTGTGGCAGGGCATGGAAAACACCCCCTTTCTGCTCCTGCCAGGGCTGCGTTGAGTTCGCTCGGCTGCCTTTACAGTTAGAGAAGATCGATGGCAAGGTTTAATACAAAAATACAGATCCTACGTGTTTTTCCACGAAACGCGAAGAGGTCATCAGGCTTGAGAAGACTAGCTCGTGGGAGGAAAGCATCCGGCTGGTATCAAGGAGCAGGTATCTTGGTGTTGCAGAGCATTTTAGCTGGTAAGTGCCTTAAGAAAAGTTACTGAGACATGTCTCATGCGGTCTAAAGTGAGATCAGACATGGCATTATGGCCACAGGTCTGACCTCCAGCCTCTGCAAGGGGACAGCTGCCTGGTCAAGGAGAAATCACCCAAGCAGAGGCTGCAAAGAGAGCATCTCCTGCTGCAAGGACTGAGGCCATGGGCTTTATGGTCAGGGAGCAGCAACTTGGTGCCCAGCCCTGCTTCCCATCAGGATGCTGCGTGGTGTGGTTGGCACAAAGGCAGAGCAGAGCAGGATGAGTAGGGCAGTGGGAGTGGGAGTATTCACGATCTGCCTGCATTTGTCCTTCCTGCTTCTTCCAAGAATGACAGCACAAAACAATAGCATAATACACACTTCATTTCAGCCACTTCCAACCTGGGAGTGTGAAATGTGCATGTTTAGCTGCTACCTTGGAAAACACCTTTCAGCTCAAGCCAGCATCTTCGAGGATTTCCTGGGAGTTTCAGGTGGCACCCTGCCATATATAGGGATTTTAACAAAAATGAAAACTGGTCTTGGTGGCGAATGAGGAGCTTGGATCCTTACGAAAATGTGCTGCTTGCGGGCATGTCACAGGCTGGCAGTGACACCAGTCTCAAAGGTGGTGCTGGCCTCCTGCCATCTCACAGCACAGCCAACAGCCAGCAGGGCAAGCAGCAGGGACATTGTATGGGATTGTTTGTACAGCAAGCGTGGTCCTGCAGATTGGGAAAACAACATCCTGTACTGCCACCTTCCTCTCCTTCTGCTTCCCGCACTGAGGGTGGAGTCAGGCTTGGCTTTAAAATAAAAATAAGGGAGAAATGAAAAAGATTGTCTTTACTGGACGTTGCACTTACCTCTGTGGATGGCAGAAAGTCTTGGTGTGTGCCCGCTTGCCTGAGCCCAGAAGTTGTGCCTACATCCTTCTGTGATGGGAACCAGCAGAGCAACACAGCTGGGGCATGGTCTTATTGGGGTGCCCAATGGGACCCCAGCACCTGCAGAGCTGCTTTCTCCTCAATCTCCTCCTTACTCAGCTCACCTGGGCCTGGTGTTGAAAAGGAGGATTCCTGAGGTGCCCACTGTCTGCTAAACACTGTGAAAACAGCGTCAGTTGTCTGGGCACTGCATTCCTCTTAGGGGAAATGGTGGACAAACTGCTCTGGGAATGTAGTGCTCTCCTAGGAAATGAGGAAAGATGGCTGAGGCAATGTCTGAGGGTGACTTTCTGTTTAAAATGATTCCTTCATGCATTTTTCATAAGATCAGGTTTCAAAATTTCAAACTTTAATTTTAAAAGGCGGAGCTCTCTAAATAATTCTGATATGGTTATGAATGAGCCGCTGTGCCATTGCAATCATATTCTCCATCAGCACCAACACCAGGAGCCTGCATTCTGCCCTGAAGAATGAGGAGAGTAGAAAGGTCACACTCGTAGAGCACTGTGCATCATCATACCTAATTTTGCACAGTTTATTAATAATTGATCTTCCCTATTTCTCTCAAATATCACCCTTGTGTTTCTTCATTACTCTTCATTGAAGTTTTAAAAATTCAAACTAGAGATAGAAAAAGGCAGACGCTGAATATTACAGATTGCCCCTTCATCTCTTCATGTGATTCAGTAGTTTTGCCAGTCACACTCTTTGGGCTCTAGACTTACTGCTAATTCAACAACCTCTTCGCAGCAGTAGGTTTCCCTTTCTTTCATGCTCCTGATTCTCTGTTCCACTTGTTCTCAAAACACTTGAGGGATTTGGCCAGGAAGAGAATACAGGATCAAGCCCTGGGAGGCTGCAGGGGATAAAGAAACCCACTTTGACTGGGCCACCAGCCGGCAGCATTTGCAGCCACCCTGGCAGCAGATTGATTGCCATAACAGAGCCATGTGGAAGGATCCGTCCCTGCTCCAGGAGAGGAGCAGTGCCAGGCCAGGACACAATGCTGCTCGGGCTTGAAGGACAGCATTTCAAGGGAGTACAGTGGTGGAGGATTAACTCTGCCTCTGGAGGATCTGCGGAGAGCTGATGAAGCTAAGACCCAAGCAGACACCGTTATCTGCAACTGTTCTTCTTCTCAGATGCAGCCCTGTCATCCATCCGTGGGTGCAGGCATCTCACACGCTGACAAAAGGCTTTCCACAACTTTCATCCCAAGCAGTTCCCTATGGCAATAAGGGACATGGCTGTGATGGGACTCAGCAGGTCAGGTTAATGTTTGGACTTGGTGATCTTGAAGATCATCAAGGTTGGATCTTTAGGGAGGACCACTTAAGTTGGATCTTCTAAATGAGTCTATGGTTCTGCGATTCTATCTCCAGCCCAAGTTTCAGCTGTCGCTCTGATTCTAGGACATCCTGCATCAGCTCCCTAAATCAGGGAATGGGGCGCTGCCAGCCACACCTGCAGGAACTGCGTTGCAGACAGAGGGCAGGATTTGTCCAAGGGTCTGTTCCCTTCCACCAGATTTTGAAACAGCCAGAAGGACAATTCTCCCCCCTGCTTTCATCATGTTTAAAAGGTTAATTTTGGTAAGAGGGATTTTAGAACCAGGGACAAACTGCATCTGATTTGTAAGGTTTTTGTTCCAGGAACTGTCTCCTAGGCTGCTCACTGCCTAGCAGCCTTGCATTATTTCAGCTGTATTATGCTAAATATAACATGATAATACAGTGTGACAACCACTGTTTCTCTATGGTTGGGCCATGAGCCCAATAAATACATGGTGCCTTGGGAATGGAAGGTATTCTGTCAGGGGTAGAATTTTCTTTTTTTTTTATAGAAAAAAAAAAAAAAGATGAATTTTAACTTCCACTGAGGGAAAAAAAAAAAGGGGGTGGAGGGATTCAAAATGATCCTTGTAGACAAGGATAGTCAAGAAAATGCTTTGAAGACCAGCAGAGGATCCAAACCTCTTAAACAGTGGTAGAGAGCAATCCTGTTTCTGCAATCAGCTTTGCCAAGTCAGGGTTTTCACGGGCACCCACTCATACTGATCCTGTTACAGCACTCTGGTTTCAAGGAGGAATAAGGCAGAATTACAGGAGAAAATATCATTAAAAACAAATATGCTTTGATTTTTGTTAACACTTGATAAGAGTCAATACACTATCAGTTTCTTGTTACATACAGAAGGGATTTCTTAAATAAAAAGATGTCACAGAGGCTCTCTGCACTGAGAATATAGAACCCATAAAATAGCATCATATTAAAAATACTACATCTAGCTATCACGGGAGCTACCCCTTATGAAGAAGAGAGAGGGGAGTTCTTAGTCCTACAGAGGTTAACATCTGGGAAAGCACTCAGCTTACAGAATCCATGGATGACTGGCGGCCCACATTAAATTTTTTGTCTTGAATCAATTGAGTCAATGGTGTGGGGGATCCCACAAGGGATATTATCCTGTTTGGCCTTAAGCCACTCACTGGAAAATATGCATATTGGAGGTGAAATTGTATTGCATGGATTTGTCTTCTAAATATTCACCATATGCTCTCATAAAAATAAGCGCCAGCACCACTAAAAAATACATTGTTTATTGTGTAGCTGTTTTCTTTAGGCTTTGTTTCAAATCCTTCGTATATAACATAAGACATATAAACATTTGTCATATACTAGATGTTAAATGAGTTTAGTCCAAATTTTTAGAAAGGAAGCCTCGACAGCCTGGATGTTTGTTTACGCGTTGATTGTGCTGATTTATGTAATTGCAATCAAGCTCCAGTCCTTCAGCAGTTTCACTTTGTCTCTTTCTACCCTACGCTAATTTGCTGTGTCTCAGCTGTTGTGAAAAAGGTAGGGAACATCCCAGAAGGGGCCGCATCTCAGTTGGCATCAATAAACTTGTAACACAGAAAAGCAGTACAACCCATTCTCAAGTTAATAACATCTTGTGTGGTCTATAGAAAGTTGGCAAAACAAGCTGAGACTGTGAGCTGTACAGAATATATGTACAATTGCTATCAACTAAAACAACATGAACATTTCAGTGGTTCCAGCTGGACTGAATAGCAACACAGTAAAACCCCTTTGATGACCTTGGCACCTTGGCTACACATAGTTGAAGGATGCTGCAGGGTCTCTGGGTGAGACACATCAAAGCAGGTAGGAAGAATTTCCACTGTGGATAGGCTTGGTTTGTGTTTAATACCTATGTTACCTGTAACCTGGTCTCTGGGTCTTGTTAAATGAAGTTTTTGTTTGCTTGCACAGGACATCTGAAGTGAGGAGAGAGACGAATGAGAAAGAAACTCAATGGACTAACAGAGTATCATCTTCCTGAGGAAGTCATACAAGTGCTGCAATATGTAGATTATATATTCCTCCTTCATCAATATATATCTACATATCAAATCTACAGTCTCTGTACAGTTAGAATGGATGAGGCTGGTGCTTTTTTATAGAGTTTAGTAGTAACTTCTTTAGGCACTCTTTTCAGCAGAAAGGCATCTAGAACTAAAGAAGATGATGCCATACTTCCAGATGAAGTGAGTATGCAGTATATAATGTAGAGGATCATATATATACAATATATTTGTAAATCCTACTTCTGAAGAAGTCTAACATGCTCCCCCTACCAGGTTCTCTTCAGGCCCAAGGATCCTTAAAAGCAAACCTGCCACTGGCTGATTTTCTTGACATGAAAGAAAATTCTCCTCCTGTCTACTTCTCTCCTCAAGATTCATCACAAATTAAGATGTAACATTCCCTATTATCAAAGGCAGTACGTACAGTAAATACCTACTGATCATCTGAGATCATTTTTATTTTCACTGTATGGCTGTGAGAATGAGTAGATAAAACAATAAAAATACAAATGTTGCATGAATATCAGTGCCCTATTTCAAAAGAGGGGGAGAGAGAGAACAAATTCTCCAGAGTGAAGGTTCATTTAACAAAGAGAAGTATCAAAGTCCTGGGCAGAAAGCCAAGAAGCAGCAGTCAAGTAAATTCATGAAGCTGCAACATGGACTTCAAGGCATGATTTTTTTCAAACCTTAGCCTATGTGTTAACCAGATATCTGTCTCCAGAAGGTGCTACGTAGGTGACTTTTTTTCCCAAGACAATCATCACTGCTGAGCCCCAAAATAATATTAAGTCAGACAGATATTTGCAGAGCTGTTGAGACCTAGTGACAGCCACAAAGGATGAATTGGTCTTTTGGAAATCATCTCAGCTTATCATGTCCACCATTAGCCGCTTATCAAAACTAGGCTGAATAGCCATTAATACTAAAAAACAAATGGGTCCTGTAAGTTGTCTCAAAGACTGTGTGAAAAAATAGTTGCAAAGATAAAATCCATCCTTGGATGGGTAAACCATTCATTTTCCAGCACTAGAAACCTGTGAAGCTGCTTCTGTTCTGGATACATGTTAGGAAACTGATCCTCTGGAGCTGCAGAGGAAATAAGAAATGGTTCATTCTTCAAAACAGAGTTCAGAGAGCTTATAGGCATCATGTCATATAGTCCTCACCTCCTGAGGAAAGGTTACCACTTAGGTAACTGGATGATGCAGAAGCCCTGAGACTTTAGTCGTGAACTTTAGTTTGTGACTTTAGTTGAGACCCTTAGTTGTGAAGCTGCAGGAAATAAATGAAGGAAGGACGAATCCAATCCTAGAAGGAAGTACCTTGGTGAAGAGCTGAAGGAATGTTTACGTGATCTCATTTCCTGCAGAATAAGGACAGGTAGTCTTTATAAACTGACCGGGAACACAAGAACGATTGTGCCAAGAAGATGTGCCAAATTTCTGTCATGCAAGTGTGAAGCGAAATCTCTTTGAAAACAGGGAGAAAGAAAGATGCAGTAAGAATTGTAGGACGGCGCTCAAAGAGGTCATCTCAAAAGACTAGCAAGTTTGTGTGCAGCTATGTTTATCTTCAGTTAAGCCTTGCTTTGGGTTCTATCCATTTTACTTCTTTGAGAGAGGAAGGAAAAACCACAGCTCGGTGCCAGACTGAGTACCTGCTCCTTTCCGGAAATATCCCAGGAGGTAACATTATGTGGTGAAATGTTCTCAGCAACGGTGCTGCCTGTGCAGCAGAAGGTGCACAGGGACTGCTCCAGCAAATTATTCATGGGCAATAAATAATGCATAATATGTCTCAAAGGCAAGGGAAGTGCACCTCTCTGCAACGTACACAAAATGTCTATTCCGGAAGACATTTTTATTTTTGTTTGGTTATTTTTTTTTCTCAACACTAGCTATGTGGGTAAGTCTGCCTTGCATAAGCATGCTTTCCTTCACATGTCATGTCACCATTCCCCCATCTACTACATGAGCTAAAAGAAAATACATTTTCTTCTTGAACCTGATTTTATTAGGATTTTTTATTAAGTTCATATATAACCAGGCTAATTTTTTAGCTCTGTGTGGACAAGCATTTTCCTGGGGGTAATATTGTCTCCAAATCATACTCTTCTGTTGGGTTTAGCGGTAGTACTAGTGTTTTCACTGTCAGTTACAGAGCAGATTCTGCAGCAGTAAGTACTGCATCACTCTCATGTAAAATATGCTCTCCGTCCTTGGGAGCTCATAAACTAGGTTATGATAAGTTGCAGCTGGCTGATGAGGTAACAAGTGAGCAAGATATCATGTCCTAATTAAAGGAGTTGGCTTGCTTTCCACTTGGCTACTGTAGTAAAGGGAGTTACTTGGAAAGCTGCTTGTTTTCCTACCTCATGTTTGAATAATGTTTATTAATCATCACCGATTTCTCGGTGCACTTCTCCCCTGTGCGAAACAGGGGAAGGTGTTTCTCATTCCCTTTTACTATGTGCTTGGCAACCTGGATGACTCAGGGTGAGCTGGGCTTTTTCTTCTCCTTTCATTTCAGCTGATGTGTTTACCACACGCTGGACTGGTCTGCAGAACAGCCTAGCCTTCCTCATTGACTGTTTAGAAACAAGCTAGACTAAACTAAAGGGTACTTTTGCCTGCGATTCCCAAGAGCTATTTCACTCTCAGGATCTCTACTGCAAAGGCAGTTGGGAAATGCAAAGATATTGTTCACATACTCTTTCAGAGGGACAAGCAAACTTACTCTGAAGGCATAACGGTCCTGCAAGGATTTATTTCCAGGAGAAAGTCTCTAATCCAATTTCCCATTTCTTTTTGGCTCTTCTCCAATATGTCTTCTTCAACATCAGGATTTATTTTGCCTTTCTTTTTATTTACTACACCTAAGTAAAGAAGTGAGAGGAAAAAAGTTATACAAATTATTTTTTTTCTTAGCTTTTTGGGTGTTTTCTTTTGTACAAGAATCTTGTTATATTGTTTTAAATCTTGGCACAAGTACTTGTCTGACTACATCCTGGAATTAAATTGGTAACCATTAACAGAGCAGGTTTATAATTATGAATTCTAAACTATGCTTAATCCAAAATTCATAGATGCCAGTGATTCACCTAGTGAAGACATAGCAGTAATAATATCTGAGCAATAGAACGGAACAGAGTACATATTTTCCATGTGAGAGTACATCATCTGAATGATCCCATTTAAGCATTAGGTGGGTAGAATTTACAGATAATCCAAGAATTTTTCAGTGAAGATACCTTGAAAAGGAAAGGATTTTTTTTTTTTGAAAAAAGTTTCTTGATTTGATTAAGCCGTGAATTATTTGCTAATACTGAGTCATCAGACTGCAGCTATACACATCCGGGGCTTTTTCAAGTTTTCAGATTTGTCTTTTCTGAGTGCTTTAAAAATCTTGTCTCTTGCTGAAGGGCACGCATGCAATTAAGGAGACTATCATCATCTCATGCTATTGTTACAAACGCTGTGTTCCAGACTACTTTCAAATTGACCTATTTTATTCTTCAACCCAAATCCTTAGGAAAGGGCAAAGTAATTGGCATTTCTGGTAATGTAAAGTATCAAACTTAGCTGAATACAAGAGCATGGGAAACTGAAAGAAAAGTGTTCCTTGTGTTAGAACAATGAAGTACTCCAGGTAATTTCTACTTTGGTGCAACTACACTAGGAGAGAGTATTCCCTGGGACAGCTAGAAGCAAAAAGCAACTAACAGATTGTTATACTTAGAAACTATCAACTGCAAGTCAGGTGCATAACCAGTAAAGACATGTTATGCCATGCTTCTCCTGGATTGAGATCTACTCCTCTCCATAGTTAGAAGTATGTAACTCTTCCTCTGTTGGTTATTTGATAAATTAGCAAAGGGCAAAACTACACTCACAGTTTTCAGAAATAGTTCCACCTAAGGCAGCATTACAGCAATCTACCCTGACGATGGCCAAAGCAAGAATTTTGGTGAGGATTCAATGTGGTCAACCATAGATATCACCAAGAACAACTTTAGTTCCACCTTATGTTTAAGCATTCAGCAAGGACAGACCTTGCAGCAAAACTTGTAAACCGCAAACAGCACTGAGCAAGTTTATTTAGTGGAATGAGATGAGAAACTTTGCTTACTTCCCTGCATCCTACTCTTAGTGTAGTCTCACTCTTACGTTAGCCCTTTTCTCAGGTGGCCCCAAGTTCATTCCAACTCTGCTGACTGGATGGAAAGAAGGCATATAAGTAAATGCTGCCTCAGTAACTCTTCAAAATATTGGCACGCGGAATAGAAATAGTGAAAAGACTAAAGGTGAGGACACTCCACAAACAAATTTCACACTAGGCAATCCTTGGCCTCATTCTATCTTCCCACTCTCCACGTAGAAAAAAAGGCCTTGTCACTGCAGAACAACTGAGAGGCCGTGGGGTCTCCTCATGGAGACCTTCAGAAGCCGCCTGGACGTGGTGCTGGGCACCCTGCTCTGGGTGGCCCTGCTGGGGCAGGGGGCTGGGGCAGGGGGCCTCCAGAGGGCCCTGACAGCCCCAGCTGCGCTGGGATTCTGTGATTTTGTGAAATGAAACCTCTCACCTCATATTCTCCCAATTAGATATTTGTCTTCTTGGACTAATTGCTGTAGGTTTAATTCTTGCTGTACCTTCAGGCTCTAGCATCACACCTACTCATTAAAAAGAGCAGTCATCTTAAAATCATCTTCTGCAGATGTAAAGACTGTGACTGTAAACTCTCATTTAGCTCAATATTCCTATCTTTCAAATGATTTGGCAGCGCTGTAAGGAACTACTGCTTTAAGCCCTTGATCAAACACTTTAAAAATACGCAGATACCTCAGTATTGTTTATTTTGTCCTTCCTGGTTTATTCCATGAAGAGCTGTCATAACGCCACCCCTGTACTATATTCACCTGGAAGATTTAACATGCTGCATGATAAACAAGGAAGAAAAAAAAAAAAAAGTCAAACTGGGAAGCCTTGTCTCATAATGGTGAGCAGCTGCAATAACTGGGATGATTCATGTGAGTCAGTCACTGATCAGTTGTGCCAGTAAAAACCTCACAGCGTTGTTCAGGTCCCATGGAGACCGCTCTTGTAGAAGACTTCCAGCCTCTGATGCATGAGGTACAGCACGATTTTAGAAAACTGACGTATGCGTTTCAGAGACAATATCTGGTCATGAGTAAATGAACCACCTTGCCCACTGTGACAAAATCCGTGTTCACAAGTACTCTTCAGCACTTGCCAGATGCTGTCAGTTCGCTCTTCAGAAGATGAAAGGGCTAAGAAGACATGTAAATCAGAGATGATAAGAGGATATGACTATGACCCTTGGGCCTGACAGTTGATATTAGGCTGCTCCCGTGCCTTTGCTATCCTCAGTACATTGCTCTCCACAGGGCCTAATGACACATCCTCTTATTTTTCACACTCACATACAAATTCAACTTGGCATGTAATTTACAGAGAAGTAACGTACTAGTACAAGAATGAGCTTGTACCTGAAGAATCGGGATTTTAAAACTAATATGTGGGTTTTTTTTTCAGATGCTGTTGAGTTTTGCAGCACTTAGGAGTACAGAGCAATCTGCCAAACATCAGTGGATTTAGAACAGTAGCAGGACGTGGACCCCCGTCATATGTTTTATCATATGCTCAGACAGGTTAATGAAATAGAAACAAATCCTTATGACATAGAAACAAATCTCCCTTACAGGAGAGAGGGAACATGCATGCAAAAACTGTGATTAAGTCCCGACTGACAGACGTTTCTCTGCTCTTACACCATTTGTACATGCACAACCAACTCTGTAAATTTATTTTCTGTCCATGTATAGGATCATGCATGGTATACAGCAGCAGAAGGACAAGCTATGAGTTTCCTGGTGTTCTTCCTGTTGCACTGGCAGTTTTAAAAGTTGAACTGTTAGGTTCATGAATCTAAACTACTTGAATGCTGACAGGCAAGACAGGTAGTTGGGAATATACAAGGATCTGTTTCCTCCTTAAATGTGATGGCTAGAGAAAAACTTCATTTCTCATTCTTATAACTATGTTTGTCTTCATGTTGCAGTACCTGGGGTAAAATACATTAAATCAAATGCACCTGACTTCTTGTTCTGTTTGGCAAGAAAAGATGGGGCCAACAGACTGATGTAAGGATGCTGCACCACCCTTGGGGATTCTCAGTAGAATAAGGGAAAACACCTTGTCTGCTTTCCCTTAACTAAGCTTTACTTGGATTTACAAAAGTAATCAACATTTCTATCATATGCCCTACCTAAAAGTTAAGGACATGCTACTAACAGCAGCTAATATCCTTATAATTCAAGAAATAATAACTGTTGGTTTATTAGAGGTTAATATTCTAAATTCCTACTGAAGTCTCTTTTGTGCACTTCACATATTGACCATAGCCAACAGTATTAGCATGGAATATATACATATATAGAAACATAGAGACTCATTCTAAAAAATGGAGTCCATTTGTCCTGCAAGGTCTGAGGCAATATTGGAAATCCTCGATTTTGTTTTCAGCCCTGCAGCAAACTGATCTGGAGGTTGTGTTCTTCCTGAACATCTCCTCGCTTCTTTCCATCCCATTTAATATGTCCTTGTAATTCCTTAGGAAAAAATGACCCTAAACTGAAAAGTACATTGTTTCATTTTGAAAATGGAATGCATCAACATAATGATACTACTGTGGTTCCACTGTCCTGTGCTCCTCATTGTCTGAGTGCTAGGAGATCTCATTTGCTATTTGTGGGCCAGTAAACCCACTTAGGCAGATATGATGTATGCAAATCCCTTTAGTATACTACATTCTTCTTTTCCCTGTTTTTTTTTTTTCTTTTTTCCTACTTTTTTAATCTGCTTTACAAAGAGAGTCAGTGTATGTTATGTATGAAAATTTTCCTATATTCCACTGCTTTTATAGAAAGGGACAAAACTGGAACTTCAAGAGAACTTGACTACATTTGCATTTTAAAACAAACTTTGGATTTAACTTCCTGAGTTTCCTTTTTTTCCTTTTGTGCACCAGATGTCTTAAGCATGCTGGCCTCCCATCATTCAGTTACAATGTTGTGTCTCCAAACAAAGCAGCTATGGTCTATGAATTTTGAACATGTCTTTCCCAGTTACTCAGAGGTACAGTTCTGCTTATATGTCTGCCAGCTGAAACAGAAAATTAAGTATTTTGCTCAGCGACTGTTGACTTATGTCCTCAAATGTTTGGCATAAATAAAATTTCTCTGCAAAACTAAACAGAGGTGCGCGGATTCACTTCACAGAACACCAGGCCTGGAGCATCTCAGGGAAAGAGGAGCTGCTGTGCTTCATTTTCCAAGCACAGAGCTCAGGTGATGAGGACAGTACCGGACCCATCTCCCCAGGGGTAGGGCTGGAGGCTGGACTGTGCCCTTCATGGTGGCTCCTGCCTGGCTCCTGTAACAGGGAGGCACTGAGGTGTCTGTGGGCCCGGCGGACTGAGGTGCATCAGTGTGTTGAACATGCTCGTGTGTGAAGAGGTGAGACTTGGTGGAAATACGCACTTTTCAAAAGCAATCCGAGGACAAGACTAATCCCTCTGGGGCCCAAGGTGTCCAGAGTGCCAAGGTGCTGTCCCTGAGACAACAGACTAGCCCCTCATCAAGTCCTTCTAATTCACTACATACCTCATTTATTTTTGTTCCATAAAACAGAGAGACATTTTGCAAGTGATAAAAGAAAACAAATGCTCCTTGTGCTGCAAAATCTTTCCTCTCCAGGAAAAAGTGAACAGACAATCTATTTTATGACGGAAACAGGAACCACCATGGCTCAGATATGGACAAATCCACCGTGCTTCCCCGAAATCTGAAACAAAGACAGGAAAGAAGTCAGTCGAAGGGATAAAAGCAGCACTTCAGGAATCTTTAGTCTGCACTTTGTGTGTTGTGCTGAGGTCAGAGAAGCAGTTTATGCTTACCCCTGAGATGACAAATGAAGATTAAATGAGGGTGTTCACCTGGTAATTCCTCTAGTGTTCACTGCTCTGAAATATGCACTGAACATTTTGGAAGCTGGATTAACATTCCTGGCCCAGGGAAAACAAAGTCTGCAACTTGTGGAGAACACACAGACTGCTGCAGCCTGGCTCCTGGCAGCCTTCCCATGGCAGCATCAAGGAGCAAAATAAAACCAAGCCTGAAATATCCTCGCTTGCAAACATGTGCTTCAGGCCTGGCTGTGGCCTTGCCTGGAGCCTGTCCTATGCTGACTGCTGTGCCGGCCATGGGGAACGACACGGATGACTGTTTCTTAAAATACAAGTTCGTGGAAAACCTGTAAGATTTCCTAGTTCATCAATAAGATCTTGACAATATTCAATCCCTACTGAAAGATTTAATCCTTCGAATTATACTCATGTTCATTTTCTCTGACCTGTGTGTGTGCATGTGTGTGTATGTGTGCGTGCATGTGTATGTATTTACCTCAGAGTCAGCTCCAACTTCTCAGCAGTGAGGTCAAAACTGAGTTTTGCCATCCCATGAAGAAGTATCACAGAATCACAGAATCACAGAATGGCTGAGGTTGGAAGGGACCTCTGAAGATCACCTAGTCCAACCCCCCTGCCAAGCAGGATCACCTAGAGCACGTTGTGCAGGATGACATCCAGGTGGGTTTTGAATATCTCCAGAGAAGGAGACTCCACAACCTCTCTGGGCAACCTGTCCCAGTGCTCTGTCACCCTCACAGTAAAGAAGTGTCCCTCATATTCAGCCGGAACCTCCTGTGCTTCAGTTTGTGCCCATTGCCTCTTGTCCTGTTGCTGGGCACAACTGAAAAGAGGCCGGCTCCATCCTCTCGACACCCTCCCCTCAGATATTTATACACATTGTTGAGGTCTCCCCTCAGCCTTCTCTTTTCCAGGCTAAACAGGCCCAGCTCTCACAGCCTGTCCTTGTACAACAGGTGCTCCAGTCCCCTAATCATCTTCGTAGCCCTCCTCTGGACTCGCTCCAGTATCTCCATGTCCCTCTTGTACTGGGGAGCCCAGAACTGGACACAGTACTCCACGTGTGGCCTCAGCAGGGCTGAGCAGAGGGGGAGGATCACCTCCCTTGACCTACTGGCAACACTCTTCTGAATGCAGCCCAGGACACCGCTGGCCTTCTTCGCCACAAGGGCACACTGCTGGCTCACGGTCAGCCTGCTGTCCACCAGGACTCCCAGGTCTCTCTGCAGAGCTGAAAGTAACTACATAATTTGTTTTGTCCTCACTGTTTGCAACAGAACATGCTGTAGTGGTGAGTTGGGAAAACGTTTGTGGGGTAAGAGGGAAGCCAATAAGGCCTAGGGATTTTTCTTCTGTCCCTCTCCTTCCACAACCTGATGTTATCACAGGTCTAAGCCTCCTGGTGGAGGACTTCACACTGACAGTGCTGAACTACATATCTGAGGCAGAGGCATGCCTGCTTCATCAGGTGAGCAATGTAGAGAGTACCTGCTGCCTTCATGGTCTAGGCCTATCACTACCCAACCGTCAGTCTGTCCTAAACAGGCTATCTTTTCTCTGTTGTTTCCCAGCTACTCCTTCCCTCCAGTAGTTCAGGAAGTCCAACAACCTGTCCTCCTTCTCTCCAACACCCACAATGGTCTCTCAGTCTTCCCTTCCCTTCCCTTCCCTTCCCTTCCCTTCCCTTCCCTTCCCTTCCCTTCCCTTCCCTTCCCTTCCCTTCCCTTCCCTTCCCTTCCCTTCCCTTCCCTTCCCTTCCCTTCCCTTCCCTTCCCTTCCCTTCCCTTCCCTTCCCTTCCCTTCCCTTCCCTTCCCTTCCCTTCCCTTCCCTTCCCTTCCCTTCCCTTCCCTTCCCTTCCCTTCCCTTCCCTTCCCTTCCCTTCCCTTCCCTTCCCTTCCCTTCCCTTCCCCATCCTAATTTTTCTCCTTACCTGAGATGTACAGGTATGGGCTCACTCTTCTCTTCCCCTTTAACTGTTCCACACAGCCCCAACCCATCCCTCCCTCCCCGCAATGTACAGGGGCTGGGACTGGGCTCCTTTGCTACCATCAGCCCCTTTAAACAGTTGCTTTTTCATTAATCCGGGCTATGTGTATGTGTGTGAGTGGTTGTGTATAAGTCTAGACAGCTGCAACTTGGCAATCTTGCTGTGAGATCTCCACGGAGCAAAGTTTGTTAACTATTGGACCTTAGTATCCATCTCTGCTCCATTCTGCTTAAGGAAACAGAAATTTGACCTCAGTAACTAAAACAAATGCAATGTTAATTCCTGAAGGTAAATACTCCCCTGCTTTTGTCTTGGTATCCTTTTTTAATAATTATTTTTCCTGTGCCACACACACATATACGCCATTTTCATTATCATTAAAAATCTGATTTTGCCAAAAATTGATTTTTGCCAAGGGAGAAGGGCCAAATAGGTCACCTTTTTATAGATGAAGACTCTTCTTTCTCTACTCCTATGCTATGCTGTCTCTCTACTTGTGTCCTCAATTCTTCAGAAGTTTCCTAGAATAACTCTCACTTCTCCTTTCTGGACAACAGATTTTGGTCACAGTTACTGTGACATAAATCCAGATCAACTCTGCATTTAATGCAGTTAAATGTATGTATAGTGAAATTATCATTTTTGCTATGCACATATATTATTATTTTGTGTAATATTATTATGTTACACAAAAATAAGATACCACAGAAATCATAAATGGCACACTGAGTCGAGCTATTTCTAGGACAAAGAGCACACATTAATAATGGAAATGATTTGTGCTGATTTGTGGAGCTGTGTTTTTCATTTTGCAAAGGAGAAGTGGCCAGGAAAATGTGTCTCATTTTCCAGCAATCCACATAAAGCCTCAGCGTACCATCTGAAATTTGGTATCCCTGGTTCTTCTTACCCACGAGCTTCAGCACTTGAGAAAGCGCCCCCATCGTGTGCCAGCAGCCCAAAAGAAAACAAGGATGGGGGGAACAACACTTCTTTGCATACGGTAGCTGGCCATGCCTCACCACACACAAATCCAATTCATCATCTTCCAGACGCTATTTCATACCAACAATTTTGCTGTCTCTTTAATGCATCTGTCTGTTTATCTATTCTCAAGTACCATCTGCTTGTCCTGCTCTCTCGCACCGCACATGTTCACAGCTACTACACCTCCAAGGTGACAAATGAGCAGTCGAGCTAATTTCATTGGGATAAACAAGAAAGCAAGAGCCAGATGGAAAGCCATGGAGAGAGCCAATGTCATCTGGGGGGGAGGGGAGTGTTGGGAGGAAGAATCACCATAACAACAGCAAGTGCAAAGAAGAGGTTTCTATTCTGTCTATACCACTAATTACTATGAATATTTCATTCTTGCCCTGTGGTTTATCCATGTCTAGATCAATGATTTACTGGCAGATGGCATAGTTCAGGGCTTTTTTTCTTTTTTTTTTTTTGTTCCCCACAAAATTTGATTGCCTTTATTTTCATGATGGCTGTGGATTTTACTCTGTTTGCAGAATTTGAACTGTTTTTATCAGACGCTCACAAGGAAACAGTGCTGGGGGGGCGTTTGGTGACATCGTGAATCTTGAAATTACACATTTTAATTACTCTGAAAACACAGGTTGCTGATCAATAATGTTCATCCAGATCCGGCTTCCAGTTTATAGGTAAGCTTTTGTGACTGTAGCTTGTTTTCTCTATATCGCACTTCTAGCACTGGCACAGCACAAATATTCTCCAAATAATACTGGCTGCACTGGCAGAAGTCCAGTCGACTTCAAAGCACCAGAATTTCACTGTCTGTCAAAACACAAAGGTTGTAGCCTTTTAACTAAATTGGTTTAAAAACACTTCTGTTAAAGCACTGCGAAGCTTAATGCAAGTGTGTGTAGTTTTAAAAACGCTTTATATTGCCTTAGCTGGCCTCAGCCAGAGACATATCCTAAAGTGGGAGCACACAGCTTAAACTGAACTAAATAAGCCTATATAGGCCTTAATATGAAACGGGTTTCGAAAACATCATTTTAACTAAGTTCAGCGCGGCTTTGCTTACTGTACGTTTGCGTAGCACAAGGCAGGGCAAGGAAGATATGCCTTAGCTGTTGTGTGGGAAGCTAACTGAGAGCTGGAAGCAAAATGTTTTGCCCAGGCTAATAAGCACCAGCCTTGCTCAAAAGTCTCTCACAGAGATACTGAGGCGAGGTAGGCATTCCCACGCAGCAGAAGCCAGTGACCTTACTGCAGAGGAGAATCTGCTTTATAATTCCTAGTGGCAAACACACAGCTAAGCCACCAGACTGGGAAACTTCTCAAGTTCGCTGTCATTTCATGCAATAACAGCTCATTAAATTTAACAATACAGGTTCTGCAAATATTTTCTTTCACTAATATTAACAGACATGGCACTTTCAAAATGCCTCTCCTTTTTGTATGTTATCAGTGTCGTTCAGGGGGAATTGGTTCCTATTTCCCTACATGTAATATTGAGAGATAAGTAAGATGTGAAAGTAACATGATCTAACTAAAAAATACCTCTACCTGAGCTTCTCTAACTCCAGTTTCATTGCTGTGTACATTCAGGGATTGCTTCAAGACTAATCTATCTGCATCAGAATCTCTTAGTTCAGGCTTTTCAGTGAGATGCTAGTCAGAAAAAAATTGCTCCATTTCCCAGTGGAGTATAAAATTTCACTTTGAAGATACATTTTCAAACAATCTCCCCTACTCCAATAAGAAAAGAGTCATTCTTCGTGTAATACAAGTGTTTATTATAAGCATTCCCTTTAAAAAACAGTTTTAGACTCTGTAAAATGGGAGGTACTCTGTTTTCATCACACCAGCGATAGTGTGCCAAATGGTATAGAATCACACCGTATCCTGGAAGGCCTTACTCTTTGTCTGCCTTCTCTTTCTGAACACACGGTTGTCCATTAGCTTACTGACCAGTTAGCTTTTGTTATGTTAAACAGTCATGGAAAGACTAAGGCTCTGGTCTGTCCTATATTCCCGTGGCTTCCAACTGCACTCAGTGCTATTTGCATGAGAAGCAACATCAAGACACAGTTTGATTAAATTTGGGGCATGCTATGGTGTGATGCAGTTCCACATTAAAGTGGAGGCCTGGGCTTAATGAACAGAAGGGTCCTTCCTCTTCTCTAGCCTAAGTTCCTAAGAGAAAGGGCCACTCGTGAAAAAATAAAAAATATAAAAATATAAATAAATAAATAAACAGGTCCTCAATAAAAAGCCCAGAAATGGGGAAATTGCATTCTTAAATTCTTATCTAAGACTTTTATCTAAGGTGTGCTGCCCTCCATGGAAGACAATGCCATGGTAAATCTTACTGTGTGTTCTTCTACTTGTAAATAAAACAAATGTGGTATGCCTGGAGAACACAGACAAACTAAGGACCTTAAAAATAAGTCTGAAAGATAATTTCAGCCAGCACTTGCCAGATGGGGCCTCCTGTAGCCCACCAGGATGGCAGTACAAGAGGAAGATGTTTGGTCATGCCGAACACAGAGGACACAAACTATTTTCAGTACCACCCTTTTCAACCCCCTGCCTGCAGCACACGTGTCCAGGTGTTTCTGAGGATCAGGTTTGGCCCACGCAGCCTTGGGTACTTTTATAACCCCTTGACCTTTTCTTCTCCCTTTTTAAAGCTCTGTTACTTCTGTTGCAAACGCTCCAAGGACGGACAGATGGATGTATCTGCTAATGGTGACCTTGTGTTCATTGCCAAAATGGACTCAGTTAGCAGGAAAAACTTGCCTACCAGCATTGCTTGTGATAATTGGCACATACCATGGATAAAATGACCATAGCCCACATTCTCCCTCTGAATGCACAAGGCCTTTGGATGGGCAAGCAGCTCATGGGTGACCAGGGAAGCAGCTGCATAACCTGCTCCTTATGCAGCTGCTCTGGAGAGAATTAGCTCTTCCCAGTGCTATCACAATTGCCTGATATTGAAAACCCCACTGAAAAAGCATTATGTAGCTTTAAAAAAAAAAAAGAAAGTCTCTCCATCTATCCCTGCGTTGACTTTCTTGCCTTAACACTGATTGCACTTTGTTGAAGGTATCGCTCCCACTGAACCTGAGATAGGAGGTGATATGTCTTTTGGCAAGATCAAAGACTGATATTCATAGAGTTTCACAAGAACCTGTGAAAACTCTTGAAGAAAATCTACTTCCAATGCAGAAATTCAAGTTTTGTTTAATCTTCTCAGAAGGTTTATTTGGCTAAAATTTACATGAACACACATTATTTCAAAACTGCACAACTCTCAATCCAAAGTACAGTCTTAATAATCAAAAATCAGCTTTTGTTGCATCTCCAGCCATGGATGCTAGAAAATCTGCTGTTGTATTTACCAGGTCCTGAAAACGGAACAAATGTGAGATAGGGTGATGGAAGGAATAAAAAGAATATCATTGAAGCTGTGATCCAGAAAGTGGCACCTGCTCCTGCACTCACACCATCTCAAGCCACACTTGTTAGAGGTCTCTACACAAACGTTATCATCCTCCAGCCTGCAGTGCTGGGTGTCTGGGGAAGAAGTTCTGGACTGGGATTGCCAAACTAAAGGTTACTTTTCTAGGGGGTTCAGCGTCAGAGCTAATGGCTTTAACCTCACTACTCCTACGCTAAATCCTATGAGACTTTTGGACTTCTCAGCTTTGATGCTACTGCCCGTCCTCACAGCAGCTTTGTAAGGCTAACCAAGTTAACACAATCAGAGCATTTTTAGGATGCACATTATGCTCAGCTTTATTATTAAAGGGCTGGATGTTCACTTTTCCTAAGAAAAGGTACAAGATCTCCTAAATAAAATACGTCAATGTACATTATGGAAATAAAATATTAAAAATAGGACACTAAAGACCTGCTCTGGACTATCTTTTATCTCTGCATGCTCACAACAGTTAAGCACAGCTTCATTTAATTCTGCGTTAGCCTAATTGCTGGGTACCTACCACATCCATCTGTGTGCATTATAGAGAATACGTGCACCAAGGGCTTAATGAGTCAGACACCTGCTCAGATGAACAAATGGCTTAGAATTATCATTGATAATATCATACATACATTTAAGCTGCTCTTAATTTAAAAGGAGTGCCAGTGTATGTTTATGCACAATAAATAAATAAATAAATATTTTTTTAAAGGAGATGTGTACCAGAACTGATTAGATTACTTCAGTCATGTTGCGTCTGCAAAAAATAATGAAACGTCCCCAGGACCATCCTCTGGCAACCCAAACTGAATGCCTGCACCCACATTATTAAACTGTGTGTGAGAGAGCCCTCAAAACAGGGTAATCCTGTTGGGAACTTTCCTGCTAAATGTGCCTGAAAAACTGAGGGGGGGCTGCTAGTTGACTTGGATCATAGCCGTGACAGGGACTGCTTCAAACATGTAATAGCATAAAAGATCAGATCTCACTGCCAAGAAATTTTCCCTGGCACTGTTTAATTTACCAGTCTAATTTGCTAGTGAGCCCAGATCAGCAAATGTGTCTGTCTGAAGAGATGCACAGTGCGGGGGAAGCCATTTCAATTCAGCTTCTGTTACACAGAAATACCATCTTCACGTTTCTATACCATTAATACAATTTTCATGCAATTTTCTGTTCTCAGAAAGATTTGACTATTAAGTAGCCTACTCCAAGTAATTGTAGACACTCCCCAGTCAAACATCCCAAACAGCCTCCTACGGCCGAAAGAGTTGTTGTGCTTGTGTTTATGGTGACATTTCAGAAAAATAACGCAGGGGAATAATGAACAAAAGCATTGATACAGCAGGATCATAAAAGCCTACTTCATAGTCAGTACATAAACTGGCATTCCCAGCCTCATTTTCATTTATGCTACTTGAAGCATTTAGTGACATTTCTCTCAAGGTTGTTTTTAAGGCTTGAAGGAACACAACTCCCAGTACAGAACTTTTTCAAAGCCTAGAGCAGATGTAGTGGCACCTGGTTAATAGTGTCTTTTTTACTGGTGTGGTACTCCTGTTGCTCCAAGCCAAGGCTGCCCAATGGCATTATTTAATTCTGGCTCAGCTGTTGTACCACACAGAAAGTACACTGAGCTGTCTTCTTCCTGCGTAATACCTTCTTCCTTCATGTTTCTTTCTATGTTTGCACAGGTAGGAGGGTCCTGGCTGGGAGTGTCAGCTCACTTCTTGAATATTTCATCCTCTTCCTTCAATTAATTCCAGCTTTGGGTGCTGCATCTGTGGGTTCTGCCACATCAGCACCCTCTTGTCCTACAACATCAAATTCAAGTCTCTCTTCCTTGTAAATCCCACCCACCCCCATTCTGTCCTGCTGGAGAAACACACCTTTCAATTTGCTGAATCGCTCTCCTGGCTTCCTGAAACTTTTCATTTACACCAGTCTAATCAATGATTTCTAATTGAAAAAAAAAAAAAAAAAAAAGAGCATGCCTTGCCCACTCAGACCTGGGCATGTTCTTCCACAGCTACTGTACAGACCCAATTCTTGTACTTCCAAAAGAAAAGCCCTCAAGTACTTAATACCAGGGTACGGTAGGTTTTTAATATGAAAATGAGAGGGTGCTGCCAAATTATTGCTGGTACATGCTCACACAGAAGGCATATGTGTGTATTTGTGTGCATGTATGTGTGTCCACCAGAACACACTTTTACATTATTTATTGCTCTCCATTTTTACATATTGCAATACTTCTTTCTTTTATAATCAGAAGCAGCATCTGTCTCAATGTTACTGAAGTCCCAGAGGGGCTCTTAGATGATATGTCATCGCATACATTTTGTTTTAAAACATTCTTTATAATGGTATACCATAAGATAACATGGGCAAATGGAACATGTCCAAGCAATGTGGTTGTTCCTTAATTTCTTCCAGTAAGGGCACTGAAAGTTTCTATCACCATTAGATAAGATATCACTACCATGAAGATGTATTTCAAGAGTATTACTATTAGTAATATCTCATCCAAACATCAAAAGGTTAAAAACACACAAAATTCCCCACTGTATTTATTACAGGGCTTCCAAGAGAAAATATTTTGAGACAGAACAAACACTTTGAAAAGCAAGCCAGCTCCGAACACTGAAAATTAACAAGTAAAAAGTACTGACAGCTGGTCAAAGATGAGCTGTTTCCTAGGTTTCTACGAAGAAGTCACTCAATGATACCACTGTCTTACTATATATTAAATAATTCAGTCCTCCGCTTTAATGAGTGATTTGGTTTAGAGAATGAATTTCCAATATTTATTGTATGCCTTTCATTGGCTTTTATACAGCTACGAAAGCATGACATAAAACAGCACACATCTTGCAATATAACCTGTAAATACTGTAAGAGACAGAGTTTGGTTACTATACTTCAAGTATGAAACTAGTTTACAGGCACTGAAGTTGTAATAGCAATGCCATGCAGCTTTTTTTGTTGTGGTTGAAGGAAAAATTGTCCTTTAACTAAGACTGAATGAGATGACGAGTTTGGTGTAGTTGTTGCAGATGACTATGTATGCTGCTAAGTCAGAAAAAAAAAATTAAATCAAATTTAGACTCTTAACCATGAAGGATCATTCAAACAGACCTTTTTGATTCTTGGCAGTCTTCACATGAAGACTAGAAATCTGACTCTGCTTGTACATTGTGCATTGCCCATTGGAAAAGGTTTGACATTAGATACTGCAAAGGACACTAGATGAAGAGAAAGACCCACGTCAGGCCCAGGTCCAGTCTTATCTGAAAGATCACAGTGTCTGGCCACAGTGGTTACCGCAGGAGTTCTGCGCTGCTTCCTGCTGAACAGGCACTGCCCAACAGTCCTTTTGACAGAAACGTTTTGCAGTGAGTGAGAACAGACATTGAAAGTCCTGATACACCATGCCATAATCACCTCTATATCATATCACAGACATACAGGACTACTTCCAATCTTTGTAGTGTGTACAGAACACACTACACAGCACATCGTTTTGGTGGTGAGCTGATGCTTTTCTGGTGAGCTGATGACCCCCTTCTGGGGTCACCATTTTCTCTTCCTTCAGGTGTTAACATTTGGTCAATGCCCCAGTGACCTCCACAGCGGGCAGGGAAATGTTTAGACCCTGTAGCCTTCCTGTTCAGGTACGTGCAGTGATGCAAGTGACACATTTAGGGCTGCAGCATGTCAAAGAATACACGGACACATGAAATTATGTGTTGTCTCTGTTGTTAGCCTTCAGCAGTGGCCTGGTGCAGAAAGGACTGGCCTAACTCAGAGTACAACTGGGTATAACAGAATTTGGTAAAGAAGACATTTCCTCTGCTCGAGTTTCTATTTGCACATTTATTTGGGATTTTATAATGTTATTTACTGTTGCTCCCACTCCTGAAAAGAGTGAGGAAACCAACCACATTTCAAGTGTGAATGAAGGCAGTGACGATCAGCAGAGTCCTCTTCCATCACTAGTGGCTCGGGGATTTCTCTCAGATGTGGATCTCTTCACAAAAGTCCATACTGCTGAGGGACCCAAGGAGCTTAATGTGGAGCAGAGCAGAGTATAACTACTCTGTAATGCAGAAGCTTTTCGAAGTGCTACTCTAAGGGATAAGCTAAGTTTTAGCTCTAACATGCAGGTTTTCTTTGTTGCATTAGCTTAGTGACTAAACTCAGGAGGCAATTTCACCATGATGGTGACAGGCTTTGAAATGCTGCCTAGTCTGAAAGGAGGTTAATTGGAATCAAAATCCTTTTCCTTCTGCCTCAGTTGAAAACAGAAACATTTGGGCTTCAGATTCCAGAATTCAGTTTTCTGCTGTCCTAGAAAAGAGCATTTTTAACTGGAGGTTGCAAAACTTGTTGTAAAGGAGAGTTTAGGAATTTTTATGTCTTATCTCAGGGACTGTAAATAAGTGGAGCTTAGCACAAATGTGATGCCAAACTAGTCTGGGCTAATTAGAAACCTTAAAAATTGGCACATTTCTATGGAAAGTGAAACTTCTTACAGAACATGGATGCAACTTCTTCACACTCTACAGGTACCTTAAAGGAGGCTGTAGCGAGGTAGGGGTTGGTCTATTCTCCCACGTGCCTGGTGACAGGACGAGGGGGAATGGGCTGAAGTTGCGCCAGGGGAGGTTTAGGTTGGATGTTAGGAAGAACTTCTTTACCTAAAGGGTTGTTAGGCATTGGAATGGGCTGCCCAGGGAAGTGGTTGAGTCACCATCCCTGGAGGTCTTTAAAAGACGTTTAGATGTAGAGCTTAGTGATATGGTTTAGTGGAGGACTTGTTAGTGCTAGGTCAGAGGTTGGACTCGGTGATCTTGGAGGTCTCTTCCAACCTAGATGAGTCTGTGATTCTGTGATTCTTTTTAGTCATTGAACATACTCGGCTACGCTGTTATAGGTGGTATATAATAGAATATTTGCTACTTGCTCAAGAAACTGCCAAATGTTTTCCATAACCCCTCTTTTTAATAAAATATTCCAATACGTCTGTATTGCACTAAATCCTATGCTGCTATTTGGCATGAGCTGTATCTTCAGACTGCTCTGCAGAGCTAAACCGTGCCAAGACTGTAGTATTGATTGCTACTTATTGTACACTGCATACTAATAAATCCTATCCCTGTGTCCTGGCCAGCCACAAATATATAGCCCCGGAGAAATCACTTCTGCATTTTAATAGCCCTGTCCTAATGGGACAAAGCACTAACAAGTACCTTCTGTAATTTCATGAGATGAAGAAATTCATCCAGCTCAGTCAGGCACATACACAGAGTAAGCAAAAGAACAGGCTGCCACGTGTTCAGCTCAGCTCACAGCGCTACAACAGGAGTATCTCCACTGGGCGGAGGCTGCGACCACTTTACTCTCACAAAGAGAAAGAGAGGAGACTTCTCTATGGTCCTATATGAAGGATAGACTTCATATTGCAGTGTTCACACCACATTTTTTACATGTAACTTTTTAACCTATACTTTAGCAGATATTGTCTCCTTTTTTTTTTTTTCTTTCTTTTTTTTTTTCCCTGTTAGTTATCATCCTAACTGAGCAAGCTCTAGGGGACCATTCAGAAGAACAGATATTGCATACGAAACTATATAACTATATGCATGTGCTTCTGGGAAGACGGACTCAGGAATCTGGTAAGAAAGAGACTTTGCTGTTAGATCACTCCGTCCTTTCAAGCATAAGACTGAGAATTGATCCCTCAGTTTAATTTCACTCTGAACATTACTGTCCTCCATCTAGTTGTCTGGAGACATGCCCACTTTGGAGAGACTATTAGCATAGCTGTACTTTGTCAGAAGTCTGAGGGATAAAAGTTGTTAGTTTGGGGTGTGAGTAAATATGGAATGATGGAGGGATCCTTTTCTAACTGCAGATTGACCAAATGCTTGAAGCAGCTCACAGTGACTTGCAGAACCCATTACTTTTCTTCATTAATTAGTTACCAAGCAATGATGCATTTAGGTACCTCAAATTTTCACTTTCAGTGGCTACTCACTACCATTTTTAGTTCAACTTACTGAGGAAATGAGACCTATTCTGTAGCATTTGGACATCTGTCTATTTGTCCATCCCACTGGTACTTGGCTGACTTCCATCACATCTGAGACTAGTAGGGGATTCAATAGATAATAGCAGACAATTTAATAGCTCAGACATAAGCATGTAGTGCTATTTGAGATGCCTACATGCATTCTTCATCTGCTGCTCAGGAAATGCACAACTCTCCAACATATTTTTTGTTGTAGCTCCAGTCCTACGTGGAAATCCCTAGGGCAGCACACCAACTTCAGGTGATGACATAAATGTTTAGGCACCTGAAGCCTGCCCTGTATTCTTATAAGATTTCTGAAAATCCATTGCCTGCTGAGTTAAAGGCCACAGCACCAAGCTCAACATACCTCCCTCATCCTGAGAGTGCCGGCTGACAGCACACACGCAGTCCAGAGCGAGCCACGGCCAGGTACTGCCTCTTTCAGTCTGGTAGAAGTGGGTGGGAAAGAGCCTGAGGATACCATGTAGAGGCTGATATTAAGTAGAGAGGGAACTGCAGGTAGGATGGGGATGATGCGATGGGACACGCTGGGGAGGCTGTGGTTACTGCAGCAGGATCAAAGCTGGAAGCCAGACGTGGACTTACAATAAACCGGACTTCCTTATTTCCACTGTTTCCCCTGTTTATTGTGCAATAAACTGCTTGTGCTGCTGCTCACAGATCCATCAGAAATGACCCAAAAGGGGCTGAGGCATTAGCAGTTGTTGCTAGTTGCCTTCCCATACCCATAACTGAGGTACTCCTGAGCCAGGGGCAGGAGCAGCCCCCCAGGAGTGCTCCTGCCCTCGGGGCTGTGCCAGGATGGCTCCCTGCTGCTCGCGGGGCTGGTTTTGGGGAAGGCAGCTCTCACCCAGATGTCCACTTGAACATGAGACTGCTCTTTAACCACCACATCTCAGCCGAATTAATACTCAAGGACAAATGCAACCCGTTGTTCTAACTGCCTTGTTCTAATAATGCCTAAATTAAGCTCTAGCCAGTAGAACAATGATGTGTGTTCTTAAATCCCACTGCAATCAATGGTCCATAACCAGGTACCCCAAGATAAACAGACCCTAGAACTTTGTTGAGTATTTCTGGCACGGTGAGCGAGGCCAGATGCAGCCTCGGGTTCAGCCTATGTTAAGCATCTCATTTACACCTATATGCCACTCACACATATTGTGCTAATTTTGACTGCAGAATTTACTGTCCCAGAAGCTTGCTAAAAACCCAATATTTTCTTTTTAAATCAGAAGCCTGATATATTTATGTAGGTATGTGTTTATTTATTTATTTTGCTACACGCTCTGGGGTACCCCAGGACTCACCAGAGAACCAGTGAGATGGAGCAGCTCTGCTAGCAGCCCTGATAAAAGGGGTGAAAATGAGGACAGGAAACATCAGAAAGATTACCCTGAGTGAAATGGGACCAAAGTGTCACTTAGCGTGGACTTATGGTCCTCTTCCACACTGAAGTCTTGTATTGGCTCCCCTGAAATTAGTGACACCTCTCTAACTGAATTCGGAGCATAACATAAGGCTCTATGCGACTGCAATTTATGACGGGAATAATCACAAACTTAAACTAGGTGAGACCTTCGCATCTTCTGACCCTCTTGCTTCTCCACCACCCCTCGGGGCAGTAGGACCGCTGGTGCATTTACACACCACCATTTCCCCAGACGGGACCTCGGAGCCCCAGGCTGAGGTCCGTGGGCAGGTATCACCCAACAGGTTTTGCTGCCAAACGTCTGCCACCAGCGGGGGAGGCAGGGGCAGGGCTGTGGGCTCCCATCTCCTCAGACACAGCACAAAGGCACCAGGGCTCGTCTGCCCCAGCAGAGGATGTTCAGTGCATTCTGCATGCTCTGGCAACGGGCGTAGAGGTGACACGTCACCCTCTTTATCTGGCGCTTACACCGCTGGCGAGTGAAACAAAAACACAGCGATATGTTCTTGTCCTTTCTGCATTTGGAAAACTCTAAATGCTTTCCCACGTGTCGCTGCTTAAAATTGCAAATTCGCAGAATTGTTTGTCATGGTGTGTTTGACTAATAAGAAATAAATGCCTGGGAAGTTGTGCAACAGGAACGCTTTCAATGATTCTTGCTATCTGCAGCCTGCAGTTCTCTCTGGCGTTACTGATGTTCAGTCCGTCTCTTTCAAAGCCCCCAGTGCATTAAATCATTTCGTAAATTAAAAGAAATGTGCCTCCTCCAGCAGACAAAGAGTGGCTAGGAGATCTTCCAGGCTAACACCAAGCCTGCAAAAAGCTTTTGGAATCTCATTACTCATGTATCTAATGGGCAGAGCAACAGTTGCTGCATGGTCTTTTCTGTCTGTTGTGCATTGTGCGTGTAAGCGACACACACCACCACTTGCTGTGTTGGTAAACGGGGCGGGTAATCTGCCAGCTTTGATTCCCCTCAATGCAATTTTCCATAAACGTAGGAGATCGATGTTTACATATTATAAAAATATTAAACGTGGTTTTAGAGGACTGCCAGATATGCCACTTAGTATCATAGTTTATTTAAAGTGTGTCCAGAAAACCTCATCACAACCACCTCACTTCATCCATTGCTTAACACACCAAATATTTGTAGCACTCATAACGTTTCCCTCATGTCTGTCTCAAAAATCCAAAGCAATTTAAGCATGACCAAGGCTTGGATTCATTAATGTCTAATAAAGAATGAGTGCCGGCTGTAGCCTCGGGCAATCAAGGAGCAATCTGATAATCGCTTTGTCCGTCACTCCTCCTTCCTCCTTCCCATCCTCTCTCCGAAATGAGGCTTGAGTTCACACTAACTTGTTCCTGACAGCAGACACCAACAGAATCAAGAACTTGAGGCTGCCTTCTGCAAGACTTGAGTGAAACTGTACAGTGGATTCAAATATTACAGCACACACATAATTATGACCTCCTGGATTACATTTTCTTACCAAGCTGGCTTAAAAATCGCTTCACTTCATGCCCACGCTGGAATTAACACACCAGCATTTAGCAAAATTACAAAGATTAAACTGTGTTTTCCATATGCATCCAGACATGAAGATTCTGGAAAGTGCAGACACTATTTTCAGAAGCACACTACTTTCGTCTCTTTCCCGCTAAGCTAGTGGTGACCCGACAAATGATTCCAACAGGGCAAAGAGCACTGCTGAGCTCTTCCAAAAATTCTGACTACAGGATTTAGTTTGAATTGTTTAAAAAAAAAATAGAAAAAACTGACTATCACCCATCATGGAGATGCGTGACTCTGCAACGACTTTCTCTCAGTCCTTTTTGTTTTGTTTTGTTTCTGTCGTGTTTGTCTTGAGAGGTGTGTGAGAGGTTTTGTGACTGGCAGCCACAAAAAAACATGCCACGCAGCGCCTGGGGCTGCCTGCTGACCGTCAGGGCCTGGGAAAGGGAGCCATGCACCCGCATGGGGAGGTGTTCTTCAGACCTGGAGAGCCCTTGTGCAGAGCAGATGGGATCAGCGTGGGATAAGGAAACATATTTAAAGCCACTGCTGTGGGTAACTACCGAGAATTGCACATTTTGGCTCAGCTCCCAAGGCAAAACCAAAGCGTCCACTCACTTCCTCTGTTCAGAAGGAAGGGCTCTCTCTCTGTAGACACAGGGTAATTAAAACCATAGCTGGCTGGTAACTGTTGGAAAAATTTCATCCCAAACCTCTGATTCATAAACCTCACCACACTTTTCTATCAGGAAGTTACTTGGTGAGCTGGTAGAGGCGCGGTAAAGCCCAGCTCTCCGCGGTGCACAGTACCCTGGGGGCAGCCCTCAACACCAGCACGTCCAGATTTTCTGTCCTGGAAGCAGCAGCCTGAAAGCCACAAAAGCCTCTAGAGCCCCAGCTCAAGCTGAGATTAACTTTTAGGTCTGTGGAAGACCACTTAGACAGACTGCTTCAAGCCTGGATCACCACAAGCTCCATATTTCCCTGTTTAATGTCTTTCCATGTCCACCACTTGAGGCAGCACATTCCCCCTTGTTGGTATTTGCTGTGTGATTTTACTTCTCCCAGAATTTCTTCCTTTGTAGAAATTTTGACAAAACGGATTTAATTTCAAACTGGAACAAAACCAAATGTCAAAATAATAACGTTTTTCTGTGAGGCACGCTTGCCTAAGTTTGGCCAGATCTCATTAAAGAGAACTAAGAATGAATGTCCTCAAACTCTGTGCCCCTGATTTATCTTCCAGCTAGGAATCAGCCTGCTCCAAAAGTCCCAAAACCAAGCAATCAAGTTGCCTGAGCAAAGCAATGAATTCAGAGCTGAACAACTTGTGTATAGGGCAGCAGGCACAGAATCATGACTTGTGAGCTGTATTAGCCCGTAGCCCCGAGTGTGACAAGCAGGTCCTGTGGTCAGATTTCACTTTACTTAGTGTCAGAAGCACCCCGTGCATGCTGGTTTGCGTCTTCCTTTGGGACTAGCCAAAAGAATATGGAGAACTGCCTTTGAAAGGCAAACACGTTGACTTGCCGTACCATTCAGGTGTCAGATTTCTAGTGCAATGGGGGATTTAATGTACTTTAAAAATCCAAACATTAATTCCCTTTACTTACTCCCTTCTTCACATCCAGTTCTTGTGACATTTGGTTCTTCTCACAGGTTTTTGAAATTCATATGTGCTCTTACTGGGAACAAGAATGACCTTAAATTCCTGAGTGACTGGGTGGCTCATCAAGATTTCTTTATGAGTAATGAATTCTTCTCACTCCCGCAAAGCTTCAGCATTTAGGCTGTTTTTTCCCTAAGGATATGTCCTCCTGCATTCAAAGCCTGCATGAGATTCTTCCCATGTGTGCTGAGGCAGATTTAGCCTCACCATACATGTGAGGCTCAGCAGCTTTTCATTCTGGTATCAGCATTTAGTTGTTCAGCTTTTACACGGTAGTAAGGATAACTTCTGCTCTTGTAACTACACTGTTATTCCTCCTCCTTTTCTTGCTGTTCTCATTCAACAAAGCTAATAGCAAGGTTATTTATTAAAAAACAAAACAAAACAAAACACCATGATTTGCTCTGCTCCTGAGAGCCGTTAGGTACAGGGAGACGTACCTTGGAAACTGCAGATGATGACAAAGTGAGATTTCTGCATCTTTGTCTCATTATTCTGATGTTCAGCTGTCTCTGACCTCTCTCTACACCTCAACATCCCCACATAATTTAAAGAAAAACACATTTTGGGGAGGAGTGACCATGTTAATAACAAAGGTAAAAGCAATCTTTTCTTCTCTTTTCTTCCCAGAAAGTCTGCTTGCTCTCAACACAAAAAGCTTTCTGTTTATAAATTTGCGAGGTTGAGGAGGTCAATAGATGTTCAGGCTTTTGCAAGTCCTGAGTGATGACAAGTGACAATAAATATTTTTCTTTTCTCCTGGACTTACTTGAACTTCTGCGGAGAGAGAAAGAAGCCTTTTCTTCTGAAAAAGAAAAAAAAAAAAAAAAGAAAAAAAAAACAGGTTGTTTGAAGAGGCTGTAAGTGACAAAATGAGATCTCTTTCACCTTTTTAATGGCATAAAATTAAGTAATAGTTATAAAAGATTTTAAAAGTGCCAGAAGAGGAGCTATTATCCACTTTCCATCTATTTAGTTGTTATGCCAGCTTCTCACACTGTCTAGCACCTTGCAGCTGTTATCGTCGGTGGGATTTAACAAGTGCGCTTTATGCCGCCTCTTTTCCCAGCACAGATTTTCCTCTTTCTCCATATAACAAACCTTCAGGCTCATACAGATTCACAACTTGACACGGATGGCCTGAAGAAATGTCTTTGCTCCGCATGCAGCACGCTGAGTGAGTCGCACGAGAGCAGCCAGGAGGACCAGCTCAGCTCCTCCCACCTCACGGACCTCCTGCCCACCAAGCCCTGCTCCCACCCTGCGGGCACAGCTCATCCCGCTGGGTTTCTCCATCCCCTGCCCTCCAGATGAAGCGTTTGGCACAAACAGGCCTCAGAGCTGGGCCAAAACTCCCCCGGCACCTTTCATTTCTCAGCACATGCTCCTGCGAGCACACCCTCTGTCAGCCAAAGACGAGCTGCGGCCGACCCCAGGACACGACCTGTCTGGGCCCTGTCCACACAGCTTCTGATCTCAGCCCACGGATTTTGGAGAGTGGGGGCTGTTTTAATGTCTTTGCTCTGCTGTTAATTATTAGTGATAAGGGAGCGACGCCGTCCTTTCTTTGGGAATGGAAACACAAAGCCTGTCTTCTCTGAGCAGTTTGCAGAGTAAGATGCTGGCTGACAGCTCAAGGACTTCTTTCAAGACACAAAAGAGAGCACAAAATGATTGGAGTTTGTGTGGGTTTGGCCACGGACAGGGAAGAAAGAGGCTTTGTCAGCCTTTATTCCTCATACTTTCTTCTTATTATTGACCAAACACTCTAACTACACACAAACAGGCTCAGCATCTCACACACAGCTGCTGTTCGCCTTGTCAGTGCTGTGCTTGGAACCAGCCTTCATCATCACATCTATAGTTAACACCACAAAGGATTTTTGGGGAAGTCAAGGGCAAAATTAGCTGAGTCCCTTCAAGTCACTGGAAGGACAGCGAATGCCAGAAGCCCACCCCGGCTGTTCACAGACCGGTGCCATTAGCAGGAGAAAGTGCACGCTAATCAGTAAGTGCTGGCACTTCGTGGCTCTGAAGCATTGGTGGGCTGGCAATTTACCTCTGCTCGCAGCACTGTACCCACTCACAACAATTTACTGTCTTCTCTCCTGTTGAAATCCACCGATATAAACTGCCAGGCAGGTAATTCTTCCTTACAGTCTCATCAATGACACTTACAAAGGTCTGTTTGGAAATTAATAAATCTTACACAAGAAATGAGTAAGGAGAATGAGTGCTGCTTAATTAGGAGGTAACTTATAAGGTAACATCATGAAGTTTTCCCCATCAGATTTCCTTGTTGTTACTCTGCAGATCTCCTCAGAAGACCACTCCTGGTACATGCACGTCCTTCTGAACTTGCAGAGATCAGTTTTCAATTTATTCAGTCCCACCTGAAGCACTTGTGTCCCCCAGGTGTCCTGAGAGCCAGCTTCTTTCGTCACGCTCAGGATGTGCTCAGCTGGAAGAGCTCCATAACCTGCTGCAACCCCAGGCTGCGAGCCCACCCCTGGGCAGCCCACGCTTCTCCCTGTGTTTGCACGGGGAAACGCAGAACCCCCTTTGCCACGGCACAGATCTCACTGGTGGCCTTGCTCAGAGGCAAAATCCACAGGCGGCGAATTCCCGTTTCTCCCTCTGAAGATGTCACTCAGGGGCTCCATCTAGCTCAGTTCCAAGAAGACGGACGTTGTGCAGCTGCTCTCCTGCAATGGAAAGTGCTCAGAGAAAGAGCATTTCTCAGAGCTTTCCCAGAAACTATTGCCATTTCTCACCTAGTTGCCAAGGAAACTAGCAATGGACCCTCGGCAATGCAGAGAGCAGCAAAGAGAAAGATTTGCACACACCTGAAGAGTGTGAATGCTCTTCCACAAGAAAATTTCCATGATTATTGCCATGGGTTACTTACACAGAAAAGCTCCCATGAAAATTCACAGAGTCCCTTACTGACCTGAGATAGTCTGAGGGACGTGTCCACTTACACTCCATTGCAATGTGGAAATGGGAGTATCACAATATCATTCAGAAATGTAGTTTGGGGCATCATACCTTCTCTCGCCCACCATTTTTTTAAATCTTAAAAACACCTTTAAAAATAATACTTCATTGTATTTTTATTCTCTTAAACCTACACCTGCGATTTTGTCACTGAGATATGTTTATTCATTTTTGACAGCATGCTCCCCAGTGAGCTTGGTTTGATCTGGCTGATTTGGACAAAATGTATTTATAGATAGCACATTACATGAGCAGATGCAGTCTCAGGACCAAATCACAATTTCTCTCGGAGGCATTTTGTGAGGACAAATGTATGAGGATTGGTAGAGAGCTCAGAAACTATACTGTTGAGGACAAATTGATTTATTTTAACAGGATTTATACAAGCAATACATGTGTTCTGCAGATTCACACTTTTACCTGTTTTATTCAGAGGTTCTCTTTCATCATAGAAGTACCGGGCAACTGAATGAACGTAGAAAACACATCACGAGTACATTGTGGCCAGTTTCTCAGCTGACCTAAACTCTTTGCACTGATTTCAAGGTGTTGCAACAAATCAAAGACACCCTGTAGGCGTTCTGACATTTCAAATACTTGTAAATATCTCAGATCACAGGGAGTAGTGCAGCGGCTGCAGATAAAACAGCTCCCCTTCTTTGGCCCACAGGAACAGTCATGGACACCCAGAGGAAACGATCGAAGTGATCAGTCCAGAGGTGTGAAAGCTCTGAAGCGCTCCATTCACTCGAAGTGCCTACAGGTGGGTACTGAGCAGCAGCAGGCTCTTAACAGTGGTGCAAGGAAGCCAGCAACCAGAAAGCACGCCTGGCTATGGGCCTGCTCTCATGCTCTGCTGCAGCAGTAGAGAGAAACTGAGTGCATCCTAGCCAGGCCATGCTGAAGTCCTGCTCCACAAACTACTTATGAAAGCCCAAGTCTTCTGTAAACACTAGGAATAAGAAAAGGGGAAAAAAATAATAATAAAAGCAGGCTATTTGCACCAACAAACCACCAGTTTACATGTGAGGCTTCAGAAGGGCAATGTCTTTAGATACCTGACTTCACTATATGCTCCTGCTTTCTAGCCCTCTCTTTCCATGGAAGCCAGGATGGAAAACCTTGCCGGGAAAACTTTGCCTCACTAGGTAAGAGATACAGAGAGAGAGGACACAGCGTGGTGGAAGCTCAGGACGTTCATACAGCTTGTCATCACCACTCCACACAGAAGCAATGCTCAGGTCTGGGGGACTTTTTACAGAGTAAACCGACCTGCGTGCAATTAGCACCAGGGTGTGTTTGCACAAAAACAGGTTCCACCCTGACTGCCTCCACAAAAGGGCAAGCAGTGTGGCTGTGAGAATGTGGTCATCCTCAGAAACAACTGGTTTTGTTCACTTTCTTGTCTCTGAACGTCATCTTTAGCAGAAGCAATATAAGAAATAAGGCACGTCACAAAGCTTGTTTACACCTACTGCAGGCTTTGACTATTTACATCTGTTTGAGATAAAATCTGAATTGTTGTCATAGGCTTCAGCATCTTGCATTAGGGCATTTCCCTGGGCTATATTGCTCTCATCCATGCCCCATTATTTTTTTTTTAATTAGAGTTGGTCTTTTGACTATACAAAGCACTTATTTTAAAATAAATTAATAGATTTATCATTAACCAAATAAATAAATCTTGCTTAAAATATGACATTTGTTTGGGGCTGGTCAAATTATTTGTGGTCTTCATGTTCCACTGGTCACTGTCTGTCCAGATATGGTCCTGGGCAACCTGCTCTGGGTGTCCCTGCCTGAGCAGAGGGGTTGGAGCAGATGACCTCCAGAGGTGCCTTCCAACTCAACCCTTCTGTGATTCCCAGATTCCGTACTACAAACTGAGGTGGTCGCTGGGAGGCGCAGTACAGTGTACAACAAAAATCTGGCACAGCTCTAGCAGCCATTCCCTACGAAGTTGTAATAGTGGTTATGTTGCCTCCTGGGATTAAGTATTTGGTGACTTGAGCAACCTGCATGTGAGGGATGGGTATAGTAAGTCACTGTGTCCTACAGAAACTACAATGAGAAAATGCTCAATGCTGTCCATCATTTGTTTTATTTCTGTGTGCTCAGATTCAGTCTATTCACTCACTAATATACACTGTTTGTCAACTGCATCCCAAGTGTATTCTCAGTGAATCAAGTAAGGTGCACCAGAGATACATTTAATGGTTTATATATTTATAGTTTAGATGAACTAGTTTAATTTTAGCAAGTTGACACTACTGCCTCATACTTCATCCTACTAACAGATTTATGTCTAGGGTTTTTGTTCATCCATTATTCCTTGCACTGTTCGGTTTGTCTTTCTTGCCCTTATTCTTAGCAGACTGGTGATGCACACAGCTCCCTCTCTGGGGCCAAAGACACTTTCAATTCTTCCTCTTGCATTAATAACACAGACAGACAACTTGTCTTCTGAGGGCTTTTTACTGTATTTTGGTGCCTCATATTCTATGAAAAGATATACTGCTATGAAAAGAGTCATTGTAGTTGCTTTCTCCTACTTTATCCTCAGGGTACTGTCATTGTTATCTATTAGCTACAGAATAGCCTGAGTTTTTCATGTTTCTTAATAGTCTTGTTTATTATTTACTGCTCCTTTCACTAGAATATCAGCTCATCTCTGCCCTTTGCTATGTATCGGGCTTCAACCATTATGATTTTGCATTGTTGTTTCACCGTCTTCTATAAAAGCACTCAGAGGGGGGAGAACACATAGCTCCTATGGCTGTGGAAAATGTAACTGCGTGTTCTACTGAGAGTGACCTTTCAGCATCAGATGCAGCATCTGCATCAGGATTTTTCATAAACAGGTTCATAGGGCTGGGTTTTTTAAGTCTTTTGCTTTTGCCTGAGAGTGCCCTCCTTTGACAATGCATTGAAAGTCTTTAACAATGTCTTGAAAGAAAACACTACAAAGTTGTTCCCTGTTTTTACCTATGTATGAAACAGAAGCTCTTGAGAGGGATGAGAAGAGGGCTGCTTGGTGATATGCCAGAGACAAGGCCCTATATGAAATCCTGATGCATCCGTGATTTATATTCTCATTGACCACATGGTTTTGCACAGTAGATCCAGCTGCCGTTCACCAGATCATTAAAGGTATGAGTCTCTACATATTCCTTTTCCAGCAAAGTAGAGCAGTAATACCTAATAAACAAATTACTGTTAGGCAAGTTCCAACACGTACAAGCAGCCTGTTAATGAAAATAACTTGCATGGCTGCAAAAAAAATTCATGGAGGACTCTCTTAAAGGGCTATTAAGTTTCTCCTGGGGTTTTCTCCACAACGGGAGCCTAGCAGTTACAAACAAGCAACCCTTCATCTAAGCCAGGGCAGAGCTTTTTGTTGTGGTGGTGCTTTGTTCTGCTTTGTCAGTCCGACCAACATAACCGAGCTCTGGACTTCGTTCCACCCTTGCCAGAAGTCCCAGAGAACATACCTGCAGCCACTACAGCTCCTCCAGGTTTGGCTTCAATTTGGAGATGTTCACAGCTGAGTGAGAGATTTTTGTAATCACAGAAGGGCAGGGAGGAAGAGAATGTTACTATAAGCCAGGCTTGTCTTGGCCATAGCAATAAATTGCTCATGGCCAATTTCAGCTAATGCTGGCCTTTCTGCATGAAATTATCGCATTTCTTTGAATCTCCAGACTAAAACCGAAGTGTCCCCCTCTGAGCTGGCTGCCAAAGGGCCTTTAGGACAATAGCTTTGACCAAGCTGTTACCAGAGGCATGTACTCCCTTGGAGTCCTCTGTGAGTTTACGAATACACCCGGTGCCAGGGCTGCTCAGCAGTGACTCAGCAGCAGGAAATCTGATGTAGATCTTCCTCATCGCACGCCCAGGGCGCAGCTGCTCCCTGCTTCCTAGCAGTAACAGGGGCACCACAAACGGCTTCTGTTAAAGATATATTTCCCTTCCTACTGCAACCCCTGTGCCCACAGTCTACCCCTGTGAATGTGAATGAACCTTTGTACAGGTTCTCTTCGCTCCTTCCCTCTCTCAACAGATGTGATGGCGAGATTTTGGAGAAGCAGAGACCCACTTACAAACCTAAGCAAAGCAACCTCAGCGGGGGTGTGCAGATGTTTATTTGAGTGCTCCTTCTCTTTTATTTCCCTCGAAAGATGTTGTCAGGCCCCACCTCGCCCGTGCTGGAAGTTGCGGGAGCTGAGGAGGATCGCTTTGGGGCTGGCTGGGGCTCGGTGCAGCTGCTATGAGGTAAAGCTGCTCCATAATCCCCACCGCGTCAGCTTCCTCTGCCTGCAAGCCATCGCTGCGTGCTCGCAGCACCGCAGTTACAGACACGCTCTGGCATTATGTGCTGATTACATGGCCGGCTGCTTGATTTATTCGCTTTCTTAATTTGCTTCTGCCTGCTGTTTCTCCTCTGTGTAAAGATCCTGCCTTCTGAGCATCATGTTTTTTTCCCCTGCATTTAAATCGCAGCAGTGTCCTTCTATGGGCTCCACACAGACACGGATGTACACGGCTGTCTGTCTGTACGTGCCCCACAGTCACAGCCCGGCCCAGCAGCAGCCGCAGGCCGCGGGCCGGAGCAGGGCCGGGGCGGCGCTGCCGCGGCGCCATCTCGCGTCGTCCCGCGCGGGGCCGGGACGGACAGGGGCGGCGGGGTGGGCCCGGGTTCGAGACCCGAGAGGGGCCGTGAGGGGCCGTGAGGGGGGAGGAGGGCTGCTGCCCCACCGCGGCGTCCTGCTGGGGTCCGGCGTCCTCCGGTAAACTCTCTTCAGGAGCCTGGGTTCTCCGGGGCTCCATTTTGCAGCCGGCTCTCGTCAGTGTTTTTATAAATGATCTGGACACCGGAGTCAAGTGCACACAGAGTTTGCAGATGACACTAAGTTAGGAGGAGCTGTTGAGTCCCTCAAGAGCAGCAACAAAATAGAAGCTGGGCGGTCACCAGTATGAAGTGCAACAAGAGCAAGTGCTGGATTCTGCACCTGGGACAGAGCAACCCTGGCTGTGTGTACAGACTCTGGAGAACATCCTCACAGGAAGGGATCTGGAGGTTCTGGCCGATGGCAAATTGAACACAAGCCAGCAGTGTGCCCTGGCAGCCAGGAGGGCCAGCCACGTCCTGGAGCCTATCAGGCACAGCACGGCTAGCCGGTCGAGGGAAGGGATTGTCCCGCTCTGCTCTGTGCTGGTGCGGCCTCACCTCGAGTGCTGTGTGCAGTTTTGGGTGACACAATGTCAGAAGGACATAAAACTGTTAGAGAGTGTCCAAAGGAGGGCTACAAAGATGGCGAAGGGTCTGGAGGGCAACACGTATGAGGAGCGGCTGAGGTCCCTTGGTTTGCTCAGCCCCGAGCAGAGCAGGCTGAGGGGAGGCCTCATGGCGGCCTGCAGCTCCCTCACGAGGGGAGCGGAGGGGCAGGCGCTGAGCTCTGCTCTCTGGGGACAGCGACAGGACCCGAGGGAACGGCGTGGGGCTGGGACAGGGGAGGGTCAGGCTGGGTGTTTGTGTGGTCCTGTGTGGAGCCAGGAATTGGACTCAGTGATCCTTGTGGGTTCCTTCCAACTCAGGAGATTCTGTGATTCTATAATTACAAATTGTTCAGGCTCTCTGAACCCCACCAGCTGTGCCTGTTGCTCTGTAGCCACTCTTGTATTGAGATGTACATGTACATAGATACCCTGTGGATGCAAATTCACGGGCTGCAAAGCTCAGGCTCATCACCAACAATGGTCTCTCTGCTATTCTCCATACTCCCAGTGGTCTTAAACTGGTACATGGACGCTTCTTCAGGAAGGCTCCATGCCACTTCTCCAGTATCTCAGGCTACCATCCAATAACCTTGTAAGTGCAACAATGCCAGAAACCAGATACAAGGAAAGACATCTTCAGGGGAGGGTATTTCTTTCCACTGTTTGCACCTAACAGTAGCAGTTTCAGTTTGCTGTGAGTGAAACATTTTTTTTACAGAGCATAAGCAACTGCACAATTCAAGTCAGTGATGAACTGAACTCTTCAATGCCAGTTCAATGAAGAGAAGAATTCAAGAAGTGGCATAGCAGAGAGGAAGGGAAAAAAAAAAAAAAAAAAAAAAAAAGGAAAAAAAAAAAAGCAGCACTGAGAACAACACATACATTGTTAATTGATCCATATAGACTTCTGGTCATTAAAAAAGAAAAAAAAAATAGGAAAAACCCTCAGTAAGTTCAGGAAAGTGGAGAAACATGAAATATTGCCAGGGGAAGAAATGAACTGAAGGAAACTCGAGAACACAGAAATATCTGTTAAAAGAAAGAGTTAAAAAGGACAGGGTAAATGACTACCCTACAGAAAAGGTGAAGGGCTATTTTAACATCATGACTATTTTTATTTAGTTTCTTCCCTTCTTAATCAAAGGTCATGCAGTTGGCAACTGGAAATGCAGTATTGTCATGATATCATTCTCTTTTAGAAGTAATTTCAAAATATGCTTCTCTATTGCCACTAACTTTTGCATATATTTGCCTCCTACATTCCTCCAAGAGAGAGCAAAAGCAGGCTTGGGAAAGGATGAACCAAATGTAAAGAAGGCGAAAGAGTATAACCAAACTGATTCTAAGTGTCTAATTCCCATGTATTTAAATGGTCTTCAGGAGAGTTCATGACATATTGCTTTCTTTTTCTAGTCTTTATTTTTAAACATCTGTAATACTAAACAATTTTGTCATACTATTAAACATTGTCATACGCCAAATAATAAAAAGTCTCTGAGAGGATTTGGGGAATTTATCACTTTAATAAATAATACCCTGTGCTTATTTGTACAAAGTATATAACAAAAAATGTAAGCCCTTTTATAATGTCCCCAAATTCTTATTTGCAATCTAGAAAGTCAATGCCTGCTTACCTTCAGTTGAACTAACACCTATTAAATATAAAAGCTGTTAGAATAGCTGCATGTTTTTGACCAAATTAGAGGGTTTCTGCTTTCATGGTGTTAATGATTGAGAATATGGAACAATAAATACACATTCCTCAATAAGTGAATGTGCATTTAACCTTGTACCAGTTTGAAATGACCGCACATAATTTCCATTATTATGTGACACCAGGTTATGATTATCAGGAGTTTCTAAGTAAAAAGATATCAAATGTACTTCATTGATTCTGTGCTAGGAAAGAAGAATAGAAGGCTGCTGAAACAAGATGAGAAGTCCAACTGGGTCTTTCACCTCATGCTCCCCATGCAAGCCAGCAACCCTACCCTATGCCACAATGGCACTAACCAGCGAAATCCTGAAAGCCTCAGTCATTCTCCCAGACCACATTTGCTGACATGTTCATGTGGGTGAACAAATGCGGGTGAAGGCAGTTTCATTTCAATAGCAGCAAAGAGGCTGTAAGCGCTCAGCAAATATGTGATCAGACTATTCATATTTAAAGCATGTAAGCAGAAATTCAGGTATCCAATCTAGGGCATGATGTTTTGGAAATTGTAGCTCTAGCCAGCTCCTTGCATGAAGGCACACGAAAGGGTTCGGTGCTTCTCCTTGAATCAGGCAGGTGAACAGATAGTGCCTTGGCACATTGCTCTAGGCAGCAATGCCCATATGAGCATTGCATGAAATGGGTGCTGAGCTCATCAGTAAGTGGAAAAAACTGCCTACAGTCATAAATCTGTACATGTTTGTTGGTGCAATCAGCACAGCTATTGTGAACTCTTCCAACTCCATATGGTGGGGTACAGTCTTATGTTTTGTTATAACCATTCAGGAGACTGTATTTTTTTTCTTGGGTTCATTGATGATAGAACTCTGTGGAGAAGAACTGCATTGTGCTACTAAACGTAGTGCGGGATAGTAGGTCTGGCTTAGCTCCATCATCAGCTCTGCATAATTTATTAATATTTTTATTTGCTCTTTTCAGTCCATACTGTGGCAGTTTGGAGCGAGCAGATATAAACCTGTACTTACAATGCAGGCATTAGGGAAAGAGAGGAGGCAACTCAATCATAACTCAAGGGAATGTCTGTCACCTATAAAATCGATGTCAGAAAATAGAAAGAGTAATAAAAGAAAAGGAATATACGGTAATGGATATCGGCATTGCACAGACAAAACAATGAAGGCACTGCTTTACCGTAAATCTGTGGTATGAAGCAAAGATCACAAAAGTTAGCTGTGGATTTTGGACAGCACTCTGTACTGGTCTTATACAGCCATCACACACTCAAAGACACATAAAGCAGGTATAGGTTACCCCTGAGGTCAACAATAACTTAGTTATTCTATAATTTTTTGAGCAGGTGAAGCATTAGATGATCATTTGTGGTGTTTGCCCATCCCTGAAGCCTTTTATAACGTTGTCATTTGGAAATCCCAAGTTTACAGATTGTATCACCTTACAAGAGTGTAACAAGTTTATGACAGCCGACTTTTCCCCTTTCCACATTCCTTGCCTAAAAAAAAAAAAAGGAACAATAGATAGAAAGAAGCTTCAGCGTTGATTCACTTGTCATCAAAATACACTGTCAGCTCTTTGGGGGCTCAGGGAGGTTTTTGCTTTACATCCTAAAGTCTGTGGAACCCTGTATGTGATATGATTTTCGTGTAGATTTTAGAGACTTCCAGAGAAGACACTGTCTTCATGAGGGAAATGCAGCAGGACTCAACCTACAACATGCCGAAGAGCGGGCAGGCTTGCTGAGCCCCCCTGCCAGCTCAGTGTGTGAGAGCACGCACAGGTAGACCTCTGTGTGCGCATGTATGTGTGCATGCATAAGCTGTGCTCATAAATACGTTTTACCCATCAGAGAAAACAAAACGATAGCAGCTGGTAGGAGACGGCATGTTTTATAACTGCCTGCTAATTTTTCCATAGCTCATTGCAGAGCATTTTAGAACAGCGATCTTGCCAGTAAGTGCCAGTTCTTTTCGTTCAGTTCAGTTTAATAGCTTAATAACACGTAATTGGTGTTCTTGGGTACTGGTAGTAAAAGGACACTATGCTCCATTAAGTCCAGGATATTTATTTTGAGAAAATGAGTGAGTGCACAATTTTCTGGGAGCACTAATAGACTTAAATGGATTTCAAAAAACCTTTTACCATTAAAGAATAAGACTCAAATATGGGTCACATGCTCCGCTCCCAGGATGAGTCCAGGACGCAGTCTGTCACTCACTCATTCTTCATTAAAGAAATTTTGCAGCTCTTGCCAGCAGTGCTCCCGATTCATACGCCTGTGAGTGGGATCAGACTCAGGCCTCCTATGCTTTGAGTAGACTGTATTCTTTATAAAAAGGACGTATGTTTTTGAAGCAAGTTAATTCAGCATTTTGATTGCAAGGCTATCCAACGGAAGTACCCCCTAGAAAATCTGCTGCTGTCCAAAGATTCATCCGCGCAGAGGGATGTTAGTCTCGGGGTGTTTTTAAAGTTCTTCTATTGACTGGTGGGTTCTGTGTTTGAACATCCCACACCCTTTCCTCCAGAGCTCATGGGCAACAAACTGTAATGTAACACGCTCTGCTGCTTCCTCTGGACTCTGACTCAGCACCATGTTTACGTGGCCGCTAAGTTACAGGGATACTTACACGGACTGATCGCTCTTGGAGGTTGTTCAGCATTTCCCATGTCCGTGGAGCACCGCACCCTTCCCACACGTAAGATTTCTTAGTCCTGAGTCTTTAGCACAAAGATGTGTTTAGCAATTCTTCTCCAACCTCTCATTTCTGATTAACGGTTATTTTATGTGGTGCATCGTCTCAAGCCTTTCAGACTAGCCTAAAATGTTGATGTCGTAAGCAAAGCAAACTTGCTAAGAGAAAAGCAAACTTGGAAGAGAAAATCTGATCGAAGAGATGTGACGTACACAGTTCAACCCATGTGGCACTGGGCAAGTCTTGCCTATGGTTCCTTCATGTCACTGGGGGGTAGTTGGGATTTTTTCTGTTACTCTAGCATGAGTACTTAATTCCCTTCTGATCAGGCTGTCTCATCACCCTTCTCCCCAACATCTCTCAGTTAATCTAGTTAGATGTTATGAACATCTCTCATTCTCCTTCCCTCTTCCTTTAAATAATGTACCCTCTGTTGAGGAGATGGAAGGTTTTTCTTCAAAATATCTGGTATAAATGCATACATCTCTTTCAGAGTATGTGTCTTGCTTCAGTTTAACAAACTTAATTCCCCATTGCTACTACAACTAGTAAAACTTCTTGGGAAAATCTACCCATTTTATACCCTCGTCACTCATCTCATGTCTAAATAAAACCAGATTCAATTAGTGAGCCAGCATGCTGTGTGTGCTGAGCTGGTGCTTGGCATATAAACAATAAAACAACAAAACATACAAACAATAGTAGAAAGAAGACTTCACATTTCACTTTTTATCACGTCATATTTTCTCTTGCAGTATGCATTTGGAATATTGTCCTGCAACAATATTTTCATTTTGAATTTTGTTTTTATAGACTGCTTTTCTTTTGTAAATCCCCCTCCCATAAATATGGCAATGTGAATTATCTACGGATGATTCATTTATCCTGCTGACAGCTAGGCTGTCCAATGAATTAGAAACAATCACAGCTCCATGACATCTAATTATACTTTCCCTCTCTTTTTTTCTGTTTTAGAGGAAAGCAAGGTCTTAATATGCAATAATGCATAAAGAAAAGGTTTTAAATATATTTGAGGGCTTTCATTTGAGTTAAAATATTTTTTCTTTTAATTCACTAGCCAGATATGCTGAATTTACATGATCTTCTGCAGAGAGTTGTAATGTTCTATTGAACACCGGAGTTATGACATAGTATAAATATTCAATAAAAATTTTGATAATTTCTGTCTCTAGCTGCAGCTTCTCCGTATGCAACGATGCTTTTATTTGAGCACACAGATTAACTTCACCAGTCCGTACCCTTATACTCTCTTCCTGGAGTGTGGGGTGCATTGTTCTCTGCTCAGGAGGTTTGAGGTCCCTCAGCTCTTGGGACTGTTGACCTGGAGCCAGCCTCTGGTGTCATTCGGAGAAGCATGCGAGCAGCTTACCTCATACCCACCACCAATGACTTTAAAGGTAGTGGTGCTAAAAGAGAGTTCCTAAACATGGTTCAGAGGACAGATGGAAAGCCGAAATTGAATCTGTAGTCCATAACACCTACAGCAGCAGGGAAAGCCCTAAATAGCTTCTTTCATCACCAGCCATACTGGGACCAGCAATGTGACTCCTTGTTCACGAGTATGCTTCTGCTGTGAGAAGCCATCCTACGTATTCAAGGGCTACCTCTGAGAACCAGGGCTTACAAGTTTGGATCTGTAGCTTCTCCATGAAGACAATCGGTAGAAATAAGGTGTCGCAGAACTGGAGTGTGAAAGGGAGGATCTGCTTCTCGCAAGCTCAAGGAGGTGACTCACACAGAGCAACACTTCTCTCCAATTTGATGAGTACTTGCTAAAAGAGAATGTCCCCTTCAACACTTTTACCTTCTAGTACAACTTTTTGCACTGATCAAGCTGATCATATTGGCCCCCATCTAGCTGAGAGCAGGGCCGAGTGTCATCTTGCTTTGTTTAGCTCCACATTCATCCATATGGATCAAGTCCCACAAAAGCTTACACTTGCCAGCTGGCAAAAAGCCACAAAACTTATTGTTTCGCCATGCCTCCAGTCTTCGGTGAACACAATCGCTGACATCAAGGTCATCGTGCCCTTGTATGCACCACTGTCATTTTTGCCAGCAGGGCTGAGGAGCTGCAGGGTGCCCGACAGCCAGCCGTAGGAGAGTGATGTGGTGGATCTGGCTCAGAATTATAAAGCAGAGGAGCAGCAGGCAGACAAAGGTGGTAAGTCCTGCTCTCTGTAAGTAAAGGGGGTTTGGCTCTGGAAGAGGTGTTGAAATTATCCGTAGGGCACGTAAATGCCCCTGCTATTTTCTTGTGTGCACCTACGTGTCCTGATGTCAACTTCGTGCAGAGTTCTCTGCGCTGGTTTTCACTCAGGTGACGAACACAAAAAATGTCACCCACCAGTGGGCAAAGTAATGCAAACAATAATCCAACTGAAGGAAATCGGGAAGAAAATCAGAAGATTGTCTCAAATCTGCATATGCTTTAAACTTAATAAAATACCAACTGCCAACTAAATGCCTTGAGGTTACTAACTGCTCAGAAATTGAAGGCTAAGAGCCATGAAATTATCAAGATTCACAATTATGTTTAACGTGGCTGCTGAACCTCAGTATAATTAGTATTGACTACCTCTGCTAATCAATCTAAAGCAGATGTTGGAAATAAGAGGCTAAAATGTGCAATCTTGGGTGCCAAAAGTTCATCCAGAGGTCCTATTTATGGTATGCCGTTGCTTTGTTATGTTTTTTTTTTTCTTCAGTGAGAATCAAAAGATGTGGTTTAGAACCATAACTGACAAAAACCCATTTTAATAACTATTCTGGGCTTATCTCAACGTGCATACGAGCATGCCTGTTTGGAAGATTTCTGGCTCTTATGTATGCATTTTATAACTGTTGCTGAATTTGGCAAACAGCCACTTAAAGGCAAATATAAAATTTTACTGCGAGTATCTCATAATTAGTTATATTATAACTTACAGTGTTACATACTTTCAGTATGTATATTTACTTGTTTCAGTATGTATATTTACTACAATATTTACTTGTTTGTTCGCAGGGTTATGGGATGCAGTCACAGAACTGTCCGTAAAAAAGGATTTGATTAAAGGAGAACAGGCTCCGCTCCAGGAAAGCATTTGTTCACTTGCTTCAGCCTGCCTGTAGTCACAATGGTCCTTACACATATTCTTGGAAGATCATTTCCAAAATATGTGCAGAATGAATTAAAGAATTTCAGTTGCCTTACTGGCTCTTGAAACTTAATATAGCTTTCAAAAGCAGCTATAGCCCAAATAGAATTATTATTTCCTTGAGGTCTGAGTAAACTGTCATTTAAATTGAACTTGCAGATAGTACCTGCAAAAACACCATCTGGCAACTCTCATGATATTGAAGTGGTTAAGTTTTCATGGAACTTGGAAGAGAAAGAAAAACTTTCCTAGCAGAAAGCAAAGAACATAGAAAATTGTCTATCTTTGCAAAGTTTAATGCAGAAGCAAGCAGTCTTCATAGTAACAGTAGGGCAAGTTATATCAACATTAACTTAATGCATTCCCTCTTAAAAGAGGTCATTAGCAATAGTAAGTAAATCGCAGACCCTTCTGTCTATCTGTCTGTCTGTCTGTCTGTCTCACAAATCTGGAGTGCATTTGTGAGGGAGTGGCTTCAAATGTTGACTCAAATAATTCCATTTGTGCTGAAACCTCTGAAGCCTGAAATACAGCTCCTGAATCGTCCCCAAAGCTGATCTCCAAGATTTTTTTCTACTCTGGCATAAGTGAAAATAAAGAAGGAAAAATCAAGTTGCCTTTGCATGATTGTTTTCAACGACCCAGTTAGAAATCTACGGTGAGTTTCTTGAAAGTTTAGGGAAAAGTCACGCAGAGAAAATGTAACCCTTTTTTCGCACATCTCGTGCTTCCTGATGCCACCAGCTGCATAACAAAGCCTTCATGCAGACAGAAGTCATGCTCTCCTTTCGCACCACGTCTTCCACCTCCTCAGCCCGGGAGCCCCAGCCTAAGCTCTGTGCCTCCAGCTCTGCCCCCGCTCCATGCCTGCAGGCAGAAGTGGCAGCGTTTGTGCACAGGGAGCCTAAAACTGTTCCCCAGGGAGGCAGCAGTGCCTGGACCTTGCAGACTGCAAGCATGAAGGTTACAATGTGGAGGAGAATACGGCTCTTCTCCTGTAAGGCTGCTCACAGAAAGAGCTGAGAAACACTAGAGGCAGGGAGAAATGGCGAGGATCTTGAAAGTCTTGAGAGCGTTTTAAATGATCCCTGCACAGACACAGCAGGTTACACACGCTATGGAAATTGGAAATCTTTTTGCAAAGTTGTATGCTCTAGCTATCCAGCTCCTGGATAGCTCTGTTGGCTTAAAAATACCTTTTACAAAGTATTTTCCTTCATAAACTTTTTTTGTTTAAGTTTTGAAAATGAATTGATTGAATGTGAAACCTTAAGGATTTGGTTTTCCATCAATCATTTGACTTTGTATGCTAAATCAGCAAGGCAGCTGGAGGAGCAGTTATGTAAGCAGTAACAAGACAGCTGCAGGTTATTGTTTCTTCATACTATTCCTATAAGCTCATTTGTTGTTCAGAAATCATTCAGAACCCTGACAGAAACCTTCCAAAATCTGTGTTTAAAACACATTGAGCCGTCTTCCGTCACGCAGTCATCTGCTCAACACCACAAGTAGTTCCAAAAATCTCCCGTGAAATCCTTTTAAAAATAGAGTTTCCCACAAACATATAGCTTTTGGAAGTGTCAGACCAGCTGCCAGAGGTTGCATCTGCCTGTTGGGGGCCCAGCACCGGAGAAATACACAAAGGTAGAGGAGCAGCTGCAGCGAGACGCCCTGCTGGACCAAGTCCTCCTGGCCACGGCTGAGGCTGAGCAGACTGACTGACTTACTTGTTCCACTTGGAGAAGTAGTTAGGTTAGTAAGATGCATCTTGCTGTGTTAGGTGGGCCTAGATACCCACATGGCACAGGTCTCAACTCCGAGTCCTTCATGTCTGCTTGAGCGGTCCTAGGTGCAGCCACAGCTGATCGTGTGGCATTGAGGTTATGGCAGCAGTAGTATTTAACCAATCCTTCCTCTACCAGGCTGTGTTTCTGCCAGCCGGACCACTATGAAGTTCCTAATAACCAGAGAGTGTTTATGGGCCTTTACCCTCCAGCTGTGGCAGGCGAGTTCTTGGTGCCTCGAGTGCCCTTCCCACCAGCGAGAGGTGGGTCCCTCCAGCAGCAGAAATAAAAGTTTCAGGAAGCACCACCTACAAGTTTAAAGCTGAAATAGATTCTCACCACCATAATTGCACATTAACGAGAGCAGCTGGAAGACTGTCCAACAGGTCTCTAGGGAAGGAATCATAGCATGCCAGGTTGGGTACATCCTTCTTGTCACATATGAATAATAACATCAAAAATGTACCTTCACTTTCTAAAATATACAAGAAACATATAAACAGCTCATGTCTCAACACAGTATTACACTGCGAGTTAGTTATATGAAGCTCTTCTTAATCATTTGTTTCATGGCCTTTGTGGGACAATACCAGGAAAAGGCTGTGCTTTTTTAACCAACAGAAATATTTCCTGAATTCCTTTGATTGCAACCAGCTTTGCAGGCACATGCTCACAGACTTGGCCTCTCTTCCAAACTCTCTCTTTTACATGTGTGCCTACATACAGACCCCATGGAGACTGCTGCACCACGGAGATGAACTGGAGCTCTGCAGGTAATGTTGGGGCTGCACAGACACTGAAACTGCAGTGGAGCAGTGAAGTGCTCAAACGAAAGAAAGGAGTATTAGTATTGGGATTAGACTCCACATATAGGATGTGATTTAGACACCATATTTAGGTGCGTACAGTGTGTCTATGGTGAGGCAGCTGTCTATGACATTACTGTGATAAAGGAGGTCAAAGAATCAATTCAGTGTCCTAAATCATAGTTTTCCTGTGTCATTTGAGACTCACGGGGCAGCTATTACACAGAGTTCACAGGCAATTTGTGACCTGCTGCAGGGCAAAGACCCTGTCAGAGATCAGGCATGAAGTCCCTGGGCTAGGGGCTTGATTTGGTTGCTCACACATGGGTCTCTATCACTATTTGAGATGCCCTAGGAAGTCCAAGGTGTGCACAAGGCTGGAAGACATGGCACAGAGCCTCTGAGAGCCGTGCCCTTCTGAAATGGCAGTTAAATGTGTCCTGGCCACCTCGGCTGGCTCTAAGTCCATAACTGGGACTGAAGAATACTGCTTTGTGTCCACTTGCTGTTCCAGAAGAGGAAGGGTTTCCCGTGAGTGCCATGTTATACACAGAGTCCTGCGAGGACGGACCATCTCAGGCTGTACCAGGAGTCCACGTCCAGGCAGCTGAATCCCATCGTGTATAATGACACCCTCACCAACAAACTCACACATAGACGCTCACGTTGTAGACCCCTGGCAGTACAGGCCTGAACTGAGACCTTTGCCTCCATCTCTGTTTGGAGACTGCCATGCTGTAACGCTTCAGACTGCGGGCTGTTCCCTTACTTTGGGCCTACCACAGTCAGGGCCTCGGTCTCAACCTGTCCCCCAGCTATGCTGAAGTACCAGCAGTAACTAAAACACACTTCACTACTGAGAGAAGATCAAACCTACTGCCTCGGTGCTGAGCAAATCTACCTTCAGGGAAAACGCCTGTCAGCAGACTCACAGAAGGACTTTGCTACTTCAAGTCCCCCTTGGCTCCCAGGATCACAGAGCCGTATGGAGAGGACCCACTGGACGAAAGGTGACGAACACCTGGTTCATCAGGTAGGGGTCTCAGAGTGTTGCTCTCTGGTGTGCAGAAAGTATCTTCATATGGCGTCCCCTGAGTGTCGTTACTTCTGCATCTGCTTAATGTGCCCATGGTCGCTGACTTTTTATTTTTGTACGATACCTTATGTATCCCATTTTTACCCTGGGGACTGTGATTTGCAGTGCAGGTTGTCTTCCAGGCCATGCTGAATTATATCGGAGTTACAAGGCAAGTTTGGCAACTGCTAATAGTGGCTGGCTATTTTTAGATTTTTTTTTCTGTTCTTCTCTCAGTTCAGATCTGTCCTATTTAAACTCTATTTTAAAAATACCGATTTTAGGCTAGCAGTAATTTTCACTCCATTCTGGGGGTATATTTTAACTGCTTATAAAAAGAGCTTTTCAATTACATTGCTTCCACTTTTTTTTTTTTTTTCTAAAACTGTGGTATAATTATTTTGACCCTACATCTGTATCTCTTTTTCATGGTGTGAAATTCTCTCAGAAGGAGGACTGCATTCCCATTTAAACTCTTTGTTGAAAGGGGATTTTTTTTCACATATCCAGTAATACCTATTTCTGAAATCTGCATGTGAGCAGTTCAGCAGATATCACTCTTCCTGATGGCTCTGCCCCTCAGTCTTTGCTGTTTATCTGAGTGCTGCCAGATTTGCAGTGCTCTAATTCACCAAGCCAAATTCAGTGACCCCAGCGCCTGAAAATGGCTGAGCTAAGAGTAGTAGAGGGAGCAGAATTTGGCACTTTCAGCGCCAGTAGCAGTAAGCAGAAAAAAAAAACAAGAAAAAAACACCCTACTTTCTCAGTGTTATCTCAGCTGAACCCACACAGACTATTGCCCTATGTGGAGCTAATTTTGACTGAATCCCATTGTTTTAAAAAACAATTGGGAAAAAAAAAAAAAAGATAACCAAGGAAAAACGTACAGTAGATTTTCCAAAGCAGCTGCCAAAACTGTCACACATATATGCACACAGAGGAAAAAATAGTGCAGTATTGATGCTAGATCCTCTCACAAGCCATTTTTAGCAGTTTGCTAAGTGATGACATTCCCAAAGGAAGGAGGTATACTCTGTAGTATACATTAAGTCTATCAGCATATGAAATATATGAATATGTCACGCAAAATTGACTTGGCAAAACCAAAAGTGAAGGTCTTGCTTACTTTCCATTTCACAGGTATCTCTGATGTGAGCACAGTTATTCTGGCTTTGGTTACAGCTACAGCTTTACAGTAACAAGGGGGCCACGTACACAGACACTTTTCAGTGTAATACATAAGAAAGAAAACATCTGCAACTTATTGTGCTATCATACATACTAGAGCAGTGTCTTCACAAAATATTTTCCCTAAAACATTTTAAAACTACTTGATTTTTGACTGCCAGAAATACGAGCTCCCATTTTTTGCTGCTAGAATTCTTTGGAAGGTTGATGTGCAATGGAGCAGAACAGCTGATGAAAAATCTGGACTGTTTCATGGTGGGGTTTGGTGGCTGAGCATTAGAAAAGGGAACTAGCTTTTGCTTTTTCCTTTCCTTTCCTTGCCTTTCCTTGCCTTTCCTTGCCTTTCCTTGCCTTGCCTTGCCTTGCCTTGCCTTGCCTTGCCTTGCCTTGCCTTGCCTTGCCTTGCCTTGCCTTGCCTTGCCTTCCCTTCCCTTCCCTTCCCTTCCCTTCCCTTCCCTTCCCTTCCCTTCCCTTCCCTTCCCTTCCCTTCCCTTCCCTTCCCTTCCCTTCCCTTCCCTTCCCTTCCCTTCCTTTTCCTTTCTTTTCCTTTCTTTTCTCCTTTTCCTTCTCCTTCTCCTTCTCCTTCTCCTTCTCCTTCTCCTTCTCCTTCTCCTTCTCCTTCTCCTTCTCCTTCTCCTTCTCCTTCTCCTTCTCCTTCTCCTTCTCCTTCTCCTTCTCCTTCTCCTTCTCCTTCTCCTTCTCCTTCTCCTTCTCCTTCTCCTTCTCCTTCTCCTTCTCCTTTTCCGTTTCCTTTTCCTTTTCCTTTTCCTTTTCCTTTTCCTTTTCCTTTTCCTTTTCCTTTTCCTTTTCCTTTTCCTTTTCCTTTTCCTTTTCCTTTTCCTTTTCCTATTCCTTCTTGGTAGCTCACTATTAGAAGCTTTCTCTGTGCTGTGCAAATACTTATAAAGACTAAACTTGCAACTGCTGCAAGTAAAGAGAAGGCTAGAAAGACAACTTGAACAAAAAGGTCTCCAGCCGGAAAAAAAAAAAGGTCTCCAGCTGGAAACACAGGGATGAGTCTTGTCTCTCTTGTTCTTGTATAAATCCCAATTAATTTAAATTTTAAAAGAAAGAATTTATCTATTATAAATTTGTGAGACCAGACAGTTCCTCCGGGTCTGGATGGGTGTAAAAGATCTGAACAAAAAAAAAAAAGGAACAACTTTTATTAGTCTATATTTACTTGAAATATTTATAATGTGCACGAGTACATTAGCTTGACTATCAAAGATTCCCAGAGCGGCTGAGGCTGTCAGGTCCCTCTGGAGGCCCCCTGCCCCAGCCCCCTGCCCCAGCAGGGCCACCCAGAGCAGGGTGCCCAGCACCACGTCCAGGCGGCTTCTGAAGGTCTCCATGAGGAGACCCCACGGCCTCTCTGGGCAGCCTGTGCCAGCGCTCGGCCACCCGCACAGCACACAAGTGCGGCCCGGTGCTCAGAGCTGTGCCCCCTGCCTCTTGTCCTGCCGCTGGGCACCACTGCAAAGAGCCTGGCTCCATCCCGGCTCCTTGGCTCAGTAGGGTTTCTGAGAAATTTCCGCCATCTAGCAGTGCTCGGAAATTTTACCTCATGTACCGTGAAATAGGATAAGTTTGTGTACTGACAATGTTTCACTAGCGAAAGAAAAGAAAAATTGGAAGTTTATTTATGTGGCTGACACTTCACAGATGGTTGCAACTATCTTCTAGCTTTATGATTGACTTACTTTTTCCAAAATCAGCACTAATCAGAACTCAGCCTGGTCAGAATTGCCTCTAGAGTACTTTAAGTATTACTATCTAATGGCCTGCAAGGAAAGAAAGAGCCCAAGAGCTGAAAACTCAACACAAAGTGCCACTCACAGCTATAACTGTCAGCTTCAAAGGGATAAGAATCGTTATAAAGCATATCTGGGCCATTGGAAAAAAAAGCACGTAAGATGTTTGCTACCATACCAAGGCTAATGCAAGAAAAAGATCATCTTTTTTTCTATTTATTTTTTTTTTAGTCACACTGCACACAGCATTCACGGATTGATGCTGGAGCATAACGATGCTTCCCGTTTTGCTATTTCCTTTCTCAATAATCTCTGTCATTTGATTTGCTATTCACTTTTCACTGATGTTTTCAAAGAGCTAAATGCAGAGGCTGCAGGATCTCTTTCCCAGCGGCAATAGGTAATTAAGAACCTATCTCTGTGCATGTATAGGTAGGATTATTTTTCTCCAATGCATTAGTTCGCATTCCTTAATGTAATCCAATTTGAACTCATTACCGGCCTTCTTTTTCAGCTCATGGCTCCTGCTTCTTATGCGCACATCTGTCTTTCTCTCCCTCTCCAGACACAACTGAATAATGTTGGCTTTGACACAACATCCTAGCATGGATGTTTAAAATCTCAGTTTCTTTCCAGCAAAGCTGGGCCTTCAGCTGCTACGAATTCCACTGCCAGGTTTCTGCCCCGTGCTACCAACAACAGCGTTAGGGGCTGGACTGGGGTCACCGTGAAGAGTGCCACCATGAATGTGGTCTTGTTTAGCTTCTGCTTGCACCGGGTGATCCCATTCAGCTGTCTTGGTCATCTTCGTTTACTGAAGGGCTATCAAATTTGGGTATCAAATCGCCGATGAAAGATGGAAGTGCTTCAGAGGGTCATCGGGTTAGCACTGGAACAAGTACCACCACGCTCCTGGGAGAGCTCAGTTCTTGAATCCTCTGGGTCTCCTCTGAGGAAATGAAGCACATTTCTAGCTGCTGTACATTGTTTATTGGTCCAGGCAGCTATGATCTACTTCTCACTCTCTCCTGAAAACTTAGTATAAAAAGGGAATTCTGGTCTCTTCTCAATATCTCCAGTCATTATCGGAAGTAATGAAAAATGTTGTTTTCCTCTCTGAATGATCATAAACTGGTCATCTCTAGAGATAATCTAAGGTAGAAATTCATTGTAACAGTCATAGCAATAAAGTTCTACATTCTTTCACTTGGCAGTAACTTAAATAATGTACCATTGACGAGAAAGACAGAATTTTCACCCTTTGTTCAGGGTTTGGTTCAACTAGCAAGATTTCTGAGTTTGCACACAGGAGAATGTGCAGGGTATTATTCTTATGAGCAAAACATTGACTATACCAGGCAATACGGGGAATAAATTTAAATCTGTGCTTTACGTTTGTGGGACCAGGCCTTTGGATTACAGATTTTGAATTAATTTGTTAAATTCTCCCAACCTTAGACACAATGCCATTGTGATGTGGTAAAAAGACTTCTGAAAGCAGTGTGAAAAGACACGTGATAGCAAGCTCTCCCTGTCTGTGAGGGGGGCTTTCTTGGGAGTCTAAATCATGATGCTTGTGGGAATAGCTAAATTTTTAATAGTTTAACTCTCAGGCAGAGTTCAGAGTGGGCTGCGGTCAGGATGTGTAGAGGCAATATAACTGCTTACATGGAAGTGAATCTAATTAGAGCTCAATATCCTTAAAAGTGGCTAAATTATGGATGTTATTGGAATAGCTTGTGCTGACTGAAAATCGACAAAAGCTTTAATGATGGAAAATAAGTATTACTCTACATAATTAATATATTCACCTTGCCACTACAGTGGGAGAGATTGTGTTTGCTACTTGTGAAACTGTATGGAAGGAGAGTGATGCAGGTTTTCTTTTTCTTTTTCCTTTTCTTTTTCTTTTTGACAAGTTTGTGCCATTCTGATTTAAATTCCAAAATAAGGTCAGAGCAATTTCTCTGTATCCAAGTGAGAGCTTCTTTGCTGCTCCAGTAGCCAAGAAATGCAAGCAATTGTAAATTTCCATACAACGCAGAATCCAAAAGCGACGGTTCAGATTTTCCATAGCACCTGTCAGGAAAGCAGTCACATCCACTGACTTCAACAGACGAAAAGCTGTAAAACCAAGTGCTTTAGCTATTGACTCTAGTAAGAAAAGCAATAAGCCAAGTTTGAGAGTTTTTGACAGTCTCATCTAGAAAGGATAAAAATACCAAGGAAAGAACTGTTTGGAAAGACAGAACTGGATGTAAAAACTGAAGAAAGATTAAAACAGTATAAGAAGAAAAATATCCATATTAATCACACAAGAATTGTAAACCAACAATAATGCTAACATACCGTTAATGTGATCAGAGTATGGTGAAAGCCCATTGCCTGGGATGCTCAAGGTGAAATTAAAGCCCTTAGGGGTACAACACAGGGAACAATCTCATGCTAGCAGAGACATGTCATCATAGGCTTTCCTGTATAGCCCGTTCATCCCTAGGCATAGACCCAAATACATCTTGATTTTTAGGAATTGTCTCCAGTAAAGATGGGTTTTAATGTGGAAAATTTTCACTACCTTTTTTTTCATTTTTTGTTTTTTCTTTTTTTTTTTTTTTTCTGTTGGCTTAGATTACAGCCATAACCTTCCAGTGAAATAAGGGTAGAAAAAAAAGACATAACAGGTCACATTTTCTGCCCTCTCTCAACCTGATCGGTTTTTAATTCTCTCTATATATTTCTCCTTTCTTCTAAATGATGAGACTAACAAGCCTCTTGATTGTTTTCTAAAGGCATGATACATTTCGATAGCCATACCTGTATAGTAAGCACCTGGCTTTATTCCCAGTTGGTCAAGATAATGCATGTTAAAATTGCTTCACTATTACTTCATTTGACACATTGGATTTTGACCAATTTTCAGCTGCAGATCTTTTTTAAAGACTATAGAAATAAGACAGTAAAAGTATCTGGAATAAAATATTTTACATCATCGCTGCTTAAGATTTTATCTTCTTTTCTCTCTCATCACCATCTTTTTTAGACATTTAAATGAGACAATATAGCACAGTTACCAAATAAGAAAAATAAAATGAGTGACCTTCACAGTTTTGAACAGATTGTTGATTTTGATAGAGTATCTGATTTAAACATACTTAGAAAATAATAAAAAAAAAATCAGAAAAAAATACACAGTTTTGATTTGATGTTCATGCTATCTGAAAAGTATAAGATTTTTTATTATTCATTCGGAAGCATATCTGAGTTGCAAATAAATAAAAAAATTTAAAAGCAGTGAACTTCCTCAGAAGCTGATTTGGAACCCATGGATATCAATGGAAAATGCTCGCTGATTTATTTATTTATTTATTTAATGGTGTTTTGTTGTTGTTGTTTGTTTTTGTTTGGTTGGGGTTTTTTTGGTGGTGCATTGGGGTCTTTGATTATCTTTCTCCTTGTCTCTAACTTTCATTTTCTTGTATAATTCCACCATTTCTCCTTTTTGCTGTGATGCACCATAAATGGCAGATGATAAATTGCAGTAGAAATGTTGCAAACAACAGATACTATAGTTATATTGCTATAACACATTGCAGATGGGGTCCTTGTTATTTCAGTAAACAGACAAAGAATCCAAGGGGCATGGAAATGAACTGCTCTCTGATTTCTGAAGGTGGCCCATCCATCCCCAGGGAAAAAAGTAATTGAGTGATTTTGGACAGTTCGACTTGCACTTAATTTGTCCCAATAGACAGAGGATTTCAAACTGCAGGAATGTGATCATTAATAAATGTAACTATTAATAAACACCAAATCCTTCACTCAGAAATGCTTTTACAATGTAAAAAGTGACCTGAAGCATTTCTCTGAACATTTTGGTTCTCTCCCCAACCCAAATCCTTCGGTGAAGAAAGGAATCAACATGACATTTGTTTCGACTGCAGGCTGAGATGTGATGGCAAACGAGCATGTCATCAGTTCTACGTGTGGAACAGACAAGGACGAATGTAGTGATGTCTGCCACATTTCTACGACAAGTTGCAAAAGCCCAACAGAGCATCCAGAACAGGCAAGGTTAATGCCAGGTATCTGAATTTTCATGGATGCCTCCTGGCAAGGTGAAAGGAGGACAATGCCTAGAGGTCTTTATGTGGAGATCAAATTCAAATCAAAAACCGAAAACAAACATGTTCCCTTGTCTAAAATCCTTGAAGAGCTCAGTGTATAAGGCACCAGAGTATGGTTGCCATACCTATATCATACCTATATCATATCATGCCTCTTGAAGGAGGAGGTATAGACTAGTTTAAAGAAAATCTTAACTTACAGTAGCCTGCTATCAGCACAGCAAGCTGTAGAGTGAACACCTATCTATTGCCCCTCTCTTCAGGACTTCATTAACTCCCAATTGCCTTCAACAATCCATCTCCTCCTTCCTCGTGGCAAGACAAGTTAGAGCTTAAGTTGCATTTATGATTTTTCAACTAAGCCAGTGAGGTCACACAGATGAAACTAAGAACTAGATTTGATCCCTTTACTCAGTACATGTTCTGACCTTCATATCAACATAAGCAGGGACGTTTCTTAATAACAATGAATTCAAATCAAGTCTAGGATGTTAGATTTTTGATTAGGATCAGAGGGGCTCAGAAAGCATACTGGTGTGGCCAGTGGACTTCGTCTCCGTCGCTCCTTCAGGGTCCCTCCCTGCCCCTGCTCCCCGTGGGGTCCCTCCCACGGGATGCCGTCCTGCCCGAACTGAGCCTGCGGGGGCTGCCCACAGGCAGCAGCTCTTCAAGAACTGCTCCCACACGGCTCCGTACCACGGGGTCCATCCCCCAGCAGCAAACTGCTCCAGCACGGGTCCCCCACGGGCGGCAGCTCCCCCCAGACCCCCTGCTCCTGCGTGGGCTCCTCTCCACGGGCTGCAGCTCCTGCCCGGGGCCTGCTCCTGCGGGGGCTCTCCATGGGCCGCAGCCTCCTCCAGGCCACATCCACCTGCTCCACCGGGGGCTCCTCCACGGGCTGCAGCGTGGAGATCTGCTCCGTGTGGGACCCGTGGGCTGCAGGGGGACAGCCTGCTCCACCAGGGGCCTCTCCACAGGCCGCAGGGGAACTGCTGCTGCCTGCCTGGAGCACCTCCTGCCCTCCTGCTGCACTGACCTGGGGGGCTGCAGGGCTGCTTCTCACTCCTCTCTCCCAGGTGCTGTTATGGAGCAGTTTTTTGTTGTTGTTGTTTTGTTTGCTTTTTTTTATTTCCCTTTTCTTCAATTTGCTCTCCCAGAGGCCCACCCAGCATCGCTCACTGGCTCAGCTCTGGCCAGCAGCAGGTCCCTTTTGGAGCCGTCTGGAGCTGGCTCTGATCTGACATGGGGCAGCTGCTGGGCTCTGCTCACAGAAGCCACACCTGCAGCTCCCCTGCTACCAAAACCTTGCCATGTAAACCCCATACATCTAGATATCTCAAAGCCGAGGATTTCTGCTCAGAAAACTGGCATACTAATTTCTGAATAGAGCAGTAACAGAATTGAGAAGAGTCAGAGAGGATCTGGGGGCAGCACTGAGTTCTGAGGCACTCCTGTGAGATTTGTGCACCACAGGTCAAAAACAATTATTTTGAAATGCATTAGGAAAATCACTTGTGAGAACCATGGAAGCAAATCATTCATTTAGCTCCTTGATCACAACTTTATCCATGTACCTATTTCCAAGGTGAGCCAGAACACCTCCTTTTCATATTACAGGCTTACTTCCTAATTTCTCCTCTCATATGTAGGCATTTTACACCTGTATAAAATTTGGCAGAGCCTTTTACAATTACGGCAGAAGAAATAAGTGGCTAATCAGACCTCATATCTGAGATTACCATATCCTGACCAAGGGATTAGCTGGGCATCTGCCCTGTGGGTTTATAACTCTCTGCAGCTCCTAGCCAGGCTTTAGGATGGCACTTCAACTTTTGCCCTGCACATAAGTCTTAATTATTCAAGCAGAAGGAAAAATCAATTCTTATGTTCCCTTCACGCTGGCAGCCTGAATTGTAACCTGCAGCCCAAGGATAAAAGCTCATCTGGGTCACCTTTATTCAAGATGAAAACCTGAGGACTTTTGCTTTAAGAACTTCTAGGGGAACTAAGCTAATACATAACAGGACAGAATGCTTGTCCAACGATTTTTTGCTAATTTCTCAGCATTGACAACTTCATCAAAAACATATTCCACATGTAAAACCCCTGAAGGAGAAAGGCAGTGAAGGGGCCAGGGGGAGAATTAGAAACCCATTTTTACCTCCGTGCAAGGACAACACCCTGCCCTCTTCCTCCTCTGCCAGCTCTCTCATTCCCCATCCTGCCTCATGTTGTGATGATGGTTATGGAGGCTGCAGGACCATAAACTCTGCACTGCTGCAGCATGCTACAGTTAATCTGCTAGTTGCTTGGGGACCAGTTTTGTCCTTGTTTCAGGCTGTGCAGAAGGCAGGCTTCCCACTTTATGGGTTGCAGGTGATAAATGAGTACGGCCATCTCTTCTCCAGAGAACCCAGTATATTTCTCTTTGTCTTCACACATGTTCTCACTCTGTGAGAAGAATAAAAACAACTATGGAGTGATGAGCTCCTGAAACCACTTTGAAAACACACTGATAACTCTCTGAAAAAAAAAAAATATGCAGATTTAACAGTTGTTATAATCAACAGTGTCATGTAAGGGTTTCAAAATGTCAATGACAGCCTAAGAAGTTACTAATAACAACAGATTGATGTTCCACATTAGCTTCCCCTAAATAATTTCTGTCACATATACTCTGCTTTACAAAGCAAAATGAGATTACTGTCCCACCAGTAAGGAAGGACCAGGACCTTGTAGTATTTAGGCATCTTATTCAGACTCACTGCAGTATGCTGGTACTTCATCAGATTATGGCTGCACCCAAACACATGGTGCCTGGTTCTGGGAGCAAGCTTTGCAATGTGAGTGTGGACTTTTCTCTCTTTCGCTCTCCCCTGTACATGTGTACATCCCAACCATAAAGAAATTTAGTCTACCTCCCTAGACCAGATTGAGGAGAATGAAGGAGCAGTGGTTCTGAGATATGACTTGGAAGAAGGCAATGGGCTGGACAAAACATCTAAGAACCAGGAGCTGCAGATGAGATTGGAGAAAAAAAAAAAAAAAGAAGATGCAGAATCACTTTTAGTGAGGTATAATAAGATGGGGAAGGGGTTGGAGATAAGGAGATAACAAATAAAGTCAAGAATAGATGCCTGAGATGAGAAAGAGGAAAGCATGATTCTATTGCAACGGAGGAAAGCCAGGCAACCAAAAAGTAGGGGAAAAAGTAGGAAAGTCTGAGTACAGATAGAAAACAGACATTTCAGGGAATTATCTGCTTTTCACATATATATAAGTAAAATACCCTGTGATGAGATCATTCTAGTCCTAATGTACATACTACACATGATAAATTAATACTACTCTAAGCCTTCTTTCACTTGCCAGAGCCAATTTGGTCATTAAGTCCTTAACAAATCCATGGACTTCCCTCAATTTTACCCCCAAAACAAGGAAAGTGCTCACTGTTTTTAAATGGTATTTTTTCCCTTAAGAGGAAGCCAATACCTGCTGCTAACTCAGATGCCAGATGGTGCGTTCAGATTTATTTAGACATGACCCACTTCACAGGAGGGAGTGTTGCCCATATAAGATGATACCTGCTAAAGGATCAAACTTCAGCAGACTGATAAGGCTGAATGCAAAGCGATGCGAGGCCCAGCATCATGTACTGCAGGTGATTCATCAAATTCATTGATGCATCAGGAATCTAAATGACTTCAAATTAACTTTTTTTTTTTTTCCAGATTAGGTATTAATAATTTTTATAAGTGAATAAATGGTAAATGCATTTTTCTAGACTAGATTAGGGAAGAAAGGAGTGCAGAAACAGAGTGGAAGAAAGAAGCCTGTAGTTTTTTAAAATACATTTCTAGCCTCAGCCTTTCAGAGTGACATGTTACTCTCCAGCAGCATAAAAACATTTGCTATGAATCTCTAAAAGGGGACTGTTGCTAATTTGCCTAAAAAAGACACTGTACAGACTGCCTTTGAAACTTCTTGGTGTCATTTCTTGGCCAAAAGAGTGGTAAATGAGCCAGCCTTCCCTTCCCCAGAAGTTTAGGTTGGCATGTAGTATTTCATGCACAAAACGAATAACCCAGGAATCCACACCATGTCTCTCACATAGCTGTGTGAAAAGATGTCTGTGTGAAATTTTGCTCAGCAAGAGAGATATATTTGTTTATTTACAGAAATAAAACACAAATAACGAATTATCACCATTTTATGGCAGGAGGTTTTGTACTGAGGCTTGGGGTTTGCTGTTCTTGCATTCTGAGTTCCCTTGGGACCCTCTGAGTTTGGTTTTCCTTTGTTTGTTTTTTTTTTTTTTTTTAGGTATCTCCAGACATACAAAGTGCCATAGCTGCTCAGGCTCATCTAGCCAAGGTTCCTGTTTGCCACTCCAGTCTGTAAAAATGATAGCTTATGTAGAGGGATCTTTCTTCTAGTGTATCCCCTTCATTTTGCAACTTTTAGGATTTAGGATGTAATGATCTAGTGTCTCCAATACATGTTTCTAAATCCTTTTATAGACATTTAAACTTTAGACTGCGTGACATTCTGCAAAATTGAGTTAATGATTTAGTTATGCCCTCCATGAAAAGAGAACTTGCTTTTTTTTTTCTCTTGAACCCAATTCCCAGTAATTTCACTGAGCATTCTGCTGTTTTCATACTGTGAAAAATAATTAATTGCCACTCCTTAATCACCTTCTTTGCACCACTTATGATATTATAAAATTTATCACATCTCCCTGTTTCCTCCCACAGTTTGTTTTCCAAGTTGAAGAGCTCTAGACTACTTATTCTTTTCAGGAGGAAGTCATTCCATTTTGTAGATCAACCTTGCCTTTCTTCTTAGCATCTTTCCTAGCTCAAGTGCAACCTTTGTGAGATGAATGACAAGAATTTCATGAAATGTGCATTTGTGAAAACAGAATATTAATTCTTAACATTTGCTCCCTATTTTTCAGTATTAATCCCTGAGACATCTTCTGTCTTTGATCATGACAGCTTTACATGCCTTTCATAAGGAATCTTTCAAAAGATTTTTGAAAATGTATGTACAACTGTAATCATCTGCTCATTGACACCTTCAAAAGACCGTAATAAACTTGTGAATAAGAAGAAATCAGTGCTGAATTTTCCCCTATATCTCATATTTACACTTCACTCACTGATTTTAGTCTTCATTATAATTTCTAAAAATTTGCTTGGCACCAAAGTCAGATTTACTGGCCTCAGAACAAAATGCAGTTCTTTTAAAGACTAGTGTAGCATCTGCTTTTATTTTTAATATATAGAAAGGCCTTCAGTATTCTGGATGCAAGTGGCTTAACCTTTGTATTTGTTTGAACATGTCTAGATTTGAGGATATAGATAATGAATTAACCAGTAAGATACTGTACTCTTCATGACTGGAAAAAAAGTTTCAGATAGACCCTTACCAAGCAATGATTTTCAGTCAGCCATCCATTCTTCTTCCACTCCTCCTCAGTTCCCTTTCTCTTGGGTCTCAGACTTTGTCCTCAATGGAAGAATACTATCTGTAAGGCAACAGCAATGTGCATGGGGATTTATTTTCCCTTTAGCTGAGTAATTCTCATCTTGGAGGGAGACTGCAAGCAGTTCTTTCTACCAGAACCTGAATGCAAATGCCGTTCTTCTCCAATGGAAATTGACGGGAATAATGTGGGGTGCAGTCTAGTCATGAACATAGCGAGGTGCCATGTTGTCATTGCTGCAATCACAAAAACTTGCCAAGACCTGGGAATGAAACTCATTATAAAAAAGAAAAATACATATATTACAAAAATCTGATTCTAAAAGTGAAGGATCTCATGACCTATTGATTAAATAAGAGATGCTTCCGGGCTACTTGCAAGTATGTACACATTATCTATTCCTACCCCACAGTCCTTATTCAGAGAAAAACATACGCAAGTGACTCTAAGCTTGAGACATCTCACAGAATTTCCTACATAATTTTGAAAGCCTCTTCATCCACATTGTGCAATGCTTTGCCTCCCGACCAAGCTCTCGTATCTCAGGCAAATCTAACAAAAGTGATAAGTTTTCATACAGAAGCCTTCTGACTTTGTACAGAAGCTCTTCTGCCCCTCTATTTTGTGTAGCTTAGACATTTATCCTGATCCCTACTGCTACAAAATTTTACAGTGTGAAATGTGGATCAGCACATGTTGCTGGAAGGGTGTAGCCCCAGAGGTGTGCATGAGGGCTCGCACACCTCTCCTGGTCCAAGCTCACTCCTGTGGGAAGAGGGAAGCTGCAGTGCGACACCTGTGGATGGAGCTTCTCAGCCACTCGGGGTGGGCAGAGCCTCGAGCTCCCAGTGCTAACTCGCTCAGCCCAGCAAGCAAAGCAATTCAACTGGCTACAGATGGCTGGCTGAAGTTGCACTGAATTTGGCATGACAAGAAGCTGATGTAGGCCTGCTGATTTCCCTGTAAAATTCGACAACAGAGCAGCAGCACTCAGATGCACTTTTTGAAGAAGAAACCTGTTGTTATGGCACAGTGAGAGGATGAAAACGCTAAAGATGCTCTTCTAGTAGTAGGACTCATGTATATGTATAAACAAAACACAGCTCATTTTTATAGAATATTCTCTCATCTGACTGAAATGCAAATATCATATAGTCCCTGAGACTATCGACTGCAGACTTATGTAACAGTAGAAAGTGCTTTTCAGGAAAAATAATAATTGCAGTCTATTATTAGCCATGAAAACATTCTTTGGTGCTATGATTCATGCTTCTTCTCATCAGGCTAAATGCAGTGAAATGTATTTCCTAAAAGCAATACCCTTACCTCTGTTCAATGCAGTGGGTGCGCTAGTATTGATACATGATGGCATTCCAAGGTCTTGTTATGAAATAAAATGGGCACATGTGAGAGAACTGGAATGGTATCACATTTTATTTGGACTTCAGTGGATGGCTGATGCTGCTATAGCAACAAAATCTCTGGACCATTTGAATTTGAAGCCACTGCAGTTGAACTCCCCAGTTGTGATGGAAAACAGTGGTATTGCTAGCCTGCATCCACCGTAGTTTTTGCCACTACAATTGCCTGCAGTACAGTCCACATTTATGTCATTAGAAGCTGCATTTCCCTCGGGTTTGCAGACTCATACTTTTGTAATCCTTCCTCCCATCTGACCCAAAATGTTGTCAATACCAGATTTTCAGAAGACAGAACTCCATGTACATCTGTGTTTACATACACAGATATCAAAGCTGTCCTTGAAGTTGGATATTTCAAAAATAGTATTGTCTTGGTGTTGCTATTACTTATTTGTGAAGTATAATCATTGGACATATAAATATACAATATACATTATTGTATCTTGTTATATATATTTATATGTATATATTGCACCCTCAGTCACAAACTAGGGGCAGTAAAATGTGCCTTTTGCCAGACAGGTAGTTCCTTTCTTCCAGGGCTTAGCAGAGATCTGGTGTAGGAGATTGCCTCTCTGCTTAGAAATTGTAATGCTTAAAGTTTCGTAGATGAGATATTTTAAATTTCTGCCCTTTCCAGCATTAAACTAGTTTTTGCAATATCATGCTTCAGATGCTCATTTTTTTCACACTTTTTAAAGTACTAATTATCCTTTTCACACGCTGATCTTTTCTGTACACTCAATCTTCACAGTAATTGCAGATTCCAATTTAGTGAACAAATACTATTACAACAATGTGAAGCATACAAGTTTGTTTTGGATCCCTTTAATTTACTGGGTATGCTTCCTGAGTGACATCTTTTCCTTTCCTTTCCTTTCCTTTCCTTTCCTTTCCTTTCCTTTCCTTTCCTTTCCTTTCCTTTCCTTTCCTTTCCTTTCCTTTCCTTTCCTTTCCTTTCCTTTCCTTTCCTTTCCTTTCCTTTCCTTTCCTTTCCTTTCCTTTCCTTTCCTTTCCTTTCCTTTCCTTTCCTTTCCTTTCCTTTCCTTTCCTTTCCTTTCCTTTCCTTTCCTTTCCTTTCCTTTCCTTTCCTTTCCTTTCCTTTCCTTTCCTTTCCTTTCCTTTCCTTTCCTTTCCTTTCCTTTCCTTTCCTTTCCTTTCCTTTCCTTTCCTTTCCTTTCCTTTCCTTTCCTTTCCTTCTTCTCTTCTCTTCTCTTCTCTTCTCTTCTCTTCTCTTCTCTTCTCTTCTCTTCTCTTCTCTTCTCTTCTCTTCTCTTCTCTTCTCTTCTCTTCTCTTCTCTTCTCTTCTCTTCTCTTCTCTTCTCTTCTCTTCTCTTTTCTCTTCTCTTTTTTTCTTTTCTTCTCTTTTCTCAACTGTTAGTACTTTCCCAAGTAATATCATATTTGCTCTATTTATCCCCAGCCATTGCTGCTCTAAACTTAGCTCTTCGTGCTCTCAAGCCATTTATGTCACTCTGGTGGAATAAAGGCTCTATCTAAAGGTAAATTGTATTTGCATCTATGCTTAGCATTTATGTCTTTTTTTATATACGGTAATTGCGTTGCATATCTTCAGGATGAAAGAGAATCAGGTGTTCCAGTGTATTTTCCAGCACTTCTGCAATTTACAGTTGTTCACAGTCAGAAATGGTGTATTATGGAAGCACTGCTGCCTATTAACATATTTCCAGTGGGAATCCATTAGTGAAATTTTATGTTCCATTAGTGAAATTTCCATTAGTGAAATTAGTTATGTAGCCAACATAGCTATCTAGTATGTGTTGCATCAACACTCCTCTCCCTCCCCGCCTCGTAGCAGGCACACAATTCATAGCACTGCTACCACGGGGAAATAAAATTGGAGTATTTTTGGATCTAGTCTCTCTGCTCTAAAGCAGAAACTTGCCTGTGAAAGGGAAAGCATCCATACAGCTATAGGAAATTGCTAGACTGCTACTACTGAAGCAGTATGACAACTTATGTAGGTAGCTTCTCTTAGGATTTAGAATGTCTCTTTTCAGTTTAGCATATGTCTCTTCAAAATCATTTTAAGCCAAAAATGAAATAATGTTTAAAATCACATAGAGCTTCACAAGGGGACTAAAATTAAAATACTCTCAGTGATATAATTAAACCAGGAGACATGATAAACTTCCCCAGAGAAAAACATCCTTAAATAAGCTCTTTAGTTCTGTAATAGAGGTTCTTTCTCCCCCATTAACAACAAGAAAATATGTGTGTAAAACACAAAAGCGCTGTCATATAAGCCATTGTATGTCATGGTGCAAGATGTTATGACCAGCACTGTATCTGCGTGTGTTATCAAGCCAATCCCGAATATAAGCATCTCAGAGGAACAGTAACCCCCTACCTAAACTTACTGGGGATTTTTATTTCAGTTCTGACAGCGAGACCCCAGTAGTGTTCGGGGAGCACTGTGCATATAGGCTGCTGCCTTTTCCCTACCCAGCACCAAAGGTTCCTTGGCCTCAGTGTGATACTGTGGAAAATAGACTGTGAAGCACAACCCACACTCAGGTTTTTAAAAATAAACACCTTCATGTCTTGTGACTGGAGGCTGGCACAGGATGTTCTATTGCTCTCAATAAACTTTCCATTGCCTCTAAAGATTAACCAGCTTGGGAGCTTTTAATATATTATCATCATTACCTTTGCCTTTGGTAAATTTACTTAAAATGTCTTTCCAGAGGAATAAATTGCAGCATAGCAAGGGAGATGAGAAATTGCTATTCACAAGCTACTGCCTTGCAAAGGTTAGCTTATAAAAATGTCTGCTGACTTAGGCAGTATTCTTCATTCTCATTTTGGAGAATGAAGATTTGGTTACATTAAGATTTCTTACTCATCCAGGAGTATCCTCACATATATAGAAAAAGAGGAACTGCTGAGCTCTGAAAATAAATCACTTAGCTTTGCCTGGAGAATTTTAGGAATCTCTTACGGCTGTGAAGGTAGAGAAAGAGCTTAAAATACTTACGCTTGTCTTAAGATAAATTAGTTTTCAGTGGGTATTGGGATGCACAGGCAATATTTCATCAGAGGCATCTTCCAAGGATAGTCAGGACACAGCACTGAAGAAATGAGTCAAGATTGCCAGTTCTTAGATAAACTCAAGCTATTTTGGAAAAATCGGGTGTCCAACAACTACGCAGAGGGCTTGGCCTGCTGATGAGTGTTCTTCCTTGGACTAGGTGGGACAAAGGATGGTGATAGCAGGCAACCAGGGTTTCATGAGCCTGGAAAGTAAATGCAGTGCTGGAGCTTGGTACTCATCCTCCACCTTTATGCAAGACATCCACTTGCTGACCTACAGAACAGAAGAAAGAAAAGAGAGACAGTAAGATCTAATACTGAGGTACTCGCTCTTCCAGGTTTTACGGTTTCCTGACAAAACTTCAGTTTGCAAAACATATAAAAAACAAGTAGAAAAGAACATTTACAGATGGTGAAGTGTTTTGAAGTTCTATGGATGCGTTCAGATGTTATGGGAGTCACTAACATGTTAGAATGATAAAGAAAATGTCTAGGGCTTCTCCTGGGGATACAGGACTTCAAAATGAAGGCAATATGTTCCTATTCTTTAGTTAACTTCACATTTTTATTATGTGGAACTGCACCTCCCCAGAATTTTACACACAAATTGGTGCCTCTTAATTCTTCCTCCCATAAGAACCAAAGCATTAACTGGGCCATGTTTTCAATAAGTTGAACTCCATACACATACATCTGTGCTTACACGTGCAAATCCCAAAGCTGTGCTTGCAGCTGAATGTTTTGATATCTGTTATTTGCATGAAAAAAATATTGTCACTGAGGGTAAAAACATAAGTATGTTTTGTATCAAATTATAGGCCTCGGTTTCCTGGAAAGATTAGAGCATATGAATTCATATTTATATGAATAATGTATCTACTGACATATTATCTCTTTTCGGGCTCGTTCAAGTGGGAGATACAGGCTCCACAGTTGAGAAACTACTTATCATTTGAATGACAAGACACCCAAACATCATATGCTGGCCCAAAACATTGCGGTGTCATTGCACTCCCTGAATCACAAAAGACATGTTGGATTGCTTCAAGCAGCTTTTGTTGCAGGGACCCTTCTGCATGCTCTGCTCAAAGACCTGCTATACATTATGTTTCTGGTCACAAGGAGGCAATAGGAAAGGAATATGCTTTGCAGATAGGCATATATTTGAAGCATAACTCTTCCTTTTGTGGGCAAGTTTATATACCAGTTTACACTTTACTCATAATTCTTCCTCAGCAAAAAAAAAGTCACTTGCCAGGACCCTGCAGGGTGAGGAAAATACGCACGCATTTTCTTTAAAATTACAAAATCTGGTCATAATAATCAGTGATATTCTTACCTCTTTCACAGGGCAATAAATTTCCAGAGCTTCTTTCCTAGTAAATCAGGGCAGACAGGTTCCCTTACACAATATTTCAGCTGTTATGGATTGTAGAAGAAGTTATCTCATCTCGTTGGCTAAAGAATAAACAAAGAGGGGTTAATTTCCCTGGCTAAATTCAACCTGTACAAACAGCCCTTCATTTTTACAGAAGTTTCTTCTACCACTTTTCATGAAAGGAAACAATTCAAACTATTCTGACAAAGAAGGGTGCCACAGGATCAGGAAGAATATCTGGGGCCTTGTCCATTTTATCTTGCACATTGTCATTAGAGAATAATTTTATAAACAGAATTTTCAGGATGTATTTCAGATTTACAGGGTGTCTCCACCCTCCTTCTGTGACAGAAGCATGGAAACACTGGTCATTGACCACTGCAGGCGTATCTTTTGCATTTCAAGACGTGATCTAATACCGAATTGGGACAGTTCCCACCTTTACCAGTCTTTCCTAAATGCAGAGGAACTCAGTCTTGACCAACTGACGGGAGGCCCTTCTCACAGCATCAGAGTAGGAGAGCGCACTGCCATCTATCGATTGGGTTGTAAAAAAAAAAAAAGGTCTCATTTCTGACGTGCAACATGCTTTGGGAATTTGGGAATTCAAGTGTCTTCTTCAGAACACCAGTATTGTTCACAAGTTACTGTTTTGGTGCGTTGAACATCACTGTTGAGAAGGAAAAGACCTACCCTCCACAACTCAAGAGTGTGCTTCTTTTGGCTGTTAAGCATTGTGATCTAGAACATGGGGTAGTCAAGGAAAAAAGGCCTTTCTGTGCTTTCTTCCCAATATATGACTTAAAACATGGGGCAGTGAAGAAAAACAGGCCATTCAGTGCTTTCTTGCTAATATTTGACTTAAGTTCTTTCTAGTATTTGACCCAGTAGCTAACTAATGAAAAATGGAGATGCATGTAATAAATGGCATACTACACACCAGAATTATCTACTCCACCACAGAAATTTTGTTTATTAAGAATATATAAACAATACCCCTTGCTATCTCTTGTACATGTCTGGGGACGTCAGGCTGTGGTGGTTTTACCTTGCTGGGCAGCTGAACTCCACCACAACCGCTCTCTCAACCCCCCTCCTACTTAGAAGAATAAAGTATGCTAGAAAAAAAGAAAAAAAAAAGTAAAGAAGAAAAAAAAGGCTCATGGGTTGAGATAATTTAAGTAAAGGGGAAAAGAAGTGGGGGGGAAGCACAGAGAGAGAAAAAATATATTCTCTACTTCCCATCAATAAGCACTATTTGGCCACATCCCAGGAAGCAGGGCCTCAATACGCATAGCAGTAGTTCAGGAGGACAGATGTCTTCATAATGAGAGCTTCCCCTCTCCTTCCCCTTTCCCACCTTTTATTGCTGAGTGTGACATCATATGGTATGGAATACCCCTTTGGTTGGTTTAGGTCAGCTGCCCTGGTGATGCCCCCTCCCCATTACTTGCCCACCCCCAGCCTGCTGGCTCTGGGGGAGTTGGAGGGAGTCCTGATGCTGTGCCAGCACTGCTCAGCAATAGACACAACACTGGTGTGATACCGGTGCTGTTGTAGCTACAAGTGCAGAGCACAGCACTGTGTGGGCTGCTGCAGGGAAAGGTGACTCCACCCCAGCCAGACCCAGCACACGTACTGTCATGGTTAAAGTACTTTATTACCAATAGTTTAAAATGCTTGTATCCAACACCACGATGATCCCCAAAGTAGAAATCAGTGAAGAAAATCAGAAATGAATGCTAACAGTATTTTTGCATAGTACCAGCTGCCATACACATTATTCAATATATTTCAGATTAAAATAAGTAGTTCTAAGTTGTTTAATTAGGACATTCACAGATCTATAGAAAACGGGTTCTCTTCCTATAGCATGTATAGCACATACATAACCGAAAAGCTCAAAATGTGCCCTGGCATTCCTTTTAGGACGGTAGGCATAATTCACACAACTACTGTGAGTAAAGTAGTCTGCTCATGCTCATGTTGGTGAACCATTTGACTAGTACTTCATGCTACCATTTATTTCCTAAAATTGTGCAATCATGCTTACATTAAAAAAAAATAAAAAAAAAAAGGTTGTCTGCCATGTGATTGCACATCTCATCAAAAATGCAACTGTCCAAATATCACCAAAATCAGCTCCACCAAGCCAATATGCCTTGATTCTGCCTTGATTCTGTAGGTATGTATCCAGGGCTACTTCTTTCTCGACACCTCTGAGGAATGAAGATCCACATTTACTTAGAAAACATGGAAGACATAGTTGGATATGTTGCTGCCCCAGAGCTTAAAAAAATAAATTAATTAATTAAAAAAACCTGTCCTCGTCCCTCCACTTCAGCGCAAAGCTCAGTCGCTGGGGTTAAATTAATGATGAAGATGGCTGTCAGCTAAGGCTCCAGTTTAGCTCTTGTCTGGCGTATTCAAATTTGTCATCTTGTGGAGATAACCAGAGACCTGAGCAATTGACATAAATGTCCACTGGGTGGCACTAAATAACAAGGCTGTGGAGCGATCCTTCCACGCACAAGATAAACCCTGTGTCAAAAGCTAGCCAGCTCTGCTACTTTAAAAGGTTTCAGGATGCTACTGGCATATTTGTGCACACTCTGATGAATGTTCTGAATTTTAGCTGTATGTCTCCTATCGATTTGGCCTTTAAAATTCACAGGTGCAACACTACTACTTCTGTTGCTATGCCAAAGATCACAGGATGGAGAGAGAAGCTGTGACAAAGCAAGATATTGGCTCTGAGAAACCAGCAGTTCGCTCGGTGTGACCATTTATCTCACACTAAAGCCTGCTATTTACTTCATCCTTTCATTTTGAAATAAGAAGGTAGGCTGAGTCAATCAGGCAAGTCTTCCCCAAGACGTTCTTAAGGTAGCTGTTGATTAAATCTTGTTTTAAATGCAGTGTTCTCCACCGTAAAGAAACAAGAGGTAAGGTGTATTGCCTCCAAGAAGAGGTAACATCTGTTACTAGCTAATAGTGCAGTCTTACGAATGCCAGCTTTCCAAGCACATGCACTTTCTTCAGGTCTCAAGCCCAATCTTTTAAGAAACAGCAACCTCAAGGCTTTTAAAAGTTTCCCTCTTGTTGTTTTTGAAGGGAACTGGACATCTTAATGAAAATCCTAAGTGGGATTCAATGTTTACAATTTTGCCTGTTAAATTACCGTATCAGCCTAGGCCTCTGCTTTGCACTTGCATGTTAGAGACATAACATATGACTATAGGAGTGGCTGCAGGAGTCCATACCAAAGATTCACATGGTCCAACAGCGACCAGTAGTAGAGCCTGGGACACATTGCACTAGGGCAAATACAGATGGCAAATCCTCCCGGTTCCTAACAGCCTGAAGCTCAGGCACTTGCGAGCCCAGAAGTGACATTTGTGCTTACCGGCCTACAGTGTATTTCTTCTTCTTTCCAAGGATTTGTCTCATTTGCCTTTTTCAACATGCGTGTTATTTTGGCATTGATGATTCTGCATGGCAGTAAGTTCTGCATTTTTATACACATTTCTCAAAAAGGTTACTCTTTCCATCTTGAACCAGCCCCTTGATCATTTTAGATGCTGCCTGACAGTACTGCTCGTAACAGTACTGCCAGCTGAGAAGGCCAGTGCATCATCTACCTCATCAAGTAAAACAGTAACAATTATCCTAATATCGTTCAGCTCCTTGTTTGGAAAAAAATATGCACCAGTTTATAGAATTCCCATGTAATGCATGGATGGCTAGCTGTGTAACCAGGACTGTTCCAGACAAGTATCTGCATGTAGCTGTACTATCTGTACGGGGTCTGTGCTGCCATTCAGAGGGACCTCGACAGGCCGGAGCATTGGGCAGTGAGGAACTTCATGAATTTCAACAAAGGCAAATGCAGGGTGCTGCACTTAGGGCAAAATAACCCCAAGCACCAGTACAGGCTGGGAGCAGACCTGCTGGAAAGCAGTCCTGTGGAGAAGGAGCTGTGGGTCCTGGCGGACAGCAGGCTGACCGTGAGCCAGCAGTGTGCCCTTGTGGCCAAGAAGGCCAGCGGTGTCCCGGGCTGCATTCGGAAGAGTGTTGCCAGCAGGTCAAGGGAGGTGATCCTCCCACTCTGCTCAGCCCTGGTGAGGCCACACCTGGAGTATTGTGTCCAGTTCCGGGCTTCCCAGTACAAGAGGGACATGGAGATACTGGAGCGAGTCCAGAGGAGGACTACTAAGATGATTAGGGGACTGAATCATCTCTCATATGAGGAGAAGCTGAGAGAGTGTGGCCTGTTTAGCTTGGAGAAGACTGGGAGGAAATTTTATCAACGTGTACAAATATCTGAAGGGAGGATGTCAAGAGGACGGAGCCAGTCTCTTTTCAGTGGTGCCCAGTGAGAGGATGAGAGGCAATGGGCACAAACTGAAGCACAGGAGGTTCCGGCTGAATATGAGAGGGCACTGTACTGTGAGCGTGACAGAGCACTGGGACAGGTTGCCCAGAGAGGTTGTGGAGTCTCCTTCTCTGGAGATATTCAAAACCCATCTGGATGCCATCCAGCACAATGTGCTCTAGGTGATCCTGCTTGGCAGGGGGGTTGGACTCGATGATCTTCAAAGGTCCCTTCCAACCTCAACCATTTTGTGATTCTGTGATATGTTTTCACCCAGTTATAAAAGTATTGCTGTGTACAAATATGATGGTGCAATATTACACACAGGGGAGAAGTTTCACACTTGTTAATCAGATATGAGGGCTGCCTAACCAAACATGCTACTTGTACTATATATGATAAAAGGAGCTGAGAATGTTTTTAAAATCTTCTCCTCTGAAGGCTCAGACATAAAGGCTCAGACCTTTAGAACCAAACTAGCCTAAAGTTTATCCAATCATAAAAATGCTGTGAAGATAAAGCCCAGTATCTCAGGCCTTTCCAGACACAAAAGAAAGTGTTATATTCAAAATGAGACATGAGAAATACAATGATACGAAGTGCCAAGGTGAGATTTCATGCTGTGTTAAAATCATCTTATGAGGTCTTACAAGACCCTTAGATTTTAAGATAGTTTTACACCTGTCCAGTTCTGACAACATCTGGGACTGAGATCTGCCTATAACTTAAACCATTTACATCACTTTGGGGCATTCAGAGAGTTACAGCACTGTTGTGCCATCCCCTTCTGCTAAAACTTCTGTCACATCCTGTATTTAAAGACAGGAAAAGTTGACATCTTTAAGCTGAATGCAGATTGAATTCATTGAGAAGGTCTGTGGTTTTTCCTTTCAACAGTTTAGATACTGGTTTATTGCTCCCTCTAAAAGCCATACCACTGTGATCGTGGGGAAACCTGCTTTCTTAAAAGGATGGGGGAAAGAACTCTTCCTTGGAAAGCTTTGATTGAAAGATTTTATACAGAACATACAATAAAAACCTCACGATAAGGAGCTGGAAGTTTCCTACATTTATTCATAAATGGCATTTTTCACAAGCAAAAAGTGGGCCTTGGCATTTTCCCATCATAAGGTCAGCCAATCAGAAAGCTAGGTGCAGACCTAGCATTTAAAAGCATTTCCTAATTTTGAATAAATCTGTAAACAAAACTAATTGGACCAAATTCCTTCTAGCCAAACCTAAGTGAAGTCTGTTGAATTATGTCAACAGGAAAAAATTTGACCTATCTTGTTTGTAAAATGTTGCGCAAATATGACAAATAAGTTGAGTAAACAGTTCCAGAAAGTGTGCATCATCATTCAAAATATGTTCTGGGAGACATAAGGGTAGATAGTGGGCTGAAGAAAGACTTGCATCATGGAAAAAAAGCTAAATAAAGATTCAAATCTGCTCTAACACATTGAGCCTTGCTGCTCTTATTTCTTTCTCTAACTTACTTATTTAGGACAGAAACAAAATCTATGTACCTATCAGACAGGAGCAAATTCCCCTCTGGTACAGTCTGGCAGGATTTAAGACCAAGACCAAATCAGCAGTTTGATTGCCCGAGGATGACAAACACTGGGCATGGATGAAGGGCAGGATATAATTTTACCTATCTACCTTAAACATCCCAAACCAAAGAGAACACTTAGTGTACAGTGCATGAATCAAAAGCGCTTCATTATCTACCTGCACAGGATAACTGGTCGATTGGATTTGCAGATATCCTTTTATTGTCTTTGGCTTCTGGGCAGTTTTATTCCTCCTGGCAGGAATTTATTTTTGGCCTCTGCAAAGCTTTGTAAGCTGGTGTCAATAGCAGCAGCTGCCTTTTGCCAGCTGTGGGAGCTGCTCTTGTTAGGGACCTGGAAACCACCATGAAGGGAGAGTTTGGAGGGGCTGAGAGAGTCAATACTACAAGCAGGTGCCCATTTGTGCTCACCCTGTAGGCAATCCATCTGTTAAAAACCAAAAGACAAGCAGTAATTAAACATACTAGTCAAACCTTAGGTTTACAACACCACGAGACTGACACTGCATCGAGGTTTCTGATGGCTACATCATTTGACAGTTCTTGGTCTCCAGCGCTGAGGTGGATCACTTCAAGAGCTCTCCACAAAGGGAAGCCAGAACCAACAGGGGCATATTCTCCCTTCCCCAAGCCCCTTCGGTGTTTACATGGGTATTTACATGTGGTTTCCCCACGGATCCAGACCACTCTGGTGAAAAGCTTTACTTCCTCTTTCCGTAGGTCAGGCCCAGTCTGTTCTGGCTTGTCTGACAGGCTTTAGACTCTTCCGAGCGCCATTCCAGGCAGCGACTTCAGATGGGTGCTACGCTTTTGCAAACTGCATGCTAGCCATCTGATTCCGTCAAATTTTTACAGACTGGACACAGCTATCTTAGCTCTACTATTTTTGTGCAACTGTATGTTAAACAGATATTACGCAATGTTTCACTTGCTACCTAAATCAAACAGTCTCGTTGTATGTCTGGGTGCAAGGCAAATGGGATGCCTCATGTTCCTCATTTAAATCAAGCAGGCTTGTGGCATATTTCTTCATTAATTTCTTCTCAGAAAGAGTGCTTAGGCATTGGAATGGGTTTCCCAGGGAGGTGGTGGAGTCATCATCCCTGGGGGTGTTCAAGGAAAGGCTGAACGTGGTGCTTAGGGACGTGGTTTAGTGGGTGACATTGGTGGTAGGGGGATGGTTGGACCAGATGATCCTGGAGGTCTTTTCCAACCTTAAATGATTCTCTGATTCTGTTCTATGATTCTATACCTGGGTACAATGCAAACAAAATATATTTCACAATTAGGTCTTCTTACTGCACAACTGTTCCTGCTGATTGTTGTTTTCTGCTATTCTGGAGGCAAACTCGCTGATCATTTCTTTCTTTTGTCAAATCACCTTTTCCACAACACGGGAGTCAGAGCCACTGGTACACCTGAGGACCACCTTCACTCATCCTCTACCTGAGCCACTAAAAGCTGCCTTTCTGACCATCAGGTGGAAGCAAAAGATAAAAGTTCATTCGACTGTGTTTGTTTTTGCCGTTGCTTGATTTCGCTTTGTTTTAAAGGGACTGCATCAATCACATGCTTAAAAGTAAGATTGTAATTGGACACTTGTCTGACTTACAACTTGTTAGCAGGAGTGATTATTTGTTTAATGAGGGCTGGGTATAAGTACTAGACAGAATTTATAAGCTCTTGTTCTTCAACTGTGAATCACAGCAGATGGTTCCAGTCTATGCAGATTAAGAGCAAAGTAACACATTTTGTATTTCCAGAATAAATAGGAATATCTTAACACCAATTGCAGTTAGATCATGCAAAATAGAGAAGACAGCATTTGAAGTGCTGAACGTCTACTGATTTGAGCAGATTTTGAGATTATAAATATTACATTTGGCACTTCAGAATCATCCACACCACAAATGGATGAAAAACTGTGAGAGAGGAGAACGAACCTGCAATAGGACTGGGATTTGGTTCCCCTTTCCTCCCTTTCCTTTATACCACTCTTCCACCCAAGCCTTTTAACAGTAATTTCCAATAGACACAATTTCTGCAAGGATCTATGTATATGGTCAGAACTACTTTTGTCACCAGGATGGTTTCTCTGAATAAGGCCCCTCTTAACTCCAATCTTTGTTCCCAGCAGGTTAAATCTAAGTATTAAACAAGTGAGGACAGAAGTACATATGGGACAGATGGGGAAGCACAAGGAAATGTCACAACAGTATTCATCAGCATGGCTGGTATCAATTCCAGCAGCCTTAACTGTTACCCTTGGTTTTTTAGATATCAGTGCAAAGAAGAACTGTAACAAGGAATGGAAATGGTATTTTAGATATTCATATATATAGGACCAGCCTGCAGCTGAGGTGGCTGAATTCACAGCAAACGTCAGCTGGCAATTCAAAGCCAGGCGATCTCTTGTCACCCTGCATGAGGACGACGTCCAGGATGGAGAGAGCGTTCTTCTGTATGGCAACACCTGTGGTGGAGATGGGCATTTCTGTTGATGAGTTAGTGTCAAGGTTTGGCCCTGCCTATCTTTGAGGAGTATCGGTTAGCAGCGTAGCGCAGACCAGACCATGGATTTTGTCAGGCGGGGTCTATGCTGCAAGGTGGTACCTGGTGCGTTTGTTGGTCCCATAGCTCCTGTTGTCATCCAGCTTCTGACACAGAAATAGCTGTTGTACAGTTGAATCACAGTAATTATGGGGATTGAATAGTAGAAATCAAAATGTTACTAATGCAGCTCTATAAGGAGAGAGAGGCCCTGGAAGTGAAAAGAAGTCATTGAAATATAAAGGGAAGTAATCACAGGAGTTTTGTGGCCAAATTTGGAAAAGCAGCATTTGCAGCAATATTCTGGATGGCTGTGAAAGGAGAGAGATTGAAATCACTAAGGCATTTACTCAGGGCAGAGAAAAGAAAGTGATAGTTATTGAAATAAATAATAGGCTTAGGTGTCAGGGAAGTACAAGGGCAGAGGCTGCATTAAAGTGGGTTTTTGATGGAACACCAGATAGCAATTGTAAACTCTTTGTGAAGTGTGCTGAGAGATTAAAAGAAAAAGGATGATGAGGCAGTAAACAGGGACAGCAGGTGAGTTCAAGGGCACTACTTTGATTAAGATGGGAGAGTTTAAATCATGCCTGGGTTTGCAAAAAGGACAAACCGAAGAAAAATGAGGCAGTAAGAAGACTGAAGATGAGTAAAGATAGTGCAACGAGAGGGTATAAGAAATTGAAAAAGAGGGTGAAATTAACTCATGAGGAACACAATCAACAGTAGAAAACAAACATGAAATTTGAAACTTGAGTGTCTGCCACGGCAGGAACAGTGAACTGCAGATGGGTAAGGGCACATATGGTTTTGGGTCTGGTGCACAGTTTCTGTCTCCTGTTTCACTGCGACGATCCTGAATCATCGACATGGTTGGTGCTGAGTGACCCAGGCTCTGGTGCAGCGACGCTGTCAGCACCCAGGTTTGGTGCTGGGTCCTGGAAAGGTGCAGGGGACACAGCTGTGGGAGGCTCCAGTGCTTTAAGCAGAATCTGCGCACCAGGATGCTCCTGTCAGTGGGGCAGCCATTTGTTTCTTCGTGGGTACCAAAGTGTGGAAACAGCTGGACCTAATAACCCACAGAGGTATCAGATTAGCTTGTCTGTTCCCAGCAAACTTAATTACTCCGAAAGCTTTGGATATAAGACAAATGTCATTCCTGTGCTTGTAATTATTATTCATAGAGCTGTGGAAGTAGCTCTGACAAGGTCTGCGTGTTTTGATTTGCATTAGGTAAAATAGACTCCTTCCCTGGGGACCCACTTTGATGCAATGGAAAGGCTGATATGACCTAGTGATAGCAAGAGCTATGCCAGCAGAAACATTAAATCCTGGAAGAACCATCCAAGGTGAACAGATCAGTGATTAAAGGACAAACAAAAAACAGCTTCTGGTCATCCAGGATGGGGACTAACTATGTAAAAGCAAAGAAAAGGAAAAAAAAATGATTAATGTTATTGAAATACAGTATAACTGTTCTAATAAATACAATAATAGACAAGGATGACAGAAACTTATTTGTGCCTTAGGATACCTGACAGGGTGAGAAGCATTTGTTTTTAGATGAGATTTTAACACATTAGAGAGTCAGTGCCCTAAAAGTCTAAGCAAAGTAAAAATATCCCTTTAAACTGCATAATAATAACTGCATAATAATAATTTGACTAGAAGTCAGACTCTTCCTGGTAGAATTTTGCTACCTCTAGGGAAGAAATGAAGATGTTGTCTCCTTTCATGCACACATTCATTGTGTTACTTTTTCTGTTGTTTTTATTAGGGTGGTTTTTTTTGTAACCTCAACCCCAAGAGGTTTAATGCATTTTAATTTCTTTTTAAGTAGGTCACTGGTTTCCCTTTTCTGCACTGCCCTCATTCTAAAACAACTTGTAGACTAAATCTTTACTTATTCTCTTTAGAATAAAATGAAAAAGCACTCCAGAAATTTCATATCTGCTTTAACAATTCTACTGTACTCCACTTTAACCTCACCCACTCAAAACCCACCAGGCTGTTCTCAAGTTCTTGCCTTTCCATCTGCTAGTCCTTCACAGATAAGGATTCAAGGAGGAAGGAATTCCAGAAAGATGAAAGCCGCATATTGCAGAAAAGAAATTTGTTCTTGAAGAGTATGGCAAGGCAAAGCAACTTGTTACTAAAGCTGTCACCATTTTGGTCATGCATGACCTTTGTGAAAAAAAAAAAAAAATACTGACCATCAGGAGCTTACAAGAAAACAGACAAAAATCCATCCCATGATGTCCTTCCTGCTTTTATCTCCACTAAAAATTATAGCTCTCTTCCTCCAACCCCCCAGAGGACCTGCAGAACTTGGTAATAAAGCAACACGCAAAATGTCAAAAAAAAAAATTAGCCAGCATGAGGTAGGGAGAGACTGCAGTGAGGCAGTGACGAGAATTATAATACGTTGAGGTAGTAACTGTGAATGCAGGAGCTCATCTCTGCTTGCCTAAAAGGCAGAGAATGTGTTCATAAATTTTTAGGTTGGGATGCTAGAGGCTGCAACATCACCTGCATTTGGTCAGCACCCTGCTCCCAGCTCATGGATCCAGGGGCATGCCACAGTGACTGCTGCATTACCTGGAGCTTGGAAACAAGTGGAGCAACATTCAGGCTCCCATCTCTGCCAGCACAAGCTGCGAGGCTCACAGGCACTGTGGGAGGAAGACATAAATAAATAATAAATGAGCTGAATAATGAAAACTAGCTGCACCTAATTATAGTTCTAGCTGCCCTTTTGAATAAAGAAAGTTCAAAGCTGCTGCTCAAAGATGTTCGTCCCTTTTTTGAATGGTGTTTGAACTTCACAGATGATTAACATGAGAAAGTCATGAGATGCCAATGGAAGTCATGCCAGCATTTCGCAGCCTTGCTGAAGAGAAAAGCAGTGTCTCTTAAAGCAATGTATTTATTTACATATCAAAACATTCTTAAGCTTAAATTAATATTTAACCTGAATACAGACGCAATGTGAGGTGTAAGATTAAATTGTGTAGACTATTTGGAGGGTGGTCTTCCTTACAGCTTTTGGTACCCGACTTCGGAGGCTGACCTAGGAAAGAAGCTCCTCACACTCTCTGTGTAGTCAGGAGAGATTCAGCTAACTGCAGGAGTGCAAGTTCCTAGCCTGGGCATGTAAGTGTCTAACACTGGGTGTGAACACATTCACCTCCTCATCCAAATTAAGCTATTAATAGCTTAATTGAGAAGAATTTGTTCCCAGTGCCCTTCCAACGCTGCAGCCCAGGAATCTCTCTCAGACTATGCTAAAAGCATGGCCCATGGACACCAGCTTATAAATCAGTGGACTTCTTGTGACTGACCAGTGGCCAGTATACATTTGCCTCACATTTTCCTATCTGTTAAATAAAGATAGTAATTCCTAATCACATTCTAAAAAAGGTCTTCATCTTTGGATAACAAAGTCTTAATTATGTATCAGCTAGGATTACTTCATTCCCAGGACAAATAACTGTATGGGCACATTTATGTGATTGTTACATATTTCTAAATAATGTGAGTAGTAGAAATAAAGAAACAAAGTTCAAATTAAGATTCTTTTTAAACTTTAAGTACATTTCCACTTTCATACAAAATATGAAATGTATTTCCACATGAAGGTAATATTTAAACTGCTACTGCCTATTGAAACATCTGCATTTGCAACCTGCAGAAAGCACAAAACTAACCAAGGGACATACAAGATTGCACAAAGCCTTTGTGCAAATAGTAAACACCATTAAAATATCTTGAATCATTCTTTATTCTATTCTATCAGTGGAAGAATGTTTCCAACTACACTGTGAGCTTGCTCATGGGACCCCAGTAACACTAAAACAACATCTGGGAACATCAGCAATGTGTGGGCATGTTGAATATAGCGCAGTGTCATAAAAAGTAGTCCACTGTAAAGATAAAACATATCATGTGTTGCTGCTAATCATATGAAATGCCATCTGTATACAGAACAGACTGAGAAAATAAGAAATGACAAGAAGCCCACTTTGAATTTAAGCACATATTTTATGACTTTTATATTTAAATATATCCCAAATTTTATGATATAAGATAAAGTAACTGGTTAAACCACATATCAATATTTCACTGATTGATGTCTCCACAGATAATGCAAAGCTTCCTCCTATTCCTTCAGTGGGTATAGTAAAAAGGATGCCCAGGTTACAAGCATTTTACTCACATCAGGTACACAATACCGCTTGAGCTGGTTTTCATCATCTTTCTCCACCATTTACTGGTACTGATACCACTTGCTCCACGGGAACTGTAGCAGAAAGATGCAAATTTAGCACTCAAGCCATGGAAGCAAAGTGATCTTGAACAAAAGAACTGAAATATATTTGCTGTACATAATGGGCCGTGAAAGCTCATATCTTAAAAAACAGTGAGCCAGGTCCTCAGATGAGGAAAATCACTTTAGTTCTTTCTCCTTGAGTGGAACTACACCACTTTCCACCAGCACAGGCCAGCTACCTGTGGCAGTGTTGTGTCCATTCTTTAGAAGTGTCTTTTCAGATGCTGTAATACCTACCACACCTTCCAGGTTTCTCTGTTATAGTAAGGATTATTATCACCCCAGGCAGCCTCCCCCAATATTTCCTACTGTTCACTTCCAGTTTGGTTCATAATTGTCATTCAGTGCTGTGGCTGAGCAATTCCTTTGCCATTTGTTGTTGTTGTTGTTGTTTGTTTATTTGGCTTTTTTCTTTTTATGTTTCACATTCCTTCTCACTTTCTTTCCATTCTCAATCCTTCTGCAGCTGTTTCTGTGAAGAAAACTGTTTTACTGAGTCAGTTCCATGTAAAACCTCTACGCTATCCATACAATCATCTTTTGTTGGAAGAGCCCCTTCTAGGATGCTTATAATTACTCATTCTACTATTTAAAGTTCTGATGTGAGTGCATAGATGACCAGGCAGATCTGCTTTGCTTCAATTTTGCTTTCAGAAAAAGGTCTCAGATTGTATGTTACACTAATTCTGCTCTGTAGTGCACATAAATTATTGATGAATTAAATCTAACCTACCACAAGGATAGCTGAAACACTGCTGGACAAATAAACCAGGTTTTTGCACAGTGTCGCAATGTGAAGATTGCAGCTGAGAATGGTTTGTGTTCCAATGTTTGTAGCTCTCCACTATGGAACGTTACCTCCTCTGCTTGCCCCCTGTGTTTTCACACTTCATAAAATAGATCACTGTACTGGTCAAACACAAACATACCAGTGTGTAATGCTGAGGTTTCAGAAAGGTCTTAATAATCCCTTTTTTCTTTTCTTTCTTTTACACAGCTGACAGCAGAGCTGATTTTTCAGCATGGTAGGAAGTCTGTGATACCATTTGATGGTATTTATGTTCTCTCCAGATGACCTGTTTTCAGAAAAATCTCTTCAAATGACTTGCCAACATTAACATTCCCTATACTGCAAATTGCTTATTATTAATATTACTTAATTTTAGAGCATGTATCACAAAATAATTAAAACGTAATATTTACAAAGAAGATTGGTTAATACTGCTTCTACTGCTATGTCTGGAAGTACTACTTTTGAATGTCAGAAAATTTACAGCGAAAGCCTGTACATGAATAATGGATGGAACCTTAATTAAAGCTGATTTGTTTATTTTTATATTTCAAGATGCAGAGTAGTGTGACAGTCATTAAATATCCCTAGTATGTTTCCATTTAAAACAAAAGCCTGAAGGCAATTATTTGGCATAATGCATACTAATAAAGAAATTCAATGACACGGTAAATAATTATTTGATTGCAAGAATAATTCTCTAGCTTATATTTGCAGCAAATGATAGCATTCTCCATCTCTTCTGTAACAGTCCATGCAATTAGAGCTTGCAAGGCTGCTAGGGACAGTGTGTGAGGTTACAGAAAGGGACGGTGTGGCCATTTCTGACCAGTCCGTGCACACCTGCCCTACTGGAGACACAGGCACGAGTACACCATCTGCTGAATTTCCTGACCCTTATCAAAAGTGTCAACACAGGGAGTCTTGTTTCCCTTTATGCAGCTTCCCTTATTGGCAGGTCACACTGCAAAAGGAGTCGTCTAACTTAATTCGGGTCCATAAAAACCCTCTTACGTATCACTTACGTCTGAGTAGTTATATGCATGTGCTCTGGGATGTAAGTTGTGGAGAGCTGGGGGTCGGCCTCTTCTCACAGGTAACTAGCGATAGGACTAGATGGGATGGCCTCAAGTTGTGCCAGGGGAGGTTTAGGTTGGAAATGAGGAGACATTTCTTCTCAGAAAGAGCAGTCAGGCATTGGAATGGGTTGCCCATGGGTGGTGGAGTCACCATCCCTGGGGGTGTTCAAGGAAAGGTTGGACGTGGTGCTTGGGGACATGGTTTAGTGGGTGACATTGGTGGTAGGGGGGTGGTTGGACCAGATGATCTTGAAGGTCTTTTCCAACCTTAAAGATTTTGTGATTCTGTGATGCATCAGGTCCTGAGCAGACAGTGCTTTGGCACTTCACTTCAGTGCGTGCAGCAGGCCGGATGCACAAAGCCAACAGGCAAGTCTGCAGATCGCGGCAGATACTGGACTCCCATTCAAGGTCATGCTGTTTCCAATTTATTTTTTTTTAGTATTGCCATCTGATAAATAGACTGAGTTTAAATTACAAATACTTCTAAATGCTTTTGTTTCTTGTCTATTTACACATTCATGAAGTCCTACTGAAAAATGCATATTGGGTTAACTCATATAATTAACCAATTACTATGATTATATATTTTATATTTTATATTGTACAACTAAATGTTTATAAATTTATCTGAACAGGAACAGTCCCTGGGTCTAATTATCCAAGGCCTTTGCTATTCTTAGACTGTATGCCTAGGGCAGACTCTCAACAGGATATAAATTTTGGCTTAGCAACAGAATCTGCAGTCTATTCCTTAATATCGCTGCACCATTATACTTTCTCTCTTTTAGGCTGTCTTTTAGGTGTTTGAAGAATTACCTCAGGATAATAGATGACTACAAACACAGGGTTTATAAGTGACTATGTAATTAGTGAAAACAAATGAAAGAAAATATCAACTACTAGTACAGCACTTAAATTACAAATGCTGATAGTAGCTCTCGACATTGAGGAAATGAAGAATAAGGAGCAGGAAGACAACCACTGACTACAGTAAACCCAAATGCAAAAGGCAGTAATCTCACTAGACAGCTAGTACCACATCCTAGCTGATTTGTGCATATGAAAAGTATTCTGTTAAAAGAACATTAATTATATTAACAGTTGTCAAATGTATACATATATATGTATATGTCTGTACATATATATGCAATTAGCTGAAAGAGCAATAAACTAAGCACCTTAAACTGTTCAAATATGTACCATTTTGTTTAGTGTCTTTGGCTTTCTATGGAACTATCTGTTGAGGTGCACTGGGGCTCTGGTCTCACTTTGCCTACCTAAAGGTTTCTTTAGAGGAGCTCTCCAGGTCCAACCGCATAGGCAGAACCACTGCGGTTCTGTCTGCCCTGGCCAACCTTGTGACCCAGTGGGTCTTTTATCCATATAAATCCATAATGTAACCATTAAATGTTTTTAATAAAATTCAGTTTGCTCTAGTGTAGTTCATCCCACCTTTTGAATGCTTATATGAAGTAAAAAAAGATCTTCCTACATGAATAAGGACATGAAAAACAAGTTAATTAACATTTTGGATGAAGGAAAAAAGCTGTAAAGAATGAATTGAGAGTGCTTTGTACTCATAATGTTAGCTAGAGATCACCACAATTTCTGCAAATAATAAATTTATGTAAAATATATGTGGATCGATTTTCACTGGGCATACTGAGTGCCACAGTATGGGGGAGTGCAGGGGAGTTCCCTCCTCAGAGGGAAGGAGAATGTGGTAAGAGACGCTGGAACATTGGCTGATGCTTGGCAAATCTGCAACGCTGAGTCCTCATCCTTTCTTCTTAGTCATTATTTGAAAAACATAAATTTATTTTGGAGTGAAAAAGATGAATTTGCATTGCTCACATGGGGATCTGAACAATACAAGGTCTTCACAACGATGGAACTGTGACCAATGTTTCTGTTGCACCCAAGGAAGAATCAATTGCTTACATTTTTTTCAGTTCCAGCAATTTGTATTGTATTACACCGTGAAACGAAAATGTTTATCGAAGGCCGAGAAGACAATGAAATGTTTAGTCGTGATTTTTTCTGAGCAAGGGATGTCAAAACATAGATACAAAACAGTCCTAACATCACATATCCTGATCAACCAAGCTGGGTAGACAGATGAGGAGGAAAAAATATAACACCCAAAAACGTCACCAGTTCCTGCACGTATCTCCAGTTTTATTTATTATTTTATTATTATTTTACCTATGCTTGTTTTTGAATGGATTTTTTTTCTTGAAACTTGTTTTCAAATGGATTTTTTTTTATTCACAGTGCTGCGTGCCACAAAAGGTTGCAATTCACAGAGCATTCTCATATAGATGTTGTGGTTCGCTTATTTGACACAAACTTTTCACATCCAAGCAGCCACGAATTCACAATTTACAGCAGAGACAGCCTGGACGGACAACACCCCCATTTTTCCTTTTATTTCTCCTTTTTTTTTTCCCTCCCCCCTCAGGCCTGTGAGGGCCGGCTCCCTCTCCTCAGGCGGGGCGCGCGGCCGCGCGCATGCGCGGGGCGGTCCCGCTGAGGCAGCGCCGAGGGCGAGCGCAGGCCTCAAGGAGAGGGACGGGGGGGAGGGGGCGCCGGGCCGGCCGCCGCCATGTTCCTCTGCGCTCCCCTGCGGGCCGCGGCCGCACGCTCGGTAAGGGGGCGGCGTGCTGGGGGGCGGCTCTGCGCCACACGGGGCTTTTGGGGAGCGGTGGGGCGGCCTGGCCCGTCCGGGGAGGCTCGGGGGTTGCCCGGGGAAGGGTATTGCCCCCTCACGGGGTCGTCCCCGCCGCCTTGTAGCGGCCGGCGGCTTGTTGTGGGGTCGTGGGGTGCCGCCCCGTGTGAGGGCTGGGGGCAGGCTGCTGGCGCTGGTTTTCGATGCCGAGGCCAATTGCGCTGACTGAAATCCTCCAGGCCCGGAGGTTAGCCTGCCTCGGCCTGGAGCCGGGCTCTGGAGAGCAGAGCGGTGTCCTTAAAGCAAAGGGTCAGAGCGCTTCCGCTGCAAGCAGGCTGCCCCTTAAAGTTGGGCACCCTTAAAGTTGGACACCCGAGGCTGACAGGGCTGTCCCTTCACGGTCAGAACTATACATAGGTGTGCTAAACTTGCCTAGGATTTAGTAGGGTTTATGCCATTGTCTGCAGGATTTCTGCTGTACTCCTGTGCCCTGCTTGCACTTTGAGTCTTTTTCCTGTATTTTGAGTATTTTGCCTGAATTTTACGTGTTGTCACATTCACCGAGAGGCTGGCATGCCGGTTGCTGTTCGCTTGAGGTGCTTCGTGTCAGTTTATAGAGGTAAAAAGCTGAGGGCGGCCTGCAGGAGGTGGCAGGCAGGGCAAGGAGTTATTCCTGTGTCCCAGAGGTCATTTGGGCTTCTGATATGGAGCAGCAGGAAAAACCCATTGCTTTCCTGGCTGCTGCTCTCAGGTGAGCCAGAAGCAGGGAGGGAGGAAATACTGCTAGGTAACATCCCTCACACGCCACACTAAACCCAGTGCGTCTGGGCAGGGCTTTGTCTGGCAGGGAGAGGCTGCAGTTATCAAACAGCAGGTGAAACTGCGTGGTCTGCGGAAGAGGCTGAGCTGTTTAGGCTGCTTTTACAGAAGAGCAGGGCCTGTAGTTGCCTGGTAGCTAGGTTTCGATCCCAGCTCTGACCCCATGCCTCTATTTTTTGCTTGTTTGATGCTGACCCACTTGAGATCCAACAAATTTTATACAGTAACACAAACAGCTACAGAGGGCTGTTTTTTTTAACCTTTCTCCTACTTTAAGAACTCTCAAAATTGGTCTAGAATTCAATATAAAAATAATATTGATACAAGATGAAATTTGTTACAAAATGTTTGCTTGTGACAAGGTAATATCATAAGATGACTTTAATAATACTGGCCAGAATCTAGCATTCTAGATCTATTTTAGCATGACTGATCTAGCGAGAGACTACAGAAAATAGCTGAAAACAGCTTGCATGCAGATCTGTGTTCTCTTGGTATTTCAGGTGCTTCATTTCTTGTTGTTTTGTCATGCTGTTCAGTTAGCTAAAAGCTGAAGGAACACCTAAATGAGAAGAACCTCAGTAGAAATGGTACCCTTGGCAAACTTTGGGAAGCGCGTATGATAAAAAGTAACACACTGAAGAATTCTTGGTGAAATATTTGATAAGGGTTTGTACTCAAGGCATTTTTAAGCTGTGGTAGGACATTACCAGTCTGAAGTTCAATCCTTTAACTCCCCTTAACATACCTTGACCATTTTGGACAGTGTAGCTGCGCTTTCCTAATAGTATGCTAGAGCTCCTTGTATTTTTCTTGACATGATTTATATTTAGTGATGATAAAAGAATTAATGGTTTACAATTAGAAAAGAAATCAAGCTCATTCTGAAAGCAGTTATACAAATTACAGACTATTAATATATAATTATTATAGACTATTTTGTTTGTAGATAAGACAAATCCGCTACTTGCATAGAACACCAGCATGCAATTCCAGTGGAGGAGCCTTATTTGTGGTAAGTAATTTACCCTACTGGAAAAGGGATGTGTAACAAGAGTTTGGCATGTGATTTTTGAAATCTGCCTGAAGTTTTTGTTGTGCAGGATTTTGCTTTAGAAGCTTAGTGGAAACTTTTTTACTAGAGTTGCAATAAAAGTATCAAAAGGCTTTATTTTGGCATCACTTATTTCTTTATGTAATGAAAACTCCTGTAACGGTGGTATTAGCATTTGTGTGTGATTACAGGTGAGATTTTGTTTAAACTTATTTCATTACAAAACAGTTCTTGTTTCCTTTTCTTACTGTAGTGAATTTAACTTGTAATTGAAGCTTGTGACACTTTTTGTGGGCCCAGTTTCTTGGCTTCTTCAATTTGCCACAGAATTAACCATAGGTTGCGGGTCTAGCCCTGTTTGCTAGCAGTTGAAAAATGCAGTTCTGGTTCATGCGCCGTGACGTACAGTAAGTTGAGTAGCAATTCATGATTGAGGCCGTCAGGCATTATTGTAATACCTATAAACGGCAATAGTGATTGCATAAGTAAAAAAGCACTCAATATTTAAACACCTAAAGCAGATGTGCTGTCTGTCTGTCTACCTGTGAAGAGAACCCGACGCATTTCCGAGACGTGTCTTCTGTCCCATTCTGCTCCACTCAGTGCTTTATCTAGACTTCAGTCCAACAGCTGAATAATTTGGCATTTTCCCACCATTTGGTGGAAATCAGTACTTTACTAGAGAATTGACCATTTTGTTGGAAGCAGGTGCTCAGCATTTTTGGACGGGCTTTTTTTTTTTTTTTTGCCTTTTTGCAGCTGCAGCTGTCTCCACAGCTTTCTTGTTGGATGAAGCTAATGGGATTACAGTACATGCTTCGTGTAGTTTTCCAGCAACCTGAACAGGCACTGGTGATTTATGGAGTGAGAGCTGATACTCAAGGAATACAGGAAACATGAGTGTAGGCTGACGAGTTGGGAAACTTGAAGAGTAGTTTGAGATCGGTGAAGACAGGCAAAAGGTGTCTTTGACACGCTAATGGATGGCAGCGTCAGGTAGATGAAGCTAGATAGCTTTGTAAATTCTCCAGGCGTTTTGCAGGAATTATGTTACTGTTTAAATGGTTTGCTGCAGCGAGGAGAATGAAAATAGCAAAAGGGAGCTAGAAAAGAAAAGCTGTGAGCTTTAGTTAGCTTCTTGTGATTTTTAGCTGTTTTATTGAATAGCATCGTTAAGTCCTTTTATTTCCCAACAGAACTTTTGCTAGAAGAGCACAGGAAATTGTTTGTGGGGTGTTTTTTTGTTTGTTTTGATAATGGAGTATTTGTTCTTTTATAAAGTTTTTATTGTTCATACTTGCATGTAGGGTATTTAGGGATATTTTAGAGATGATATGCTGGAAATAACAGCTGTTCTAGACGCAGAGAGGGGTTTTAATAATGCAATAAAATAAAGTTATTTGCAAAAGAAATTGAGATCAAGTACAAACATAAGTAGCGCAAGTAACAGTGGAAGGCAAAATAGCAGCCTGAAATAAAATAGTCATGCAGATTTGAGAAGGAAAAGTTAAGTTATGGAAATACTTACCATGAATCATGGATTATCAGTGCAGCTATGACCTACAGCAGATCTGTAAGGGAAAGAAATTAAAACTTGCAGGGTATTTCCAATCACTTCTTTTTTCCTTCAACAGCCTCTTTTTAAGAACTTTCATTGATTTTGGTAGAAAACCCTCTCCAACAATACATACGATGAGTGAAATCCTTTCTTTGGAAGGGTCAGTCTAAAATAGAGGCAACTCTGTTCGTGAAAGCTGTTTTATGTTCTAGACAGTACAAACAACACATTCATACTTGCTAAAAGATCAGGGTGTTCAGAGCAAATCAGTTACCATTCTGTAATTCCTGTTACTACAGGGAAAGTCATCCTAGGTGGAGAAGTACGTATTGATTGTAGAGGTGGAGAAGTAGGTATGGATCGTAGGTTTTTTTTAGGCTTGGAACTGGGAAAGGGATATTCCTGCCCTCAAACTGACAGTAGTAGTAGTACTGGCTGTTCCAGCATATAGATGGGAAAAGCAAAGGGAATCTCTCACTAGGACACCAGGTGTAATTACGAGTTGTGTTTGACCTTTCGGTATTTCTGCGTTAAAATTTCAAAACCCAGGAATAGCCGTGAATCATACACATTTTAAGCTGTGCACTGACAACAGTCTTTCACAACGTTAGTGACTTGCCATGTTAGATCTTTCATGAAATCCTTCACTACTTTGTAAGAAGGTGGCACAGAATGGCTTGGGTTGGAAGGGACCTTAAAAATCACCTGGTTCCAACCTCCCTGCCGTGGGCAGGGACACCTCCCACCAGACCAGGGTGCTCAAAGCCTCATCCAGCCTGGCCTTAAAAGGTAGCGTGGAAACTGTAAAATCATCCTAGGTTGTTTGAGAGGATGATTAAAGTGAAAGTCAGCGGAGTAGGTTTCTTCCTCCTAAATATGCTTCCTTAAAAGCTTTAATTATTGGTTGTGGATGACTTTTAGCTGCCTTGAGTATAGCTTGAATTTTTCTGCACTCTTTCGATTTAATTTGAAACGTTCTCAGTTTGAAAATAGCAAAAAGCTTGGACTCAAACTCAGCTCTGAGTATGTCATAATGAGCTACTTTGAGATAACTGAAAGTTTTGCACAGCAGTCGTTTCCAAGGAATAAGGGCTTTTATCAGATCTAAAATTTTATTACAGTAAAAATCACTTTCTTCAAGACTTCCAAATTTGTATTTTCTGAAAATAAAAATTAGAACTAATTTCAATGTGATGTTTTCCAAGAAGACCACGTTAGAAATGTTATGATAAAATACCTTATTTTGGAAATAGGAATTTGGAAATTCTGCTTATTCTGTGCTGATTCAGAATTGTATGTGAAATGTTTTAAAACTTATGAAATGTAAAAATTGGTTAATAATGTATGTTTGAACGTGCAAATATTTATATAGAAAGCTTCTTGATAAGTTTTAAAGTTTTTACGGTTAAGGTCTCATGGCAAAACAAAAAATGGGCTATTGTTTTAGTCTTTTGTTGTTTGTTAAGGTATTAACTGGAGGACTCTTCATCTGCTTGTGATGAGTTTGACCATAATTGCCAAATTGTATCAACTGTTACAAATGTCTATCTTGTAAATAATACCAAATTCTTGAAGAAATAACTACTTGAATAGGAAATAACAGGAATAAGTTGGCATTTTTTAAGAGTGATGAAATAATTATCAACATTTTTATTACTTTCTCAGAGATGGTTAGTCATTCATGATTGAGTACTATGAAATTTTTATCTGGAATATATCAAATCAATTTTATTCAAGTAACTCAACTGTAACTATCTAATAAAATATTTTACAACAGTAAATCTGTCATGAATAATCCCCTGACAACCCTATTATTTCTTTTACTTTTCTTGAAGCACAGAGACAGTCCCGAAAATAATCCAGATACTCCCTTTGAGTTCACACCTGAAAACAAAAAGGTATGCAGACAAAAAAACCAAAACCACACCATAAACATGCAGACTTTGTCTTTAGCTCAGTACTGATTTCTTTTTCCTCTTTTTCCTTTAAAAAGCGAATAGAAGCAATCATAAACAATTACCCAGAGGGACACAAGTCTGCAGCTGTCATGGCAATACTAGATCTGGCTCAGAGACAGCATGGATGGTTGCCCATATCAGCTATGAACAAGGTATTTAGTGCTAAATTATTTTGCAAGCATAATTTTTTAAAACTCTAACTCTTAATAGTACAATATTAGCATTTTTACCAAAGCGTACTAATGCAGGAATTTACATGTGGCACAGAACTGTGAGTATTCACTATGAGACTACATTTAAAAAAAAAAGGGGGGGGGGGGGAACTAATGCAGGAAACTTGCCTCTGTGTAATGTTAACTCACTGCTAGCAACTACAGACTGAACAAAGCAAAGACGAACGTGGGCCTTAGCTAGACAGGCTCTTCCCAGAATCATCCTGGAAGTAGGAGTAAACTTGAAACACTTTGTTCGCTGCTTAATTTGGGGGAGAGAAAAAAGATGATGATGTTTTTCTCTTCTCCTGTACATCAGTGGCACTACGCACATGGCCAGGATCGTACTTAATGTCCGGGCCTGTAAAGATTTCCACAAGGCATGTGGCGGTGTAGTGGGTATAATGAGTATTTCCTAACGCCTCATAGCAAGTGTCCTTAAGACTGGTTTCTTATCAAGTTACTTATTAAAATGTTTCAAAATAAGCAAGCAGCTACACTGCTCCAAAGTGATAGGTTGCATGACAGAAATCAAATACCAAGAAATTTGCACCTCAGTTTTTCTATTCATACAAATTAATCTCACATTTTGTCTTGCAAGCTGGCGTATCAGTTTTAAAGTGAAGAGTCTCAAGTTCAATCAAGATAAACTAAAAGAGGATTGTGAGGATTACAGAAGTTACTGAGTATGAGTAAAGTGCATGCTTAGGAACACTGGCAGACATTATTTGCTGTTTCCTACGATGTAGGACAAAGCCTCAAATCTCCGTTAACACCGAATGGGAAAAGTCTTCTTATGTTTGTTTGCTTTGAAAGTGATACGTTTGAAATGACCTTAAGGTTTTTAAGCAAGCAAATATTTCCTGTGGCTTGCTATTTGCCTGCTATAGGTACTGGAATAGAGAACAGCCACACTTTTGGAAGCTGTCAGTTCTCAACCTCTGAGCAGTGTGTCAGGGTTCCAGGTTAGTGAGGTCAGGGATACTTCCACCAGAACTGACTGCACGGAGATTGGCGTCCCAGCTAATAAATACAGCGATGCACAATCTGCAGGTGTAGCAGTGGTGGTTTTAGGGCCAGCCCTGGTATGTTACAGGACCCGAGAAAGCCTGCTGTAACCGAATGAGGTGAGCGTAGCACCAGCCTGGATTGCTCCCTTTGCCAGAAGGCTGAAGTGGGTTAGCGTGGGCGGATTCGTACAAGTTTGTTCATTCATGCAGCAAGAGTGCAAGCATAGTATGAGCTGGAGCTAATAATGAAAGCTGGAACCCAGCTGACTTCTTGAAACTAGCTTGCGTATGATGCTGGAGGAGGATTGACTGCAGCTCCTCACTGTGCTAATTCTTGGCTTAGTGGAGTTTGTGCTCAAACAAGGTCAACTCCAGTCAGAGTAACTCGGGTGTTTTTTCTTAGCACTTCAATAGTTACACTTTGAAATCCATCCCCTTCTTTCTATTTATCCGGAGTACCTAAGCCTCATACTGCAGATACAGGACAGGTGACTTGATTGAGATGATTTCTGAAATGTCTTTACTGGTACCCTGTGAGAATTCAATATAGTATCTTCTTTTCCCCTTATTATAGGTTGCTGAAGTTTTAGAAATGCCTCCCATGAGAGTGTATGAAGTAGCAACCTTCTATACCATGTATAATCGTAAGCCTGTTGGGAAATACCATATCCAGGTCTGCACTACCACGCCTTGCATGCTGCGAGACTCTGATAGCATTTTAGAAGCCATTAAGAAGAAACTTGGTATGATACAAATTTGTAATACACTTTTTTTTTCTCCCTGGTTTAATGATGGATTATTTTCTAACGGAAGTAAAATTCGTTATGTGATGGCGACAGTGCAGAAATACTTCTCGTTTAGAGTGAGGTCACTGTAGAACTTTGAAAATAAGGGATACCAAGTCCAAATATTTCAGTACGGTAGAACAAAAGTCAGGAGTGTCATTTAGTGGTCTTAAAGTGATTTTACAGGCAATTTGCCAGGAAATGAATTATTCTAATACAACTCTTGGATTGAGAATTAAGCGCTATTCCATATATAGGAGGGGACTCTGAATGTCATGCCACTTTTTTATATGTAAAATAAGATTTTAAAGGTATACACTATATGAAATTATTAGTGAGGCTTTTTCTATTTAAATAAGGTGATTTATAAATTTCTCATGGGAAAAGTCAGCTGAGAGTTCTATATCATATGAGATGTAAGGAGAACTCACCACTTTTGTGTACTGTTTCTCTACTTTTCTCCTTGTGTTATGAGGAGAAGAGAGGGTAAGGTCAACAACCAACTTTTCCCACTCCATGCAGTCACGTTATGCTGACCTTTCAGAAAAACCACTGTGATAAGAGCTACAGACCAGTTGTTTATAATCTTGCTTCCCTCATGTTCCATTGTCCGGAAAAGGCATTTTTAGATTAAACTTGTCCTGGTTTTGTTGCTGCAAAGATGGCTTGATTTTAATTGAAACTTAGTTTGCGAAGTCAAAAGAAAAGCAACTGTTTCCTGTAATTAAGGGTGTTTGTGTAGATCATACTGAGACACAGGCTTTACTTCAACTTTTACTGGCTTTTGCCCCTAATAACTATGGAGGAAAATTGTAGTTTGGCGTTCTTCCTTCCAATGAATATTCTGGCAAGCTAAGACTCTGAGATGTTATTTTTGCTAACCTGCCCTCTGTGGGAGGTCTGTATCTTTTTTGGTTTTATCACTAGAGCAGTAACACGTCATGGAAGCTAAGCATGTGTATGGAGTTGTTCAGGAAATAAGCTCTTGTGTAGAAACTTGGAAGCTGTTTGCAAATTTGGACCACCGTTAATACTTGGCTCTTGGTTAATTTGGGGATTCAGTACTTAATACTGATTATTAACGCATTTAATATCAACGTAGGAGAGCTGTATTTTCCAGATTTTTCTATTACGTTATACCGATTCCTAAAAATATTCTCAAGTAGAGTTTTTCTGAGAATTGTCATTTTGTGGTTATTTTTCAGCAAATCGAAAGTGTAAATCAGGTCTTCAAAATGTATCCAAAGACTAACTTCACAGTCTTAGACTCATTTAAGAGGATTTAACTGTACAAATGTTTTTATGGCCAAAATACAAGTAATGAGGAAATTATGGAGTAATTACAATATTCTTTATTAATCTTGATCCATAGCCATTGCTGAACCTAATATTCTTTATTTTTTTTAGGTATAAAAGTTGGGGAAACAACACCTGATAAACTCTTCACATTGATTGAAGTGGAATGTCTAGGTGCTTGTGTAAATGCACCGATGGTACAAATAAATGACAACTATTATGTAAGTATTACTTTTTAAGAAACTAGATTTCTACCTGTATCTTCATTCTTTCTGATTCTGAATTTTTGGTCGGTTATTCAAATCGCAGTTGGCAGGGATAACTTAGAACATATTTTACTTTCTCAGCCTCTTCCTGAAACACTTCATCTGTGCGATAATGTATCGATGTCCTGGTCTCTATAAGAACACACATTGTAAATGCTCTCGTTGTTCATATGGAGATGATGAGATCATGGATAGAGATTTCTCGTGGAAGTGGTGTTTTGGCATATCCATCCAGTAGAATGAGCAGTTTCACAGGTGGCTTTCGGATTGAGAAAGAACGCGTTTTTCCTTTGGGTTTTTTTTTTAAACTCTGCATCATCGCCTCTTTGCGGTTACAGTAGTTCCCAGTTTCTTCTTTTCTCATTTAATGAGCAAGTTAAGATGATGCATCACCTGCTAAAAGTCAGCTTGCTTTAATTACCAGGTTTTGCCTTTCCATACAGTAGCACTAAACCACCTCCCCTAAATAAGTGCATTCAGTAGGTGTTCTGCTTTGGGCTTTGTTTCAGAGGTGTGCTTTGACATTTGAAGTAATGCAGACAGTTTATAATCTGGAAGCACAAACAGCCTGGTTTTGTCATTTAGTAGCACATAATGGAAAAGAAGAAGAAAATGTACAGCATGGGTTGTATAGACACTGTGGAGAAAGTCCAAAAAGCATCAGACCATGATGGTATAGAGTAAAATGTTATTTCTGTTGTGTTCCCCCCCCCAAAGAAACACTTTTAATCAGTTACATTTTTAAAGGGTTTGCAAGAATGGTAATTTAACAGAAGTCCAAAATGCCATTAAGTGGGATGTGGAGAGATAAGATTACAAAACACTAAGTGATGATTAAAGCTCATAAACCATGATGCTTGAAAACATCCAATTGCTACTGATAGTCACTTGGGCTATCAGTTGCTATTTTATTTTCTTTAGTATCTTGAAGCATGAAGCTCATTGGTAGTATATATTTTAGTACAGATTTAACGTGTTACCAGTGTACCTAATTATACTGAATGTTAATCCGCGTCTAACTGATGGCATGGGGTCTACTTTTTTGCCAGATTGTCAGATTTTTGGTACTTCATTTTCTTAAGCAGGAGAACATTGTTTCTGCACCCAGTGTGCCCTTTTTCCCATTTAGGGGCTACTTGGTTCTGGTGAGTGCTAATGGAAAGGCTGAACAGAGTTTATTTACATAGTTCCTCTGAATCTCTCTTTGGGAGTGCCACAAGGGAAGTTTCAGTCCTCTTCACAATATCGATCTGTTATCTATATAAAAAATTTTACAAGCCAGTAATTTTTGACTTTCTGGCTTAAAAATAGAAATAACTGAAATCCTGCAACTTTATTTAGGAAGTCTCTTCCTAATACTCATTAGCTGGAAGTGATTGATTTTGCTGAAGAATGCTGAGTCCTTGGCTCAAGGCTTAATTCTTGTGTACTCCAGGTTTGATCTATGATGAAGAGTGATGGAAAGCACGTCCAGAATTTTCCTTTCTTTCTCTGCATTTGTGAGGAATGAAGCAATGGCCACGCCTTGTTCTGGGTGCCTGTTTGAACCCAGTGCTAGGCTCTTTTCCTTTGCTAGAATTTGTTCTTGTACTATAATCAAAAATGTACTAGCTGTAGCTTAAAGACTGATTTTTTTTTTTCTTTTTAAAATCATAATTGTCAAGGGGATTAGTGCCTTGTCTTCTGCGTTTCATGTTTTATGTAAATACAGCATCTTAGTACTGTATGAGAGTCAGAAGTTGTATCTGAAGTTGTAAAAGTTGGTGTTACCCACTGTCGCATTCTGGTTATTCTTGAGTTTTGTCCATAGCCATGATTGTGACTGAAAACATGGAAATACTCTTAAGAAAAAAAAAAAAAGAGAATTCTGCTTTGAAAATCGAGTTCATGTCAATGCAGTCACTTCCTTTTTTTTGGCTTCTCTTTTTTCAGGATAGAACTGGAATCAGAGGCATGACAGTATATTTGGAAAACCCATAACTATGAATTAGTTTTAAGTTAGTGCAGCTATTAACTTAAAATATACAGTACTGCTGTCTTAACTTGCTTGATGAGTTCTGAAAGTTTCCTGAGGGAAATACTGCAGCCTATGGAAGAGAGAGGAAACTTAAGAATGGTATCAAGAGGCAAAACATTTGGTATAGTAAGGAAAAGGGAACAAGATAATACAGAATTCATGTATTTTTCATTTCATTGTGCTGATGCATTTTTTTGATAGTGGCCTGCCTATAAATCTGGAATTTCAATCACCTAGGTACTCTGTAAGCTTTTAAAACCACATTAAAACAGTCAGTTGGAAGGTATGGTCTAGCTTAACGCTATTTTTGAACTTTCAGACTTCTGAATTATGGCTCTCTTGGATGTCATCAGACCAAAGTATTCATTCATTGAATAAGTCCAGCCTTTAAATAACATCTAAAACGTATTTTAAAACTATTTTGTGATGCTATCACAATCTGATTTACTTACTATTTTTTAAGAATTGTTCTCCTGTACTGTACCCACTTTTCTGTCTCAGCTGACACTATTCTGTAGTCTGTGCAACAGCATACATATAGTGGGAAGGTAAAGATTCAGCTCACTAATGCACTAAGGAATTTGAAGCCACAAACCCACGTGATTGATGACCAGAGTGAACGTTGTTAGCTTTAACATCATTTCTGCAACTATATGTAAATTAGAAATGTTAGTAATAAAATTACATTAGGCTTTTTAAATTTCCGTATTCTTTAAAACGGTATGTGTATGTTAATCACAGGATCAAAATTACATGTGCTAAGATCCCAGTTTAGACCGCAGCTCATCTGATGATTGTAATTTGCACAATTGCTGACTTTTTTTTTTAGGAGGATTTGACACCCAAAGATATCGAAGATATAATTGATGAGCTAAAGGCTGGCAAAGTTCCCAAACCTGGCCCAAGGTATGCTGTATTTGCATGATAATGTCCAACTACTCGAAGGCTTCTCCTTTCGAGAAAGGAAATTAAATTCCTGTTACAACTCTAGGAGTTCACAACATGCAGCTAAACAGTGTTAATTTGCTGAACAGCATGGTATGTATTCAGTGCCTTTCTATTTATTCAAAGCCAGAAAGAACCAAGTAGAGAAATTTCATCTTCCTGATGACTGACTACAGGACTGTGAAATGGGAAAACATAATCCTCATTTGGCTCAGTATCTACCAGATGAATGATATCACCTGTTTTTTACATGTTGATTTCATGTAAATCAACAAGTACCTGTTTTGGGGGGATTTCTGTCAAAAAAAAAAAGACCAGAAGTTTGTGAAACATTTATTTCGGAACTTTTCTCACCTGTTATTTCCCATTGTTCTTTGTTAGTCCAAATACACCAATGGGTGTGTGAATGGTGTAATTAATTAGTAGCATTTGACGAGAGTATGTTATCTATTCCTATTTTTTTCAGAATAAGAGAACAATGTTAAAAGCTAGAGTTTCTGAGTGCAGCGATACATCTCTAACAAAAACATGACTGATGCAGTTGGAATATTTCCTTTAGTATTGGTGGTATCAACATCACTTTTGTTTGTTCTACCTTCAAATAAATGAATAAAAAACCCTAGCGGTTATATCTTGCATTTGAGTTACGAAGCTGTTTGTTGTTACTTGAATTTGAAAGCCTTTTAATTAAAGGGTAGCATCCCACATTTCTGAAGGATGAATAAATGAATGAAAAAAGCGGCTTCAGCCTTGAGGCAGTTTTGTTAAGGTCTTCTATCCAGTGATTAGACATCGGTTATAACAGTACCAGCAACAAATAAATCTGCTGTCGTTTTTCAGGAGTGGACGTTTTTCTTGTGAGCCAGCTGGTGGCCTTACATCTCTGACAGAACCACCGAAAGGACCGGGTTTTGGAGTTCGAGCTGACCTCTAAGGATGCCTCTAAAGATCTTTGTAATATATGCTAAACTGTCTGAAAATAATAAAGTAACTTTAATCTCAGTAAAACGATTTACGTTTTAGTACTTTAAAATGAAGGAAAGCAATAGGAATTAGAGTGTTTAGCTTGCTTACTGTCGTCTAAACTACAGTAAAGCCTAATCATGATTCAGATTATAAAAAAAGTGGACAAAAGTGATTCTGTAGACTGTAAAGTGTCTGAGTCTATTTATGATCATTGGTAGATAAACAGATGCAATTTTAATCTATCACTGAAAATTCTTTTAGCTATTTCTGACTACAGGTTCTTTAAAGAGGCAACAAAACTAACTAAATTTCAAATTTGGCAAATGCCCAAGGAACAAAGCGAAAGCAGATTCTCAAAACTTTACTGCACGTTACTTTTAACTGCAATTTAAACAAAACAAACCAAAAGCAGGAAAGGCCCTCATGTTCTTTAGAAATCTGGTGATTCTTCTCGTGTCTGACTCTTCCTATTATCATTCAGGAAGAGCGTGAAAACTGTCTTTTTGCCATGTTACAGAAAAAAACAAGTAGTAGTAATACTCTACTAAAAGAATGAGCAACAAGAAACCACTTCCTCTAACTTCCTCTACAAATTTATTTAACACAGCCAAAGTATGCAGTTGGGGGGGGAGGGGAGCTAGAGTATACTGGAACAGTTTAATACATGGCTAAGCGTAATATGTGAAACCAGCTATGATTCACAGACCCTTCTTCGATATTAATCCTGTGTATCAGCTAATTCTAAGAAAATCTAAAAGTGTGAAATTGAGGTATTTCTCCTTTAACAAAAAAAATAATAGTGACTGCTTATTGACAGTTGGCACATGTGCTTGTAAATCTGGAAGATGCATTTTTATAATATAAAAATATTACAAATAATATTCAAAGTTGCTTTAAAATGTTAGGAAAGAATGTGTCAGTCACTGGGACCATATAAAAATCATGGGAATTGTCGTCGTCTTCTAAAATATGTTGTGGAACTACATACTTATTACAGACGTGATAGATGGAGTTTATTTGCATTATTTATACTGCATTCTTTATTCAATTTGTTTTGTTTTGACATTCTGATTAACAGTACTTCCCTAAGCTGTTCTCTCTTTCCTGAGTTAAATTTTATGTCTACAGCTTTCCCTGCATAATCATAATCTCATGTAGCCTGTTCATGCCCTACCTTTGTTTCATAGGCGCTGTGATGTAGTTACACCAGTAGTAACGCGTGTATTACTTGTGTGCAAGACTTGACATCCCCACTACATTACTAAGCTTATGAAATACTGAAATTGCATACAAATGGAAAAGTAAATTTGATAAATACAAATAAAAGTCGTAAGTGCTCACTCAGTAAGCATTAAAAATCTTGCATGCAACTGATACAGGACGCTGTATCTGAGAAACCAGTACATGGGCTGAAGATTCTTTAAGTTGCTGAATGCACTTCTAAAACATTACTGGAGTGTTTGTAATGGTTCCACTCCTGTAGCAGGCCAGGCATCCTTCCAGTACTTCCACAGTAACATAAAATAAGGAAAAGCTTGATGCAAAGAGACAATTTTTATGTACCAGTCTGTAGCTAAACTCCTTGCTCAACGATAATAAAGCGGTATTTCAGTTCAAGTAAGGTTACCTTATGGTAGGCCTACTGTGAAAGCAGGCAAGTGTTTTTAAAGAACACACTGAAGAGAACTGCAAAGTTTTTATGTGGTATGGAGCTATCCTGTGCTAACAATTACTATTCATGTTTTCGCTTGCAGCTGTGAAACTGGTAGACTGCACAATTGGATTGAAGGGAAGGGTAGTTTTAGCCCTGCTTAGTTTCCTACCTAGGGTGTTTGGAACTTTTCTTTAAAAAAGTATCTAAAAACAAAGCTCTGGAATGCCTGACTCCTCCCATTCGTAAAGGTGGACAGGGCCATTTGGTTGCTTCGTTCCAGTAATCTCCCTCCCCAGTTCGCTCTGTCTTACAAGAAAATGTTTTGATGTCCATCTTAGGGACATCAACATTGTCCAAGTGGTGGTGGTTTTTTCCTTTGGTAAAGATGGAATAAAGTTAGGAGTAATAGGAAACTCCACTAGATGCCCAATGATGCATTTGATGTTGGAAAGGATTTCCATGTCCTCTGGGACCTGCTAGAAAAACGTTATCTGGAACAGCTCTGTCAAAAAGGAAGCAGCACAGACATTCAGTTCTGTCCGTACGGTGCATGCAGTGGGCCCACTGACCGACCTGATGGCTGCCTTCCCGAGGCTTGCATGCATGCTTTCACCAGTGTCACATTTTGCAACTTCTTGGAATGAAGTCCCTATCTTTAGATTTTTTTTTCCTGCAGTTTGAGATTTTCAGTCACTCAGTTACTAGATTAAGTTCAGCAGTGACAGAGCTGAACCAGCTGCCGTGCATGCTTGTCTCACTAAGACCAGTGTAGCTCACACAGCTGATGGCACGAGATGCTTCACTAGCAAAGGCAGATCAAGGCAAGTACTACATAAGTCAGCACAAAACAGCTACAAGGGAACTTTGCAGCCGTGCTGTGTAAAAACGGAGGGACTCGTGAAGAGTGAAGACAAGGGGAAGATGCTAACGTAGGGGTAGCAGTCAAGTGTTGCTTTTTAGGAGCCCGAACTGGAGTTCTCCCAAGAGGCTTAAGGAACTGAATTTTCTTTAGTTACTGATGTTATTATCAAATCTTAGCATCTGCTGCAGAAGATATAAATTGTTTCCCTGTTATCTCAGCTGCTGTTTGTGAACACCTACCAATGTAGACAGAGATCCTGGAACTGCATGCTGCTTGCGCTGATGTACAAGGATGGGAACGCAGCATTACAGCACCGCACTGCACCTGCAGCCCGTCATGGTTAGAGGGTGAATCATCAGCATCTGCCCTGTTGAGCACTGTGAGAAGAACAAATACTCTGCCTTGGGAAATACTTCTCTCCCTACTCATGCAGGCGGTCCCTAGCCTGCCTCCTCTTCAACCTGCTCGCTACCTCAAGAGATGACCTCGGAATCGACTGGACATAAAGGAAGGTGACGTGAACGCGGCTCCCTTCATCATGCGGTCACTGGTGTCTGCGCACCTGCTCCTGGGCAGCTGACAGCACGCAAGGTATGCTGATTGAGTCAAATGAGAATGACAGCAGTTGCTTTGCAGAACAAATGATCTGTACCGTGATTTCTGCAAAAAAACTTTTGAAAGCAAATTAGACGCATTTACCTAAACCACACGATGCGCAGCATGCGAATATTCAAGATGTGTGATGCCAATCTCTACTTGTGGTGGACCTTGTCCACTCAAGAGCTACTCTTCATCAAAATAAGGTATTATCTGTAGCATATTGAACAGAAAAGAGGTTAGCACCCATTTTTTATCTGCCTTATTTATTCCAGCATGTCTGACCATTAAAGATGGTGGGCGTGAGGAATAGTACATGCCTTTGTTTCTATAAAGGGGAACACCACAGCACTTTCAATTCTTTTTTTAGACATAGAAACATTTTTTTCTTGCTAATGCCACAGACATTATTCAAGCAAGGTTTGTATATTAAGTCATCCACCAAAACACATAATTGTCAGAATATTTCTGTTTGAACCGAAGCAGATGTTTCATTTTCCCAATATCCTTTAATTGGGAAGAATTCACATTTCCGACTTGGTAAACGCTGAGGAATTGTTGCTTTATTCGCAGTAACAGGTGAAAGCAGGGCAGTAGGAGCCCCATCGGATGCAGGGCTTTGTTCAGCTGCCCCCTCAGGGCTCAGACCCGCAGCCCACCCGCAGGAGCAGCCTGGGGGTGCCGCCCGAAGCCCCCCGAGCCCAGAACCACACACACACACGCCGTTAAAGCCACGCTGTGTATTTTAATGAGCAGATGCCAGCCCCTTTTTAACGGGGAGCGCTGAGGGGCGCCCTGTGTTTAACAGGACCGACGCCGCCTTGGCTCCGCAGCCCCTCCGTGTGCCGCCGGCCTCAGCCTGGCCCTCAGCGCCCCCCCCCCCCCACTTTCCCTCAGGGCCGGCCCGCGTCCCGCCGCGCATGCGCAGCGCCGGCCGTTAAAACTCACTGCGCCATCACCGCCGGAACCCCCCCCCCCCGGGGAGGGGGCGGGGGCGGCGGGAGGAGGGGGCCGCGCCCGCCGGGAACCGGGCCGGGGGGGGGGGAGGGGGAGCGGAGCCGGGGGTCATCCCGCAGCCTGCCGCCCCGTGCCGCCGCCGCCGCCGCTTCCAGAAAGTTCGAGCGGGGCCGGGAGGGAGCGTGCGCGCTGCTCGCCCCTTCCCCTCCCCGCCTCCCTCCTCTCCCGGCGGCGGCGGCGGCGGCGGCGGCGGCGGGGCGCGGCCAATGGCAGCGCGGCGGAGCCCGGCTGGGGAGGGGAGGGGAGGGGAGGGGGGGGGAGGGGAGGGGGGGGGAGGGGGGGGAGCGGCGCGGGGCGGTGCGGCAACGGCAGCCGGGGGGGGGAGGCAGAGGCAGGGCGGCGGGGCGGCGTTCAAAGCCCGCCGACCGACGGACCGAGGGACGGACCGACCGAGGGACGGACGGACAGACGGACGGACGGGGGGGGCGCACGGCTGCGAGGCGGCTGAGCCGCGCCCCGAGCGGTTGGCGGACGGCGGGGAGGCGGCGGGGAGGTAAGGAGCCGGCCGCGGGGGGAGCCATGGCCGCCGCTGTCACCGCCCGCCCGCACGGCGGCGGCGGCGGCTCCCGGGGGAGGCGGGGGGCTCGGCGGCTGCTCGCCGGCCTGGCCTCGCCGTCCCTTCCCTTCCCTTCCCCTTCCCTTCCCTCCGCACCCCACCGGGCGGCCGCCAGGTGCCGGGCGGCGCAGGTGGCGCTCGGCAACAAAGGAAGGGCGGCGGGGCGGGCACCGGGGGGCTGCGGGCACGGGCACCGGGCTGGGGGGGTCGGGGGGGAGTTACCGGGGGGCTGCGGGCTGGAGGGCGGGGGGCTGACGCGAAACGTGAGGGTTTCGTCCCGTTTTGTAACGTGGTATCCCATCTTACTTCACCTCGTTCCGTTTTATCCCGTTTTATTTCGCCTCGTTCCGCGTTATCCCGTTTTATTTCACCCCGTTTTGCTTCGCCTCATCCTGTTTCATTCCGCCTCGTTCCATTTTATCCCTTCCCCCGAGCAGCCGGCTGGCATGTGGAAGCTGTCACCGCACCTTTGTGTGTTGCGGGGTGAGGCGGGGAAGCCGTATTTTACGCCTCTGAACAACCACGCAGACAGTTCACGGGCTAAAACGTGAAGGGCGAGTTGTGGTGCTTGTCGGAACACAAAGCTATCAGGCAGATGTGGAGCGGGCCAAACGTACTGATGTTCCAGGAAAAAACTGTTTAATCCTGGAGCGGTAGGGAAGGCTGAGATCACCGCATCTAAGAAATCATTAACTTCCATTAAAATAATTCCCTGTTATCAACACGTGTGATTTTGGGGGGGGGGGGGGGAGACGCTTCTCGAGTGCCGAAGCGGCAGGCGTGTGAGCGATTTTCGGTATGCACCTTGATGGCAGCCTGCTCACGCCTGTCGCCGAGGTAGGGACGTGGGGAGCTGCCAGGTGCTGTGCGGCTGGGACGAGGTAAGCACCCTGTGCTTCCCTCCCTCCCACTGTAATCCTCTGCCCTGGTTCAGGGGGCAGGAGTCCCCGGAGTAACAGAGCTTTAAAATGATGGGAGGCATCAGGGTGTTTCACCTGCCGGTATTTTCTTTCAGGCTTGTGCAGATGTCGGGTGTCGCTTGCTTTTCGTCGTTCTTTAGGTAAAAGCTCAGATTCTCAGCTGGCCCTGTGACTTGATGGGCTGGGGACCTGAATGTCACCCCGTGTGAATTCAGGAGGTCTCTGTGCAACCTTGAGGAGCTGTCTGTTCAGATAAAATTGCAGGGTTTGAGCTACAGCAGAATACTACGTTGGAAAGGTAGTGGTAAACCCATTCACTGTCCTTTTCCTTTTTTTTTCCCCACGTACTTTGACTTCCCTGTTATGTATCTTGGAAGCCAAAAAGTCAAGGGATGCAAATGTTTTCCTCAGCACCCAGAGGACCGTGGCAGCGTTCTTGTGGTGGTGTCAGTGTGTTCTGTCCAGCATGCGAGTCCCTTTTCCAATTTCCTGGCTTTTCTCGAATAATCACGGGGCCCGGCTGGAGAGCGGACAGTGGAGGTCAGAGGGCCTGTAGTTGTTTCGCAAAGATGACAGCTGAATCTGAAAGATGTGAGGGTTTCTGCCTTTCCGCTGCCGTCTCCTTGTGTGTTCTTCTCCCACGGAGAGAACTATTCACAATTACTGGTGAGCTCTGAATACTACAGACAGCAAAAGTTATGACAGATCTTGTGTAAGAGCGCAGGCTCAACGCAACGAACTAAGTTCATTTATGGCTTCGTCTAGCAGGCTTGCACAATAGGCAACTTCTTTGAGGAAAAGGTCTTTGAGCAAGCAGGCAGAGTGATTGCTTGTATGAAGCATCGAAGTTTATTTGACATTAGCTGGGAGGCGTACTACTGTGTTACCATTTCTGTTAGGATCAAAAGTATAAACTCAAATCAAATAGTGATTATTGTTATGGGATCCAGCAGCAGCTTATTTGTGACACTGGAGTCAGTTTAAATTGCTACAAAACCCAGGAACTGTTGCAGCTCTAACTAGGTGGGAGAGTCTGGGGTATAGCTGAAGCACTGGCACCTAGGAATGGCCAAGCTAGAACTTCTTCCTCCATATTGAGCATGCAGGTACATAAAAATAAATCTTGTTTGTTGACCCGACTCGCCGTGTTTGGCCAATCTTAGTCTGGTGAAATTGCCTGGAAGACTGGTGCAGTTGATCCTCTGTAAAATTGGAACGAGCTATTGATCACAAAATGTGTAATGATTAACCCGCCACCGCAATGCTAACATGCACATTCGGAACAACTTAGTTTTGACTTTTTCTTTTTTTTTTTTTGATCTTATTCATGCCCAGCCCACCTCTTCGTGTTTGGCGTTTTTTTCTTTTGCGTGTTCTATTGCAGATGGAGCAGCATAAACGTTGATTGGTCATTTAGTCTCCAGACTTTATTTTTTAACTGCATCATTAGGCTCCAGTGACAGATGGTATGAAATAAATAGTAGCACAAACTCTATCTTGCATTTTGTGTTATGACGCTGAATAGTTTTGTTAACAGAATAACAGAAGTCAGAGCCTTGCTAATGTACTCTTTTTTTCCTTACCAGTTCGTTATTGTTCCAGGACCTAGAGAAGTCTTGGAAAGTTTCTCTGTAAGCTTGCTGAGCCAGACTTTGTAGCTTATCTGTACAGTTGAGGACTTTTATTGCCACCTTCTGTAAAACCTACACTTTCACTTAAAGAGCCCTTGAGAGGCAGTGTGACTTTGCCTTGGCTTATTTTGGGTTATCTCCCAGGATCTGGCAAAGCTGAAGTCCTTTTATCTGCTGCAAGTGCTTTTATCTTTTGCAAGCAGCAAATGAAGAAACTCTCCACAGTTTCATGGGTGCTACTCAGCCTGCTTTAGGTAGCTACAAGGTTGCAAGGCGACTGGTTTCACACAGTTTCATGACGTTGCCAGTATTTGAGACACAGATATGATTTATATTAGAGGCAAAAAGTGAAATTGCAGGCAAAGAGGAGGACTTAAGATATTTTCTTCCCTGACCCCATCATGTGCTTTCCACTTGCAAGTAGCTTGCTGGAGATGGAGAATGTTGGAACCACTTTCTTCTTGTGCTGTCTTGCGTTCATGAGACTGGAAAATAAGAGGTAGAAAGTTCTTTCACCCCCCCCTGAGCTTCAGAAGGTATTAAGTGCAGCAGAAACCAAGTCATGTTTTGCAGTTCCAGGAGAGGTGGTGTGAGAGAAATCTTAGAAAGTTCCATCACCTGACAGCAGCAGAAAAGTGCTTACTTGCATTAAGACATTTCCTATAGTTTCTCTTCTCTTTCAGAGCCCTTTGTATCCCAGTTAATAGGTGTCTGACTTTTCAAACTATTCAAGCTCTGATCAGATAGCTTCCCTACCCAGTTTGCAGAAACATCTTTCTCTTGTTTTTGTTTGCTTCAAGATCATATGCAACAAAGAGTGCTAACTGAGAGAAATCAACTTTCTGTGATGCTCTACGCTGTTTGGCAATGTGGTAATCAGGGTTCTTACTGCTAGTTTGCAGGTAAAGGAAGGGGAAAGTTCGTTCCTTGCTGTTCTCTCGTGAGAGAGCTAATGCTAATCTGTTCTTTTTCTAATGTGGTCTTGACAACCATATTTTAAAAAATTTAGAAAGAAAGAGCTTTATCTTGAAAATATCTGGAAATTGAAGGAGCTGGGTAGTAAAGAACAAGCTGACTTATTAAAACATTAATGAGTGCTAATCGCAGTACTTACTGTAGTTTTACGGCTCTGAATAGTTATACTTGTATGCAAATGTAATTCTTGCTATTCCCTGTTCTACTCCATCTGTTCCACTGCTCTCTCTTCTCCCAAAGAAAAATCACTTCCATAAAGGGACTGGTATGTTACTTTGTTCTGTTACGTTTGTGGTACGTGGTGATGGCCATGAGATGGCAATGAAGGCCGTTGGATACTTGGCGCATCTTCACAAAGCAGCCAGGACAAAAATTCCTGTTATCCATCTGGGGAGCTATAAGTCTAGTCAGATGCTTGCTTTCCTTCCTGCATCTGCTGTTCTAGGTCTCTATAACCAACAGTAGCACTCAAGCAAACCATTCACCCATGCTGAATCCTGCTGAAGTTGAAGGCCTATAAATAGGCTTGGGCACTTCACCTGCTTTCAGCCCATGAAAGGCCTTTGTGTGTTTTCAGGTGTTGTTCCTTCTGGGACTGATGCTGGTTAGTCATGGGTCTTCCTGTTCCTGGCTTGGCAGGTGTCAGAGAAGCTGATGAAGGTTTAAACAGAAATTACTGAGATTCTAGGGATAACGCATAGAGCGGATTTTAAACCTCTTGGCTTGCAGATCTGTACTAGGTTTCTAAAGGGTATGTAGGGTCCTGTAGAAACTGAACTGGTGGTAGGCTTGCTTTTCTTAAGCTTGGTGAAGTACTGATAGAAAGGCTTTCAAGTTCTTCCTTGGTAGACCCTGTACCAATGGAATAGTGTTTCTTAGCTAAGAAGGATTTATTTTGTTGCATCTTTAAGGAATAAGCAGCAGATAGAACTGAAGTTTACAACTCCACTTCTCCATTTGGCTTACAGGGAGTATCATTATGTTAAATATCTGTGCAGGTGCTTCCTTTGAACCCGTAGCTCATCCTAAAAAAGACTCAAGAGGAAGCACCTGTGAACATGCAAGTTTTGCAGACTTGCAGATTAAAAGGGAGGACTAATCATGGATTTTGCAATAAGTGCCTTCAGCTCCTGACAGAGTACTTGGGCAAGCATGGCTCACTCTTCTTTCCCAGAACAGGCTTCTTCTTTATAGGATCAAGAATCTCCTTTATAGAGTACATATATTTTATGTATGTCTTTATTCTAGATTAACTAGAATAAAGAGAGGTCCCTTCTGGCACTCTGGAAGCTTATGTATGTCTAATTCTGAGTAAAGAGATGAATTTTTTTTTCCATGCAGATGTTTATTTTGACAGCAAGGTATGGGCCTCAGCAAGAATAGGATGCTTCCCAGCGTGTATTCTGCACAGCTGTCTTAATGATGTGATTTAACTTGACTCTGACATCAGTACTCACAAGCTATGCAGGTTTTTCTAGCCACCTGTGTTCTTTCCTGGAATAAATGCTGTCCTGACTGCACGGGCGTAAGTTGCTGGAGAATGTGAAAGACTTGAAACCTTTTTGTATGCTGAATGTATCAGCAGGAGGAGAGAAGAGCCGGTGGACGTGCTGCCTGTGAGTTAAAGAACATCTGCATTTCTAATTCATGGAACAGAGCCATAGCCTGGCTGCGGTTGGAAGGCACTTCTGGAGGTCATCTAGTCCATCCCCCTGCTCGGAGCCGGGCTGGCTGGAGCAGATTGCTCGGAGCCATGACCAGCTGAACCTGGAATTCAGCCTAATAACATGAAAAAAATATTGCTAAGGCTTGTTAGCCTGATGGGATTCCTTGCTGAAAGCTGGGTAAATTCAAAAACTGTCAAGCGTTTTTTCTTTCAAATGTGGGGTAGAATTATTATTTATTTTTTTTCAGCTATTGTAGGTAATGTATTTTTCCTGACTGACTTAATTTTTAAGAGTCAGAGGATGCATTCTTCTTGCACTACCTGTGTGTGGTAGTCTTGTAAAGCTGTGGTGTGTTCCCAGTTCTGCTATACAGATTGTTGAAGTCGTTTTTAAAAAAAAAATTGACTGATTGCTTGCATAAATAAGATTTATTTGCAATTCATCTCACTTATTAAAGATGCAGTCTCCACTTTATATTTTTTTTAAGGGAAGACAGATACATCTATTTATTCTATGTTGTTTGTATTGGAACTAAACTGAAGAAAGTCCCTTCCAGTGCCTACAACTCGGGTTTAAGCCTGTGAGTGGGAAACTGAAAGTGAAACGACCTTATTTTCTACTGCAGAGGAAGAAATAGGAAAAGTAACTAGAGCATACGTACTGATAAGAGTATTTCTTCAGATATAATCATCTGACTGTTGATAACGTCTGAAAAGGAGTTTAGGGTATTTCTGGTCCGGCAGAATTCCTTTCAAGCAAAACAAGTATTTCTTCAACCAGTTGTATTTGTACTCTCGTCGTTACCTGCTTTGTTTCTTGCCGGCGCTTCCTTGCAGAGCAGCCAGCCGTGCGTAGAAACAGTGATCCTCATTTCTTCCGTGAAAAGGGTTAGTCTGGGAGCAGGGAAGCGCGTTGGAGAAGAAGGCCATGCTGACAAACATCCTCCAGGTTCCCCGTGAGCTCTGGCAGCCGGCTGCAGTTCCTCACTGGCCCGTGCGGAGGAACGCGGGGAATGCCGTGGCGATGGTGTCTGTGGTGCAGCAGGAGTGGTGTCCCTTGTCCCTGCTCTGTGGGAGCCGCTCCAGCCCAGCCGAAAGGGGGGTCGGCAGCGGTGGCTTCCAGAGGGCAGGCTTACTGCTGTTCTAGGGAGAGGGGATGCTTTTCTGGGTTTGTTTCCGTCCTGTCATTAATGCCAGGAGCTAGCCCTGTTCTTTTTAAGTGCTGCTTCTTACATCTTGTCCCTCCCAGTTAGGGGGAGGATGTGTGCCTACCAATATGCATAAAAGGAAGCTTCAACAGAGATCCTTCAGGATCAGGCAGGATATTCTGCTTCTGAATCACTCCATGCTATTCTGTGATGTAAATGCCACCTGATCTATGTTACGCAGGTTCCACAGTTTCAGCCTTAGCATTTTAACCTGCCTCATTTAAAATCAATTTTGTCAGAAAATATTAATTTAAATGCTTTGAATACAGCATTTTGCTTGGATATTAAAAGTAAATTGAGAGAATAAAGAGACAGTGGTGATAGAACCTATTTATTTATTTTAAGTAGCAAGATAGTACTGGCTTGTTGATATTGATTCTGCCATTCTTGAACAATCTGGTATACCGTTTTGAAACTAGTCTTTTTCCACTTCTGTTCTAAAAATCGTATTTCTTAAGATTACACTTTTGCAGGTTGATTTGTAGTGTGTGTGTGTATATATATAGATATATATGTGTGTGCGTGTGTGTGTATATATCTCCAGTCCATGTGCTTCACTATTAAGCAACACATATCCCTTCAAAGTGTTCTCTGAAGTAATGGATAGTGCTGTAACCTAATGTTGACTTGGTAGGACTTGCCTTCTGAATGTAAATATCTGTAGAACTATAGGTATAAATCAGAGTACCTATGGTACAGACATTTCCTTGATGCTGTATGTTTCTTTCAGTAGATAGTGAAGAAGAGTTGTTGAGTGTCCAGTTCTTTAAAAAGGACACCTTTTGGGATACTTGAGCTTCAGTATTTTGTATTCTACTGTGAGATTTTAAAGCAGAGGTGAATCAACCAGAGCTTAACACATTAATTTTCTTTTTCTTCCATATTCACTGATCTATGCAAAAAAAAAAAAAAAAAAAAAGGTCATTTATAGATCTCTTTTCCTCTGTCGCGGTCTGTTTATAATTTTTGGCTCTTGTATGCTGAGCGAGACTAGATTGTTTGGCATAGCACCTACAAGGACGTTTTGTCAAAATGTTAGTTTTTCTGATTTTCAGTGCTTTGGCAAGGTCTAAACAGTAATTAATTCCATGTGAGTTTGGACATCTGATATCAACAAATAGCTTTTAGTTTTTTCATAACTAAAATGATGTGCAGGGTGACATTTGCAGCGGGAGGATCTCGGAACCTTTTTGAGGCTTAGAATTTTTGAAGAGAGTAAAGGAAGGAAATGGGAGTGTTTTACAAAAGTGAAACGAGTGCTTCTTGTCCATATTTGCATATCCTCTTTTTGTGTACTTCAGTGTCACTTCACGTTATGCTGTGTCAGAAACTCTGTCTGCCATATACTGGGGTAGCATTGATTGCTCTTCTGCTGGTGGAAGAATGGGATCAAGATCTGACTCTTCTTTGATGGAGACTCCACGCTGAATAATGAGGAGGATGATGATCTCCCTGGGGTAAATGACAGTTGTGGGGTCAAGGATACTGCTCCAAGAGGAGTGCTGTTGCAGAGGCTGGAGTAAGTTCTCCTCTTTCGGAAGAGGTTGCTAGGGGAGGATCCCATGTTGAAGAAATTTGAGTATTGCTTCTGAAAACTAATGTTTTTTCATCTGTTGTGGAAATACTTTAAGATACAGGCTTTTGAGGAGTATTTGATGTGTGTTTTCCTCACTTGTGGCTATTTGCTTTGAGACTGTTTTACCTTTTTCTTCTAGCAGTGGTGGGGTAGAGGAGCTGTTGACAGAAGCTGAAACTAGTCACTACAGTAGCTATGGTCTAACCAAGTACAAAGTGCTAAGTAACATGAAATACTCTGAAAAGTCAAGTCCTTGATGTATTACTGGTACGACAGATTAGTAAAACTCCTGACTTTTAATTTTTCTCTGAACTTAAGTCGCCATATGCAAAATGAAGGAAGCAAAGCATTCTCATCTTCCATCAGTATTACAAAAATAATGTCTATGAAGGCAGGGGAGACTAAACCTTCTTAGTTCAAACTTTAATTTATGGCTAGTAGGTTCTGTGGTGTTGTCCAAGATAAGTTGCCCTTTTGTTAAAGGTTTTGTTTGTTTGTTTAAAAAAAAAAAAAAAGTTGGTTCCTTCTCCCTAAGAAGGGGGAAGGGAAGGCAAGCTGAAATAAGGAATACTCATGGTATGAGTGACAAATGGTTTGTCTTTCTGTGGAAGCGAGTGGAGCCCCTTTCTATGTGTTTCTGGTCAGTGGTTCTTCAGAACTTCATCAGGTTGTCAAAAACTTGCGTACAGCAAAAGAAGTGAGTTTCTTCAAGGGCTACGGCAGTTTGCCTGTGATTACCAGGAGTAAGAGTGATTGCAGGGGGTTGAAGTCCACTCTTTGTATCGAGTGTAACTTGAAACACTTCAGCAGAGGCACTCGGGGCTGAAGTAGTGGCTAAGTTTAAAGGGAGTGATTAGCAAGTGAAAATATTGCTCAAGTCCGAAGAAGTAAGTATAAATAAAATCAGAGTTGTAAAACTGTTTTGCTTTTTTTGTGTTGTTTTTACTTTCAGAAGCAAATCAGTGCCAGTGTGTTGGTTTCGTTCTGACAGGGAGGTTGTGGAGTTGTAGTTGGTGTGAGGCGAGACATGTCCAGCACTACTGTGCTATGAGTTTCAGTTCTTTTTCGGTCGGTGTTTATTATAAGTGTAGTCATAAGAAAACATTACAGCTGTCCAAACCAAAGGAGTCATAGGCGTATTTCTAACGATGAGATGTAATATGACAGAGGAGCAGTCTCTTGCTCATATGCAGCCGTTATTGGCTGCATGTGAGCATACGGAGGGTGATCTATCCAAAGTACCTTTAAAATTCAAGTCAATCCATGCAACAAATCTCAAAGGCATGCTGCTCTGGTATTTCAAATCAGTGAATAAGATTTTGTAAATTAAATTTGGGGCCAAAGTTTTCTTTTTTTTTTTTTCACAATGTGCTACTTATAACCCTGTTGCATGAATTATAGGTACGTACAGTTGGTCAATAACAGGAAGGCTTGTATTTGCCAAGGTTTCTGTTACCAATTTTTTCCTGTTCAGGTAATAAACTCAACCCGCTCTTTGTAAGGTAGGAGGGGAGTTGAAAATGTCTGAGTGACCAGGCAATGAAGGGGCTTGTGTGACCTTTGGATATGCCTTCCAACCGTAACTGTTTTATAATTCTGGAATTGTTTGTATTCTTTGGTAAGCATGTGTTTAGTTAAATAGGTTCCTTACTCACTAAAATTCAGTCAGAAAGCAAGGACACAGTTGCACTCTTTATTAAAGTGTATTTGTTAGAAAGAAGCTGACAAGACTAGGTACTACTGTGAGCACTAAAAATAAATTGGAGAGTATTGTGAAATGTCTGAAACGTGAAACCAAGCACAGGTAAGCTCAGGCTCTTAACATGAGGCATCCTGGGTAGGAATATAGGCAAGTACAACAAGATCCTTGCAAAGATCCTAGTTTTCCTTTCTGAATAGGAAAGAGTTGTATATCCTCTCATTTTTTGCTCTTCCTAGTAGAAATTCCTAGACTATTAGGTACATTCTTTATTTTGGTAGGAAGTAGTGGTGAGTTCCAGCTGAAGTACTGGAAAATCTTTCTTGCTGCCTGAGTGTCAGCTGTTTTTTAGGGACTTCATCCTATCCCTGTGTAGTGCAGTCTGGCATGCTGTGAGTAGGTACTTTGGAGTATATTAAAAGCTGTTCTGGAGGTTGAGTAGTCGCTGCACATTCCTATTTCACTGTGCAAGGACACCTCTGTAAAATGAGGTTCAAATATTTTTTCAAAAACAAAAGGATTTCTTACACAAATCTTTCTATAATATATCTGGATCTCAAGTATTTCTGCATTTCAAAATAAAATGTAGAAATACACTCCTGTAGTCCATTCCATGTATTAGCTAGGACCTTGAGAGTCTCCAGAGTACACACATCCGAGTCTTCTCATGGCATTTTGAAAAGGCATGCTTGTGTCTGTGCTGGTTTTTTTTATTTTTCTTTGATTTTAATGTATCATCTAAAACCTTGGAGGGAGAATTGCTGCGGAGGGAAGGGGGTAAGGCAGTTTTTATGAGGTTGCACAATAGCTGTAGCAAAGCAGTAAAACTGATCTCAGCGTTGTGTGTTGTAGCCGCAGTCACCTCAAGCACTGTGCAAGGCTTAAAGGAAAATTCTACTAACGAAGAATTCCCTGTTTCAGGACCAACAGTGTTTTGTCATATTTTATCGTCAAATGCCACAAAATCTGCCAAATTTGTGACTCACGTCCATGCTGGGTACTGCGTTTGCACTTAATTCCACAACAGACTGTTGCCTTAGGCACCGTTAGTTTGAGAGTATGTGCTAGATCGCGGCGCTCTCGTCATTGCTCTGACACTGGAATCTGCATGGGCTGAACTGTCGTGGTCATGTGTGAAAGAGCTTGTGGGTATTTTCAAAACGAAAACATTCTTCTCGTCTTTCATCTTTAAAAGCCACCATGGGTATCGTTCAGGCACCATGCTTTGCAACATGCTAAACCTGTGTGCTACCTAAAGGCAGTAGGGCTTGTTTGCTGGTTACTGCGAGTATGGTGAGGTGCTGTGGAGCAAAGGGCAAAAAGTGCCTGGTAAATGGTTTTGCTCGTTGTGTTTGGTATTTTAGTGCACGCTACGTACAGGAAGCGATGATGGTAAAATGTGGTCTTAAATAGTGTAAGATGCAAATAGCTTCTTACTTCACCCTCTGTTACCCAAAATGTGTTTTCCTGTAAGCTTGTAAAGGACAGCGTGCTTCTGGCCCGTAGCAGGAGGTGGGCTTGCCAGTACAGATGTACTTGAGTGTATGATTAGGCCATTCTGGCTGGGTATATTTAATGTATTAACAGTTTCTGGAAAAAAAATCTGTTACTATAGACATCTTGTACCAAGCCAGCTTTGACTCAAGCAATTTGGGAGGCTAGATGTTGAGTAACACTGTTCAGCAGTAACATTTGCACAGAACTTTGCACCAAAGACCTAGAGCTACTTTTGCCCAAATGAGGCCTTTAGTAGCCCTTCCATTGTTTCTCTTGCAAATATCAAATAAACCGGTGCAATGATTATAGGATAGCTGTATTTGTGTAGTCCTCTGCAATGAAAACCTTGGTACAAAGACTAATATTTCTGTGGTTACAGTCACCATTCACTTAGAAATTACAGAGTATAATTTTGTCTAATAGCCTAATGAGACTCTTAAGTAGGCTTCTTCTTCAAAGGGACATTTTTTATGGCAGGCTTGCATCTTATCCTGTTGAAGGAGAAAAAGGGTTTGACCATCTTTTGGAAGAATCTTTCATTTTGCTGTAGTGAGCTGTATTACAGAGCATAATTCAGGGCACCTGTCTGTTTCTTGACAGGTTGATATTGATTTACACCCTCCTTCTGCAAAACTTGCTAATTTTCAGGTGATCAGAGAATAAATATACAAGTTGTGAGAATGTCACAGTATGCCTTTAAGTGGAATTATAACTCTTATCTGGAAGATGTTCTTCCATACACCTTATTTTGGGATCTGAACTTTCTCTACTATGGCAAAGAGATAAGAAGTGTGAGATGTGAGTGGGAGGTGTACCTCCCACTGAAGAAAATGGGATGGGGAGTGGGATAGGAAGAGACAGAAAAGGACAAGTTGTGTGGAACCAGCAGAGCTCTGTCTATGATGCCCCTTCTGGCGCTTTCTTAAAGCAGGCCTGGCGTCTATCTTTTTCCGTATCTTTTCTCCCTGGCCTTCTTCCTGGCTCTGTTCCCAATGCTGTTACTGCCTCTTGACAGTGCTGCCCACATGGTGTTTCTTACAGCATCTGCCTCCTGCTAGCTGTGTTTATTGGTTCTGATGTGAAGTCCACTTCCAATTACCCCGATGGAGCCTGCTGGGTTTGAAACACTGAACCATACGTGAGTTCCCTCCATGAGCTCAGAAGTGCGATGGATACCTGGTCCAGTTCTTCTGGTATTGGAAAATATGCTCTGTGCCCTGGGCAACATCCTGTCCTCTGCTTTCATCTTGATGTTCTCCTGAGATGTGAGCAGTGTCGAAGCCTTTGTTTCTCCAAGTGCGTCTATCCAAGCAGTTAGTGGAAAACTGACGACAGTAGTAAGTTTGTCATCCTTTGCAACTGCTTTTAGTTTTAACAGTGCTTGTGGTGGTTTTTTTTTTTTTTTTTACACAGCCACAAGGATGCCAATGTTTAGGTATTTCAGGCTTGTACTCCACGTTGTGAGGAGGGAAAGATGACTTGGGTTGATCACGGGGTCTTCTGTACCCTCCTCTCCCTGTTTGTCCTCTCAGGTTTGTGTCTCTGCTGTTTCCTCATCACAGTTGCATTCTCTCATTTAGCTCATCTGAAGCTTTACTCCTCATCCACAGGCATACTGTGTGGGACATATCAGATCAAAATACAGCGGTTCTTTTCACAGATGTGGTGCTTAACCTTCTGAGCCAGAAAAGCCCAGCTCTGTACTGCTGGACTTTCCTACCTCTTAGTCTGTGTTGAATCTTGCATGTCCAGACCTGAATGGTCCCTTTCCCCCCAGTCCCAACCTCCTGGTCTTGTGCCTCTGATATGTCTCCAACCCTGTACCAAGATATCCCACATAATTCTCTTGTTCCACCTCAAGCCATTCATTTTCTTACTGGACGCTGTAGATGAAAAAGCAGTTACTGATCTCAGATAACACATGCAGTGCAGTCTGACTGGGAGCTGGGTCGTTGTATAGCTGAAGCTTGTGTTTGAGTAACTGGCTGTATAGAGGTAATGACTCGTGTAAGAAGAAGGAAAAAAAAGTCAGTGCTGCTACACAACCCATCATGATGTTTCATGTATCATTGGCACTGCTAGCTTTTTTAACCTTTGTTTTGGAAACAGATCACTTCTGAAACTTCTCAAAGTTGTTTGCGTAACAATGCTTTTACTGTAAAAATAAAATCCTTAAGCCATCTGCATTTTCTTGATAAGAAAAGAAAAGGTATGGGGGGAATGAAAAAACGCTACAGAATATTCAACTTAGTTAAATGGATATTAGCAAAACATATTCATTTTCTTAAAACTCTGCTTTTTACACTATCTTCTTTTTAAAATACCCAGTTTTCTGTGGATTTTGATCCTTTGTACTATATCCATTCCTTTTTGCCCACTGCATTAACCTCAGCTGCCTCTGATATTCCCACCAGAACACAGCTAACACTGGGCATGGCAAGGCTGGAGCTGCTGATGTGCTCGTTAGTTAGCTGATGGGCATGTGTGGGCTGGCTTGCTCTGAGCAGAACGTGGACTGCTGGCTTTTGTCTCCCTTGCCCTCAGTTCAGTTGCTCTCAGGCTTCTCTCTCTTCTACTCATCCACCAGCTTTCTTCCTTCCTTTCCATAACAGATGTTCAATATCGTTGAGATCTAGGTCAGACCAGTCATTTCTAAATAGATTTGAAAGAAAAGTTTGGGGTGTGGGAGGAAGGAGATGTCAAAGAGGATATGTACATCAGTGTCTTGGTTTGAATCAGGAATACACCTGTAGAGCGACTGTCCCCATCACCTCTCCTTGCCGCAGTTCAGTTTACTCTATGGAGTACCTGGAAGCTTGATTCCTCTTGGCTAAAGCTAAAGTGAGATGTGTTCAGGAACGTGCTGGATGTGCTCCAGCCTTTGAAGTGCCTTTAGTACATGGGGCTGCACTAAAACTAGTTTGGAGCAAAACTGCTAAATGTGACTAGTGGAAATTCTGAATTTTTGTTACCAGCTGTTGTACTCCACGGATCTGCTCTCGATATGCTGCACTTCTTGCTAATGTAGATGCAGCCTTAGCTGTCACTTACATAAGTTTAATTTTAGCAAAACATTCTGAAGTACTCCTGTCAAATAATTTATAGCAGAAATGTTGTGCAGTTGATTCACTGTTTCCCAGTCTGGAGTAAATCCCTGTTGGAAGAGAGGGTTTTTTTCTTCTGCAGATAAAAAGATATGGGAAATACTGAAGAATGAAGGTAATTAAAAAGGTTGCTTTATGCTAGCTCCCCTGCGTTTTTAATTGCAAATGCATTCTAGAGCTCAAGGATAAATTCAGTATCCTGGAAATTAACCCATCTGCTCTTCGTCTTACAGAAGTTCAATCTTGTGCTCCACTGCTTTGCTACAATGGCAGTCAGCTAACCTTCAAGATCAGCTCTACATCAGGGCTAGCAAAGAAAACCTTCCCTAAGCATCATTTAACTTCTTGCTGTATGTGTTAGGGCAAAGACATCCTGCGATAATTAAGCGATGCTTAATTTCTTATAGGTTTGCCGTATGGTTGGTTGGCTGGGAGCATGCAAGTGTCAACTGAAACTTTCCCCCGCAAATGGGGGAAAGAAAGAAAAGTGGTCTATAAAGGCCATTTTGTGTGGATTTTTCTTATATGCAGTATGGTACGAAGCTCATACTGAAACTTTCCCTCAGGGAAAAGTGACAGATAATTATAATTATTCTCTGCCAGCCACCTTGTTCCATGAAGCTTGCAAGTGCTTAATATCTTTTAAATCTGACAGCAAAGAGAAGTTTTCAGCAAAACAATCAACAGGTTTGAAAGCCATCAGTGAATCATCCATATGCATTGACTTAATCACATGGGCCTCAGTTTCTCAGGAAACTGGGCTGAAAGCAAGAATTTGTACAAAGGGAGTGACCAACAGTGGCAGCGGCTCTGTTGGAGTACTGTGTAAATTCTTGGCTGTTTTTTTTGTGTGTGTGAAGGCGTGCCCTTTCATTACAGCTAGATGTGAGCAGATACGAATCTAATATAGTAACTTGTAGGTATTAGGGATTTAATGTAACCGTCCTTTTCAGTAGCTAGCTACTTGATTTTTTTTTATTGGTTTATTTAGATTATATTATCCTATCTTTTTTTATATCACTCTTTGTAGATCTGTCAAAATGCTTCTTTGTTACTTTTAATGACAAAATCGTGTTTTTTTAACTTGCTTTAAATGAAAAATGACTGAGAGAAAAGTTTAATACAGTATTTCAATAGGTTATTGACTGATAACAAATGTACAAGAAAGACATCAAAATATAAAGAGCAAGAAGTCAGAGTATTCACTTCTGTTATATGTGGGGAAGTTTCTTTAGCAGGAAGCAGTTTTTATGTTTTATTAAAAGCATGAAATGGATCCATTTGTTAGAGGAAAAGCACAGTTGTGCCTGTCTGTCAGATGAAGTGATGAAACTGCCTGTTTTGACAGTGTTGTGACAAAGAATAATTTAAATGTAAAGAGCATAACTTTTAATTTAGGGTTCTGCTGATTTGAAACAGGCCATCAAGACTTCCTGATAAACCAGTAACTGCATTAAGAAACACCCCTGAAGGAAACTCCAAGCAGACACATCGAGGTTTCCCTAGAAGAACCTGCTAATGTTCTACATTTCAGCTGGGAATGGAATGCAAATGTCTCATGCCTGTGTTCAGAACACGAGTTAAAATGGCACTAAACTTGCAGGCAAATGTAAATAAAGTAAGATCGCTTTGTCATCTTAGGATTTTACAGTAGTATCCACTACACGATCATAGGTTGAGTAGTTTGCTTGCATTTCTGGACTGTAGTGCTATGTCATGAAAGAAGAAACTCCATACTTTCACAAAATGTACTTTTTTTTTTCTGGAATACTTGGGGTATGTGTTTGAAAAGTGTTTCACCCTTGGATTGTAAAATAGCAACCTGGTATATAAAAAATTTCATGGAAATGTCTGTGTAATAGTTGGAATGAATGGTTCAATAACCTGCTTTAATAATCTAGTATGTGATACTAATTCTTTGTGATCTCGCAGAGCCCTTCTCTCTTCAAATCACGATTAGCTTGGGGTCAAGAACTGAATGAATTCACTTTGGATTTTGATCATGTGGTAAACTAAATGGAAACACCTTTGCTTGCTTTCTTCATTTACTTACATTTGTGTGATTATACAACTTTAAAGTTGCATATGCAACTACATTATTTGTGATACGTTTATTTAAAAATAAGTTGAGTTTACATTTACTGTGAAAGCATTTCCATCATCCTCTTGCCCTCATATGATCATAGAATTATAGAATGGCCTGCGTTGGAAGGGACATTAAAGATCACCTAGTTCCAACCCCCCTGATATGGGCAGGGATGCTACCCACTAGATCAGGTTGCTCAGGGCCCCATGTAACTTGGTCTTGAACACCTCCAGGGATGGGGCATCCATAATCTCTCTGGGCAACCTGTTCCAGTGTCTCACCCCCCTCTGACTGAAGAATTTCCTTCAAACCTCTAATCTAAATCTCCCCTCTTTTAGTTTAAAACCATTCCCCCTTGTCCTATCATTATCTACCTGAGTAAAGAGTCCTTTTTATGAGACTCCTTTAAGTATTGATAGGCTGCAGTCAGGTCACTGTGGAGCCTTCTCTTCTCCAGGCTGAACACCCCCAGCTCTCTCAGCCTTTCTTCATAGGAGAGGTGCTCCAGCCCCTTGATCATCTTTGTGGCCCTCCTCTGGACCCTCTCTAACAGCCCCACGTCCTTCTTGTGCTGGGGGCCCCAAACCTGGACGCAGCACTCCAGGTGGGGCCTCACGAGGGCAGAGCAAGGGGTACAATCCCCTCTCTCACCCTGCTGGTCCCTCCTCTGGTGATGCAGCCCAGGACCTAGTTGGCCTTCTGGGCTGCAAGCACACACTGCTGGCTCATATTGATCTTTTTGTCCACCAGAACCCCCAAGTCCTTCTCTGCAGGGCTGCTCCCTGTGAGTTCTTCTCCCAGTCTGTGCTCATCTCTGGGATTGCCCTGACCCAGGTGCAGCACCTTGCACTTGGACTTGTTGAACCTTGCTAGGTTTATGTGGGCCCACTTCTCCAGCCGGTCCAGGTCCCTTTGGATGTCAGCCCTTCCTTCTGCTGTATTGACTGCACCATTCAGCTTGGTGTTGTCTGTAAACTTGCTGAGGGTGCACTCGATCCCACTGTCTGTGTCGCTGATGAACATACTAAACAGTACCAGTCTGAGGACAGACCCCTGAGGGGCACCACTTGTTGTTGGCCTCCACGTGGACATAGAGCCATTGATCACCACACTCTGGGTACGACCTTCCAGCCAATTCCTTATCTGCTGAATAATCCACCCTTCAAATCTGTGTATCTCCAGTTTGGAGACCAGGATGTTATGTGCAGCTATGTCAAAGGCCTTACAGAAGTCCAGGTAGATGACATCGATTAGTCTTCCTTTTTAAACCGATGCAGTCACTCCATCGTAGAAAGCCACCAGGCTGGTCAGGCACGATTTGCCCTTGGTGAAGCCATGCTGGCTGTCTCAGATCACCTCTTTTTTTTCTCTTATGTATGTATGATACATACAGCTTATCTTTTACTCTGTTTTTTAAAAAGCTAACCGTGTAGCAAGACCTGAAAGGCCCTGTTGGAGGCCGTGTGGCTCGTGAAGGAGAAGCTGGTGTTCACAAAATGCAGGTGAATCCGGTGAGGCAGGAGCCAAGGCCCCACTGCTCGACTTCCCGGAGCTGATGGAGGTGGGCTCCATGCTGCCAGAGCCAGGTGGGGAGAGGGCAGCACTGGAAGAGAAGCACAGCAGCAGCAGAGGTGGTTTTAGGGAGTCAAGCAGCATTGAGAAAGGAGGGAAAGAAAATAACTGAATATGCCATGAGAAATCCTTTGATTGAAATAATGACAGTTTTTGATTAAAATATAGTTCTTACATGTTGTTGATTGGTTTTAAAGTAGTTGTGATCATGATGATATATCCAGATGTTAACAGGAAGAACATACAGGCCAATTTGTTACATTTTCAAAGTAAAGTGATGAATAACAATTTCCGTTTACGAGCATCATTGTTGCTGAAATTATTTTTTTTTTTTAATATTCACAAAAGCACTTACTGGGGCACAATTCAACTTGGGAATTGTTGCAACTGAAACTTAGGATCAGAGAGGCTAACTGAGCAAAAGTGTATTTGCAGTGTGTGTGGTTTTGTTGTTTTTTGGGGGGGGTTGTTTTTTTTAAACCCACCAAAACAGAAATGTTTGCTATTACGGTAGTACTGTGTGTATGACGTAATCAGCATGGCATTAGCTGTCTGTGAAGATACTAATTCATTGCTTATTTTAGCATTAAGAAATGCTTTTTTTTTGTAAAATACAGGAAACTAGTTCTAAAGCACTCTCCATTGCCTTGATAACCTTTTTTTCTTCCTGCAACAACAACAAAAAAGAAAGAAAACAAAAAGGCAAATAAACATGCTTCAGTGTCAGTTAAAAATGAATGATTATTTTCCATATCAGTGCTGACACTGATAAATCTTATTGACCCTACTCAAAGTGAGGGAATTCATTACTGTTTCTTGTGTCTTGGGCAAAAGTAGATTATTAGGAATTTCACAGTATTGTATTTTTTATATTGATTTAATAGCCAAAACAAGATTCAGGTTATTGTATGTGAAAGTTTCTAATGAAGCTCTTCCTGTTTTTCATAAGCTTGTGGTTAATGTTAAAAGAAAAATACTTCAGTGTAGGGGAGGGGGGAGGGAAGGAGCAGACTTTAGTTTGGCATTTCCTAATTTTCTGACTTTGGGACTGGGCATTTTGAACTTTCCTTCCTCTCTCGTTCTTCTCTTCCTCTTACGGAAAAATAAGGAAGTAAGATGTTACTTTGTAGTGTACAACAGTATTCATCTCAACCAAGTATTTTGTAAGAGAATTTCACATAGGTTTAGGTCTTCTGGAGAGAGAAATTTGTTTGAATCTGAAAGTTTTGGATGTCAGGACTAGCGTGCACTAAAGAGAAAACACCAGTCCGCTGCTCTAGTCTGTTACTTACATGTGTCAAACCAAAACAGTGGCCCTGATCCTATAACAGCAGCAAATTCTCCGCATGGCGATCCCAAAATCTTAACTGTAAAGCAGCAATAGAAACTTCACACCTAAAAGAACACCCAGTTGGGATTTTAAAAAAATAATAATAAAAATTACTACAAGAGTCAGTAAGACTGTGATCCTGTACGTGCCTAGCATGACATATCAGCTCAAAAAGACAAATATGACATCACGAGCTTTAAAGTGAAGTCAAATGCAGTTTTTATTTTCACATGACCTTTTCATCTCAGGCACTTTTACAGGTACAAGACAGATGGATGAGTTTAGCAAATGACTTTGGGATTTTTGGTTATGACAGTGTTCTTGCTATAGACCATGTTTTTGGTCTAGATCTCTTGGGTTTTCACCCGGAGCTGGGAATTGGCTTTTGAGTCTCAGCTAAGCCACAGATCTCTTACTGGATTTTGGGATTTACGAGGAGCCTGAGCATATAGTGCCTTAGCAATGTGCTTGACTTCTAATGAGCCAGAGCAGAGTAAATCAACAGGACACCTTTGGAGACTTGAAAATGATTGCTCATGAGCTTCCCCAAGTCAAATGCAAGTTCTTGATATAGACTTCTTTAGGTTAACTTTCTAATGTCATCTGTCAGGCTTTCTTTTTTAGTCTTTAGTCTGCTCATTCACTGTAGTGAGCTGAGTTTGCTCTGCTTATTCTCATCCCATTTTGGCTTCTGTTCTGACAATTGCGCTAAATGTAGAATATGAAGAGAAATGTTAGCTTTTCTCTATTCCTTGGTTGATACTCGGAATTGATAGCATTTGCAGATTTTCTGTCTAAACTTGTATGTTGTAGTACTTAATGGGTTGTGTAGTAAAAATTCTGGTGCGTTGACAGGATATTTTGGATTTTTAATTTATCATAACTACTTTCTTTGTTGTAAGAACTTTGTAGTTCTTAAAAAGATGATAAATGAATAATGCTAAAAATCACTAGACTGTGTACTGCTGGCAGCGTTGGCAGTGAAGAGCAGCCTTCTGCTATGCTCCTGAAATAAGTTTTTAGGACGACCTTGACTTTTACTGTCAGGTATTAAAAATGTTTCACTTGTCTTGAAGTAGAAAAGTGCAACCAAAAGTAACATGGGAAAATCAAAATTCCATTATGTGAAACTGTCGTGACACTTACTCGGTGTGCCCCAGAGATGAAATACCACAGAGTTCTTTGAGTTTTATATACACACATCTGTAGCGATGGCTTATGTGGTTGATTTGCTAGATAGTGGCAATTAAGGCTTCTACTTCCAGGTCTAACCTTTAAAAGATTTTTCTTCTATATATCTCTTTTGTTCCATCAGATGGATAGCACATGACCAAGATTTGACTGCCTTTCTAAAATATTTTAGGTAGACAATATTTCAGTTTCCCTGGCTAGAAAAATAAATTTTTGTTGATAGTGTTGCTGGAAATGGTTTTGTGCATCTTCCCAGTCTTACTACCTATAAAACAAAGTGACATAGTGAACAGCAATGAGTTGTCAAATACCTGAAAGCTTTAAGTCTGCCAAAGAGGTAGGTTAGAAGGATGAGGCAGTTCAGCGGGTGACTGTGATTTTCCAATGACACTGTCCCCAGCACTAGCCATGTTTCTGTTTAGCATTTTGGTTTTCACCCCAGGGTGGAAGCTGTAGGTGAGAAGAGTGCTTGAAGTCTGCTATTATTGTCAGTCTACTCTTTGGAGTACAGTTCAGCTCTGCTACCATCTGCAATAAGAATATTTTTCTTGATATGACACTTTAATTTGTATATTTATATAATGTTGTTTTTGCTGTGTTTTGTTTGCTTTTCAGACACACGATGAACCCACTGATACAAGATACAGCTAGCTAAACAGCTATAAAATGCCCAAATTTGCATCTACAAAAACAGTTCAAATAGAAAATTCTGACAGTGATAGCACCATGGTGGAAAAAACAACTGCAAGAAAGGTAATAAAATTATATTTGTGTCCATTTCGTTTTGGTGAAATGAAAAGCATGTTGTATCATGGTTTTTGTTGCTGTAATGGGAAGAAATAAATATGAATCTATATTCTGAAGTCTGAAGTACAGAGGAAAAAAATCTAGTACCATTTTTTACATGCTTTCACACCTAAATTAAATTAGGGAACAGAATTTATGCCTTTTGTTATAGCTTACAACTTAGATCAAAAGGAAGCTGGTATGTTGATTTTTTTAATGTAAGTTAGTGCATAATTTCCATATCTTACATCGTATGAAGTCTTTATACACTCACAAGAGCAAGGATTCATATTTAATTTAATTTTACAGTGTCTTAGCCTCCGTAACAAACACATGAAACGTTTCTGAAGGCCTGTGATGGCACAGACCAATGAGAGTACACAAGTTTCTTAGATTCCATTATAATACAGGAACTTGTTCCCTCTGGGAGTACTTGAAAGCCAAATGCTGCAGAGGGGTTGAGAGTAACTCCAGTACAAGTGAATCCACGTTAAAAACTGTAGTTTTTTTGAGTTTTTTGAATTTTTGATTGCTGGAAAATAAGTGAGGTCCACTGATACTAAAAGGTGGTCTGTTCATAAATGTGAAGTATCCTATCATTTTATAACTTCTAGAGGCAAGTCATAAATAACACAGTCCTCCATTTTGTCTGTGTGGTACATTTGTAAAATGGACAGCTACAGTTTAGCTATAATGAATAACGATGGATATAGCTTACAATACAGAATATTATTCTAAGTTGTACATTGCCCTGTGGAGACAGATTCCATTTAGCTAGCTCCCAAGTAAAGTTTAAAGCTGTCTCCTTTAGAAAAGGAGATGGTGTGTTCATACTTAGTATTTTGTTGAAGTCTGTATTTCCTGGAAGACCACTTGTGAAGTGTATGTCCGCTGAGCCGTTTAACGCCCATATCCTGCTATCTCTGCAAAAGTTGGGTAAGCTTTTGAAATGCAGATATATTCTGGCAAAAGAGAGCTGCACGAAGGTAGTAGTTGTTATGAATGAAGTTGGTAATTTTTCCAGGAACAGAAAGCTGAACATGGTGTCCTTTATTTAAGCACCAGGTAGGGGAGGTAGAAATATGGCAAATTTTCATTTGATTTAGAAACGATTAAATTAACTTTCTATTTTTAGTAGTTACATGAAACCCTTTCATTGTCACTTTGGTTGTGGTGAAGGTTTGTCCTTAGCTGGTTGCTCTAACCAGCAAACGAGTGTTGTTAAGACTGTACAGTACAGTAATTAGAAACATGGACAAGCATGTTGGGTTGCTCAGTATTTGATTAGTTTTCCCAAGTAATCCAGTCTTCACTGTCATCTTAAAGCCCAGGAGGAGGTGGAAGTTTGACCAAGGACATGGCTATGGAAACATAATGGTGGACTAATTACATAGATACCAAAAAGTAAATCGACGAACTGCTCGCTTTGTTGCATTCAGTCTTGTTCACTATCCACCTTGGAATAGCATGTTTTTTGAGACGTAATTTGAGACTAACGTAGGATTTGGTTTGGGATTGTATGGAAGTAATAAGAACAAATAATGCTGAAAAGCTGAGACCCTAAATAACATTACAGAATTTCATAAGCATTGCAGTTAACCTTCATGTTTTTAGCATAAGTGCAGTTTGGTTGCTTTTGTCCTTATTTTGAGAAAAAATGAATGTATGATTAAGATAGTAAATTGTCACTTAAGTCACACACACACACTGTTCTTTAACATAAGAACAAGCAATTGGCAGAAGTGTTTAGCTGGCCCTTGAATAATGTGTAGTTTCTCCTCCTGTATTAGGAAGAAAACAGACAAAATATTGCCGAAATGTAATCATTTGGATTCAGCCTGGAAAACGACTTGAAATTCAACAGACAACAGGGTAACACTAAAATTTGAGTTAGAAACAAAGTGAATCAAGGGGCAAATCTGTATCGCACAAACGTGGAACTGAAGTGAAGATTGATCAGGCAAAGTAAGATAGCAATAATTTAAGGTGAAGTATCTTTAGAAAGTAGTTGAAATTTCTATAAAGCAGATAAAGATTTTTCTTAATATGTACATATTTGCAACCCCGGATTTAAAAACAATAGTATTTTAAGCATTAGGACTTCTTATGAAAAAGATTAGTTAACCTAAGGTAATACTGTAAGGAGGTAATGATGCTGCAGGTATAAAGAATACAACAGTAAAATTTTGTTTTAGTGAAGCATTTTCATGCTGAAGTGTCTTGATTAATCTAGAGACTTTCTGGTCCACACAGTTTTGTCAGTACTTTGTGACTAGCAAGTGACTGTATACTGTGCCACGAAGGATGCCACTGTAGTAGTAGTATGAAAAGACCCTGGGGTCTTTGGCATTCAGATAGTGGCAGTGGTACTTAATACAAAAAATGCATTCTATTTTTCATGTAGCTTTGTCTTTCTTTTCAAATCTTTTGTAGAATAGTGCAGTCAAACCACTTCTGCATTTTGGCATGTAAACTTGTTCTTACTTCTGTGTCCGCTAATACACATTTGTTGGTGCAGAAGTATTTTTGAACTACTCGTAGAGCTTAATTTCTCTGACTAAATGGGCTAAATGGAAGATAGGTAGTTTAATTATAGGTCTTCCTATATTCAACAGTCCTAAAGTTACTGTTGTTACAAGACTTAAACTTTCATATTTGTTGAGTGAACGTTGATATTTACTATGCTGTTCTGACAACCAGTAAGTAGCTATGTAAATTAGCTATATTTCTGAGTTCTTTTGAGAACTTAAGAACATGCATGGAGTAATATTCATGTTAATAAAATGAGTTTCTAGCAAATATGCTTTAGGGTACATGTTTCTATTTTGGTTGCTTGCCCTAGGAACATAAAAATTGATAAGACTGTACGGCAGGTAGATCATTCAGTGTTTGCAATAGATATTTTATAAACATAAGGAAATTTTAACTTACCTGAATGTATATCTTAAATGGCTGAAAGTCTAACAATAAAATGTAGATCTGTGGTCCAAAGGAGAAATGCATTTTTGTTTTGTAAAAAGTAACTCTCTTCTTAGAAGGCTCCAACAATAGTTGTTCCCAAAGCCATTTTAGCACCATGCAGAACATGTTTTAGTATGCAATTATTTTTGATAGGCAGAAAAAAATACTCATTCTACTGAGGTTTAGTACATCTGCTAGATTATAAATTATACGGCACTATGTTGTCTCCTTTTGTGTATTGTCATTGATTGTAGACATACCAGAAAATAGAGCTGGAATGGGATATTAAGAGATTGTCCAGGCTGCCATTTGTTAGCCTCCTGAGACTGCTTCTGTTGAAGAGATTACAAATGTCCTCATTTGTAATACCATACACCGGTATGGGTTTTTTTAGGTAGAAAATTCTTCTTGTTACTACACCTTCCAGTGAGGTGTGCGTTAAATGTTGAGATGTGCAGCTCCGGTTCATGCATTTGCCCCAGAGCACAACAAACTCTTTTGTACACGATTCTTGACAAATCTTCGCCAGACCATTTCTTTGAAGCCTAGACTGGTGGAAATTCCAGTCTCCTTGGGCAGTTGATTTTGATACTTAACTGTGCTGCCGAGTTAGATGCAAAGTGGAAGGGTAAATTACCTTTACTTGCCTCTTGGTGTAGTCTAAAGCCATTAAATGTTCTATAAGTCTAGTGGACACAGAGAATGTGCAGTGCATTTTGTTTTGGAGCACTTTTTTAGTTTATGGATCTGAACATTATCATGTCTTTATTCACTGTTTTATTCAGTTGGTAGTTACCAGTTTAGATTAATGATCTTCCATAGAAAATCCACAGATGTTCTCAATTACAGGCCCCTGAAGGAAAGATGTAAGCTTCATTTTAGTTTGCTTTTGTGGATCACAGGAAACTAATCCATAGACCTATTCTGGCTGAATTTTGAACCGTGCATGGACCGTGAAAAAGATGTAGATGGGACCAGGAGTAGGTGAAACAGTGAATGCTCGCTCTTTAAGCTGTAGCATGTGTTCTAACCCACAGGGCTTGCTACCTCCTCTTGCCTTCCTTTACTTGAAGTTGAATCCAGGAGGCTGTTACGAGTTTTCTGAATTTTAATGTGGGATCTTGTGATCGTACAGTGCTTTGAAGAGTCTGAAGAACCTTGTTTTTATCCTGTTCTTTTTCTTTTGTTTTGTATTTAAACTATTATCAAATGAAGACTGCTCTACAAATTCGCTAGCGATTATATTTTTAATTTGCTATTGATCTTTGCATCTCCCTCTTGCCCAGTCGGGATACTGCCTGCATATCTAATAGCATCTCTATCAGCATTGTCACTGGAAATACTAAATAGTATTGGAGCTTTGTACTGACTTCTCAAACAGCCTATTCATTGCATCCTTCAGATTGGAAAGTCAGCCCCTGGTTGTTCATGACATTGTAAGTGGCCCTTTAGCTTATTCGGTGTGCTTTATTACTTGTATGTAGTCACAGCCAAATTTTTATTGGATGCTTATTTGATTTAAAGCTTTATCAAGTACTCTGCTATATACCATTTTAATATATTTTGTTTCTCACAAAGTGGGAAACTTGCTTGCTTTCAAAGCAAGTAAATTTAATACAATGAACATCATCTACAAAGGTGCAAATTTTAGTATACTTTTCACTTGAAAAGGATAAATATTTATTTCCAGAAGAACTAAGGAACAAAATACTCGTTCTAAGATGTGTCTTGTAGTTTCTGTGTATTGTGTACAGCCTGTTCTTTCACTTTTATTGTATTTTTATTTACCTGAAAGTATACATTTTGAACACTCTCTCCTTCTAAGTAGATGATCATACAAATTAATATTCAGCGATTAACAAAAAAAACCAGTGTGACAATCAAATTCAACGTAACGCATATACACAGGAATAAATGTGAAGCTATCAAATTATTTAAGCAGCTTGTGCATCTTTGAGCACATACTAATTAGTTTTAAAACTGATTAGTTCTTTTAAGGATTTCCAATTGGAAAGGCTTGCCTTTTTTCTGCAAAACAAAGTTAAACCAGTTATTTGAGTGTTTCTTGTTTACAAATCTTAATCGATCCTTTCTTTTGCATAGTAACTAATGTAAGATAATATTCTAAAGAAAGCAATAAAAATTTAATACCATTCTATCATGTTGTGGGAGATTCTTATAGGTATGTATGAGAAATAATTGTATTAAGCTGTTTGGGACAAGGAAAGAATGCTCCTGGTGAGACTGGGCAGAAGTGGAAGACTTTAGTAGAAGAGCTCAGAATGGACTGAATGTAGTTTGGGTCTGTCCTTGTCAATGGATTTGTGTGTTTGTAGGTGTTAATGATCAGTTCTGTTAGATTGTTTAGCTTCCTTTAAAAGTAATAGTGTTCACATTTTACCTACCAAGAGCTTAGGGGAATCTTAGGGTTTTTAGATTTTCTTGTAGCATTTAAGGAAAAAGGTCTGGGGAGGTGTTTGCTTTCTTTGGGGTTTTGGAGAGGGTTGGTTTTGGTATGTGGGTTCTATTTTGTGTTTTGGCTTGTTCTGGTTTGGGGGGAGAGATGGGTAGGGGGTGTATTTTTTGCTTTTTTTTCCAGGTTTCCAAACTTGGACTGACTATAGGTTTCTCTGGGGGCATCAGCCCGCTACTTCAGGAATTCTCCTTAAATAGACTGATTCCTACCCTTCTTTGTGATTTCCCTGGTACGGACATCTGTTGTCTGAACCACGTAGGGGGGATGTTTATGGGTTCTCTTTGTAATCATTCCTGCCTATCCTCTAGCCAGCAGTTTGAACTCAGAGCATCAGATGATATAATCAAACTACTCTTCTTACCTGCCTATGTTTTAAAATAAAGGATGAGTGCTCTTGAGTGCCTTTGCTTGGAGTTGCTTTCTAGTTTCCTCTGATCAAAATAAATCTTTTAACTTCGTGCTTCAAAAGCACAAAGGAGCAGCCTTTTGTTTTGCGTTGATTTGCAAGTAAGTGTATGTTCCTCTTCTACCTTTAGAAAATGAATCTACTAGTGTTTTCACTCAATCATCTGTTGAATAATGTAGAGCTGTGGAGTTGGGGTAACTGAATAATGTACCTCTACAGCACATAATGAAGGGAAAATGCTGTTTCTCTGCATCGCTCTCGATTGGTATGCAAAAATGTTGGGCTTTGCAGAGGGTTCTCTTAAGCATTCGTCTTACTAACTTGCTGTCTTTTCCATACTTCAACCTCCTAGATTATCAAATAATCGAGCATAAGTTATTGTGTCCATCCTGTTTTTCTCTGTTTATTGTAAAATGTTTTATAAGCAAAAAAGTACCAGATTTATGCATCTAAAAATTCCAAATTGTTTATACCTATTTTTTAAATGAATTTGATACCAGTTAAATAAAATTTCTTTATAGATTTTCTACATTCTTGGAAAATTTTGCTTTAGAAGATGATGCACTACACTATTATCCCTGTTGAAATGGAAGGGAAGCTCTCTATATGGGTGGATTTGGGGATGGGGAGGAGGCAGGGGAAGGTTCTTAGGGGTTTTTGTTATTGTGTTATTGTTCAGTCTGAATTGCAGTGTGGGCTTTTAATGTACTGTTGATGTGATTATTATGCTATAGTCAGGGAAACAAATTGGCATGGTCATTAAAAATTCTAAGACTTAGCAAACTCTTGTCCAGTTGGTATTGTTCCTCTGATTATTAATCAGGGCTCTGGTAGTGAACAGCAATTCTACGGTGATGTACCTGGAAGTAGATATAATACAGAGGATTCTCACCTTAAAAGGAAAGAAATGCTATTGATTATTTTCAGTAAGGTTACTTTAAAAGGTTTTGAATGAGCTACTGTGTAATGATACAAATACTCGCACATACACTCACATAGCAGTCTTTTCAGTCTGTATACATTATGAGACTATCCTGCTTTATGCAAAAATTACTTAGTATACTTTTTATTTATATTAGAGCAAGGACAAGATTGCATCCTACAGCAAAACTCCAAAAGTGGATAGGAGTGATGTGGGGAAGGAGATGAAAGAAAAGTCTTCCATGAAACGTAAACTTCCTTTTACTATTAGTCCATCCAGAAATGAAGATCGCAATTCAGACACAGGTAGAACCTTTTTATTTCCTTAACTAATTATTTGTTGGTAAAATACATCCTACTTTAATTAATTGTATATTATGTTTTTACATTGATTTTTTCCTCTAAAAAGGATACTAAGTATAAACGTTGCTTGCTTGCTTCTGATTGTTGCATCTCTGTCTGATAGGCTTTCATCCTATCAGATGTTACCGAAAGCTAGCATGCCATTGTAGTTTATCTACATCTTCCAGTTCTTTCCTAACCTCATTCTTTTGCTTCCATTTTAGTCATAAGTCTTTATTTTCATGGTCATCTCTAGAGGTCCATTTGCTTAAGCAAGTAAACTGATATATGTAAGCGCCTTGATTTGTGGCACAGATCTTAGGCTTTCTTAGGCTGTCGGTGGGGGGGGGAAGATGGGGAGTGCTCTGTCCTATATATAAAGAAGTTGCTACGGTTATGGAACTAACTGGACTAGCTATGGAGAACAAACTTCTTTTACTTTGAGCTCCTTTGATCTGCCCAGGATGCCTTTTCTGCACAGGCTGGTAGTTTTTCCTGACTTAAGCATGTGCTGTTACAACTGATTTGAAGACTTCAAAATATCATTCTTAACATGGCTCTTTTTGAATCAAGATGGAGGAATCTAAATGTGATTCCAAGAGTACAATTAACCAAATTAGGTATATGCAGTAGTCCAGTAATAGTTACGTTGCCAGCAAGACAGTATCCAAGCCATCTGGATGGTCACCAGAAGATCTGCTCCCCAGATTTCTCACCGGTTCAGTCCTACATTTTCTTATATAGTACTTACCATAATTTTTTTCAGAGAAGTTAATTTGTTAACATACTTGTATTTAATTCTAGTTATGTATGTAAGTACATACTTTTTGTCCAGAATTGATTTATTGCAGACAATTTGATTATTGGATGTTACAAACATATTTTTGTTTAAGTAAAGAGAACGTGGTATAAAATCCAAATTTGAAATAGTTGCATTGCAAAACAGGACTTTTGGATTTAAAGCTCGGTTTTCAGTGTGTTTACAGAATTCTACAGTCATACACTATACATAATACCACTTGATTCTGAAAAGACCATGCATAAGTTATATGTACGCTCCCAGCGTTTGCTTTGTTGAATTTATTGTTTGGTGTTATACCATAACTGTTTTTTGTAGTGGAATTAAATGTATTTAGAAATAGTCTTTAGCACTTACCTAATGTTTTCTGTGTTGAAAATCGTTTGTCATTTTTCACCATCCCCATCAACTTTAATTCATTGTCACAACATCTTGTAAGGTAATGTAAAATTCTGCATTTCTCTTGCTCTAGCATCTATTGTCACAGTTGCCACAAACAAGGTGGATTACTCTAGCTGTCTAGACAAGCACAGACAGTGCAGTGCATACACAACAAAATCTTTTTGTTGTAAGTTGTAGCAGAGGGATGATGGAAACAGTTCAAGTAGAGGCAAGAAATACTTTACAGAAAATAGAAGGCACATAACTCTTAATTATTGTGTAGCAAACATTAGTGCTTGTTGTCTGATTCATTGTTGACGTGTTGCAAACTTCTGTGTGCGTTACTGCTGAGGAAGGAAGGCAAGATAACTATCCTGTTTCACAGATGAGGAACTTGGTACCTAGGCTTTCCAAAGGCCATAGAGACTGGGTCAAAACCAAATAAAAAACAACAAAGAACAGTTCTTGTTGTGCTGATTCTGTACCTAACCAACTGGATTAGACCAGTGAGCATTAACCACTTACATTGCTGCCAAGCTACTGAACTGTTACCTCTGACAGAAGTGTCTCCTTGCCAGCTAAGTACAGAGAATGGCAAATATTATTTAGGAAGGAAGAAAGTAAGTTTTTGGAGATGACAGAGTAACCAGACACAGAAGCAAGAAGAGGTGATGAAATGCTTCTTGGTATCTAGTAGTACTGGGGTGGGGTGGGAAATTCTCTTCAGTTTTCTTCTGGTGCATGCTGAAAATGTGTAGAAGTAGTCTAGGGAAGATGATCAGAGGTTGTGTACACAATTCATAAGAAAAGTTCAGAAAAATCGTGGAACTACTGCATTCTTCACCCTGTCCATTATAGTTCCAGGATGTATTTTATCCTTTCCTTGTTTTACTTTTAATTGACTTCAATATATTTTTTCAGAGTTAAGTATAATAAAAATGTTCTCACTAGTTTGCTAAATAGTTTATCTGTAATCGATAAAATACCATTGAGTTTGCTTTCCAAATGTTTTTGAAGACTTGGCATCTTCTAAAAATGTCTCTGGGTGAACAAAAATCAAGGAGTGCCATGAAAAGTAAATCTAGGGTAAAAGTTCTAATTTAATGAACAACTGTTCATAATAAATGGTTTATCTCCAAGATACATGATAGGGTTGCTAGCTGATGATAGAAACCCCATGATAATGGGGTTCCATCCTATTTAGGAAGGTAAATGAGTTACTGGAAAAATGGGAATATCTTATTTTTAGAGCACTACTTTGTTGGACTTGTCTCAGTTCTACTTCTAGAATATCCATACATAAACTAAGATTTTGTCTTTTTTTTCTTTATTTTTTTTAATCACCTTTATTTGACATACTAATTTTTATCCAGTTTCTCTCCTTTGGATTGAAATACTGCCTCCTGTGTCATGTTTTCTCTCACCAGCTTCAGCTTCTCTCCCTACCCCTAAATTCCACCTGTTGCTTCCTCTTCCTGGTATTTTTGGTTTGTTGTGGTATGGTTTTTGGTTTTGTGTTTGGTGTTTTGTTGTTTTTTTTTGATTCAGGTATTGTCAAGAAACAAGTGATAATAAACATGGACATCCAAAAGGATGTTGACTTCATTTGGAAATGTATTTTAAAAAATTAATTCCTGCTAAACTGTGTATAAAGTAAATGTTACGTCCAGTCAGTTTTGGGAAGTCTGAAAACAAACTGCATTTGTAGTGTCCTGTAAGAGTCTAGAACAATACTTAGTCCTGCTGTTTATTTAGATTTGCATTTAAATTAATTTTATTAGCTTTTGCCTAAGAATCTGGTGCATTAAATTAATGAAAAATATTTTCATATCTAGCTTGTAGGTTCCTTTCTTAATAATTTCATACTGGCTAGGACCAAATCCTGTTGACTAAGTGTTGGCATGCAATGCCAGCTGAGATGCCTGTGGTAGCTAAATCTGCACAGAGATGACTTATAACATGAGCTGTGGGAGATCTGTTATGGGACAGCTACAGCACCTGGAATGGCACTACATGCCAAATTTTAATCAACAGAATCCTATTCTTACTTTCTTTTATTGTGCAGGTGTGTGTCTATTATATTGCTATTATTTGTTTGAGCAGATCTGTCTTGCGTGTGCCGTCCTTGTTTGAATGCTTATCCTAAGCTGAATTCTCTGTTACAACATCCCCATTCTGTGATCAAGAGCAACCACAAAAAGCTAATGCTATGTATTTGTGTGTGTGTGTCAAATTTCATTGCAGTGTAGCTTTAACCTTTATTGAAGTTAATTTCCCATAACCTTATGGAGAATTTTACGTAAAAGCTTTGCGTAAGACTGGTGGAATTGATGGTGGAAGAAGAAACATTTTTCATAACTTTTTTTTAAATAAGTTCTCTGATTTGAAGTTTTCCAATCCAAAATCACCATTTGCATGAAAGACCACTTATTTAGAGTACTTAAATAGCGTTATTATGGTTTAGTGGAGGTGTTAGGTCAGAGGTTGGACTGGGTGGTCTTGGAGGTCTCTTCCAACCTAGATGATTCTGTGATTCTGTGATTCTGTTATTTAAATTTCAGTAATTTAATTGATTTGGTTATTCTTAAATAATCCATTTATTTGGTTATCAGAGTGAGAACACAACAGGCAAGTGCTGCAACTTTAAAGGACAAGTTTGCTTGCTCCACCTTATTAATCTGAAGAAACAAATTTGTGTTTCTCTATATAATCAAATGTAACTGCAGATTGGAAAAATCTTTTCATTGTGAAGTATAGGCATTTTAAGCATAGGCATTTTTTTAATCTTGTTACGTAGTTGATTATTCACAAAGAAGAGTAAGAGTTAGAATTACACACCAATTTATCACTTTCCTTGGAAATAACGTCCTCCAGATTTTCTGTTTGTAGTAGTATCTTGGTTTCGTTTTCCGACCTCAACAATAACTGCCTTTAACGTGGTCCAAGCATAGCATAGCCATTTCTTCTAGCATTTAATAGATACCCAGAGAAAACTGTTCCATGTGTACCTCATCCTAACACAGTGCATATACGTGTGCTTCCTGCAGACAGGTTAGTGGGGCTGCTAAAAGGACTGTTTGGACAACTGTGGTACTACTTGCTGGATTTCAGCTGTTCATCCGTTACAAGTTTCTTTACCTATTGTATGAGCCAGAGACAGGAAAGTAGATGTGTTTGTGTGCATGTGTATATAAGTTTAAGTAAATATCTGCCATTAACTTAATTAATTAAGCATCACGACAATACCTTAATTTCTCTAAAGTGTACAGTACACTGCGAGTTCCCTGCATCACGTTCTAGTCTTTCTCTTTAACTGAGTGTAGGAAGCAGCAGTCAATCATGATGTGTTTCTCTTTAAAATAACTTGTCAGATCATCACGATCACACGAATCTGAGTTACTCTTGTTCTTTTAACTTCATCTGCAGATTTGATCACCATGACCTGTCTTCTACTGTTGCCAGTAATAAGAATATTAGTCTCTTGGTCTATATCCCTTAATGATTTAGCTTCTGTAGACACATTTATGTCAAGCAGCTTATATTTTAGCTTCATATGGTCCTATTTCTTAGTGCAGTTATTCCTTATAATTTGCGCTGACAGGAGTTTGATGTGAAAGTAGAATTAAAACAAGCCCTGAAGTTGGCATTTGCTCTTTTTGCTTTATTTCCTTTATCCACCAAAGTGGTTATTTACAAAATGGTATACTCTGTTAGCTTGGCATGACTTGTTTTGAGAAATCCATGTGCTATTTTATTTACTATCTTATTTTTCTAAACCACTTAGAAATAAGTTGATCCATTGTTTGTAACTCATCCAAATCCAAAACTACAAGTACATTTTCAGTTGTCTTGGGACATTATCTGTAATGCGTACATTCTCCTAAAATAATTGCTGATGATGTTTTTGCTGCCAGTATGTTTTAGAAGTGTGAGTGAATTTCATGGATTTATACCCCCAAAAAAGTGCTTAAATGCACTTATAGCACTGTTTCACATAACTTGACTATTTTAAAACTTTTTCTTAAGTGTTATGTGGAAAACTTACATTGCAAAAGGAAAATATTACAAGGAATGTTGTCCAGATAGACTTAGTTGCATATTATGAAGGCTCTTTAATAAAGATAATCAAACATGGATCCATTTGAAGAGTTTGGATTTTAGTTAATAACACATAAGAAATTCCCTGATGTCCTAACTGCTGAAGAATATCAAAAAGTGACAAGAAAGTGAATATGAAAGAAGATATTGGCACTTCATAGACATTGAAAACAGAAAATATTCAAAACTAAAAAAAAACCCCACACTTTAAAAAAATGGACTTCAACAGTCAATTTTATAAGTGAAATTTTTTATGACCTTAATTTCTTAAACTGATATTATCTCTATATTAAGGAAGTTATTACTGTTCAAATTGTATGGACATCAAGAACATGGCTGTGAAAAGTTTTTGTTTAACACGAGATAAAGAATAAATAGTCAAGGCTTTAGATTGTTAAGTTAGTCTTTTTCCTGCTAAATGAAGTATAGTGTGATGATAGTCTTGGAACAGTGAAAACAAATAATCTATTGCACAATAAACACAATGGGAGTTCCCGATCATTTATAAGATTTTTCTGTGGCTTCATATAACGTCTTTATCAGCATTTGTAGAGTTGTTTTTCTTGGATCAAAAAAGTAGTCTTTTTTTTTGGTTTTTTTTTTTTTTTAATCCTCTAGTTTTAAATCTAGAGCATATGCATGAGAACTGGAGTTGGGGAGAAATTACTAGCTTCTTCCAGGATGTACTCCAGTAAATGGATTATTAGGTACACCTGCTGTAGTCCCAAGACACCTTTTTTTGCTTTGTTGTTGATCGTACTCATTTTATATATAGAACTGTTCAGAGTTTCTGAAAATCCATTTGTAGTCTAACATCAACTTGGTGAGAGCAATCGGTAAGATCTAGAAATGCTTTGTAAACACTATTGCACCAGTGAAAAGCTTTGGAATATTGGGTAGGACTTTGGTGTTGTTTCACAACACTAAACATGATACATGATTAAATTTCACTCATATGCTTAATAGGTATTTCTAATAAAATGATTTTTAAAAAAATAAAAGCATAAAGATACCTGGAAAAATATACCTAATTGTAAACAAACAAACAAAACCCACACTATCATTTGGATGTATTGTTTTCCCAAGCTGAATATAGTAATAAAATTGTTATGAATGATTCAGAATGCAAATGAATGTGTGTTTGTTTTGTTTGTTTGTGTTTTGTTTGTTTTTTCTGAAAAAGAATCATAAGTGGTAAATAGCATAAGCTAAGAAACCAGTAAATCATGCCAGACGAACTGAAATATGTTGTTTTGTTGGAAATACTAAATTAGTCGATGAAGGCTACAGAGTATGCTCTCCTCGGAGAGAGAACAGCATAATCGCAGTGAAAAGTTGAAAGTACAATTTCATTGTAGGTTTTCTTTAAGTTTTCCTTTCTACAGATTTCTACAGACTTTCTACAAACAGGGGAGCAGGCTTGATTTAGATATCGTATGTATTTTTGGATGTTCAGAAGTGTGAGATGCATGCAGTTCAGAAAAATCTCAACAATTACATATGTAAAAGGGATCTCCTTGTTTCCTTTTTAAACATGGATAAATTTGTAGGTTTTATATATACGTCTGCTCCTTTCCATTCTTAAAATAATCTTACTTATAATTGTTTAGTCTGTAAAAGCGTATATTTCTTACTTGGTCAGTATGGGATTGAAAATGTGCACTGTTTACGTGGCACTACTGGAGCCTTTGCATGTAATCAAACCTAGAAGATGAGATTTAGAGAGGGCTAGGAAGGCAGAAAATGAGTTAAGAGGAAATGAATGAAACAAGGAGGGGCCCAGAGAGAGGGCTGGGAACAAGTAGAGAATATCAAAAGAGAAAAAAGGTCAGTTTGGGGATTAATGAAATGTGGAATGGAACATGCTTAGGAACCTCAGTGGGACTTAAGCTTCTTACTTGTAATTTTTATTAATTTTTGCTTCTCTGCAGAAAGTTTGCAGCGAAGTGAAGTTTGCCTCAGTGGAGTCTTTTGAGATTTTCATCTTTTGCAGATAACAGACTTTTAATGAAGCTTTTATCTTACGGGTGCTTTGAGGTTGAGATGTAGGAAAGGAAACCGGAAGATCAATATAATCACAGGGACAGTGATGAAATAAAATCCATCTCATCCCCTCCAACTGTACCTTAACTGCACTTTCCATGTTTTTTAATATGTCCCCCAATATTAACTAAAACTGGATGAACAGTGCCTTATCAGATGATAATTGATTACAGTAAGGGTAAGATGCAAGAAGGTGCTACGCAAAGAACTAAAGTCATCAGTGTGGCAACCAAGCTTATTTTACTAACTACCAATCCCTGACCAAGTTTTAGCATTTTCATAGAGTCAAACCCAGTTCATCAGTCCAACATTTTTTTCCCCTTTCTCATATTACATATTCTTGATTGTAATTTTTAGATCTCAAGCAACAACATAAAACAGAGTTTATGGCTTAGCACATCATCCAGTTACAGAGGAGAGAGCAGCCAATAGATGTCCTTCCTCCTTGAATCCTTCCCTTATCTCTGTGCTCAGTAGTCTAGTCTGGAGGGTGAATTGGGGTTCCCCATGACTGTAGGGTGCAGAGTAATGTCTGACTGTTTCAAGGTATGTCAGGAACGTGGAAGGCGGGGAATCTACCAAAAGGAGAGAGTGCAGCAGAATGAACAGGAGAAGCTCATAATGACCCTGGGTTTGTAGGGAAGGGAACCAAGGGATATGTAGTATTTGCTCAGAATTTTGAGATATTCTTTCTGTTGAGTCTATTTTAGAATACTCTACAGGCTATTCCTTTCTGATATTATCAATTAGGTTTTTTTTATTTATTTTTTTTACTGCTTTCAAAAATTTTAATTCCAAATAACCAAGTATGTTTACTTTCAAGCAGTAACCTTAGGGGCTGAAGAAAAAGGTAGACATTACATATCTAGCATGTAATATTAAGCTCCTTATGAAATAGAAAATGCTAAATTTGACAAGAACTTTCTCAGACAAAAAAAAGACCAATTTTCTGGAAAGGCGAGATAATTACAGGAAGTGAATGGTCTTCACTGTACATAAATGCAAACTATTACATCTCCAGAAAATACAGTTACAAGGTAGGGAGGTATATGGAAAACAGTAGTAGCAAAAGAAATATGATGCATTGGAAGTTTATACTTGTCTGATACTGAGATCATTAAAGATTGTTCCAGTCAAAAGCAATTTAGTCACTATATCACAAATCAGTTATTTTCTGCTATAATTCAAGGTAAATGCTTGTGTTTGGTTTAGGAAATATTGGTACAGAAAAAATGAAGGAAGAATGTTTGAAAAGGATGGACGATATAGATCAAACAAAGTTTCCAAGTTACACAAATAAAATATTTGTTTTGAATTTTTTTAATATATTAAAAAGTTATCTGATTTCAGAGCGCATTTAACTGATCTTGAGATCTGTGAGAATTTTAAGTACTGAGATAGCTTTAGAAATTACCTGTTTATTCAGATATATAATTTTAGCTCCTGGCTCCAAATTTGGACGTGGAGTATCAAATATCTTCAGTAAATATTGATAAAAGAAGTTACATATGTAAAATATATTAAATAGGTCTAAGTTTTGGAAGGGTATGAATTTTGAAGAAGAAATTGCTTTTAAGGTGAAGTAACAGAATGAGAGAAGAGATCTTGTATTCGATTATCTAACAAACATCAGTATTAACAAGTCTTTTCCTAATTTTTAACGTGAGGTCTTGAGAGAAGAGTCTCAAATTTGTATTAGAGGCTGAAAGGAACTAGCTGATCTTAAAACATTTTTTAAGGATCTGACTTGTTTCTTCAAGGTTTGAAATTGTGAGTCTTACTGCAATGTGAAACAGGTTTTCTATCTTTCAGAATTTTTAGTGCTCCTTCTTACAGCTCTGAGTACTTTAACTTGGTAGCTTTTAGCCTAATATAATTTAAAAAGGTAACCAAAATTAATGCAAATGCAGCAAATTAGAGATGCAATTTCTGTTTATCTTCTGTCATCAATCACCAGTTCACGTACCTTGAAAAGATGGTTTTATTTCTAGAAAAAGGTTATAGTAGAATAGCAATTTGAGTCTTATAATGTTAATTTTTCCAGAGAAGGAAGGTCCGGAGAAAAAGAAAGCGAAGAAGGATGCTGCAAACAAGAAATCAGCACCAGTTAGCATTCTTTTTGGTTATCCTCTGTCAGAGCGCAAGCAGATGGCCCTTCTCATGCAGATGACAGCCAGAGACAACAGTCCAGGTGATCTTACATAGCTAACAGTTTTCTTCTTCCTGCCTATTTAATTCTGTCCCCATCAGAATATTCTGAACTGCTGTTTTTCAACACTCCTGGATTTTTATTGAAAGACTTAAGACTTTTGAATTATTAATAATTCTGGTAAAACCCTTTTTTTTTTTTTTTAACCTCACAGACACTGTTCCATGCACTTATTTAAACTGAAATGCTACTTTTTTTATGGAGTTTAAGTACTGTTTCGTTGTCTCTCTTTTGGAGTGGGATTTTTCATTTAGTAGGAAAATGAATCAACTTATTAGGATTTAAAGGGGGAGGGACTTGCTTTAATGGGAGATACCTTGTTTTTAACTCAGAATTTCAAACTATCCTTGTTCCAGCTGTATTTTTAAAAAATCTAGTTTTTACAAATGTCGTTTTGTTTGTAAAAATGTGTTTTTTATAAAATCTGCATTTTTAAAAGTGAATGTCTGCATTTCTTTAAGAATTTGGTGTTGGTTAGTGGCGTCCTGCTGTGTTTAAAGCTAAATCTGTGTAGAGAAAGGCAAGACAATTTCATGGCAAGATGAAGTATCTTTTTAAAAACCTCATCAGACTCTCAAATAATTTAGGAGAAAAAAGAGATATTCTTTATTCTCTCATGCTGGGAAAGTGTACCTCACATATAAAAACACTGGAGTCTCTGTCTCGTGGGCGTGTGTTCTTTGAGAAATTAAACCTAAGGAATCATGAAGGTGAAAATAACCAGACTGATAGTCCGTAGCTCCCTGTCATGTGTTATTAAAGTTGTTTTTTTTGTTGTTGAAAATTTTCTGAGGAAACTTTAGTTCACTACCCACCTCCCCACGCCCCAAAATAGTTGTGTTGGCACAGCTAAGGAGGTGCAGGGTACAACACACAGCTAGTAATTCCTTAAACTGTCGTTGCACTAAAAATGTAGGTGAAATATACCAGAGGAAGGGAGAAGCAGGGTAGAGACTAATCTGCATGGCGATGCTTTGTCTTGTGTAAGAACAATTTATGCCAGAGTATGTCAACTTTGTAGTTCGGATAGAATTTGTCCGTTCTTGAAAACTATTTTAAAAATAGTAAGACTTTGTAAAACACCATTTTTATGTTGCAAATAGACGTTGTGTTGATACATGTGAAGTGTCAAACACCTCCTTTATTTAATTATTCACTGATAATTATCATCTTTGAATACAAGCATTATAATGAAGTAAAAATACTGTTATGTAACTTGTAATGACCATTTAAAAATTTATTTTGTAGATTCCAACTTAAATCATTCCTTACAAACAACACCAGCACAGAAGAAAACTCCAAGTTCCTCTTCAAGACAAAAAGACAAAGTTAACAAAAGAAATGAACGGGGGGAAACTCCTTTACATATGGCGGCAATTAGAGGGGACGTTAAACAAGTTAAAGAACTAATCAGTTTAGGTGCAAATGTGAATGTAAAAGATTTTGCAGGTAAGTTGATACATACTTGCTTAACTGTATGAATTCAAAATTAATACTGAAGTTGTTAACAGGTTTAAGTTCACTTCATGCTATATGTAAATGAAAAAATGTAACTTAAAATTAATTGGAGGTTTTCAAATGTTTTTTTCCTGTTAGCAATGGTTGGGTTTAGACACTAGTACATGATATCTTATTTCATAGAATCATATCACAGAATGATTTGGGTTGGAAGGGACCTTAAACACCACCCAGTTCCAACCCCCCTGCCATGGGCAGGGACACCTCCCACCAGAGCAGGTTGCCCAAAGCCCCATCCAGCCTGGCCTTGAGCACCTCCAGGGATGGGGCATCCACAGCTTCTCTGGGCAGCCTGTGCCAGTGCCTCACCTCCCTCAGAGTGAAGAACTTCCTCCTAACCTCTAATCTAAATCTTCCCTCTTTGGTTTAAAGCCATTCCCCCTTGTCATGTCATTTCTGCCTGAGCAAAAAGTTACTCTCCATCTTTTTTATAAGCCCATTTAAAGTATTGAAAGGCTGCAGTGAGGTCATCCCAGAGCCTTCTCTTCTCCAGGCTGAACACCCCCAGCTCTCTCAGCCTTTCTTCATAGGAGAGGTGCTCCAGCCCTCTGATCATCTTTGTGGCCCTCCTCTGGACCCTCTCTAACAGCCCCACATCCTTCTTGTGCTGGGGGCCCCAAACCTGGACGCAGCACTCCAGGTGGGGCCTCACAGGGGCAGAGAAGAGGGAGGCAATCACCTTCCTCCACCTGCTGGCCACTCCTCTGGTGATGCAGCCCAGGATGCAGTTGGCCTTCTGGGCTGCAGGCACACTCTGCTGCCTCATGTCAAGATTTTTGTCCACCAGAACCCCCAAGTCCTTCTCTGCGGGGCTGCTGTCAGTGAGTTCTTCTCTCCGTCTGTGCTCATCTCTGGGATTGCCCCGACCCAGGTGCAGTACCTTGCACTTGGACTTGTTGAACCTCGCTAGGTTTGCATGGGCCTACTTGTCAAGCCTGTCCAGTTCCCTTTGGATGTCAGCCCTTCCTTCTGCTGTATCGACTGTACCAGTCAGCTTGGTGACTTCTGCAAACCTGCTGAGAGTGCACTTGATTCCATTCGTATGGCATGTTAACAACCGGAGATTTCAGCTGCGGCCAGGGCCTGCACATGCTTGCTGAACTTTGCACAATTATAGCATAACTGATGATGGGATTGTAGGCTATGTGAGGTAGCACTGTAATGTATATTGTCTTACTGGGATACCTAGTATGCCTAAAGCAGACAGATGTAGCTTATGCTTTGTCATACAGGCTTGCTAGATTAATACTAATTTTGGTAGTTGGTTTTGGTTTTGCCCACTCCCAGCCTGCTTACTTGGGGGTGAAGCGGGGAGAGAGGGAGAAGACCTTGACACTTCAAGCACTGCTCATCAGTAGCCAAAATGCTGGTGTGTTATCAACACAGTTTACCCACAAATGGAAGGCAGAGCACCATTTGGGCTGCTATGAAAGAAGTTAACTTTTTAACTTCATCCCAGGCAGACCCAGTACAGATACTTAACTGGTTTTAAAGGTGGATGGAAATATGAGGAGAACGGTTGAGAGCTGGTTTCAGGAATCGATTGGGAGCAAGTCATTAAAGGCCTCATTCAGAACTCTGGACGAGGTGTTTGGGATCAAATGAGATAATTTCCATTGGTAATCCAAAGTGAGAAGCAGAGGTGGCTGAGCTTCAAAATGCTGTGCAAAGGAAGAAGTCAAGAAGAGGGGGAGGATTTGAGAAGTGAGTCATGATTGGACAAAAAGTATGAATTTAGGATGCAATGAAGTTCAGAGAATTAGAGTTTTTTAGCTAAGAAGCTGGCAGAACTAAAGGAGGAGAAAATGAATTAGTAATGGAGGAAGTAACCCTGCTCGTGGGGTATCTGCCAGAACAATACTGCTGTGTGAGAACAAGAGTAAAGGAAACAGATGTTGAGAGCAAGCCAGGACTAGTGTTGGCAGGCTGGACGTTTTGATAGGATAGAAAGGCAAAGCAGTAAAACACAGGGAAGAATGAATTACAGAGAAAATTAAGTATGTCATTGTTAGGGGGAAGAAGGCAGGGATCAAAGGGCTGGGAGCAGAATAGTGTTTTCACTGTGGGTGACTGGGAAAGGGGCAGATGACAAGAAAATGGAAAGAAGAAGGTGGTAGCAAGGCAGTGCTGGAAGTGAATGACCCACGTGATGATGGGAGAAAAAAAATTAATTTACAAAGAATAGGAAGCGTTTTGCTACAGAGTAAGTTAGAAGTTATGGTGTTTTCTTTGTTGTTTTTGTGGGTTTTTTTTTTGCTGCTGCTGTCATTTTTTTTTTTATTTTTTAAACAAGTGGAATGTCAGAAGTTCAGTAAGAGATGAAGATGAGGAATTTCCTAGGTGAAGTATTGGATAAATCATGGGTTTCTGAATAGAGATACAAGACCATTGCTTATGAAATGTGGAGTACTACTGAGTAAACTCTTCCAGACTTGCACCAGTTATTTAAGACAGAAGTTGAATCTCTTTCCAGAGCTGGTCTTTGGAAAGTCATCAAAAATAGCCTGGAAGTTCAGGGTAGCTATGAAATGGGATGCATCAAGTTAGGAAGAGGAGATTGAGGTGTGAAATGTAATACGTGTGGGTTTGGGTTTGTCATCATCTTCACTTGAGGCTCTGCTGCAAACAAATGAGCAATGAACTTAAGATTATCAATGTGAAATCAAAATTGCTAAGAAGGACTAATATTCTAAGAAATATGTGGAGGAAGTTCCCTGCCGGTATTTGTTAACAGCTTGCTATCTTGACTAATAGTTGCTGAATGTTATTAGTGATACTTGGTACACGTTCAATGACTCTAAATGTACACCGGTTGTGGCAATTTCCACATTTCCCAATAGTATGATGGGTAATCTGTTTCTATATATAATGGTGTTATTCATATATACCTAATAATGCAATCAAATATGTAGTAGTAAAAGAATTTCTAACATATTTAGTCTGGGGATTTTATGCCAGGTTTTTCGTTTATTTGATTATTAATTTCTCTGTTCAGTGTAATCATGGTGAAATTTGTAACTTATTGCTGTGAAGGCCAGGGCTGGTAAAGCATGTGTTCCTTAAACGGATGGCATTACCTTCCTCTGAACCAGTGTTTGAATGTATATTGAAATGTTTCAAGGCCATAGATTGATAGCACAGGAGAAAACCAAACCAAAAAAAAACCACCGCCTTTGACCTTTCAAACTTACATTGACCGCTCTTTCTTATAGGTTGGACACCACTGCATGAAGCTTGCAATGTTGGTTACTATGATGTTGCTAAAGTCCTGATAGCAGCAGGAGCTGACGTGAACACGCAGGGCTTGGATGATGATACTCCGCTTCATGATTCTGCTAGTAGTGGGCATAGAAATGTGAGTGTGCTGTGAGAGCAGGGGAAGTATCTAAGTTGTTTGTAATACTCAGTCATTACAACAAATCCTAACTGTCCAGATTGGTCTCAAAGGGTTTTATAATTCTGCTTCTGCTGTTTTGGGGACATCTTAAATTTTTTTGCTTCGCTTTATTTCATCTTGCTCTTCACTCTAATGCTATTGCAAGATGTCTTGTACTAGTATCTGCTTCTTAAATATTTTAAATTTCACATTTCTTTTTAATAAATACACATTTTAATGAATTTTAAGACTTCACTCTATAGAATTCTCAATAAGAAAATGTCTCCAAACTCTCTCTCTCGTATAATATTTATATTATAAAATATAAGGACAGGATTAGAGAGCTTGGTAGGTGAGGAACCAGGTTAATTGTACAAAGAGATGCCAGAACAGAGAGAAAAATGTTAATATTGCTTTTCTTTATGATGATACTGTATCTGTGTCATCACAGACAACTTTCTTTAGTCTCCCCCATAAGCTCTTTCAACAAGCATATTGCATGCTTGGATTTTACGTTTTAATTGCTGAAGTCTTGCTTTGTGGTATCAACTTCATAGATAGGAGTTTGGAATTATGTGCCACATTATCTGCCTTTTTTGTCCAATGGAAGATTTTTATGCTGGTAAATTAATGTTGTGGAAAACCTAAAAGTTCTTTTATTTAATGCTGTAGATTGTGAAGTTGTTGCTTCGACATGGTGGAAATCCATTTCAAGCCAATAAGCACGGGGAGAGACCTGTTGATGTCGCTGAAACTGAAGAGTTGGAAATGCTATTGAAAAGAGAAGTGCCTATCTCTGATGATGAGGACAGTTGCTCAGGTAAAAGTAGACATTTCACTGCATACTTAAAGTGCATCAATTCATCTGAAGTTAGTTGTTTTTAATATTTTGCATAGTGTTAGCTAGGAAGAATTGCTCTAAGTAGCAAGTGCAATTTTTAAGGTTGTTTTCTACTTTAAGTTATAGAACTGATTTTCAAATTTTTCTATTGAATTGATTTCTCCAAAAATTTTTTTCTTATCTCCCATCTCTCTTCATTAATCCCTTTCCACCCTCCAAATCAACCCTACCTCAGAATGCTGTTTTTTTCAGAGAAAAAATATAGAGAAAATATCATATTTACTACAATACAAAGAGGTTCCTGAGAGGTCCCCTTGGGGAAAAACATCCCCCGAAGTCATTTCATATCCTCAGTGGAAGAATTGTAATCTAAGAGTTTTAAGGAGAAGGAAGAGAGAAGCAGCAACTGTTTTATAGGAAAAGGGTAAAGGCAGGGCACAGACAATCTGCAAAGAGTGATTAGAGATAAAGACAGGAGGAGGATGGCATGTACATACTTGAGATGGGGGGGGGGGAGGGAGTGAAAAATTGATAGCATGAACTAGTAATATATTCTGGATGCTGAAGATAATACAGAAAATATTAGGGACTTCAAGGTTCTATTTTATTGGTACTGTGTAGAATACAAAGCAGCTGAGAAGCTTCCTGGCAAGATGTATTTCTTAACCATTGCTTACTGGCATTTGGTCCACAGAGAATGCTACTGGAAATGAGGGGGAATTTTGCAGCAGAATGTATTTTTTTTCTTCTTTAAAATTTCTAATGCATTGAAACTGCTTCATTGTTTTCCTTTTCTCTTCTGTTGATTCTTATTTGGTATGTAAATTCTCTCATCCATAGTACTGAATATCACTGAATCCTCCTCCTTTTAAAAAAAAACAAATGGATAGATTCAGCTGGAGAGGCTTGGGACCTTATTTGGAAGGAGCAATACATCCAGAAATATTTCTAAAAGATTCTTGAGTTCTAAATTTTCATGTGATCAGTTGGTGATAATGCTGTGTACATTGTGTAAAATTTAACTTGAGGAACAGTTGAAAGGTTTATGCTCCTGACTTGCAAGTCAGGACGCCTAGGACATCATACTTGCTTCGCACTGAGCACTCATATAGCAGAGACCAGTTGCAGAGAATTATAGCATAGCCTACTTTAGGCTGTCTACATCATGTGTTTAAAGATTCATAAGGGAATTTCTTTACACCAGCAGCTCTTTGTCTTTTAAGAATTAAACTCATCTACTGTTGAAACAAGGTACTTTGACTTAAATAGTTCATGTGGAGGAGAATGTGGTTTAGCAGTTAGAGAGCATGAGTTGATGAATTCGTCTAAGAATGAATCATCACTGAAGGATGCCCTTGAGAAAAAGGTTTTGCAGGCACTGCACATAATAGATGAGGTTTGCTAAATTTAAAGAGTTGCTTGAATTAGATTAGGATATGAATGGTAATCAATGTCTTTATGTACCTGGGTGACACCTGTGAAGTGTGAGGAGCTAATGGGTTTCTCTCGATTTTGCTTAAAAAACCTAATTCTAGTAAGAAGGCGTATTATGTATTTTGAGGGTGTTTTCTTCTTTCAGTTATTTAGCACTGTGACTGTTAGCACTGTGACTGATGTCTTGTTTCACTACCCTTTTGTTCATATGATAGACCTCTTAGGGATACAAATGAAGGTTAAAGTAAGAGTAATGCTTTTATGAAACGCACAGAAACTCGTGAGCCTGACATGACTTCCATTGCTAAAAATTCTGTATGTCTATCACTCTGTCTTTAATCTTTTTTTTCATATTTGGAAAAATTCATAATCTTATAGAAAAAAACACTAAGAATCTTGCTTCATACAAAAAAGTTAATGGATTTAAGAGCATGTTTAAAGATACTTGAGGATATTGGTAGGAACAATGTGATATAAAATATTTGTATGTTTTGGTTTGTTTTCTGTGAGGATCAATTATGTGATAAGAACAGCAGCAATGCTGGTCACTTTTTTGAATAGACCATGTTCCTAATGATATTCTTTTTACATATTTTTCTATAAAATTTCCATTTTTGTCCTGAACTAAAGTAGAAAAATGTCCAATTAACATTCAGCTAATTTCTGTTTTTCTCAATCTAGAATCTGAAGAAGCTCCATCTGTAAATCCTTCCAGTGTAGAGGGGAACATTGATTCAGAAGTAGAGAAAGACTCTGTAGCCAACGAAAGCAAACAAATGGTCCCTAGTAAGGCACCACCTCCATCTGCTCATGATGAGTATGAGTTTAAAGATGATGATGAAGACGAAATGAAAAAAATGATTGATGACAGACATATTCTTAGAAAAGACGTAAGGAAAGAGGATGAAACTGAAGTTGAAAAGAACAGCTTATTTGTGAAACAAGAAAAAGTTGTCCTTTCAAAATCACTTAAAAACAAGAAACAGAAACCATCTAGAGTTTTGTATTCAAGTTCCGAAAGTTCAGATGAAGAAATACTTCAGGACAAGAAGATAGTCTCTCCTTGCTCCATTTCAGAGACATCAAATTCTGATGTAAGAGTGAAGAAGGAATATATTGTTACAAATGAACACAAACAAAAAGGCAAAGTTAAGAGGAAAGTAAAAAATCAGAGTAAAAATAAAGAGAATCAAGAACTAAAGCAAGAAAAAGAAAATGCTAGAGTAACAAACATAGCTGCTTCTGTCTTAGATTCTTTAGATAAAACTAGAGAGGAAGAAACTTTTAAGAAGTCTTTCAGCCCAAAAGAAGATTCTTCTTTACATCTATTTCATATTACTGCTGGCAAATCTCCTAAGCATCCCTGTGGATTAAGTGAAAAGCAAGCAACAGCATTAAAGCAAGAAAACACCAAAACTTGCTTATCACCAGGAGGCTCTGAAATAACATTGCAATCTGAATTAGTTCGGTATGATCACAACACTGATTCTGATTATCTAGTAGAAAGTTCTAGTGGCAAATCTTGCAAGCATAAAGAAAAAAGCAAGCATCATCAGAAAGATTTTCAGTTAGAATTTGGTGAAAAATCTAGTCCTAAAATTAAAGATGAAGATAATAGCCCAACATTTGAGAACTCAGAGTATACCCTGAGAAAGATTGACAAGGAAGGTAAAGCATTTAAAAAACATAAATTAAAGCACAAAGAAAAAGAAAAGGACAAGCACAAGAAGGAGCAGGATGGAGAAAAGGAAAAACATAAACACAAAGATAAAGAAGTCCAAAGAAGTATTGAGTTTGACAGAGAATTTTGGAAAGAGAACTTTTTCAAAAGTGATGAAACTGATGATATGTTGTTAAATATAGAACACGAATCTCTTTCTTCAGACAGAAAATCGAAGTTGGAAAAAGCTGTGGCAAAAGAAGACAAGTTAGTTAAGGAGAGACAGTTCCACAAGGAGAGAAATGCTAGAGAAGAAAGAGAGAAAGAGAAGAGCAAAAAGGAAAATGAGAGGTTTCTTAAGGATGAAAAAATAAAAGATACAAAAGAAGAGAAGGAAATTATGCTTGCAGATAAAGAAATGGAATTGTTCTGCCTAAGTGTTAAAGATGAGATGATCAGCATGCATTTAATAGAAAAAGAAACAGATACTGAAAAGCAAGAAAAGAATTTAAAGGAAAATAAAGAAAGGACTGAGAAGCGAACCTCAGCCAAAGAAAAAGATACTGAAAAGATGGAAAGAAAAAATGCAGAAAAAGAGAAAAAAGTAAAACACGAATACAAGACAGAGAAAGCAGAAGTAAATGAAAATGTAGAGAAAGGAAAGGAAAAGCCTAATTTACAGCATGCAGAAAGATGCCATAAGGAAAACGATAAAATTAAAAGCACAGCTACTCTTAAAAAAATTGATGACAAAGAAAAAAATAAAGAAAAGGCTGATAAGAAGCACGACAAAGAAAAAGTTGATAAAGAAAAACATTTGGCTGACAGCAAAGAAAAACACTGCATTGAAAGAAAAGTGAAACAGTCTGAAAAAGAATCTGAATATACTAAGTCAGAAAAAAATAGAACTAAAGACAAAGAAAAGGAATCTGAAAAAAAAGACAAATCCAAAGACAAAGAGAGCTCAGCAGTAGCAAACTCAAAACACATGCAAGAAGAAAGAAGATGTAGTATTACAGAAGGTAACAAAACAATGCATGACAAACTGTCATCTTTGAAAGAAAAACCAAAAGATGATTTGTTGAAAACTCCAGACGGTAGAGAGAAGGATAAAAAAGACAAAGACATAGACAGATACAAAGAGAGAGACAAACATAAAGATAAACTGCATCAAAGTAGTTTACATAAACTAAAACTTGAACATGAGAAACTTAAGCCTAAACCATCTCCTGCACCAAAGGATGCTCGGCCTAAGGAGAAAAGATTAGTCAATGATGATTTAATGCAAACTAGTTTTGAAAGAATGCTTAGCCTTAAAGATCTGGAAATAGAGCAGTGGCATAGAAAACATAAAGAAAAAATAAAACAGAAAGAGAAGGAACGCTTAAGAAACCGCACTTGTTTAGAACTCAACAAGATAAAAGAAAAACCAAAACAGTCATTAGCTGAAGTGAAAAACAAAGAACTGATTCGTTCGAAAAGCTCAGAGTTGCCAGATGTTTGCATGAAGGAAAAACAGCAGAAAGAAGCTACAAGTAGTAGGTCACAATCAGTAGATACGAGAAATGTAAATGTCATAAAGCCTTTGTTGGTTTTAGATAATTTAAATAAATCCCCCAAATCAGAAAGTGAAAAGATGGGCGTGAGCTCCAGATCGGTGTCCATGGTTTCAGTTGCGAGCTCTGAGGATTCTTGCCATACCACAGTAACTACTCCGAGGCCTGTAATTGAATATGATTCAGATGTCACGCTAGAAGGTTCTGAATCCCAAATGTCTTTTTCACAATCGCCATTTTTGGCAAGTGCCAAATCACCAGCCCTTCTTGAAAGAGAGACCGATGGTATTACAGAGCTGCCAGATCGGATTAAGCCGCCTTTCGCAAACAGGCTCCCGCCAGCCTACATTAGATCGGCGTCTGTTGAAGATGTCAAACTGGTTTTAAATGAGTGTAGACCTGTCGTAGAGGTTCGAAGATGCAGCATGCCTGCTGCTGTTTCTGAACACAGCAAACAGCCTCGAATGTCAGAAGAAAATAACCAGAACGCTCAACCGTCACTTCAGACATACGCTAGCACTTCTCCTAAACCAGAACTACCATGTAGCATGCCCGAAAGAGACTTTCAAAGCAGTATGTCTGGTTTGCAGTCATCTCCAGCTGGAATTGCTAGCAACAAGCAGGTAACAATGGGTACGAGTACCATTAAAAATGTTGTTCAGATGAGCCCTTCAGAAGAACGCAATACACATTTAGAGCCATGTAGTCAAAGTGGTGTGACTCAGCAAACCAAACCGTGGGATGTGCCTTTTGACAGACTTAATTCATTAAACAACGAGTATAACAGCTCAGGTTACGGTGTTTCAGAGCAAGATACTAATAATGTTATAGCAATGCACAGTTCTGAAAACAGGACTTTAAAAGAACAAAAAGTATCTGAATTTTTGCCTCAGCATGCTGAAATCAAGGGAAATTCCAGTTCTCAAGAATCTGCATCATTTTTTCCTTCACAATCGCCTTGTTCTTTACCTATTCAGCCACTCCCAGATATGTCTAAACACATTTCTTTACCAGGCAATAGCAGTCAAGATTCATTATTTGTACAACAACAAACTCTAGTTCAAGCTGCGTCTTCCGCTTTGAGTACAGATGCTAGTAGCACCAGAGAGATGGAAAACAGTTTCTTCCCTTCAAACAGTAAGAAGCCTGATGCACCTATTGCTGTATATTCTGAGAGCTCTGTGAAGGCTACTTCACAGAGCTGTGAAAGGGTGAATGATTTACCTGTGGTATTGTTAGAAAAAGATATTCCTGAATGTGATGGCAGTTCACAATTAAATGTAAATTTGCATGCATTCAGTAAAGTTGTTTGCAAGAATGCTCAGATTGAAGCGGATGGTAACACAGCAGATGTTGCAGACATTAGAAATGAAAAAGGACAGCAAGAAAATTTGGTTTCAGTACATGTTGTTAACAATAAAACTGACACTGATCTCTGTGAACTAAGTTCAGGAATGTCAGGAATTGTGAATGAATCAGCTAATAAAAAACCCTGCACTGAGGACAGAGATGATGTGTTGACAGATGATCCACCACAGTACCCTTTATCCAACTTGGAAAATAGTTCACAACAGATTATACAGGAAGAGGTGCATAAATACAGCCAAATAGTTAAACTAGAAGAAGAAATTGCTGAGGATCAGAAGGTGGAACAGCAAGAAGTACCTCAAAGAATTACGAGAAATAGAGCAAATTTGCTTGCAAACCAGGGCAAGCAGAATCCTGTCGGCTGCATGCAGACATTAGAAAAAGAGACTGAATCATCAGCATCTCTGAAAGGAAGGATTAGATTAACTGAAGATGATGATGCTCAGGTACATCATCCACGTAAAAGAAAGGTGTCTCGTGTGCCTCAGCCTGTGCAAGTGAACCCTTCTTTACTGCAAGCTAAAGAGAAAACCCAGCAGTCGCTGGCAGCTATTGTTGATTCTTTGAAACTTGAAGAGATTCAGCCATACAGTTCTGAGAGAGCAAATCCGTATTTTGAGTACTTGCACATAAGAAAAAAGATAGAAGAGAAGCGTAAATTACTGTGCAGTGTTATTCCTCAGGCACCTCAATATTATGATGAATACGTGACCTTCAATGGATCATATCTACTGGACGGCAATCCCTTGAGCAAGATATGCATTCCGACTGTAAGTAACATGGTCTTTAATTATGCAGTGCAAGGAAAGGCATGTTTTGGTTTTATTTCTGTAACTTGCATGTTTTTCCTAACTTGCTTCTGAATACTTGTGCTGAAAATAAGTTGAAATATGTCAAATTAACATCAACTAGTGATGTCATATTTAAAAGCCCCATTTGGTGGAAATAAAAACAGTAGTCAAAGTCGTTACAATTCAAACCATCATGTATGAAATCTGTAAGAGGCAAACAAATATATTTCTAAGTGTTTAGTACTGTAGAAGCTGCCATTTTAAAAGTGAGTTGTAAAGTCAGTTGTTTAGAGCTTCTCCAAATTTCTGCTGGAAATAATCTGGTTAAAACTAATTATTCAAAGTTTGTTTTTTTTTTTGTTTGGAGAGGGGGTGGAAGTGCAGTGCTTCAAGATATTAAGCCCATTACCAAAGTTTTAAGTAGGAGAGTGCCTGTTAGCTCTTGCTGTTTCTCCTGAATACTTGTGAAAGCAGCAAACGTAATAGGCCGTGCCCCAGCTTTTGTTATCCATTAACTTAAAGTGTTCTGAATTTTGCTTAATGTGAAGTTCTTTTCCTTCCCAGTGAAGACCATCCATAGTTCAGGGCCACTTGTTTAGTTCTAAGCCCTCCATGGTTCTGGCATGGGCGTATTCCTTATGACAGCTGTGAAAGAGGCCTGTAATTTGGGACTCCTGTGTGCAAGGCAGCACAGAATTGCTTCAAGTGCAGTTAATATCCCTGTTTGCTGTGGAGATGCCCTTCAAGGTATCTGACAATAACATGGAACTGCTGGGCTCTACTTTGAAGTCAGCATAATCCTGGTAGTGTTTGACTCGAACTTCCTTTCTTTGCTCCTCAGCAGACCTGATACTGCGTGTGGTGTTGTAGGTGGGGGGAAGAGGAAGGACCCAACACATTGTGCATTGAGGGTTTTTTGCTAGCCGCCTCTGAGTATTGTTACTCCTGGGAAAAGAAAGAGGTTTTCTAGTTTTCCATCTATTATCTGATGCTCTTTAACTGACTGGGTGCCCACACTTGTCTAGTTCTGAGGTAAAGCATACTAGCTTAAACCCATTTGAATGGTTTAAGTTGACACACTTAATAGCTGAAACAGGCTGAGACCATGTATTTGATTTCCCAGAATAGTTTGGCTGCCATACAGTAGCTTGATAATGTCCGAATTCAGTAGTATTTGATTGTATGTCCATTACTTACGGTGTGTCAAGTTAAGGGGAATTCTGAGTTCAGGAGGAATGAGGAGAATATCGTTACCCTCTAATGGCAAAAATGCCTGAACTGTTTATGTATATGAGATCTCATATGCACAATTGAAGCATCCAGCCTTCAGTCTCTGTATTTCGGAATGGCCTAGTTACTATGTTGATTCAGTGAAGATAACTTGCTCCTACTTGAGGTGCTGTATAGCTTTTTCCAATTGAGTTGAAGATTATTTCTGACTAAGCAATGAACACAAATTTAATACATAAAAGTAAATTTTAAAGTATGCTCTTGCTTCATTCCAGAGGTAGTCATAATTCCCATGTAAGCTTTCTCCTCTCATTTTGTCCGCTGTGCCCTCCATCTTCCTGAGAGAGTATGTACGTACTCTAATGCTGAGTTCTGTCTCATCTGATGGTGACCACAGTTCTTCGAAATTAGGAAACTCATTATAATCTGATGAAAGATGTGGGTAAGATGACCGTTTTACTTGGTCTGTAAGCGAACTAGAATGTATTGTGAGCTTTGCTACAACGTACCAGACCTTCCTTGGCCTAGAAAACTCTCTTAAGTAGCTGTTGCAGCTTCAGGAGCGTATCTTTATCACCAGAGGCAAAGATTTATTTTTTTATAGCGTGTACTTGACTAGCAGCTGCTGTTTGCAAGCTACAACTTAGTGTTCTGGCATCAAACTTCAGTGGTTAATTTGGGATAATTGTAAAGTGAAGAAATGTAGCTTACATTTTTCCATGACCCATCTTTTACCTGGGCAACAGAGCTCATTTCCCTGTCATAAATGGCACTAGAAGAAAGGGAGGGTGATGACTTGGTATTTAAGAACAACCTCGTTCTTCCTTCCTGTCTCTTGATGTGTGTAATAGGGATTCTGTAGTTCATGAGGATAAACTTAAGTGGTTGTGTAGCCCAATTTCTTGGGTAAGTTATGTCCAGTAAATATCAGAGATGAACACATGCTCCCCATTCTCATGGCTTCTAATTACTTTTAAAAGGCTTTTTCTTTTTAACAGGTTGACAAAAATGTGATTTGCATACTTGAAGGACTGCAGTTACTGACTTTTATCTGATTTAGATTTCTGGGTTGTTTCTTCCCTTCAAGCATTAAGAACAGGTGAAGCTTTTTACTTCCTGCTGTTCAAAACATAAGGAAAAAATGCTGAAGATACTTTAAGCATTTTAATTTTGTTTCATCATCTAAATGCTTCTTTTGTTGAATTGCTGTCACTTGTATAAATAGACATTTTTGATTAAAATGTCTTTTCATTTGGCCCCAGAACTGGACCCCGCACCCCAGGTGTGGCCTCACCAGTACTGCTGGCAGTACTTTTCCTGATGCAGCCCAGGACACCTCTAGCCTTCTTAGCAGCAAGGGTGGTGTACTAGCTCACACTCAACTTGGTGTCTACCAGGACTCCCAGGTCCTTTTTGGTCAGGCTGCTTCCCAGCTGGGTGCCCCAGCACGTGCTAGCGCCTGGGGTTGTGCCTCTCCAGGTGCAGGACTTGGCTCTTCCCCTTGTTGCTCCTCATGAGGTTGTGGCCTGCCCATTTCTCCATCCTGTCCAGGTCCCTCTGGATGGCTGCACAACCCACTGGTGTATCAGCCACTCCTCACAGTTTTGAGTCATCCGCACGTGTTATTATGCATTATATGCATAGTGTAATGTGCAACAGTAAAATGACCCTTCTGTTGGGATTTTTGTTATATTTTTCCTTAGGTGATTCTTTGTTAACCTGATTTTTGCCTCACTCATACACAGACTACAGGAAGGTAGATATTTTTTCTTAAAGTATTACTGTATTTTAGGTATCCCTGTATGATTATCTACGTGAAGACAATGTATTTAGCCCTGAGACTCTGAATAGTTTGTGTAACGTGCTGTTCTCTGCGTTGGAATTTTAATGATACGCCATTGTTTATCTGATGAACTTCAAACATCCTGTAGGTGGGAACCAGGAGATGGTGTGTTCAAGTTTGATTTCCACTACCTTGTTTATATACTGTAATTTATGACCCATATCACCTAAGGCTGTAATGATAGTCACATGTGAATTGTGGCTTCCCTCTTACCAGTGCAAATATGATGTATAAGATAGGTGATATCGGGTTAGTTCTAAACAGAAGGAAACAAATCTGAATCTTCTAAGACTAAATTTAAATCGTACTCAGCTATGTTGCCCTATGTCAGTGTGTTCGGTGGGGTTCAGTCACCTTTATCTGTACTGCCTCCCAAGAAGAGGTGCCAAGGTTATTCATTTCCAGCTTTCCCTGGCTATCTAGCAGATATGTTTCTAATAAAAGGGATTCTGTCCAGTCTCCCTGGCATTGCTGTAGAAACTTAAGTGGTAAAAGCTAATTTTAGTGATGTTACCAGAAGCTTGCTTCCTAAATAAATGAAATGTAACAGCAAAAGAGCAGGCCAGTTGGCAAGGAGAGAGAGAGATGGAGAGGGATGTATGCAAATAATCTTGGAAATTTTGTGTTTGCGTTAATCTGCTAGCCGAAGTGCTGCTCTTTCTTGTAGCAGCCACAAATGAGAACTGAAGGTTTACAGAGTGAAGAGTTGGTATTCCTGTGGCAGTCGTTACGAAGGATGCAAAGCATGCAAGAAACTTCCGTAATTTACTTTCATGTGTTGAAGGTGTTGCAGATATGTCTTGATCCCTAGCTGCTACCAGACAAAACCATTCAGGTGGCTGCATGCTAGTGCTGTGGAGCAAAGAGGTGAAGGGCTGGATGCTGTCCAGATTCTCTTGGTAGTTGCTCCGCCTAGGATTAGAGAACGTGTGAGAAGGCAGGGGTCATCTCTCCACCTGTGTTCTGTATGGGGCCTGGGCCCCTTAAGAAACTAGTCCGATAATTTACTTGGGTTATACAAGAAACTGAGGTCACTTTTTCCTTGTGGCATCCTGTTTCATGCTCTGTTCTTGCAGTGCCAACATATGTGGTCATCTTTTCCCTCCACACTTCTTGTTGTCTTCTTACTAGCGGTGTCTCTGAGCAGAGGATCAGTGAGACTCCTCTGGCTGTCCTCAGGTTCCCTTGAAACCTTTTACTTCAGTTTCATTTGAGGCCAGAAAGTTCATTATCCTTTGTCCAAATCCAGCGTCAGTTCACAATCTGGGATTTCCAGTAGGTGGTGTCAGACTACTGGAATTCAGATTGCAGAATGGGGGAATCTGAGGCTTTCTTCCAGTCTTTCCAAGAAGAGGGGGGGAGAAATTATTTGGAGGGATTACAGGAAACAAATTCGGTCCTGTACTAAGCGTTATGTTTTGGAAGACAGAGTAAGGCTTACTGGAGTCAAGTGTTTATAAATTTATCCAGAGGCTGTAGTAATCTCTGGGATCGTAAACATCTCTTGTCGCTTTTCGTACTGCTAGTAGTATTTGCAGAGAGTTGCTGTGAGAGTGTTTGGGGTTCGACCTTCGTTGGAAGGCTACAATTATTGCAATTTAGAAGCCCTCAACCTGGTGGCATGGTTCTTCTAGCATGGTTGGATCTCTAGAACGTACATTTATTCCTACAAGGAAATAAAACTTCAATTTTGAAACACAATCAAGGCATGGTTAATCAACATCCGGAGTTGCGAAAGAAATCTGTCAGCGAGAGCTGAACTTCAGTGCTTTCAGTGCCTTTTGATTTACAGTTTTAGGGTGCCACCTGCTGCTTGAAATGACTTTATTGTGCCATGGCTTTTAGTGAGACCGGCTACTGAAAACTTGCTGGCTACTAGGTGGCATGAAACTTCCATTTTCTTTTAAAATATTGGTTAGAAAATATATATGTTGCCAATCAGTAATCTAATAAAACAGTTCTGGGATCTGAAAAAAACACTTTAATAAAGACTTGTGCAATAGCAGCTTCACAGAGGCAGAGTTTTCTTATATGTTTAAATAAAGTGCATACAAATTCACTGTCTAAATAATACCGTCCTTTCCAGTTATCTTCTACAATTTTGCAAAATTACATGGTATGTGAATTTAAAAGAAAAACATTTGGTAATACAATTTTAAATTGTTCAGATGATATGGATGCTTGTCAACTCTGAAATTTTTGTTTCTGGATAAATTAGCTGCATAAAATCAACTTTTATAGACGGATTGTTTATCTTGCTTGTGCTATGCGCTTTTCTGTTAAAAAGAGAGCTTTCTGAGAGATTTTTCATTTTTAGTACTATTAGCTAGATATGGTATAATTATGAGCATCTTGTGTTATTTTACTGAAAAAAATAAGGCAGCAATGTTATACTGTGCCATGAATACGAAGTTTCCAGGCAAATCTGGACTGCAAAATACCTCACGCTGATTTCAATCATATTGAAATCCACAGTAATTGAGACAGATGATTGCCATAGGTGTGTTTTTTGTGTGTGCATATGTTTTGTTTTGTTCTTGTGTTTTTTTTAAACACCCGATGACTTGCATAATAAAACGGCATGTGCCATAATCTCAGTGTTTTGAGAGCTAAAGAGTTTTCATTAAGAGAGAAGTGAAGTGTGTGTTGTTCAGAAGTTTGAAACATGGAGTTGCATGTAATTTTACACTACGTAATGACCTGAAGAATACACCACAATTAGTTAACCAATGTGTTCTTTAATTCCAAAAACCTTGGTTAACTTCCAGCTGGGGGGAAAAATAGTCCTGAAATAATCTTCCAAATAATAAATCACTTTGTTACTGGAGAGTATAGATGCAAGATTGACACTCATAACACAACATGTAATGTAACTAGTAACATCCATGTTTTCATGATGTATTTCTTATTTTTTAACAGTTGAGGGATCTGCATTGTAGAACAAAAATACTTATGTCTGTGTCTATGTGTTACTATAGGTACAAAGCTGAGTATAATACCTCTAGGTATGTATTCCAGCTCTGGTTTCTGGTTATCTGTTATACCTGTTGTTTACTATAACAGACTCAAAAAATGTGAAATGTTTTGAATATAGCCAGTCAGTAACAGCATAGATAGCTCTCACTCACACAAGTCGATTTTTTTAGGATTCAACTTTTGAAAACAAAAACAAAACAATCTTACTTGAATTACTGAAGGGAGAAAACATTTTTCAAGCCAATGCCTAGGGATGTAATGTACTTCTTGTGCTTGCTTGTGCTCTGCCTGATATTAAGGTTAGGAATACAGTTGGTTATCTTTTGTGCCATGTAAAGTGCAAATGATACTGTTATAGATATGCCCGGTATTTTTTTAAGGCAATCTTTATTCTTCTTTCATTTGGCTGGGCAGTTTTTAACTTTTTTTTTTTTCAAATTGAACAATGGTACTTTAAAAAGTCTTTAAAATTGAAATAAAGTTGTATGTTGCATATCTTCTAATGTACAGGTCTTTTAAAGAAAGGTTACATGCTTACGGTGATAGGTTAAAAGCATTCAGTGGTTTGAAATGCCATTTCAGGCAGGTTCACTAACTTCATGGTAAAGAAACCTTAAAACCTTTTATTGCAAATGGATTGATGTCATATAATTAATGGCATGTACAAAACTCATATTTTCCCCTTTAAAAAAAAAAACAACTAACCTCGTGTTTTTTTAGTAAATGCTCAAGTCCTACAGGCAATGTTAAACATATATTAAATATATATTCACTGTACTATTTATGAATCTTTTTCCGTAGATTACACCTCCTCCCTCACTATCGGACCCTCTTAAGGAACTGTTTAAACAACAGGAGGTTGTAAGGATGAAACTACGCTTACAGCACAGTATTGAAAGGGTAAGAATAAAGTAGGTTCTTTTATTTTCCAACCTCAGGGTTTTTCTTTTCAGTGGATACAGTGTTTTGCTCAATTTAACAATGTTTTAGAACTAAACTGCCTTCTAACCAAATCTGTGAATCGGAGCAACTTGTAAATACATAAATAAATAAAACTAATTCAGTATTATGTGATAGTTTGGACAACTGTTACCAGAATACTCAAGTCAGTAAGACAGCAGCTCTTTCCTCTTTACTGCTCTAAGATGTGTCTCAGATTTTTCCCTAGGGGCAGCAGGGAGGGGGAAGAAGTGGAGTAGCCGCTAGTTGTGAAGGCTAATAATCATCGTAGACTTTAGAACCAAAGTCACTCAGTTAAAAGAATTTAAGCAACAGTAAATTCTGTATTAGTTAGAATCATAGAGTCATAGGATGGTTTGGGTTGGAAGAGACCTTAAACACCACCCAGTTCCAACCCCCTCCATGGGCAGGGACACCTCCCAGCAGACCAGGTTGCCTAAAACCCTATCTAGCCTTGAACATCCCTTGAACACCTCCAGGGATGGGGCATCCACAGCTTGTCTGGGCAGCCTGTGCCAGTGCCTCACCTCCCTCTGAGTGAAGAATTTCTTCCAAATACCTAATCTAAACCTGCCCTCTTTTAATTTAAAGCCTTTCCCCCTTGTCCTATCACTCCACTCCCTGACAGAGCCTCCACAGCTTTCCTGTAGGCCCCCTTTAGGTACTGCAAGGCCTCTATAAGGTCTGCCTGGAGCTGGAGCCTTCTCTTCTCCAGGCTGAACAACCCCAACCGCAACTCCTTCAGCCTGTCTTTGTAGAAGAGGTGCTCCAGTCCTCTGGAGGTGGAGCAATTCTCCTCGAAGTTCTGACTAAAACACTGTTTGCAATATTCTGCTTCCAAAAACTGTCTAAAATTATTTTAGAACACCATGTGTAGGCTTCTCTGAATTTGAACACACAAATTGAGACAATATCCCTAGTTAAAGAACATTCTTCATCCTAGGTTTAGATGTCTGGTCAGTATTGTGGACCACACTGCTTGTGGACACAGGCAGGGCCCCTTTTTCATGCAGACTGTGTGTTAAGGGTTTCCACACAGTTTACACAAGCAGCTGGCTCATTAAAACACAATGTAGTGGTTTTTGATTATGATAATTTTAATGTGGATTACCAAACCAGTCAAGGGAGGAGGTTCTACTTGAATTTGGTATTACAGTGTAAAGCTAGGTAAAAAATAATAAATGCAAAGAATGTAAATATGGTTCAAGTTCTGACTTGACTTCTGAAAAGAAATAGTTGTGACCAGATGAAGGAAAGGTGCTGTTTTCTGGGCTTTTTTTTTTAATCCACAGTATTTTCTTTTGATAAAAAAATAGAGCCATTATGTTGCAGAGCAGTAAATAAATAAATGTGTAAATTCCTTTGTCTTAAATACAAAATATTTTATTTTGCTCAAACAGACTGTTCTTCAAATAGAATCCAATTTCTATACAGCTGTAAGTCAAGATAGGCCGAGACACGTATTCTTTCCTGAACTAAGAAAAGAAACTTTGTCTAGCTATGAATTTATGGAGTTCTGCATGTTGTTCTATTAATTAAAACCAACAACAACAAAATAAAATAAAAAATCTGCAAACGATACTGCTTGGCCTTTGTACCTGACTTGACAAGTATGTGTAAAATTCTTCATACAGTCGAGATTTGCAAACCTATATCCCAGTCCTGTGCCTCAGCCTTCATCAACTACAACTTGCTTCATCAGCACTGAGTGGAAAATCTGGGCATAGCATTCACCCAGCAGTGGGGGAGGAGGGAATGTTTTCAGTTCTGAGATGCAGGGAACATTCTTTGCATCAGTAAACTGGAATTTTGGAGTTGATTGGATTAAAAAGTTACCCCTTTCCCTGTCAGTCCATTTCTCACATCTCTCAGAAGTGTAAGCCTTAAAGAGAAATGTTTAAATGCATAGACATTTTTATGAATCAAACTGAAATACTTATATGGTAATACATTTAATAATAATTTATTTCTATGGTTTTTCAATCAGGAAAAGCTTATTGTTTCTAATGAGCAAGAAGTTCTACGCGTTCATTATCGAGCAGCAAGAACTCTAGCTAACCAAACACTACCATTCAGTGCCTGCACTGTTCTGCTGGATGCCGAGGTGTATAATGTGCCTCTGGATGCTCAGGTAAAGACACACTTCAGATTTTCAAACAAAAAATCTTTCTAGCCTGACTCAAAATGAGCGTTTGGAGAGAATTCTGTTCCCATACTGAAGTTGTCATTGATTTGCTTGGGATCAAGACTTTGCATGTTGTAGGTTATTTTGATGAGGCCTCATATTGCACACCACGTCAGGCGTGCAATAACAAGAGGGCACAGGTATGTACGCTGTTCTTCTTGGTTTTCTGCTTTGTACTGTGTCTGTTTTTCTTTCACCTCCAGAAATGATGTGAAAGGTAAAATAGGAACATGACTGCTGGTTTTTTTGTTGTTGTTGTTTTTTTATGAAGTCAAATTTAAATTGCAAATAGAACCTATTTTGGAAGCTCACAAATACATCTTAAGCAAAACAACAAAATGTCAGAAAATAAGATTACTGCATCCCAGTTCTGTGGACTAGTGACAAAAGCAATGTGTGAGACTGGTTTGAAAGATCTGGAAATGTTTTGTGGAGACGCTCGTGTAAGGTTTTCTTCTTCTTTGTAAGGCAGGTGTTAGAACTGTTCTATGTGGGAAAAAAAAAAAAAAAGACCAAAGACCAACAGTGAAATGGTGAACACTACAAGATAAAAGTAGGGTTTTTTCAAAATCACCTCAAGCTCCATACTACATGCTCCATGTTGTTTTCATGTTCAATGTTAGTATTTAGTTTCTGGTTAAACAATAAGATGAGCCGTATACTTTTAATCTACATATCTTGTATGGGCTACCACTCAGAAGTTTGCCACAGCCATGTCTCTAAGAGAATATGATTTCATGGTGTCAGTATTTTGTGAATGGTTCTACTAACAGGAGTGGAAACTGCATTCAGTACCTGTTTTGGTGACTGAGAAGCACGTAATGCAAGGAAGAAATTGGCTTTTACAGATGTAATAAAAGTTTTGATGTACTGAATGGTGGGTATTTTTAAATGAAACACCTACACTTCTGACATGTGGAATTTTACTTGAGAACTGGAACCCCTTACACATTTATTACAGGTTTCAACGTTTCCTCAATCTGTGTCATTACATTTTTTCCATCTTTAAAAAACGAGCTGTGGTCAAGAAGGTGATTCAGCAGAAAATACCAGTTTTATGGAGGCTGTATTTTTCTCCCATTTTAAGCCTTATACTGACAAATTTTTAAGTCATCATCTTCAAAAGAGAATTTTCTCTTTTCCTAACAGTCAAAATATAGTGATTGTTAGTTCTGAAGTTCAGAATAATTTTTTTGCCCCAGTTCAGAGGCTATTACTGTTAGTGCTTAGAATTTGAGATGCATTTGAGTTCTACATATACCTGCATTTTTTATTATTAACATTTCCCAATTGATTTTAAATACAACAATTCTATATTTGAATTATGTAAGACAAAAGGGATCTTTATAGGGGGAGTAGTAGTAGTAAAATGCCTCTCTTTACCTCCGTGCTAATTTTTCTTAGAAAATGAAATAATTCATTTGCACATAATGTTCACCAAAGTATTAAATATATTTTTAATTATCATTGAAGACAAAGTGTGAAACTGCCGGCTTGAAATCGATGTGTTAATTCAAATCTTCACGGGAAGAATATAAACAGATAAGGAATCATTCCCTTGTAATTCATTCTGATGTTTTCCTGCTATCCTTCTAGAAACTCTTTTGTTCCACGATGAAGAAACATTTTCTAAATCAACTTTTATTTGAGCAAATAGTTGGGAAACATTTGTAAGCAAAGATCTGGTTTATTTCGTAGGAACATGACTGTCTGGGAGCTGTGTCTGTGGGATTTCTTGGTGTTTCAGGGCTTGCCTTTACAGCTGCTAATCTCATGCAGACCTTGAGAACTGTTCCTTGTAGTCATACGCGCCAGACCGAAGATGGGGGAGGAAAAAGTCCAAGTTTGTGGAGAACAGACTGTTAGCTGGGTACAGCTCACCTGAACACCTACAGTTTGGGACCACAAGACCAGTGTTGCTAATGGCTCTTTCTGTTCTAGTCAGCTTTCCCTTGAGGAACGTCTGAAATCTCAGACAGCTGTTTTCTGGAGATCTGTGTCTGCATTTTTTCCCCTGTTCTTGCCCATTACTGCAGTTCGTGTACTCTTGCAAAAGAGGTGGCTTTCTTTTCTAAAAATGTAACAGGAGCTTGTGCTATTTAGTGATTATTATTTAAATGTTAAATTGACATAGTCTGGCTTTAGGACTAGCTATGCAGTATCTAGTTTCTTACAAAGGATGAATGTGATATTCCAGATTCTTAAGAAATAGTTTATTAAAAAGTATCAAGAGATTTCATTGGGCAGGACAAATAAGACATTTTTTAATCCCATTTTGTAGATTTCTGTGGTAACTTTTGGTTTTAAATTGCTTTTGAATACTTGTGCAGCCAGTTAAGTCAGATTGCTCAAGTTTTCCTTGAATAATGTTTTGTTTTTCCCCTAGGGGACATTCATTTAATTTGTTACTGAATTTTCAAAGTAACAAAAAGAGATAGCAATTTTTGTGGAAGATCTGCCTTGTACTGATTAAGACTTTAAGGCATAAATCTTGAAGCCTCCTGCTCTAATTTTAAAAATAGAGGAAAGCTTTAGCTTGGAGGAATCTGGGAATAACCATTTTTAGTGAGTAGCTGGCTCACAGTGAGAGTGGTGGTCAACGTATTTGCTCTCACATACATACGAACCTTGATTCACTGACTCGGAGTTTATTCTTCCATCTGAAGCATTGTTTATGAAGCTCCCACAAAGTATGCTTTCATGTTTTTAAACCATGTCTAAGATGAATTGTCAAATACCTTACCATTTGTTTTTGTTTGTTTTTTTTGGCAGGCTGATGACAGCAAAACATCAGTGAGGGATCGATTCAATGCAAGACAGTTTATGTCGTGGTTACAGGACGTTGACGATAAGTTTGACAAATTAAAGGTATACATCTTCATCTCTCCATATCTTTAGGGGAAAAAAGTGCTTCTAATGTCACTACAAACTACAAAGATGAGATGAATAAATATATTAAGAAACCATAGATTTGTATGCAATATTGTAAGTTATTGTAAATATGTTAAGGGCAACATGAATGAAAGTTTAGTAATATTAAAAAAAAAAAAAAAAAAACACTTTGTTGCCATATAATTTAATGGAATAATCTGTGACTTCTTAAATATGTAGTGGGGCAGTTATTGCCACCAAAGAGGCTCCTGGATCTCTTTTCTGTTCTTAATATTTTTGTTGCAATATGGTGTTTTTTTTCAAATACTGAAATAACTTCTTTCTAACTTCAAAATAGACGTGCCTTTTGATGAGGCAGCAGCATGAAGCAGCAGCTTTAAATGCAGTACAAAGACTGGAGTGGCAGCTTAAACTGCAAGAACTTGATCCTGCTACTTACAAATCTATCAGCATTTATGAAATTCAAGAGTTTTATGTTCCTCTTGTTGATGTTAATGACGACTTTGAATTGACACCAATATGACAACTAGTATCTTCTGGCTCTTCCCATGGAAAACTAGAGACTGAGGTGCAGTGATACACAAGGTTTTGTTTGTTTGTTTAAGACAGGGCACTTAATTCTGTGGAATACTGCCTTTCTTAATAATTCAGGTATTCCTTCAGAAAAACGTTGTGTGGGGTCTTGTTCGCAATACAGAAGATGGATGCTAATTTTGAAATCAGTTTCCCAGTAAATACCATTATCTGTATTTTAAAAATGCTTACAGCTTTAGAGCTTATTGCTGAAAAAGATGATGAAACATGGTGAGTTAACAGCGCTGGAAGCTGTTAATAACAAAAACAGCCACCAAAAAAAGAATGATACCTAAAATCTGCTATAAAGCTTTGTATAATGAAATTTCAGTAACAGTTGAACTCCCACAGAAAAAAGATGAAAAAGCCTGTGGAAGACAATATATGACTTGAAGGAAAATAGTCTATTAATCTTATTATATTTTGTAAATTACTGTACAGTTTTCTTTTTGGAAAAAAAAGATGTAATATTGTCTTCATTTTTAAATAATTTATTTTATACATATTGTGCAAATGTAAATAGTCTTGTAATTAATGTTCAAACCTGTATAAAATAGATATTTTAACTGTAAAACTGTTTTTGTCTAATGTTTTATTGGACCAAAGTTGTTGTTTTTATTAAGTGTAGTGTGTACCTGGTTGGCAGTTCTTTTTAATATGGCATGTGTTTGAGTTGAGCTGATTGTTTCATCACCATAACTGTAAAAGAATTGAAACTGAACTGTATTGCATGCTTCACAGAACTCGTAACTCCTTTACTTCAATAACTGATACCTAAACAACTGTAGCATTTACAAAAAACATATTTCATATTAGTCTGCTGTTGTAATGCCATACCTATGACTTACTATACTGAAAATATTTTTGTGTAAAACAAAAACAACAAAAACACGACAAAAAAAAATCTCTTATATGGTGGTCTCGTAATAGAGCCTATTTTTTCCAACAAAATGCCTTTGAATGAAAATTCTTAAATTGTATATTGTCTATTTTAATAATCTATGGAAGGATATGTAAATATTTGTAAATACAATGTTTAATAAATTTTATTGGTCATGTTACTAGTTGGAATTTCTTCGTAATATTGTAACATTGGATTATTATAAAATTTCATCATTCCAGTTATAGGATGTATCTAGGGAGGCTCAACCAAAAACAAAATCTTATGCTTTTTTTTTTAATCCTTAGAACCGTGAGTAGTTAGTTAATTATTTACTACAAGAAGGTTAAAGATATTCATGAAAAAGATTTGTTACAGTCTAGTCCATAAATTATTCAAGAATGCTTGGGATATGGTGTCTGTGAAATTCATTTTGAAAGAAATGGGGCTTATGCAAGAGAGGCGGTTACCTGGAAAAGAGATTACGGTACTTGGTTTGAACTGATTTTTAAATACCAGGTGAAAGAGTACTTACTCCTCCTGTCTGTGTGAATGCCCAGGTACCTTTGTTGTGATGGAGAGCAAACGGAGCATTGAATGAGAGACTATGCAGGCAGCAGACTCCTTCCTGTATGCACATCGGTGCCAGTTCAAGTCAAGAATAAAGTAACAGTAACTCAAGCACAGTAAAACTGGATTAAGCGTACATTCATATGTAATTCCTGCCCTGTACCTATTTTTCCCCTGACTTTTAATTTGCTAGGTATTGGAGGAAGGAGTTGTTTGTGCTTTTATATGGGACCATCTACCTGATGTCACACACACCTGAAAACAGACTAAGAAAAATGCAAAAACAGTATTATTCTGAAAGTCAAATTTTCACAGCTGCTTCCAGATGAGTTTTGAAAACACGGAAATCTGGGTTGTCACCTGCTTAAAAAGACAGGAAGAATGGGTAAAGCTGCAACTAGTAAATGGGCACAAGTTTACTTCCATCAGATTATTCATGGAGTAATAAAAAGTAAATATAGATCTGGAAGTGGGAAAACCTACTACAGACTTGTTTGGAGTATGGGATGTGAACGCATCATGAAGAGCAGAGAAGCTGCATCGGGTTGTGGGACTGTTGGATGTGTTAGGCAAGAAGAGGGTGACAAAGGCACTCGGTTTGGAGGAGAGGATGGGGTGGATGTGGAGTTGGGACTCGGTGCAGCTGGATGTGTAGTGAGGAGCTCCGTGCACAGAGCGAGGACGGAGGAATCAAGCGGAGCCACGGCTCGCACAACCAGCGAGCGGGTCCGGCAGGGCTGAGCAGGGGCAAGGCTTCAAGCTGTTTACAGTGTTTGTGCTCTGGGAGTATCAGCACGTTCTTGGATTAATTAAAATTATTTTGACGGTATACTTTATAAGGAGATCCGAAGATGGATGTTCCGCAGGCATAGCCTGTGTTTCCTTAACAAGGAGAGACGCCTTGCTAGTATCAGTGTCACACAACAGATTTTTTTTGTTACCAACCAGTAAGCATTGCCTTGCCCGAAGGGTAGCCTCAAGTGTTGCAGTCCCATGGACAACACTCTCCCACCTTCTCCGGTTTGAATCCACATTGTGTTCCAGCCCTGTTTTTTCAGGTTTACGCTGCGGGACGATACCCAGTGTGTGCTTCCAACATTTCAGTGGTGCGAGTCGGGAGGACTGAGGTGAAACACGGCATCACCTCGCTGGGGAGAAGGCCGCGTTTCCCTCCAAAGGGTCTGGCTGCCTCCTGGAAGCCTACGGGCTGCTGGGGGTTTCTGGGCTCCTCCTGGGTTTTCCTTCCAGGGACCGAGCTTGGTCTCTTGGGACTGGGCGCCTGGGTGGGTAAACCAGCGCCACGTGGCTGTTTTGGGGATCCTGGCGAGGCCGGCGCAAAGCCCCTTTACTCCAGGCTTATTTGAGAGAAGGAAAGAGCATTCGGTGCACGACTTCACAGCTTTATTTCTCTCTCCCCGAGGGCTGACCATCTGCCCTCAGCCCCTTCACAGCCCCTCCAGGGCACCTCACGGCCCCGCGGAGCCCTCGTCCCCCCGTCGCCCCTCTCCTCCACCACCTGCTCGCCCCCCGCGCCGCGCCGGGCTGCCCCTAGCGGCTGCTCCGAGCCCGGGGCCCGGCCTCTTTGTTCCTCCGAGCCCCCCAAAAAACCCCACCCCAGCGCCCCCCGGCTCCCCCCCAGCCCCAAAACCCGCCCCGGCCGCGCTCGGAGGGCGGGTCCCGGCGGCTCCCCGAGGCGGGGCCGCCCGCGGCCGAGCGAGGGCCGGGCCGGGCCGGGCCGATCCGCGCCGTCCCTGCCGGAGCCGCCGCCGCTGGAGCGCGGGGGCTGCCCCCGGCCCGCGGCGCCGCCGAGCGGTGAGGGGAGCTCCGGGGCCCGGGGGAAGGGGGCTGCGGGGCCGGGGGGGATCGGGGCGAAGCCGGGGGAGCCCAGCGGGGCCTTCCCCGGCCGCCGGAGGGAGGCGGCCCGGCCCGGCCCGGCCCGGCGCCCCGCTCGCTTCGGTTTTTTCCCCCTGTAAGAACAATGCGGCCTCGCCGAGAGCCCGGCGCGTCCCGGTCCCGGCTTTTTTTTGGGGGGGTTTTGTCCTTTTATTCGGGTTTGGCTCGCTGCTGCTCCGCTCCGGCCACCTGCAGCGCCCCGGGGAGCGCCGCGCCGCGAAGCCTCCGGGACCGGCTCGGTCGGGTTTGGGGCTTTTTAGCGCTGTTCAGTGTTTTGTTTTTTTAGCCCAAAAATAAAATAACCGCTTTGTGCGTGCTCCGGGAGCCTGCCCGGGTGGCGGCTGTCAGCGTGGAAACGGGCAGCTGAATCAGGGGTGACACCGGCTTGGCTCTCGTGTGGTAACCCAGGGTTATCTGCCCGCTTTGTCGGGTGTCCCTGCCAGGATTTCTCCTTTTTTTTTTTTTCAGTGTCACTGCTTATGGGGTGTGCTGCGAGCTCGGGGTTGTTCACCTCAACCTCACCGCCGCTTTAGCCTCAAGGTGCCGCAGCAGAAAGCTCCGGGTACAGAAGTTTGGTCTGGGGGAGGAGGGGTCTGACCTCCCTTACGGTGCCCAAAATGCCATATTTAATTTTTTTTTTCCTTTCTTTTAAGGAAGTGGGATTTAACCGTCGGCTCCAACGGCCCTTCGAGCCGCCGGTTTCCATCTGGGCGCATCCCGCCCGGCCGCAGGCACCATGAGGCCCCGGCACGTCGCAGCGCCCACGGCCACCGTCCTGCTGCTCCTGCTCCTGCTGTGGGCCCAGCCGGCCGCCGGCTGCAACAAGGCCCTCTGCGCCAGCGATGTCAGTAAATGCCTCATACAGGTAGGGGCTGCCTCGCCTTTCGGCGTTTGAAGCCCTTCGGGAGCTGTCTCTCGGAAGGACCCAGCGATAACAGTAGCTGGTGTTTCGCGTTAACTAACGGGCTGGGGTTCTGTGAGTCTTTTGTTAAAGAGTTATGGTCTCCTCTTCACAGAAGAGCGGGTTAACGGTCATTATGTGGATAACGCTAAGCGCACGCGCGTATGGGCATGTTTTTAATTCTTACTTGTTTTTTAATGGAAACAGTTTCGAGTCAAGGATTGAGTACTGGGCTATCGTTAGAAGCCGCTACCACTCACACTCTTAGTTTTCGGTATCTTACCTCTTTATCAGTGATATTATGATCAAGCCTTATAAATTAAAGCAGGCATTATATGAGAAAGGTTTCTGTAGGCAGCTTCTTCTTGTTATGTTGTTGTTTTTTAAAGATAGCTGTAATACCAGAGCTTCAGTGTGCTTTCCCTGTTCCCATCTCTGTCCGTGTTCCCCTTACCTTGCCACCTGCCTGCTTTCTCGAGTCTCCTGGCCCAGGCAGGGGTCGGTAGCTGATGCTGACGCCTCCATAACATACGGTCCGCGTGGACGATGAAAAAATGCTTTAAAAACTCCCCTGAGAGAACTGGCACCGGCACGGAGCCACCCTGCCTCAGGGCCCTGAGGTGCCTTTGGAAGAGCTTTCAGACCAGGAAGGGCCTCCGGCTGCTAATGGCAGCGAGCCGTTCGGAGCCAACGAAAGCAGGCAGGTCTGCCTAAAAACGGACTCGTGGGTTGAACTTGGGGGCAGTGGATGTTAAACATGAGTCCAGCCTTCCTATGGTCTGTTCCGGTTTCTTTAAACTATTTCTTGGTGGCTCTTTGTAGACTGTAAAAGCAAAAGCAGAGGGTGCAGATACCGTATGCTAGTAAGTCATCCATACAGTAAATGTACAATTACAGTCTGAAAAACGATGCGGAGGTGGCATGAAGCATTTCCATGTGCGCTTCACTTCATTCTGCATAAATGTTATTTATCTGGTTTATGAATAAAAATAGTTGCCAGATTCACAAGTGCACCCAGCAGAAGGAAGACTGGCTGCAGGCCGAACCACCTTCTTTACGGCTTCTACACCGCCATCACTTTAAATTAAAAATAAAAAGTAATGGTAGTAAATAAAATGCTGCTTCTCCTAGCTCAGCCATTGTCTATAGAGTTGTTAAATGTGTGGGCAAGAGAGGAGCTTTTTGAGTTTTTCCTTCCTGAAGACAGTGCCGGTGTTTGTGCAGATACGCCGGGCGCTGCGGCAAACCGATGCACGTGCGGGTTCCTTCCCTTGCATTTTTTCGTGTCACCTCCAGGCTTGAAGCCTGTCCAAAGTAAGGTGCCAGTCCTGTGGGAGGCACGCAAGCAGCAAGAGCAGAGGTGCGGATGCGTTGATCCCTGTTCAGGGGAAAGCTGTTGGTCTGGATGAAGGGGAAGCCGGGGAGGGTTTGTTGCCTGCCATGGCTGGGTCCCCGCTGCCCATCAAAGCACAGAGCTCTCCGTCCCAAGTCCTCGTGTACCTGTACGGGAGTCGGGCTTGAGAGCCACCACACCTGATGTTCGGGAGCCTGATGTTTGCTGGGCTCACGCCGGCATCTCTGGTGCCGTGGCCCCATGCCTGTGAAAAGGCAGTAGCGCGGCTCTGCTCGCCGTGGATGCGCTCTCCCTTGCATGGCGTAGGTGGCGTGGAGTCCCCTCTTGGAGCGTTTCCCCAAAATTAAAGCCACGTGCGGTTCTCCAAGCCCCCTCCGTGACCCGGAGCACTTGGACTCCGATGCCCATTCTCGCCGTCTGCCCACCTGTGTCCTGTGGCCGGGCCTGATGTGCCTGTCCGTGCTCACTCCATACTCACTCCGTGCTCGTCCCGCTCATTTCTTGGGTGGATGCACAAGTAGAGCACATCTGTGAATTTCTTCCCCCCTCTAAACTCTTCTGGAGGAATCTGAACTCGCAGTGTGCTGCGCTGAGCGAGTTCGCTCGACCGTGGCGTCGCGCGTTTCCCTGTCCTATTTTTTTTTACAGCCCTCCCAGCTTGGCACGATCCACGGCTTGCAGCCGAGAGGTGAGCGGGGGAGCAAGCAGGACGCGGCGTTTGTCGTCTGCAGCTGCGGGCAGGCAGGGCGCGAGGCTGCCTGGGTGAGCGGAGCGGGCAGGCAGAAGACCTGCGCCCTGAAAAGCATACGGTTAATGTAAATATTTTTTTGCCAGCGCTGCTAGAAGTCAGTACGGTCATTACTGCCGCTCCTCTTGAGCTGCTCTGCGTAAGGGTGGTCCCTACATAAATATTTATTTTGTTAGGTCCAGAACAGAGCATGAGATCAACAACTCGCACGCATTCGGCTCGCGGCTTGCGTCTTGAGGGCCCTGGCTTCGCTGGTGCTTTCGCGTTGCGCTTTTATGTTTTCTGTAAGCAAAGATCTGCAAGAAAATAGCTAGAGGCACCTCTCCGCATCAGCTTAGCCTTCGCACAAGCTCTGTGGCTTCCTGCAGTTGGTGGGGGAGCTGCGGGTGAGACCTGGGAGCGTAGGCAGGGAGGGACCGCAAAATTGGTTCCCTCCAAGGCTTTGGATGCAGCTCCTTCCCGTGCCCCAGCGACTGCGGCTTGGGGGTTGGGGTTAGGATTGGGGTTGGGGCTGGGGTTAGGATTAGGATTAGGGTGGCCGTTGCCTCGCTTCCCAGGTAGGCAGCTGGCCCTGGCCGTGCCCCGCGCCTGCGTTCCAGGGTTTTGCAGATCCCTTTGGTTAATGAAGCGCCGCGTGGAGCGTGAGGCTCTGCCCCTTCGTTCGGCTTAAAATCTCCCTTCCTCTGCGTCTTCGCCTCCCGGGAATCTCAGGCACAAACTCCTCAGCGTTTCCAAGGCTTTTTTTTTTTTTGCCCCGTGGTATGAAATAAACACCCCGTTTTAACATCGGGGCTGACGTATCTAAAACTTTCTGCTGGCCTGTGTTCTGTAGCCGTAGTACGTAACACAGTTGGGTTAACAACATTATTCCGGCTGGTCTGCTTCCAGGAGATTTGCTGTTATTAACTGTTCTAGGAAAAAAAAACATTAGCTCTTTTCCTTTTGCTCCCCCCTCCAGTTTGCAAAGAGGTTGCCAATGCCTCCAGGTCCTGTTTCTCACCGCGCCGAGAAAATAGTCTCTGTCACTTCAAGAAAGCTTTGAAAAAACGCAGATGTTAAATCCCTCGTAAAAGAAAAAAAAAAAAAATCTTTTATTTGCTCTCCGGAGCAGAAATATCTTGATTGTACAAACATGCCTGCTTCCTAGTCCATGCCGTATTTTTAGACTGGGAGGCTTATTTCTTGCCCAGCAAAATACATTCTCTGGTGCACCTTCGGTAGTTCGGCCTGGGAGGCTGCCAGCTTCGCTCATGAGTAATACTTTCTTCCACTGACGCCTCGCCACCCCCAGCTATCAACAGGGAGCGTTCCTCACTCGGCTCCGCTTCACCCACGTCCCATGCAAGCATTCTTTTCAAAAGATGTATCCTGTGCGGGTGTCCAGCGGGGATGAGTCAGTGGGAAGAACTCAAGAGCGGTTAAGGAAACCGTCTACGTGCAAAAAACGCACGTATGGAAAAACATACGGCGACTGCCCGCAGGAGACGGGCCGGCGCGGGGAGCGGGGAGCCGCAGGACTGCGCGGAAGGCCAGCTTGGCTGCTCTTTCTTCCATCTTCTCCCTCCTCCAAAGTGAACGCAAAGAACAAAACCAAAATTAAATTTAAAAAAAAAATCGCGGTGTTCGTAAGCCCTCCCTGTAAGAATGATACCGGTAAGATACCGGTGGGTGTGGTGACGCTGTCCCGAGGTAGTCCGTACACATACGGACACCGGGAAGATTTTTTTTCTATTGCAAGTGCAGAATTTAAGGTTACATCTGGTTCTGTAAGAACACTCTTCTCTTGGACTCTCATGGTGCAGTCTGTAGAGCTGGAGCAGCTTGAATTTGGTGATTTTTCTGGCTTTGATTCCTTATGTTACGTTTAATAGTTTATGGAGAATCACTTCCTCCCACACACTAGCTCGTTGGTGTTGCAACGTCTTTAATAAGCGTGAGGTTGTTTGCCCGGTTTTATTGTTGAAGAACAAATATATAGTTTTATTTTAATGTTAATACATATTAATGTTGCTTTCCGGGCAGTGTAACAGTGCTTTACTCATGGCTGGTTTTAAAAGTTGTTCTATTCAGGCTTTTTTATTCTGGAGGCTGACACAATCTGTTTATTGAACTGTAAGATAAATATTTTAGAAATGCGTCATTCATTCACATAAGTCATCTTTCTAAGGCTGTGGCGTCTCCTCTTGTGGAAAACTTTGTATATCTCCTTAATGAGCCTGTTTTCCATCTTTCGCTTGGAAACAGCATAGTAATAGGTGACACGAATAAACTTTGAGAATGAAGAAGTAAGAAGCCTTGGTAGTTTTCCACTCTGTAAATAAAACAAGGCTTAAGACTGCGTATCGCAAAAATGCATGTGGACAGCAGGAGCTCACACTCGATCCCCCAAAAGTGCAAACAATCCTGATTAAACTACTCAGGCAACAGCTTCTCAGCATTGTGCAGAGCACAACAGTTTGTGAATTTTGTCTTTCTGCTGGCTTCAAGAAGATTTGTAATTCTTAATCTGGGATGAAGCAAACAGGATAATAGCGGAATGAGGAATTTTTGTTTAAAAAGTGAGGTTTTGCCCAGGGCGTAATCAGACCCGTGGGTTGTCATCCGCTAGCCACGGTCTCTTGGCCGAACTGGAACTGCTAGTACGTGCTTGTGAGCTAGAGGAAGCACACCGCCTGGTTTTTAGATTTCCTCCGTACGTGTAGGATGTTTCCACGCTTCCAGGTCCGCAAGTGCACGCCTTCAGCGGGACTGCTAAACCTCTGCCTTCAGGTTTGGGTAATAAGAAAAAGGGTTTGTCGTCTTGCTTCCAGGCCTTTATGATTAAAGAAAAATACATGTGCACACCGTTTCACTTTCTGGAGACTACTGCAGTCTTTGAAGTGCCCAGGGTGTCGTTCTGCAGGTAGGAGAAGAAGGTGGTTTCCTTCAGAGCAAAAAGTGAATCAGCTGGACCCGGGATAAAAAATTCGCATACAGTTACTAATACTGCAAATGGAGAGCAACGTGTAGCAAGCATCCAAAGAGGCACAAAATAGTTTTGTCCAGCTGACTTAACCAAGTAAGTTCCTCTTGGAATCCACGGATAGGTGTGATGGAAGACATTGCACGTCTTCTGAAGTATGTGCATGCTGCTTGTGGTAACTTCCTATTTTAGCTAAATTATACCTTCTGCACACTATTTATATATAAAGAAACATCCTTCTTTGAATTTCCTCTGGAAATGGGAGAAGTGTTCAAAGAACTTGTAGGTTCAGGCACGCAGAAGCAAACACAGCTTTCCCATGAATAGGATTTTTTCTCTTTTAAGCGCTTGTTAGCTGACTTCAGATCTGTGTTTAGAATTTAATTTAAAAAAAAAACACCTCACAAAAGATCCTTTTGTAAACTCAGCTTGCCTCTTTGGCTAGAAGTGTTTTACCATTTACTCACTCTGTTAGTGTCCTGAGCTCTTTTAGTATGGTAATTCAAGTTGTGGCTGGAGGAAGAATTGCTCTGCCCTGCTGGCATGTTACGTCTGGGTCTGCTGTGGTGTAACACGTTCGTGTTGTTTTCAGGAGCTGTGTCAGTGCCGCCCAGGGGAAGGGAACTGTTCCTGCTGTAAGGAGTGCATGCTCTGCCTCGGCACGCTTTGGGATGAGTGCTGTGACTGCGTTGGTAAGTTCGCATTTGTTGGGGGTATTTTCAATTTTTTTTTCCCAAAACTGCTTCCTCCTGCCACGTGTTGAGCTCACAGTCATCAGAGAAGTGAAAGGCCAGGACGGAATCTGTGCTTTAAACACCTCTGCGGGTACTGCGTGGGTTGGTGTGGGGATCAAAACACCAGGAGGCCCTGTGTGCTTTGTGCAGTGAGGCCGGGTGGTGGCCCAGCATTTGCTGGGTTAGTATCATCACTGGCTGTTAGTTTTGCCTCTAAAACACAGACTTTTTTTCAATTTGGCATCTCACTGAAACCACGCAGCACCTGCTTTGTGGGGTTGGACACTGTAGGGAGGTTTCTAACCGTGAAGTGGACTGACAGGTACCACGTAGGGACAATTTTAGCTCTGAGTTCCCCTGTGAATCCTTGGGATTAGTTGTAAATATGCACGGCCCAACTCTTTCATCACTCTTCTGTTTGCAAAAAGAGCCCTTTCTGGAAGGTGAGAGAGAGGCATCGCGCCGTAGGGTTAGGTGACAGCCCTGACAAGAACAGCATTATTACTAACAGATTGTGTTCAGAGCCCCAAGGTTTCCGCAAGTGAATGCTGCCCCTGCTGAAGGAGGGTATGTTCTCGTTCTGTCTTGGGTTTTAAATGTGCTGAAAGCTTCATCCTTCTGTGGTTGCTGGAAGTCTCCTGCTGTTCACAATCCATCTGGCTCCCATGACAGGGATGCATCCTCACTGTTGTACCTGATCTCAGCTTCTCTGGCTGCTGGTTCTTCTCTGAGTCCGTGAGGATGATTAGCTTCAAAGTGCTCTTTTTCACTGTTCTTTGCTTCTCCTGTTCCATCACGACGTGAACATAACAAAATTGCTTCTTGCTTGGTTCTCACTCGCTTACTTTTGCTTTTCCGTCCTGCAGTAAGCAGCAGTGTGGCACGCTCCCATCCTTACCTCGTTCTCCCCAATGGCATAAAGTATTTTCAGCCCCTGCACCTGTGCTGGTTATAAATTTAGAAGGAGGTCTTGAGTTTGGTTTTTCTATTTGAGCCGAAATCTTTTAACGGCCTCACTAAAAAGTGATCTGTATTCTTTTTTCCCCACCCCCTTTGCCTTTCCGATGTCTTCTTGCTTTTTGTAATGCAATACTGACGTGCACTGCGGTCATGTTCAGTCGTGAGGGTGGGGAGGAGAGGAGGTGGTTTCCCTCCTCCAGAACAATGCATTATCTGCTGTAGGAAGCAAGGCTCAGCATGGAGATGTACTGCAGGAGGAGGAAGAACCGAGCTCTTGGGACTGTGAAATAGAAAAGACGTCTACACACAGGGCTTTTTTTTCTAAATCCGCAGGTTACTCCCTGTTCCGCTGCTGTTTCCCATAGTGCTACCCAGGAGAGAAGTTAGCAAGGTTTTAGTTTCAGTTTCCCGTCACTGGGAAAACAAAAACATCTCCTGATGGCTCTGCTGGTGCCTCAGAACTTGCTGGCCGCGTGGTGTGGCCCTGTTCAGAAGGAACTACGCCTCCCTTTAACGTAGAGTGGGGGTGAGAGATTTCCCTGGCGTTCTTGCTTCCCTCGTTTCAGCAGTCCATTTCTGCATCTTTGCATCCGTGCCCCAGAAAGATGGGTTGGGAGTGCTTGGGAATGCAGGGTACAGCTCTGTGGCTGGCTGAAATCTCCGGGGGGGCTCTGATGCTGGTCGGGAACTTGGATTTTCAGTAACAATCTGTAGTAAGAGAGTCAGGTAAGAGGAAGGCAGGAAAGAAAGGAAAGTACTTAAATTGGCAGGAATATTTTATGTTTTTTTTTTTTTTTACGGTCGAACACATCTGCATTTCCTTCCACTACAAGAGACCTAGCTCTAGCATAGTGTCTTAGTTATGTTTTAAAATCTAGTTACCATATTTTGTCATAAATCATTGCCTTCCAGAGCAGTAATGTGGACATGTTTGTTCCTTACCAGTTGCTCATAAGTTAAGCTTCTTATTTTCATTTTAACCAAAGCTACTGTACTGTAATTACACTTTAAAATACCGTAACAAATAGTAAGAGGAAGGATCTTTGTGGCATGAGCAATTACCAATGGTATGAGCAGTGGTTTCTTGGTTCATTATAAGATAGTATCTTCATATTGGATTGATATGCGCACAAACTGTTTGCGTTCTGCAGTCATTTGATAAACATTCTTTCTGCTTTTTTGCCTTTTTTTTCCCCCGTGTGTCCTTCTTATCGGTGAAATTCACCTTCAGATCTAACTTGACAGAGGTGGCTTCTGGAAAAGCTCATTGGTTTCCATTTCACAACAATGTCTCTTGATGTGTCTGTGCCACGTTGATACCTTCCTAATTAAATTTTAGGTGGGCTTTCCTTATTACAAGTTTATTGTGAATATTCCAAGGGTTCACTAAAAGGTGATAATGCGGTGGTATAAATTTTTAGTTAAAGTACCGAGTCCAAGAACATCTGTGAATAACAAATTGTTTTATGAGGAGTAGCAGCATAAGTGTTCACAGTGGGAAGTTGCCTTAAGTGGAATTGTTTTTTAGTGCGACCCAATGCTCTTTGGAAGAGAGGCTTTTCCCTTTTCTGTCCAGTACTTGGCTCACCCTTTTACAGGAGTTGCCTATCAGGTGCTGTTTCTGTTACTAGATGCTGGCCATGCCGACTGCATGCTTGAGGTTTGTCAGGTCTCATGCTGAAATTGTCACAGGCAAACTTTGCTCTTTGTTCATTACAGAAATACGCCAACTTCAATTGAAAAGATTGTGGTTTTGTGTAAAGTTCTAGTTAAACATGATTTCTGAAGCTGGACTCCTGGTGTGTCTACAGGGCAAGAGATGCTTTTCTGAACGTGTGGGGCAGGTAGACTTCAAACGTGTACGTCCCACATGGCTTTGAAAGAAGAGTATTTAAGGATTGGTTCGCTCTGCAGCTGTAGCTGTCTAAAACTGTATCTGTGAAACTACCCAAAATGATATCCAGATGTACATGAGGAAAACAGATTTCTCTGTCTCTTGCCAGGTGACTTCTGATACTATTTTATGGCTTCTGGGTTTAAATACCTCTGCAGATACAATTTTTCTTTTCAGTCTTGGAGGCTTCAATGTTTTGATGAGACGAAGGTACCCAGCAGTTTCACTGCTGGTAATACACAGTAGTGTTTAAATGGTTAATGAAAAACCGGCCCCTGCATTGCACATCACAAAACCTTTTTGTAGGAACTGTCAAAGAGGACTGCAGAGGTGGACAATAGGCTTCAAAAAAGATTCCCCAGGAGACGGAGAAAAATGTGGCAGAGGTAGAAAGGAAATAAACATTTTTGCCTGTAGCAATCCCTCCAACTAAGCAGAAAAGCCAGGTACACCTCAGCCGTGTCTAAGCAGGTAAAGTAATTCAGACTCCTGCTCTCTCCTGATACTGATCTGTGCACCCCTGGCAGGTGACTAGTAAGATCTAATACAGTGCAGAAGCAAAGGAGATCGAATACTTGAATTGTGATCAAAAGTTCCGTGTACCTCAGGACTTGTCAAGATGCTATCTTGGTTCAGTCGGAAGCTTCCATTCCAGATTCGTGCTGGTATCGATTACGCCGCGCTTTGTCTCCTTTCCCGGGGGAAACAAACCTTCCGCTGAACTCTTCGTGTTCTAATGTGTAACGCTATAGCACAGAAAGGGAAGTGAAAAAGAGGTTTTTCTTTTCTCTTGGATCTCACAGGTTGCAGGTGTGTTTTGTGGAGTTCCGCAGCGATCTGAAACCTGCCGATGTTGAAAGCCAGCCCTGCTGTCTTTGGTGGCGCTTCTGCTATTAAGACCGGGATATATATAAAAGGGCTCTGTTCTGCTTATTAAAAAATAAATTTCAAAAAAAATCGTAAATATTCCCATGTGTTCCAAGAAGAGTTCTGGGAGTTTCGTGTAACTCGCTCTCTCGTTCCTCTGCAGGTATGTGCAACCCTCGCAATTACAGTGACACGCCGCCAACGTCCAAGAGCACTGTAGAGGAGTTGCACGAACCAATTCCTTCCCTTTTCCGGGCGCTCACAGAAGGGGATACCCAGCTGAACTGGAATATAGTTTCCTTCCCCGTTGCAGAAGAACTGTCGCATCACGAGAACCTCGTTTCCTTTTTAGAAACAGTGAACCAGCCGCAGCATCAGAACGTCTCTGTTCCGAGCAACAACGTCCACGCACCTTACTCTAGTGACAAAGGTAATGAGCAGAGGGTCTGAATTCCTGGCGCTTCCTCTGGTCTCTTCCAGGAGCTTTCTCAGTGCATCTTCTGTGCTTCTCTGTGCTAGCTTCTCCTTTTCCCATATAAAATACGCGAAAAGTTCAGGCTAATTCTGAGCGTGACCTAACAAAAAAGAGTGAAGCAAAAGTGTTGAGGAACCCGGAAGACGGTGTTAAAGTGACCGAGGATCTTAGGGGACACTGAACAATGTGAGTTTGTCATCCGTATAGCTCCTCCTATGGCATGAGGCAGTTTGTTCAGATTATTTCATGGGCAGCAGCAGGGTATGTCCTTTGAAGCAGATACCTGTAGGTTAGGAGACAGGACAGACCAAATCTGAACCCACATCGCTGTGTCGGTGCAGCGCTAGGCGACTGAAATGCCTGGCTTCAGAGGTGTGAGAAAGCAACGTGCCATAAACCACGGCACCTGGGGTGGGTGTTTACTTCTTAGGTCTGAGCTGGCATAACTCGAGCTCTGGTTTGTGGAAAATCCAGCATTAATAGTAAACCTGAGTAAGATTAGCGAGATGACTACCTATGTTGAGGAGGGATTTGACAGAGAATTTTAAAAATAAGTACTTTGGGGGGAGCAGGCTTTCAACGTAAGGACTTACTGCCCTTATTTTATACATATGTATATATAATTATATTTATTTTATATATATATGTAATATACATTTCCACCTTCAGTTTGGAGGACACACTCTAGAGTATTGTATGCTGGGTGAGGGGGTAAAAGATGAGAAGTTTGAGGTATGACAACAGTGGGATAAGAAAAATTCTCAGTGCCTCTCAGTTTCTATACTAAACCTGAAATACTCTTCCGTGCAAATCATTACATCAGACTTAAAAGAATCTCATAAACCGTTCTTAATAAGATTGCTGCTCAACAGGGGAAAAGAGCATCTGATTTGTTTTATTATAGTGTAATTAATGCTTTGCTTCCTTCCCAACACACACTTTAAGTATTAGTAACCCCGCATGTCGCTGTTGTGATGGCTCTTTTATCTTATCGAGGCGAGATACCCTAATTGATGGACACGCTGCTTTTCCGTGCCATCGTGAACCTTTGACCTAGTTATGTTTCTGAGTAGGACTGCTATTGATTAAATGGAACTGTAATGGCAACTTTTCTAACTTCCTTTGGTTAAGGCACGTTAGAAAAATAAATTAATTCCAGAGCCGGGAAGCCAGATGGTCAGAAAACATCTCGTTTATGTGTCTTTGACGTTATTAAAACGCTTGGTCACCATTATGAGAGCGATGCAGAAAGCCACGTTAAATGGCAAGCCACAAAAAGCCATGTGTGCAAACACTACAGTATTTAAGGATGTAAATTATACTTGGGGAAAAAAAACTGTGCCTGGAACAATCTTGAATATAGCCCACTGTACTTAGGTACAGCAGCCCGGATGGCCGTTCCCCGACAGTCCTTTCCTACCGTACCAACAGGACGGGCTAATGATAGCTTTGGATTAAACTTGGAATGTGAACTGCATCTCAAGGGTGTGGAGGAGTTCTGAGTTTAACAACACAGACAAATACATAACTGCAATTTTTTCGTAGTCAAAAGTCTCCTTCATTTCACTTGCTAAGGACCTATTAGAGATGAGGCTGAGAGAGCTTTCACTGGGATGATGACATTCCAAAACCAACAGTTATATCTGGAAATAGCTACCAAATACCACTGGTGTTCGGGCTTCAGTAGACACTTAGAAGAGAAATAAATGTCAGAGCCATATCTGTAATCTCTGGCTATGCCTCCTCCATCTTAGTGATCAGTGAAGAACTGGAAAAGGTAGAAAATGGCTTTCAATACCCTATGCTTTTAAATATGTAACCCTGTTGAGGAGTCATGCTAAGGTTTGCTTCTAAAAACGGATGCATCGAGCTGTGAGAACAAGAGGTGGAAAGAAAAATTTGCTGCCGGCCTTGGTCACTTGATGTTCGTTGTGGTGGAAGCAAGGACGCGCGGGCAATTGCATGTGGTGTGTTGGACGTTACGCCACCCATGCGGTGGCATCGTTTCTAAAACTTTTTTGGCTGAGCTTACCGGGAAGCAATGGCTAAAAGGTGGAGGGGTAGGAGGTGAAGTGCCAAAGAGCCTGGTGAGCATGGGCACGCAGAGGGAGCGGAGCCCAGGAACTTGCAGGAGTCTGATGGCTGCTTCCCATGCAAAGTTCAGTCCCATAACCAAGTCGCTGTGTTTTTACAAGCCAGCACGTGGGAGAAGAACCACTGTAACAGAGGATGGGGCTGTGTGCACGTATGGCTGCGTGCTCAGTCGCAGTAAATACAAATTTAGCCTGCAGCAGAAGAAACTGAAGACAGCCTCTGTGCCCTTTCCTTCTTGCCAGACATGCTGCTAGTCCTAATGGCAGATCGTGCAGATGGAGATGTCTTTCGGATGGCAGTTGTCTTTAAGGCCGTGACATTCAGGGCTTTGAAAAAATACTCCTGTGAGCAGGAACACAGATGCTTTCTGTTTTCTTCGTAGTGCTGTGCCTCGCTATTTTGGGCTGCTTCTGTGGATCCTTGCGTGCTTCGCTCCAGCATGGTGCGCTGGCAGCAGCCCCTTCCTTTTGTTGCCTGTAAAGGGAGAGATGTAGGTTTTGGTAAGGGGACAGTAGGCTGTGCGTTGTCCTATGGAAAACATCCCCAAATTTGGAGAGGCTCAGCCTATAAATACCCCTTGCCTCTGATTTTAATTTCAGCCCGCCCTCACGCAGGGATTGACGTGAAGCTGCTTCTCGGCCGCCAGACTTGCTATATGCAGCCCTGGGCGGGTGCCAGGAAAAGCAGTGTTGGCTTTTTGGGAACCAAAGGCCTTTGTGCCTGGCGGTGGGGAGCCACTGGGGCCCGGGAGGAGGAGGAGGAGGTGGAGGAGAGCTGCAGATCAGTGCCAAGGGTGAATGCAGCGGGACGTAAAGCCCTGCCCCGGCCTACCGCGGCCACCACGTCGAGCTTCCCCGTTATGATCCTAACGAGTGTCTTCCCTCTCCTCCGGTGAACGTGGAGCTCTTCATATCGGTGGCTTCTGGCGTTTGATCCACTACTCGCAGTGGTTATTAACCTGGGTTACATTTGCGCTTTATCCTTGTTTTTTTTGCTTTGCTTTTAGCTGATACCCTCAGAGCTCTGAGCAGCGAGTTCAGATGTTTGAACAAGCTTAAGTGCTGCAGATGATGACAGGATGTTGGCAAGAGGGAGAGGGGGAAGGCAGATAATCTTCTGGCAGCTGATGAAACAAAATCTGCTTTGTAGTTTGAGGGTTTCCAACTTGAACTGCTCGGTGACACGGCGCATGGCGTCAGCTCAGGCCCTAGGCTTCCCGCAAGTGCCAGCCAGGTAGGGAAGGTCTGGCAGTCCTGTAAAGGGCATCTGCCTCTGTAGGTGTGACAAGAAGATACTAAAAAAATGCTTTTTGTTGTTGTTTTTTGACTTCTAACATACGATATGGCTGCCTGAGAGAGTTATCTCCTCTTCTACCAACGATCAGACAGCTTGACTTGCATAGCACTTCTAATTGCAAAGGTGTCATCCAGGGACTTGTAACTAAGTGGGGAGGTTTCTGAGGTCTCCTCATCTTGTAGACAAGCATTTTTCCTTAACTTACAAGGATGGGACTGTTTCCTAAATTCCTCCATAGTTTACCAGTACAGATCTCATACCAAGAGTATTGTAGCAAAGACTGACAGAAGCACGAGTCCATTTCTTCTGGTCGTTTTGAATTTAAACTTGATTCTAGATTGTTGTTTCTCCCACACAACCTTCATGTGGTGTGAGCTGGGGGTAGAGGAGGTGAAAAATTAATGTTCTGAGGAAAAAAAGAGCTAGGTAGCTGGCAGTCTCCTGCCGCTCTTCTTCCCCATCCATCTGTATCTGATAGTCCTTCCTGTGTGAAAATTGACAAAATGCTAATGAAAGAGCTGTTAATGCAGTAAGTAGCATCCTTTTTATCTACACCAAGGGAGTCAGCGATGCCTGCGTAATTAGGTTTGTGAAACAACTTAAATACTTTCCCAGATCCCCACTGAGCCAGCAGTTTTGGTTGGTTGTAGTTATTTTTTTACGACCCTGTTTCTGTAGCCTGTAAAGAGGGATTTCATGCTTAGCGTGAGGAGCTCTTTGAAAAATTCGGCATCTGTGCAGAAACACCGGCCCTGCTGAGGAGGAGCGGGGAGATGTAGCTGTGTGTAGCTCCGTGTGCTCTGCTCTTTGTGTTACAGCCTGCTTTTTCCACAGGCTGTGGCTGTGTCCTGAGCCACCGATGTAGAGCACACGTGGGCTGTATTGCACTGAGCAGGAGATGGGAACTTCAGCTAGGGGTAGCTCAGTGTCGTTGATTTTTGCATCCTAGAAATTACGGACTTCAGTTTTGTTTTTTTTTTAAAGGTTGTTCCACTGGTATTCAGCCCCGAGTGGTTGTGCCTTCTGCAGCTAGTCCGGAGATTAGGGTCAGTCAGGTGGAGGTGGCATCTCAAGAGCTGATTTCGCAGCAAGAGATTTGGATAATGCCCTCGGTAATGTGCATTAAGTTTTGGTTAGCCCTGACGTGGTCAGGCGGTTGGACTCGGAGATCTTTGTAGGTCCTTTCCTACTGAACTATTCTAATCCCAGCTAATCCAGGAAGATTTAGGATCGCCTGTGGCAGAAGCTCTGTGCCTCCATTTGGTGCCTGAGCACCTCCCGTGAGCAGTGAGGAGGACAAAAACAGGGGGGTGCCCTGGTGTCCTGGGACTGTTTGGTGTATGTGGGTGCCTGCTGGGCCTTATTTTCAAGGGCTGTAGAAAGAAGTGCCAAGAATGGGACGGGACTTAGATAGCCACTGCGTTTTTTGTTGACATTCCCAGCAGTACTTCAAGTTCTCCAAGATTTCTTGAATAACTGCAGCTTTACTCACAGCACAGCTTTCCTGGGAGCCGAAAACCGCCTCAGCTATGGCTCTGCGCTTCCTCCTCAAGACTCCTCATGCCTCTCGCATTGTGTGTGGTGTCTGCAAGAAGTTTGTCAGTGCAGAGCCTGAACAAAGAAGGCAATACTCCCTTGCTTTCAGTGGGCCAGCAGCATAAAAGCTGTGGTTAACAGCTGCATCGCTCCTAGCGTCCTTTGGTTGCTTCCCCTTCTCCGTATCTCCATAATCATTATAAAAAAAGAAAAACAACAACAACAAAACCAACACGGTCTGATTTATTACCTACGTTTGGATTACATTTTCCTAATCCACCTTGGGGTGCAGGCCAGTACATTTCTTCTGGATCCACACGCTTTAAGCACAAATAGGCTAGAAAGCCTCCTGACGTTCCCAGCTCACAAATCCCTACACCAGGGGTAAATGTGGTGCAGGCAAGATCCTTTGGAGGATGAAGAGCAATCTGTGGTGTAACCACCCGCTCAGCAGAGAAAAAAGTTGGAGGGATCTATCGGCTTGGGGAATTGGAAGCCAGCAGTGGAGGGATGGTTTTTGTTTTGTAGCTGTGGTAAAAGCCTCAGCTCCGGTTTTGGGTTACAACGCCAAACTTCACGGCATTTCAAGTAACTGCATGGATGTTAGAACAACAAAGACAGTGCTTAGACAAAAAGGCAGAGAGGATTTCCTAATCTTCGTAGTAAGACTGGTGCTGCTGAAAATAATAATTAAAAAAGTGTGCTGTTTCAAGCTGAGGAAAATGGGACCACATAGCTCTAGGCACATTGATTTCATGTGGTGTAAGAATACTGTTGAATCATGGGGACGAGGAGAAAATGTTTATACTTAAACGAGTGGGGTTTGATGTTTTTAAAATAACTTATCTAAAACTTAAAGTAGTTTGTGATTACATATAATAACTGCTAACAGTAAAAGTGGTATCTTATTGCTAAGGATTGTACCGCCAGAGGACACGTGCTTGTTTGTTATTTTGGCATAGCTCATCATAGCAGACAGCAGGCTGAGCTGTAGACACTGAGAACTTAAAATTAATAGATTTCACTCACCTAGGGTCTCTGCTTCTCTCTGCTTTCCCTATCACCTTTTTTTTCTTTATGCCTCACAGTCATGACGATTTGCACTCTTACTTCAAAAGCGATATGTGCAATTAATTTTTAACTGACCTTTTAAAATACTTTAAGACCTTTAAAACCGTTTTTCCCCTTCTTGGTTTAGAACACATGTGTACTGTGGTGTATTTTGATGACTGCATGTCAATACATCAGTGCAAGATCTCTTGCGAGTCCATGGGAGCATCCAAATACCGATGGTTTCACAACGCCTGCTGTGAGTGTATTGGGCCAGAATGTATCGACTACGGCAGCAAAACTGTAAAATGTATGAACTGTATGTTTTGAAGCAGGAAAATTGTAATGCAGTAATATGGAGGCCAAAGTAATCCCTCTCAGTTCAGAGCTGGGAATTGGAAAACACTGCCTTGTGGTGGAGTGCCTACTGGTTGCAATTAAATGGGGCTGGTTGAAAAAAGGTGTATAAAATTTGAAACTTTTTTCCTTTTTTTTTTTTTAATTCAAGGCTAACTTGTAGATGTTTCAACATTATGTTTTAAGTTTATTTTTCTTTGTTTCTGTTCGAATGGTACAGCCATGCTCGTCCTTGCTGTTCCGATTGTTTTCCTCTGATTTCAAACTATTGACTGTATTGGTTTTCAGAACGTAATACTATAGCTAGTAGTTTAGAGTAGGGAAACCTTAAGAATATGGTAATGAGATTCCCATCATCTAAGTTCAACAAATAATTAAATGGATACGGAGTTGAAGAGGGAGAGTTGTTCTTTAGGTTTTTGGTTTGCTTTTGGTCTTTGTTTTTGTTTTCAAACTTTATTACCCTCCATTTTCTGAGCGTAGCCTTCTATCATCAAAATGGTATTTGAGGAAAAAGTAATGCTTTCCCTTCAAATTCAAAATGTGGGCTGTCATGGATAAAATCCTAACTTCTTAGAAGGGCTGCCCAACAAAACACTGTACGGGACACTTCTACAAGTTTCGTTTGCCCTGCACTTTTCAGTACATTGGGAAGTGAAAAAAATCTTTTCAGTCTTTTCTTAAATACGAAAATAAGGCTGTTAGGTGCAGTTGCATCTCCCTCTTTTTGCACTGTTCTCTAGGGTCGCTTAATTTCTGAACATTCAGTGCAGTAAAGGGAACATGAAAGTTTATTACGAATTTAATGACTAACTGAATAAAGAAGAATGAAACAGCATGAGCTAGCAAGTGCTACGGTTGAGCAGTTGGCAGCAGACATGTTCACATTTAGTTTGCTCTGAATATTTATTCCAAAACTTAATTCTTTTTTTTCCCATGAGATGTTGTCATTGAAGATGTGTCCTCAAAGGCAAAGTCAGGGTGTTCCGAGTACAGAACACTGTCCGTGTCTGTAAGAGGGAATTTTAATATGTTGACAGTTACATGGCGATTGTTATGACCTAATGAAGTCTCTCCACTGATAATGGTACTAAGTGCAGGAATAAAGTGTGTGAGTAGTTAAGGATCAGCTTCTGGTATTTATAATGGCGTGTTTTTTAACTCCTTGACTTTTTTTTTTTAATGCATATATATGCATATATCTATATGCACACAGAAAGAATTTGACTAGTCATGTTTCTCTCACTAACCTCAGTCTAGAGGGATTACACTGTTTTCTAGTCACACCTGTGTATCTGTACCATGTACAAATGAAAGCAGTCATTTTACATTTATTTTACTGAAAGGTTGCCTGAGTGGTTTTTTCATTTTCGTACAGCTCTTTCAACAAGACAATATATAAATACTCTTGTGAAATAACGTTACTTTCTTCAGTCTCTTTTTCAGCTGTAAAGAAGTACTTGAAAGATGAATATTTGTTTTGAACTAGTAGATAATGGAGTACCTGCATACTTTAAACTTGCGATTAAGTGATAAAAAATCATAGATGTGAATAGAAGAACCTAGCTTGTAATGAAGGAGTTGATCTTTGCATATTTGACAATTCATGTTATCTTTTCTTTTTCCCGATTTTCTTACGATGAATGGAGAGAGAGAATACGTTAGGAGTAGCTGTGCCTGTTTCTGGCTGGAGGACGATGCGTTGTTCTTCACCGAGACAGAAAGCGTGCAGTAAGCATTCCTGCAGGTCACTAGCGTGTTTAAGACTTCGCAATGTTAAATTATTTAAAACACTATCGTAGTTCAGATTCTTCTGAGAGAGGGAAAAAAAAAAAACAGGGCTGATGTTTCTGGGTAGGCACCTGCTGTCGTGGGTCTGTGACACCGACTCCACTCACGTCACCAGAATTTCACTGTGAGGTCAAGTCAAAGGAACAGCGAGGGTGGAGGGGACTTGCCTAACGTGTGTCTGGGAACACACTGGGGGAACAGCATAAAATTGTAAATACATTTGTCTGTGTAATGGCCTGAGAGTAGGTAGTGAGGATGCACACTTTCTGGGGCTTGCCTTATTTTTGTAATTCTTAACACTGTCTAGAGTTTGCTGTAAGCATTGCGTGTATGCAAATGTCATACAGCAATAGCAAATGTATTTTATTACGATGAGTGTTTTAAGAGGTATTTTAATAAAAAGACATTACTGTTCCATGTGTTTTCGTTCTCATGATTTCGTCAAGGCAAACGTTACCAGGAATCATAGTATAAAAGTTACTAATCTAAATGAATGGAATAACACAGAGAATTAACTCTTCAACCCTATTTTTCCAATACTAAATCTGTGGTTTCCTTTTAAGCTTGTTCTTCATACAAATCAATAAAGTAGAATTTTCTCAGTAGTCAAAATGTGCCTTCTGACAAGCATCTAACTGTTTTGGAAGGTTGCTTATTTAAGTCCTAGTCCATTTTGCAAGGAAAATCTTGATTTATTTTGGAGGTTCTTATTTTCCATGGCTCTGGACACAAGCAAACCATCACCTAGAATATTTCATAGAATCATTTAGGTTGGCAAAGACCTCTAAGATCACCAAGTCCAACCGCTAACCTAGCACTGCCAAGTCTACCACTAAACCATGTCCCTAAGCACCACCTCCATGCATCTTTTAAATACCTCCATGGATGGTAATACAGAACATGCCTAAATACTTTCCTGGGCTGGAATCTTCTCAGGGTAAAGCATCTGTCCTTAATAACCAAATTGAAAGGGGAGCAAAAAAGGAAATGCATGCAATAAGAAGTTATACAAATCCCTAGTTGGTTGGGGTTCTAAGAAGATGGCTGAAGGCCTTTTGTGATTCTTTCTCTAAATGTAGAGAGAGTTTTCTTCAGGTGGTTTGGGTTTTTCTGTTTCGTTTTCTTCACAGGCACCTGTTGCTCCTAAATTTCAGAACCATTGATGCTGTGCAGAGAGCAAGTGCAACGGTCATAATGTGCCATTGCCTTCCTGTCACTTCTTAGGGTTCCCGACATGCTTTTAGTTTAGTGGGTTGTACACCTAGTCCTTCAAAAATGAATATAAGCACCTGCTCGTGTCTAATGATGTCTTTGGTCTATCCAGCATCCACACCAAAGTTGTTGCTGCTTCGATAGCTGGCTCCCAAGCCTTCCATCCTGTTTGCTGGCTGGTCTGGCTTGGTCCCGCACTGCCATACAAACCCACACGACTCGCGCACGCTCAGGTCTCTCCAGCCACGGCCACCCAAGACACGCAGTGCCCCTGTGACCTGTGTGGTCCCTTCTCCGGGGGCTGGCACTTCCAGCTCCACACATGCAGCACAGAGCCCCCCTCATCCAGGAGAACGGTTCAATGACAAGATGGCACAGACCGAAGCGATGAGCTGCAGGGCACGGCCAGGCGAGTGCGCTGACTGGCACCCCGTTCACAGTTGACTGGCTGCTTTTATCTTATTATCCCTCTTTTGCCCCTTCTTAGTCGTTGTAGTTTAACCTGGCGGGGTTAACCTTGATCCCCCTCTTTCCCTGCCTTTGTCTTTCTCCTACAACTCCCATAGTAAGTTGTCCATGATCTCAAAACACGTTTCCCGTACATCCCATAAGGAGTCCCGTACCCCTGCAGGCAGCTGCTCCCCTGTAAGCTCTGGAGAACCTCTCCCATCGCTCACGGTGATGGGACTCACACGGCCCGTGGGCTGTGGTGGGACAGCCCTGGAGGGGTGATGTCTCCAGGTACCACACTGGGGTTCCCCCACCCAGACGTTTGCCAACGCTGGGGGCAGGACGTGTTTGTGGCACGATGTTTCACCAAGTAGTACATCATTAAGATTTGTGCTGCTCGCATAGCAAATTGCAAGGAACAAAGTAGATCCCTTTCAAACAAATCCGAGAGGTAAGGCTGCCAAGATGCAAGTTTTTTTATATCCTCATGCTTAACTATTTTTATTTCTTATTGCAAAGGCCTTAAAACAGTGTACCTCCATAACTCTCAAGGGAGTTGGACCGGCACCCTCTTTGAGGGTTCTGAGTGAGCATTTTTCATCACCCCCCTTCCCCACTGAAACCAAGTCGTGGTGCAGTCAGGACTGGGAGAAACGGAGGCCGTGGGGAGCATGGGCCCTTCTTTCAAGTTCTGCCAGTTTTTCTTCACCTTTGAAGGAACGGGTGTTTTGTGACGATACCAAGTTCAGCTTTCAATTCAATTATGTGGTTAGTCAAGGAAGGAAGATTGATGGTTTCTGCACTAAAATGAGTGTGCTTGCTTTGGCATTTGGTCATGAAATAGAATTGATTTCTGGAAGTTATCTGGTACTTTCCACTGTGTGCAAAGCTCTTTTAGTTGTTTAAGCAAAAAAGACTTCACAGCGCTTTATTTCCTGTGGAGTTCATCCATGGTACCAGCAGATCCGACCGCACAGACCAAGTGCCAGTGAACCACTGAACATGCTTTAACTATTAAGCTGATCGTATTTGGCAGGAGCCATCTTGTTCCAAGGAGCATTTTTTTTCTAACTTTGGACAAACTTAGAACCTCAGATATTAAAATGGCTTCTGAGGGACTACTTTAGACTGACAATCAGAAGAAGTCATTATCTTTCACTAATAAACAGACAACCTCAACCTCCGAGCTGGCTTTCTTGAAGAGGTATTGTAACTGAGAGAAAATGGCAGGGAATTACTTATTTACACAGCTGTGCTTTTTTTCTCCCCTTTTTTTCTGACAAAAATTATTATTTCATTACACGTAAGAGGCTCAGGTACAGCAGCAAGACAAATTTCAAAGCAGAGAGCTTGCCATCTTTGCTTGACGTTGTCCTTAAAACAGTACGAGTTTAGGAGGAGTAAATGCAGGGTGTGTAGGGTAAGAACGTGCCTCCGTCTGTGTAAGCCTGTGTAAGCAGGCGTCAGACCACAATGAGTTTTGTAAAGTCAGAAGTCAGCCAAATGTATTTCGCATGGCAGGAAATTGGTATTCTAAGCTCTGCTCACAATCTCTTGTTTGTCTTCATCAAAAAATGGGAGAGGACTCATTCCGTGTTCATTAGCTGATGGGCCCATTGTGTGTGAACTTGTGTTGGCAACAGCCGCTGATAATGCTTATTCTTCAGAGCTGAGAGCCTCTGGCGACCGTCACTGCAAGTGGAGATCCTCACAGGCAATCATCTCAAATGACTGCGGATGTTACCGAAGTAACCTCCCTCTCCCTTCTGCTGCCAGAAGTAACACAGCCTTTGCCCGACAGAAATCCCCCAAAACGTTAGCTGCGATGTTAAGTTAAATAAACCAGAAAGTACTTGCTGTTAAACTGCTTCTTCGGGAAGGGAGGAGGTAAATTGCAAGTTGCACGGTTATGTAATATGTTGCGGAGACAATATCTCTGTGCTCCAACACTAATCGGAGTGTTTACAACCCTCCCCTTTGTATTTCCTACTGAATAGCACAAATTCCTGTGGGGGACCTTTTACATTACCACAGAAGGTTGCACAAAGAGCCCATTTGACAGGGACTAAGAAGCATTGAATCTCAAGTGAATAAATGAAGCAGGTGGCACGCTGCCACTGTATTAATGTGTCCAACAGCCCGGGGATTACGGCTGAGGCTGTGGGAATGAACCGGACGGCTTCTTGCTGAGACAAATTCCCTTGTTGGTTAGGAATCCTGAAAAGGATTCAAGATCCGCAGGTGCTTAACATAACAGAAACTCCTATTAGGAGACAAGGAGTATAAAGTTCCTTTGAGCGTCCCTGCAAACAGGACGCGCGTTGAGCTGGAGATGGTTCTCGGCACTGATCGCCTCAAGCTCCGTGCAGAGCGCCTCTCCGTTTCCTCGGGCCCTGCCGAATGGCAGAGACAGGCTGGTAACGGCTCAAGTTACTGTGTTATGAACTATGTTGTACGAGATGACGCCCAGGTAGGCGGCTGCTCCCCTCCGAGCTGTGGCTGTGGCACTGCCACCCAGAAGGAGGACAGGGCGGGAGCGCCCCCGGTGCTGCGTTGGGTTGTGTTCCGCGTGCTTGGTGCTTGTGCCGTTACAGACGTTAAGGGCTTCAAATCACACAGGGCTCGGTCGCGTGCCGCTGTAACCGTTACCAACGGACACATTTATTTGTGAAACTGCTCGAAAGAGCCGTGGGGCGGCCGCCGTTGCCAGCGGTTTAGAGCAAACCCTACGAATCCCCCTAGCCGCCACCAAAGACCCCCGGGCTCCTCACGCCCAGCGCGGCGGCGTTGGGCATGAGGGGACACGAAGCCATTTGGGAGTTGTAGTCCGGCAGCGGTAAGCCGCTCCACCACACCTCCCGGCATGCCTCCAGCTACAACTACAACACCCACCATGCACCGCGCGCGGGACCCACCACCCTCATCCCCCTATCCGGCGCGTGCGCAGCTCCCTCCCTCCCCCCTCCCTTCTCCACTCCTCGCGCCCCCTCCCGGAATTGGGGGGGGCTCCCCGCGCATGCGCGCGGCGGCGGGAGCCGCTGCCCCGAGCGGCGGCGGCGGCGCGAGGGCGGCGGCGCGTGCGCGGTGGGCGAGCTCGCGCCGCTCCTCAGCCGTCCTTGCGGGCCGGGGCCGGGGCCGGGGCAGGGCCGGGCCGGGATGGGCGCCGCGGGCGGAGCCGCTGCGCCGGCGAGCGGGACCCCGACGGTCAGTGCCCGCGGGGGGAGCCCCGCTAACGCCGGTAACCCCGCCGAGGAAGCCGCTTCCGGGGCTGTGGTGGGGGGGGTAACGGGCGGCGCGAGCCCCCCCCGGCCGTTAACGGCTGCTGCGGGGAGGGGGGGGGGCAGCGCCCCCACACGCACCTCATGAGGGGTCCCCGGGAAGGGGGGGGTCGGCCTCGGGCCCCGGGGGGCTGTGGGGGCTGCTCGGCTGCCTTCACATGGGGTCGGGGATGCGGGGGGGGTGCCCGCGGTGCTGCTCTGTGCCCGGGTGGGGTGAGGGTGCCCTGAGGGGGGTCGTGGGAGCCTGACAGGGCAGCTCCTGAAGCGCTTGTGTGTGGTGAAACCAGCCTGGCCACGCTGGGTATTTGTAGGGTATCTATCCGTGAAAATGTTGTGTGTGTGTGTCCCCCCTTGTTGTCCCTGGGTTGGTGGTCATCTTAATGAGGAGTAATAATAAGCCGAGGCCTTTCTGGAAGTCGCGTAAAAGAGGTGGATTTGTGTAAATCTTTTCGTTCCAGCACAGCAAGCCAGCCGTATTGGCACCCTTATACCTGTTTCTCACCTGGGAAGCGAGGTTGGACCAGCTGGTCGTTAAGCGCCCTTCCAACCCAAGCCTTTCTGTGACCAGCTCACCGTGACTCTCCGCCTGTCGTGCACCCTTCTAAGGGTGATAGTAAGGCCCTGGGGGGTATGATCCAGGATTGTTGTGATTCACATTCATGAGAGAGCTTAAAAAAAATTGGGGAGAGGTTCCCTTTGAATAATTTTTTTATGTTGTTACACACAGTTGCTGATGAAACATGGCGTACGCTTCCTTCAGATCATTTTGGCATAGTCTTGTACAGTCAGTGCAACACGTGCTCTGGAGGGGCTCTCTTCTACAGAGAAGTGAAATGGGAAAAAAAAAAGCTTGCAAACTGTCATGGGGTTTGAGTGTTTACTACTTTGAGGTGATTGAAGTTTAGCAAAAAGCCCTGCTGCAGTGTTCAGGTAGCTAGGTTGGAAAGAGGCTATCTATTAAGGATAAGCAGGGAGCGTGGAGTTGTCTGTGCTAGGGAAAATCAGCTGTGTTCTTTAATCTTGTCATATATGGAACAGAAGGTGAGAATGGCTGCCTTGAAGTTCTAATACAATGTCATTCTGGCGTTATTCCACCATGAGTGAAGGTGCTTTGGGGGGATAGAGGAGATGCTATTTTTCTCGAAAAGTAACGATTTCATTGTAAAAGCCCTTACGTGATTATGGCTGTACGGGGGAAAGGTTTCTTCTACAGGGTGCCTTGTTTCCATTTCTGTTTGTGAGTGCCCATGCTGGAATGCGTTGTCCTGGCGTTGCAGTGACTGCCTGCTTGCTTCAGGGCTGCATGGCTTAGCTGCGTAGGGGTAGGTGAAGCTAGACTGGTGCACGTATGCACCTAGCACTTTGGGGTTCTGATCTCCCATTTAGGCACTTCCCTAAAATGTTTCGGCTGTGTTTTCTTACAGCAAGGCTCTGAATGTTTTTTTCAGCACACGCTGCTATTTCTGACAAGCTCTTTCAGAGAAAAAAGGGAAGATGCTGTTGTTTAGCAATAAATACCAACAAATGCAAATTTAGGTTCTTTCTGTAAAGCTTGGTGTCATGTAGCTGGCCTCAAAATGTCAAAATAAAGTATAGTATGACATTTATCTCCATTTAATTGTATGTTTGGTATAATCTGCTAAGCTTTTCTCTGAACTAGCGCATCTGATTATTTTGAATCAGTGAATGACTCACAACCCTTAAAAATAGTCATGGTTTGCCATATGTCAGCTTCAGATTTTCACCTAAAGAATTCGTCAGCTTTCTTCAACTCACCAGTGTCTTGCGGACCATAATTTGCAAATTGTTGCTTCAAAAAACCAAACCAACAGGAACAAAATCAACTGAGCTTGTCGTTGGGCTGGGAATAGCCTGCGGGAGCTTAGGCTGGATCGCCAGGCGTGTGGTGGCAAGAGGTGAGCGGTGCTCAGGCAGCAATTGTCTCCTGCCTGCCGTGGCAGAAGCCAGCAGGGTGAGGATGCAGGTGGACTTGTAGCAGAAGGAAGGGGGTTTTCCTGCCCACCCCTGGCTCATCCCTCACTTTTTGCTCTCAACCTCAGTGAATACAAATGGGTAAAGCCGTGTGGTACGGTGCGGTGACAGAGACGTTGATGGTGGTGGTGGTGGGAGGAAACGAGTCGCCCCTGAGGCTGAGTGACAGCAGGGATCCCGTGCAAATTCCTCCAGGTTTCTGTTCAGGCTGCGAAACAAAAGGGGTGGCTGCTTTCCTGGGGCAGTGCCCCGGGGAGGGATGTACAACTGCCTCGGGACGGGTGGGGAGCCAGTGCAGAGCGCTCAGCTGGAACGGATCCAGAGAAATGAGAGAGAGCGTACCAGGAAGCATCGCTGGTTTAGGTTGTACAAATAAAGTGTTGTGACAGTTTTGAACTAGCATGGAAGAATTTGTGAAAGAGATGAAGTAGAGTGGCTTCAGAGGGCAGTGTAATTTATTAGGGAGATAAAAAACAAAGTTAACAGCTAAACAAAACATGTCTTACAAAAAGCTTTTGGGAGATGTAATAGGAGTTCTAGGTGTCGTTTATTATTCCTTGTGAATTGAAAAAGCAGCAGCTTTGTTTTTTCTTATCTTATCTATGAATTCCAAGTATGTGTGCGAGACTGAGATCTACCAATTCAAAGACACGAGATCGCAATGTTCAGGAGCGATCAGCTCACAGCCAGTAGTGTTTCCTTTGGTACGTAAGAAAGATGTATTTAAATAGAGAACGTGGTTGGTTTTTTTTCTCGCATAGCTTCGGTAATACCAAGCAAAGAAAAATGCAAATAATAAACAGTTATGTTCTTGAGCAAGTCCCAGTTTCTTCCAGAAGCAGCTTGACGTAAGATCCTGAATAAAAAATGGCAACTAATTGCTTAATGGGTACAGAACTTTAAAATAATAAAGAAATAAATAATGAATAAACAAACTGGTTCTCACCAGTTGTTCAAACAATAATAATATCAGTCTGAATAATTAGAATAGTTCAGATGATCGTGGTATGTAACCTAGTTAGCATTAGCGTTGGTAGAGAAAATGTTTAGTTTTAAATACTCAAGCGACGTAGTCTTCTATGTACAGAAATAATCGTGTCATTGCTGCGTTGTTATTATAATAATTGAAGGAAGTGATTGAAGTCATTTCATCGTCGTTGGTGCACCCTTAATAGTTTGTCATCTGTCCACTTCCTTCAAGTGCTAGGAAAGTATGTAGACCTTAAGCGATCGATTCAGCTCTGAAATTTCTTAAAAAGAAGGATTATAGTTCTTGGTATGACCTCGTGGGCAGTCCCTAGCTTGCTTCCATCCAGACTGCTGTCTTTCCTGGAGGGAACGAGGAATGGCTGAATGATTTCTGCCAGCTATATACCGGCACCAAGAACAGAGCTGGGGAAGCCCTTGCCTCAGTGTGTCGAGATGCACAGTTTTAGCTTCTGGGGGAAAGGTGTTCTTGTACAACTATCTGCTGCCCTCTACTTCAGTGCAACGGAAGGGGTGGCTTTGGAAGTAGTAGCAGCAGCTTTCTCATTTCCACATTGCCTTTATTCACCTTGCTCACAAGGAGCTGAGCTTTTTCAGACTGGCTGGTTTGGTCCCTGGAGGCGTACAGGGGAAGAAAGGGATGAGCGCTGGCTGCTTGCGTGAGGAGGGACGGGGCCAGGGGGCTGCTGCAGAGGAAGAGTGCAGGGTGGGTGCAACTTTGGACCGAACTGGAAATGATTTTAAGCCAAGTAAATCTGGTCTCATGTTGCTGTTTTGTACATTTGATAGTTAGTAAAACACTACTTGCTTAATTCATGCAGCTGTGAAACAAAAATGCATTTTATCTGTATATTTTTGTCCTCCATAGTCTGAAAAATTTCACGTTTCTGTGTATATGATCTAGATTAAGTCAGTAACAAAATTCAGTTCCTGTTTTACAGCTTTGGTGGCATCCCTGGGCTTTTATATTAAGAATAACTGAGCTTCATGCTAGGAAAAAGACATCTGGCAGGAAGGAGCTCTTGGGACTGAACATCAAGCTGTGGTGCAACCATAGCTTGAGCTGGAAAAAGGGTTTTTAAAACCACCATATACGATAGCGGTACTGTTAACTTGACACCTCTGGAAAAAGAGCTGTCACACTGACAGAAATTGCAGCTTGCCTTTTTCACAAAAAAAATAGTAAGATTTTTGCAAGAACATCTCTTCTCTTTAAAACCATACCTAATTTTTAAAAATAGGAGTTGCACCTCAGATTAGAAGCTGCAATTTTAATGCAATTTTAATGTTTTTTTTCTGTAATAACTTGTGAAATTTAATATTTAACTTACCCTGGTAATTATGCTTATTGCTCTCCTCACATTTCTAGCCTGTCCAGGTGTGTTTTAAACATAAATTCACATCACCAGTCACAGAGCAACATTTTTTTGGATGTTGCAATGAAAACAAATTTTCACTGGTTTTTATTAGCAAGAAGTACATCGAATGCAAAATGCAAATTCCAAAGGTAAACATGCCAGCAACGAAACTCTCTTACTCCGTGGTATTAGTAGTGTTTTTCTACCCTGTTAATATGGAATTGCATGATTATTTTTTTCCTCTATTCAGTAATGTTGCCTGATAGAACATAGTAAATTTGCAGATATTTTACTATATTTGTGGCTTTAATATTGAGAACAAATTGTTATATAAAAGCATAATACCAGTCTGTATAAAGCCTAAGATATCTTCTTCTTTTAATTGAATGTGAAAAAAAGTATTTTCTGACACCCTCCTCTTTTAATTTTCACTTGAGGCTTCTTCAGAAATGATGCTGTTTTTTTTCAGACAGTATAAAGAGCTTTTCATATTTGATGGGATATTTTGATTGATTGAATGGGCTAGAAATATAAGACAGCTAATCTTAAATGAAAAGATTTTTCACAGGTCATGCTTCTGAAGTTTTAATCCAGAAATTTGGGTTTGCAGTTCTCCAAAACATATTGAACTCATGTGATCAAGTGGTTTTTTTTTATGTCTTGTTCTGAAAATGATTTTAAAAGAACCGAAACTCAACTTTCCAGGTGAAGGAGGAAGTGATGCATATATTCAGTCCTGATTTTGTTGTCTAGATGGCTCAGTGCATTAACGTATATTAATGTCACATGTAGGCATAGATTGAAATCGAGTTCTACAACAAAGATAATTAAAAAGAACTAATTTTCTGGCAACGACTATTGCAAACTTACCTTTGAATGTGCCAAAATCCTCTACCAAAAAAAAAAAAAAGAGAAGTTGCATCTGTTGTTCCCTTCAGTAGTCCTTTTGTGTGCTGACAATTTCACGGTGACCTGGCTTACCTTTCTCTGTCATGGTTCAGCTTTGTTTTGGTTACTAGTTCTTTCTAAGTTCTTCTTTCACAAGTAAGTTTTTAATACGCTATTCCAGCCAGACTTTGAAAGCCTCTAACACATACACAACTGTACGTCACACAGAAGCTTGTAGTTACTGTGTGTCATTAAGGCAGTCAGTTACAGATCTGTATTTTTCACAGGTAATTCATGTTAGGTGTTTTTTAGCCCTAAACAGCGAGGATTTTACCACTCTTAAAAATGCATTATACCAGCTGAGGCAGTTTTATTTTCTTTTTGAGGTGGGGGGAGGATGACACTATTTCGGCCTGTGTATAGCAGGGCTTCCGTTAAAGTACCTACACTAATTTTATTTAAAGTAACGTGACTTGTTGTGTAGGCAGGGCTACGCAGCAGGTGCGGGAAGGGCACTCAGACCTTGTTTTGTCCTGTGCTGTGCGATAATGAACTTCTTGGCCAGAGGTGGGACATGCCCTGTTTTAGCGTCTACTTGTGTAGTTACTCCATTCATTTTTATTATATTTAGTAATCAAGTTGAAAACAGCAATTGTTGTGCATTTGGTGGGGTAATGTGGGGGTTTTTTAATGATACCCTGAAGCTGGTTTTAGTTGAAGCTTGTTTTATCATACTCGAGCTGGTTTTAGCAAATGCATGTGAATTTAATCTGAAATTTTAAAGATGCCCATATGTTTTTGTAGAAAGCTGATGTTTCGTATGCCTTTTCTTGTAAGGCTGCCTGGCTACGAAGACTTGTGAGTATTGCAGGGTACGGCTGCTGCTGGAGCAGTGGGAAGCGGGCTCAAGGCACCTTCCCAATTCCCCTCCGTGGAGCTTGGTCCCTGCCGTGGGCTGTTGGCTGCGCACAGGTAGTACAGAGCCCAGCTGCCGCCCCACACGGCGTGGTGCCCCACCTTGCCCCATACCTGCTGGGGAGCGCTGGCAGTGCTCGGGGCACTTTGCAACATCTCCGCCCTGGGGGTGGTGATGTTAATCAGAAGTAACGATCTGCTGAGCTTATACATATTGAAATCGACTTTCCTCTTGGGTGGTGGGCGAAACTGGGGCAGAGGTGCAAAACAGAATTGGTCAGTTCCAACTCTAGGTAGGATACTGAACAAAATAGCAAAATTTGTAAGTTTACGTAAAGGCTAAATGCTTCACGTGGTCTTGATGAAGAGTTGGCGTTGGCATTAATGGGAATATGCCTGAAAAAAGGAGATCGTGTGGTCCTGTTCTTTGTGGAGAAACTCCTAAACCAAATTAATTTAAAAAGATCATTTTCTTTTACAGATAGGATCTGTACGATAGGCATTGGCCTCTATTTCAGCAGCTTGCGCTCCTGTAGATGTAACACGGGTCGATGAAGCAATTGCTTTGTTGGCATGACTCAATGCAGATCTCCAAATGAAATGAGCTATATCAGAAAAAAAAAATTGTTTTGGTGGATAAAACTGCTTGAGAAGTAAGGTTTTGCTAAAACTGCTGTGCTGGGAGCGCAGAAGAATCCCACTGTATCCATTACAGTTAGGTTGGGAAAACATTTGAGTGCAGCCCAGTCTGTAGTGGGTATGGGGGTACTGCAATTCCTGGTGAAGGCAGGATGGGCGGTTTTTCATTCACTTTGGTGTCAGGGTCAGTAGCCACTGATGTTACCTAGCTACTACACAGGACTCTTTATCTGCAACATCTTTGGTTTTGGCTGAGACACAAAATTAGTAAATAGTTTAAAAAAAAAAACGGTCAGAGAAGCTGTTATATAACCAGTTTCTCTGCATCAGAATCTATCTTTGCTTTTCCTTTCTGCTGCTACAGAACGAGCAACCACCACAGTTCTTTTTTCATATTCACCAAAAGTTGGATGTGATTCGCTTGAATTATATTGGATCATGCAGGGTTTTAAGGGTGAAAAAAATCATCCATAGAAACTGATCATCTGTGTCATGTGTCACATTTTGAAGGCATCCAAGTAAAGCTGTTTTTAGTTTCTAGTTAGGTTATGGAGTTGTCAGTTCAAGTGACAGCTTGTAATTTATAGAACTCTTCTTGTGTTCAATACATGCTGGCAAAAATTGAATGTAAAGCTCAAGAAACTTACTTTTCACAGTTTTAACACTAAAGGTTTGTATGGCATTATTTTTACTTTTAGGAAATGCTTATTTCTGGGAATGATAGGCCTCAGAACTGAATATTCGTTCATCGGTAAGACAAACATTAACGCTGAGCTGCCAGTTAAAGGATTATTATTTAACATCTTTGTTGGTGGCAGGGGACAGTGGGAGCGAGTGCACCCTCAGCAAGTTTGCCGATGACACCAAGCTGAGTGGTGTGGCTGACATGCAGGGGGGCAGGCATGCCATCCAGAAGGACCTGGACAGGCTGGAGAGGGGCATGTGCGAACCTCGTGGAGTTCAACAAGGCCAAGTGCAAGGTCCTGCACCTGGACCAGGGCAATCCCAAGCACAAATACAGGCTGGGTGGAGAGTGGGTTGAGGGCAGCCCTGAGGAGAAGGACCGGGGGGCGTTGGTTGATGAGAAGCTCAACATGAGCTGGCAGCGTGTCCTTGCAGCCCAGAAAGCCAACTGTATCCTGGGCTGCATCAAAAGCAGCGTGGCCAGCAGGGCGAGGGAGGTGATTCTCCACCTCTGCTCTGCCCTTGTGAGACCCCACCTGGAGCTCTGCATTCAGCTCTGGGGCCCCCAGCACAAGAAGGACATGGACCTACTGGAGCAAGTTCAGAGGAGGGCCACAAGGATGATCAGAGGGCTGGAGCACCTCTGCTATGAAGACAGGCTGAGGGAGTTGGGGTTGTTCAGCCTGGAGAAGAGAAGGCTCCACGGAGACCTTACAGCAGCCTGCCAGTACCTAAAGGGGGCCTACAGGAAAGCTGGGGAGGGACTCTTTGTCAGGGAGTGGAGTGATAGAAAAAGGGGAATGGCTTTAAGTTAAAAGAGGGGAAATTTAGTTTAGACATAGGGAAGAAATGCTTCACGCAGAGGGTGTGGTGAGGCCCTGGCACAGGCTGCCCAGAGAAGCTGTGGCTGCCCCATCCCTGGAGGTGCTCAAGGCCAGGCTGGATGGGGCTTTGGGCAACCTGCTCTGGTGGGAGGTGTCCCTGCCCATGGCAGGGGGGTTGGAACCGGGTGGTGTTTAAGGTCCTTTCCAACCCAACCATTGTGTGGTTCTGAAATGACTTGTGTAAAATGAACATAATGCTGTTTGAAAATTCAGTGGATTAAGGTAATGATCAAAATTCACTCAATTCAGCGAAGAAGCGTGGTGCTTCTAATTGATTTTTCTACATCCAGTCTCAAAGACAGTCTCTCAGCAGTGGGTTGAAAAGCGACACCGTCTGAATTAAGCATGCGGTGCTTCGTGCAGCATATGCGCTCTTTGTTGCTTCCTCTACATATTAAGCAGGGTTGTGCAGTGTAGCCAGGCTTTGTCTCTACCAAAGCGTACTGTGCGGTAGCACATGGCTTTCAGCGGGCAAACCGGCAGACACAAATCGCGAGATGCTCGCAGGGGGGCACACCTGTCCTGGTTTCCTTGTAACTGGCATGGGTAAGAAAGGTGTCGGTGCACATGCAGTGGCATTGGCCACTGTGTCTGCCTGTGTGTGCGTGAGCTGAGGGTGTTCCCAGGGCTTCCACAGAGCTGCTGGCAGGGGCCTCGAGGTGCTCTTGCACCGCTGCTGCTGTTGTTTGTGCCAGGCGAATTACTGTTGTCGCAGATATGCCAGTGTGTTATTGTGTATTTCTGGTGTATAGGCATGTCCCAGGCTTGTTACCAAGGTTCAAGCCATAGCAAAGTGTCTGTTATACTTGCTGTTTATGCTTGTCATTTTGCAGTATTAAAAAAAAAAGGGGGGGTCGGATTTAGACTCTGGGCCATAGGTTTTTGAATTGGGTGACAGAACTGAGCGAGCGGAGTTATAGCCTGGTTGAAAAACTGGGTTCTGGTTTTCCATAGTGTGATCCATCCTATTCAGTCTGTAGGTGCTCTAGAAAGGATATCAGAAATGCTTAAAACTGAAATCACAGAATATCCTGAGCTGGAAGGGACCCACAAGGATCACTGAGTCCAGCTCCTGGCTCCACATGGCACCACCCAAAAATCAGGCTACGTCTGAGCACCTTGTCCAAATGCTTCTTGAACTCCAGCAGCTCAGTGCTGTGACCCCTGCCCTGGGGAGCCTGTCCCAGTGCCCGATCACGCTATGGGTGCAGAACCTTTCCCTAACCCCCAGCCTGACCCTCCCCTGTCCCAGCCCCATGCCGTTCCCTCGGGTCCTGTCGCTGTCCCCAGAGAGCAGAGCTCAGCGCCTGCCCCTCCGCTCCCCTCGTGAGGGAGCTGCAGGCCGCCATGAGGCCTCCCCTCAGCCTGCTCTGCTCTGGGCCGAGCAAACCAAGGGGCCTCAGCTGCTCCTCATAAGTCTTCCCCTCCAGACCCTTCGCCACCTTTGCAGACCTCCTTTGGACACTCTCTAACAGCCTTATATCTCTCTTACACTGTGACACCCGAAACTGCACACAGCACTCGAGGTGGGGCCGCAGCAGAGCAGAGCAGGACAATCCCTTCCCCCAACTGGCTAGCCGTGCTGTGCCAGGACATGGTTGGCCCTTTTGGCTGCCAGGGCACACTGACACATGTTCACCTTACCATCAACCAGAACCCCCAGATCCCTTTCTGTAGGGCTGCTCTCCAGCCTCTTGTTCCCCAGTCTGCATGTTGGCCAGTCTGCCAGGGTTGCCCCATCCCAGGTACAGAATCCGGCACTTGCTCTTGTTGAACTTCGTATTGTTGGCGATTGCCCAGCCTCTAATTTGTCAAGATCTCTCTGCAAGGCACCTCTACCCTCAATGGAGTCAATTGCTCCTCCCAATTTAATGTTGTTCTCAAATGTATTTAGTATACCTTCAAGCCCTACATTGAAGTCATTTATGAAAACATTGAAGAGAACTGTCCCTAAAATCGAGCCCTGTGGAACCCCACTAGAGACTGGCAGCCAGCCTGATGTAACCCCATTTACTGTAACCCTTTGAGCTGGACCTGTCAGCCAGTTGTTCGCCCACCACATTATGTTTCTGTCTAGCTGTATGCTGGACATTCTGTCCTGAAGGACACTGTGAGAAACAGCATTGAAAGCTTTGCTGAAATCCTTACAGATTATATCAGCTGCCTTCCCTTGGTCAACTAGGTGGGTGACCTTGTCATAAGAGCAAATTAAGTTCATTAGACAGGACTTGCCCCTCGTGAACCCATGTTGGCTGTGACCAATGACCACATTGTATTTCAGGTATTTTTCAGTAACTCCCAGAATAATCTTCTCCATAGTTTTACCAGGCACTGAAGTGGGACTGACAGGCCTGTAATTACCTCAGTCTTCTTTCTTGCCCTTCCTGCAAATTGGAACAACGTTTGCCACCTTCCACTCAACTGGGACCTCTCCGGATTCCCTAGACCATTGAAAAATAATTGAGAGAGGTCTCGCAATGACACGAGCCGGCTCTCTGAGGACCCTGGGATGAATCCCATTGGGCCCCATGGACTTAAATGCATGCAGCTGGAGCAGCAAGTCCATAAAGTATTTGATGCCAAATCTGTCAGCTTCTAATCTGCCTTTTTTTTTTTTTCACTGTTGATTAGAACTTGCTTTTCAAGTAGCATTTTTAGTACATTCAGTTCAACCAGCCAGGGGGGTTGTTTTTGCTTTTGTTTTTTTTCAGACTGACTCCACTAAACGAACTTCTGTCTTCAAGCTGGCTGAGCTGAGGGAGTGGAGTGTGAGTGAATGATACCAGTAGTTGAAATCTGTGTGACAAACGGAATTGTCCTTAAACAAACTTGGTCCAGCACCTGATGAAAGTATAAAAATTAGAATTAATTCTCTAGATCATCAGTAGCTGTATGACTTGCTGCAGACCTGTGGTGACCAGGGATTAATTAGCTCTTAAAAAGACATGTCAGAAAATGTGAATTGTATAAAACTGAGGGCAAACAAAACCTGGGGTAATAGAAATTATATTTGTATTTTTAATAGAAATTGTTTATAGAAGTTGTTTAAAAAAATAAAAGTAAGCTGCACACCTTTTACTGTATTTTCCTCCCTTTCTCTTTTGTGGTAAAACTAGAAATTCCTGTTCTGTTGCACAAGTCTTAGTGCTGGCGCAAGTGGGAATTTGGGGAGATGGACAGGAGAAAGAGGGGCAGGATTGTCATACCAGGGATAGTTCTAAGGCCGATCTAAGTAATAATGTGGTGGGGTTTTTTCGAGAAGCATAGGAGGGTTTGATACGTTTGCAGGACAGTTTGTATTATCCAAGTCAGCTCTCAGTAGTTGAGCCTTTATATTTGGGCTGAAAAGCAACTGGCTGGGTTTCTTTGGCTGGTGTTTAAAAATCTAAAAAGCACTAACCAAATCCTTCAAGCTATTTCTGAGAATTAAGCTAGCAGGGAAGAAAATCCCTTTTCTGTAATGAAAAAATATTTCAGTAATCGGGATAACCTTGTTAATGCTATTTGTATTTTAAAGGGGATACCTAAGTCTGTCAGGAGATGGTCTCCCAAATTTCCTTGCTTGTGAGTGGACCGTACTTCTCAGAAGCCCTAAGTAGGACTGAATGTGGAAGAAACAGAAGGTAGGAAGGGAAAACCTAGGCAACAGCGAGCAGCCAAGTGAGATTAGATGAAGCACTGGGTGTGGAGAGGAGGAATGGTGAAACCGAAGTTGTGTGGGTCTAGGTGCTGAACACCTGGGTGGTGGAAGGAGGTTGTGAGAGAAGAGGGACAGGGCTGGTGGTGGAGGAACTGGGCTGCATGAGATGCACAGCGGGAGAAGGAATGGAGATAGTAAAGGAGAGGGATTGAGCCTGGAAGCTGTGGGGCTAGGCCATGGAATGGGAAACTAGTACACTGGACTTGAGCTACATTAGGGGCGTATTGGGATTGGGTTACTCTGGCAGCAAGACCATGGGAAATGGGAGCAGGCTTTGCAGAAGGGTTAGGCTAGAAAGTCCCAGGCAGCAGACCAGCACTTTCCCAAGAAGTTTGAAAAAAGAACTTATTCTCTGGGTGGGCAGTAGCAGTTGCAGTGCAGGTGTGTGACTAGTCAGGGTATTCTGCAAAAGTCTGGCCTGGTTACAGTGCCCATCAGCCTCATGAATCTGAGTCCAGACCTTCCTGAAGCTTTACTTAGTGCCAGGTATGGAGAGTGAATGACTCACGAGGGTTACTTCATGCTGTTTGTGTGATTACTCTGACTAGGGAAATTTTAAACTTGCTTTACTGGTCTACCTGATGCACTTCGCTTTCTCTTCCCATGATCACGTTGCCCTGTTCAACCAAGAAAGGGGCGCTGTTGGCGCACCTGGGGTCTGGTCGGCAGATAAAAGAGGCGGCCTCTGATGTCGGTTTGCTATTAGACTGCATGGCAACATGGCAGTTTAAAAAGTGGGAGAGCATAAGCAGTGTTTTGCATTAAGCTTTTCAATACATTGTAAAAATGAATTTATTTTTTTTTCCTGAAGGCAACTTTAACTGCTGTGTTTTATTACAGTAATAAAACTTCAGAGTGATTTCAGTAAAACATAAGCGGTGCATCAGGTTTAAGCTAGTAAAAACTTTGTTCTTTGCCTAAGTTGTTGCTGTAGTTGACAGATGTCAGCAAATACAAGATGATTAATTTTGGGCTTACTAAGCTATGTCGTCTTAGAAGGCCCACGGTTTTAATGGCTGCCCATGTTTTTGCAGAAGACGCTAGGTGCAGAACCTAGGCACATCTTGGGTGTTGTGTAGTTGCAGTAAGTAACTTGCTTCGAGCTCTCTTCTCATCTCCCAGTCATCTTTTCTAACCATCCGTCGTACCAGAGTACCACTCACAGTTTCTAAAGTGCTCTGACATGCTTAGACCACAGCTGGTAGCTGTTGTCCATTCCTCTGCCGCCTCACTACTTTCCGAAGTGGAGCTATGCTTATTACTAGGGTGATTTCGCCCCCGAGCAGTGTGCCTCCTGTCTTTCAGTAACATCACTTCTTCGCGTGTGGCCAGGAGTTTTGGGCTGAAGACCAGGGCTGATGAACACCGCTGTGTTCTGGACCCTGCTCTTGCGGAGTTAAGACAGCAGGGTTCTCACCGCCGAGTGAGCGTTCCCACTGCCTCCGGCCTCTGATCACTGACTTGCTGGGGCTATTTTCAGTGGGACATCCAGATTTTCAGTGTGTGGCAGAGTGGGATGACCTGGGGACATCCGCCACACTTCAGATGTGGTCTTGCGAAATTCTTGCAGCAAAATTCCCGGTGTCTTTTACTCTGCTCAGGAATTTTACGAAGCAGCATCTGTGCGTGCAATCACCTGCTTCAATTTGCTTCAGCTGTTGCAATTGGTTACAAGGCACAAAGTCACAACACAGGCTCAGTGCAAAACAGAAATAATGGAGCCTTTTGTACTGAATGAAAGAGAGCTGTGAGTTTGGTCTTTTAGGCTGGGCCTCTTTAATGTTTTGGTGCCAATTTTTGTGACACGCTGTAATAAGCGAGATCTATTGAAGTCGCCTGTCATGTCTCTCTGTCTTTGTTTTTCTGTGGCTTTGCCAAACCTCAGCTGTTTAACATTGATTTTCTTTCTTCTTAGACACATAGCTCAGGCTGAGTTTTTAGAGAAGAGTTCAGGTATTTTCAAAAATGAGGAAAATACATTTTTTTTTGCTTGTTTTAGTTCTGCAAGCATCTTCCTCTTCCCAACCCACATTCCTGTATTTGGTGTACGGTCTTGAAAGATGGTAGCGACAGCTAAGGAGTGTTTGTGTTAAGGATATGCCTTCTGCCCCCCCCTTGTTTAAATCTCTTTCAATTTACTCTTTCCTGGGGGGATAGAGGAAAGGTCAAAATGCTGCATACGTTCAGTAAAAGCTCTTTATTTTTCACACTCAGTTATTCTGAATGTTCAACTCCATGTTGGGCAGGAAGACACTCCCTGAAACTGCGTTTGGGAAGTACTGAAGAGAATAGGTAGGTCTGAGCAGGCACTGGAACTGGGAGAAATGCTTTGCTGCTGCCACGTAACAATTTTCTTGGCTCTTCTGGAGGAAGAATCAAAAGTCAAGCAAGCAGGAGCTGGTGGGACTCGAGGTGCCTGCTGTTGGCAGGGAGGCGAGGAAGGCAATTATTTCTTGCGGTACTAGGGAGAGGGGCTGAAGGCCGGTGGGAAGAGTGGGGACAAGGTGAGAAGATAAGGTAGATAATTACGAGGAAACAAGTGACTGCAGCAGAGAACATCATCTCAGAGGAAGCGGAAACTGATGGCTAATCAGGGAGAAAGGAGATGGAGAACTGCATCTGGAAGCAAGCAGCGTGCAGCTGGAGAGGAGGAACTGACTGGATAAAGAACAAGGGAGGGGCAAACATGAGCCTGAGCAAGGAGTGGGTCACAGAGGCCGAAGCATGTTGTGTGTGACCTGCTGAGGATGAAAAAGAAATCAGGCTGGAACTGTGGCAGTACTAGCAGCGGGCGGTAAAGAAAACAAAGCTCGAAATTACAGGGAAAATGCAGAGAACGAAGTGCAGTTTGGGGGATGAAGCTGTACCACAGACCTAAGGTGGTCAGAGAGGGGTTGGGTGCCTTCCTGGCACCGTGGCTTCAGAGGACTGATGCAGTAACAGACCGGGAAGAAAGGGTCACGGCGGAGAGAGGAGTTGGCAGGAGAAGGGTCCTGCTGGGGGGATCCGTGATTTTTCAGTCACGCCATCTCTTGCTGTCAGCAAATATCCGTGAAAGCCAGAGGAAGGGTGCAGAGCTGTGCAGCAGCACTGCGTTAACATCCATTAGCACAAGTGGAAGAGATTTCCGGGGTAGGCCTACGGCCCTGATTCTGCTGATAAGCCTTGATGGGACGGGATTGGAAGTTGCACATGTGGAAGAGTAGTGCTTTCTTAAAGCTGTAAAATAAAGAATATGAACCACAAGTGCTTTGTAATTTGTTGTATTTACAAATACTCATCATCATCTGTATTTTTTCTTAGTGTCTCTAGTTTAGCTAGAATAAAGAATGAACAATATAAAAGATCTCATGAATATTTTGTTTCCCTTCCTAATCCTGTGTCTCGCTGTGCCCTATTCAAATCCTTATCTGAGTAGCTGTTATTTCCATAACCACTCTGTGAGTGATCTCCTGCAGTGAGCTATTTTGTTTCATCTGTAATTAATTTTTCTCTCTGCTCTGCATACAGAGAACTGAAGGATGAGGGTTTAAAAATTAAGGGTGAAAAAAAAAAAAACAAACCAACCACCACCACTTAGCTGGACACATTTAAGATTATTAACCCGGCAAAACGCAATTTCGTGTTGTTTTCTGTATTCTCCCAATCTGTAAATAAGACCCCAGGAGCTGAGCAGCTGAGTAAAACACTGCTCTAGGATGTTGTGTAACGTGCCGGAGGCCAGAGGCGAGGCACCGCTTTTCCAGGTTGCTCTTTACATCCTTCACGGGGACCTTATCCTTTCCCTCTTCACGCTTACCTGTCCTGCCCACTCTAGACATAGACTGACTTGAAGATAAGGGGCATCCTATTCACTAAAAGAAATGATGTGTAGTATTTCTAATTTCATTCCGTGAGTTACTGTTGGTATGGTGTCTGCTGTTCAACAGCTTTTGGTAGGTTTTGGCAGGGCTGTTTGGGGGCTGTGGTTTTTTGGTGGATGACATAAAGAGAGGTGACACGTAGGAATTGTACGGCTCATTCCCGTACTCAGATGAGGTACGACCGTGCTGCCAGTCTGTGCCACCAGTAGTAGTGAATATGCTTCTGTAATTGCAAATTTTGACCTTTTTTGGGTATCTCTAAGCCTAAAGCTTTAGGGACCTGGACGTTGAGTTCTTGCTTAGCCAGTAGGTATCTTTTGTTTCCCTGAATGAGGATTTCATAAAATACTGGATATCTGTGGTCGGTTGTCTAGCTTAGCAAAGTGTTGGCTACTTTTTTCTTCGTTGTGAACTACCTGTCTGCGCTAAACAGCACGAGTACCGGCAGTGACTGCAGAGGCTAATGGCTAGGACAGAAGCCAGAGCTATTACGTTTGGATGTGCTGCTGTCGTAACTAAAATACTCGTGGAGATAGGTCTGATGTGGCCTTGTGTGCAACCTTAACGCGCTTTAATTCTGTTTTCTGAGGCAGTGGCTCCACAGCCACCTCGATGGCTTTGTCAGTTGCCGTGACATTTGCATGGCTGCGTAGACAGCCTGGTTATGGCTTTAAAAATTATCGTTCTTCCTTCTGTTTGTCTTCCAGTAGATTTAAGCAGTCCTTTAAACAGCAACGCAGCAGCACAGACTTGAGATGGATTAAAGTTAGTGTCTGACCATGACTTGAGCTGTCCTCCAACTACATGGATGGAAGTGTTTGTTGCTTTTTTCCCTGGGATTTGCTCTATTTTTCACAGAATCATAGAACATCCTGAGTTGGAAGGGACACACAAGGGTGACAGAGACCAACTCCTGTCTTTCCTTCCCTTGAAGGAAGGGGCCATATCTGAGGGGGACCATTGTAGGCAAAAAGGGCCAAATTCAGAAAGCTGACTCTGGAGCTATGACGTTCCACGAGGTGTAGCTCTTCCCAAGGAATTTCTGAAATATATTTATGTTAGGAAGACCTTTTTGCTTACAAGTTCCATTGCTAAAATTTATGTATTGCTCCTTCAGCAATTTTCATCTTAGTTTTTATTTTGCTACAACTCCCAAGCAAACAACATAACAGCATCTGGGTGCAGATGACCCAATATAACTTCTTCAAACTTGAAGTTGTGATTGCTGTAGATGATTAAAAAACTTGATTGTTCTTGTTCTACCTTCTTTACTTTGCATTAGCATGATCTGAAGATGGATTTGACTTCAAGACTCTTTTTTTCTGTCTTACTGCAACAGGCTAAGCAAGTTCTTATTTGCATCTATAAAATATGCTTGGGAAAGACGAAAATGATCTTTGTGCAGCTGCAGTGCTCACAAACACTCTGAGCTTCCAGACAATCCTATTTTACGTAACGAATTGAAAGTTAGCTGACTCTTTCATAATAAACATTAACAATCAGCATGCAAACTGCCTCTGAGTTCTGTAAGAGTTACTTCAAATGTAAAAACACGTACTTAATATGTAATGTTTTACATAGTATAAAGCAGGGGTGGCTGAAATAGCAGCTCTCTTACTCCTAATGGGCAGATTCTGCAAACACTGAGCTTAGGACCTGCTGTTATATTACTGCCTCGTGACATCAGTTTCAGTGTTCGTTGTAAACAGCGTTGCTGTCTGTAATATTTTCAGGACAGAGTTCTAAACAAGGTGTTTGAAAACCATTGCTTAAAATTGTGATGTTTTTATTTTTTCCCTTGCTACAGGTGTGATGGACAGGTAGCAGAAGATTTCACTTTGATATCAGGGAATCAGAATGACCGAGTGCTTCCTGCCTCCCACTAGCAGCCCCAGTGAACACCGTCGGGTAGAACACAGTGGGGGTCTTGCTCGTACTCCCAGCTCTGAAGAAATCAGTCCTACAAAATTCCCTGGGTTGTACCGCACCGGTGAGCCTTCGCCACCTCATGACAGCTTGCATGAGCCTCCAGATATAGTATCTGATGATGAAAAGGAGCATGGGAAGAAGAAAGGAAAATTTAAGAAGAAAGAAAAAAGAAGTGAGTAGGCAACTTGTCTTATTTCATGCTTACCATTTCTCTTTCTCTCTTTCTTTCTTTCTCAGAACTGCGTAGTATTCCCAGTGGTTTGCTGTTGTTTCTTTTTCCTTAAACCTGTTTAAGTGTGAAGGAATTGAACTTACTCAAACAGACTTTGTGCAATACCTGTTTCTCTTCCAAAAAATCCCCTAACCACATAAAGGATTGCATGGGCACAGGTGCCAAGCACATGCCAGAATTACCAATAAACATGTTTATCCAACGTCTTTAACAACGTGTTAGTGATTGCCTGGCACGGGGTTCTTACCTCATTATCTACTCCGATTCTAAGTTGAGGTTTTGAAGTGTATTTCGAAATACGTGCCGTTTGAAATTTTAGCTGAAACACTAGCTAAAATAAAACAGTAAGTGTGACCTGAATTTTACACTTCTAACTTTGGAAGAGTCAGTTTTAAGAACTTTGACCTTCTTCCTTTGTGACGCCTATATTCGGGGTTTACCATTGCATACCACCTCAAGTTTTCGTGAGCACACTGTACCACTGATGGAGGAGTAATAAAATGGGTCCTCTTTTCTTCAGCTTCTTAGTTTAGTCTAATCACGTGGTGTCCTCCAGCATTACTTAGGTATTATGGCAGAATTCAAAAATGTGCAAGCCAGCACCGAATTAGGAACTGGCAGGGTAAGGGTTGAAAGAAAGTAAAAGACTATAGAAGCTGTTATTTTCAGTGTATCTGTATCCAAACTGGAAACTTTCATTTAAGGGAAATACCCCCACCCAACCACCCAGAATAACAGAAGAGAAATCTTGATTCCCAACTTTGGAGTGGTGTAGAAAATTTTGGAAACGTGAAATTGCTTTTTTTGCCTATAATTTTCCTACATATTCTGAAAGAACAAAGCACTTAGAAATACAGAGCTGACACTGAGCACTCTCAGTATCAGAAAGATCCTTACTTTCCAACCCTCTAAAACCCAAGTATCACAGCCTGAATTTCAGAGATTTATGTTTTTAAACAAAGTTTCAAAATAATATTCATGTTCCTCCATTGCCTGTGTCTCAGAAGGCAGGAAGTTCTGGATGCCATTGTACCTTGCTACTTCTTAAAAGTGCAGTTTGGAAGATCAAAAACAGCGAGCCAGCACGCAATATTCTGGCATGTTAGAATGAAGATAGTGACTATTTGTAACAAGCACGCACATATTTAAATAATAACTCTTTAAGAATTTGCTGCCACAGCACTATAAATCAAACCAATTTCGAGAAATGCAGGAATTGTTGCTTCTGCCACAGTTTTGAAGGACTGTTGTTACTAACTAATGGCTGTGTGCCTAAAGGATACTGTAACTCAAAAATGTGTTATTCTTTAGTTAAAACTAACAGTTCAAGTTGGTACTTAAGAAAAACAATACCTTATTTTTTTTTTCTCTTGTAAATGACATTAACGTCATACTAATACTGAATTGGTGGTAGAAAAAAATCTGTATTAGTTGGATGGGTCTAAAATAAAGCCATTAGCTGGTTTTTTTTTCCTTCTTCGCACATCAACTTTCTTTTATAATTCTCAATGAGATGCCTCTAAATTTAGAATTGGTAGAGGTTAGCATTACACATAGCGTGGGTTTCTTTGTGGTGTAATTTGGCGTGTCTCCTGGCTATAGTCAAACTGAAGGATGAAGAGGAAAAATGCTTCTTCAGCAAATAAATGCGGGTCTGTGCGCATTAGCAAAGTAACTGCTTTCTTCCACAAGAGATTATAACGCATTGTGTAGCTGATGTAAAGCATTTTTGAAGCTTTAAAGATGTGAAAAATCATCAAAACCACAAAAATGCAAGCTGCAGGAAGAATCAAATTATCTCTTGCAGCTGTAACATAAAATGCATTCAGCACATCTTAGCCCTATTGTACGCATGTCATATAATTGTCAATCAGATGCAAGAGTAAGTTAAATAGAAAGCTTTCTCTCATGCAGTCCCAACATGGTCATTACTGTAAATATACTCTGAAGAGGCATTCTACTTATGTAATGGAACAAGGGTTCTTTACGGTTGCTTAACGTGGTTGATTTCAAGAATTCCCCTTCCAGCGTAGGCTCTTGTTGTTCCTTCCGTCCTTCGATTTTTTACTTTATTCCACCTTATTCTGTTGCATGTGCTCAGATTGTTTCTTTTCTCTGGCAGCTTTTCTTGCCCCCTGCTTTGATTTTTAGACAATACACAACCTGCTATGCTCATGTAATTTGGGATTTAAACAAACACGATCGAACATTTCATTGAGAAGTCAATGAATGTCAAAAGACAAGTGTTGATATTACATGATGACAGAGTGAATGTGTATTGAAATTAAAATATTACTGAATCAATGACATTGTCATCCAAACTCCTGAAACTGTATGCAAGTTTAATCCTGCAAAGATTTGGGGGTATTTTTTAATAGTTTTAATTGTAAATTACAGTAATGCTTTAAGAACAGGAGGGTATATGGAGAGAGAAGGACAAATATCCCATGGTTATTTGGTTTAGTTTTTCAGATAAATCTTACCTGCAGAAGTAAAGTACTCCTAGCTTCAGTAGTATTATGTATTGAAAAAAAAAAGGTATGCTTGCAAGGGATCACTATATGGGTAATATAATGATTTGATATTTTTAATGTTAGTGGCAATAACCTAATAATACACAGCAATTATTCTGAGAAAAAATGCTAAAGATGTTTTGGAAAAGGTAAAAAAAAAAATAAAAATTAAATGGCATATTGTTTTCATGTGCCTGTGATATTTATTCCCCACTCCTCTGTGATAGCCAGAATGGAGGTCAGCTGTGGAGTGAGTTATTTTAGGTGACTTAAGGGGTTAAAATGAATTTTCTTTTTACAGGGATAGTTTTAATTTGAATCTATTTCCTGACTCAAAACAACCCTTGTGCATGCAAGAATTTGTGCTGTGGCAGCATGGGAGCAAAACCAGATTTTGTTTGAAGCAGTAATGGTTTATATGAGAGAGTGACCAGAATAACTGATGTTACAAAATAAATGGTTAACCTCCTTTCAGTAATCATGTGCTGATAAAGTCATAAAAGATGCAGTTCCTTACAAAAGATCATAAGAAATACTTATGAAGAAAAAGCTATTCCATCCATTAAAATTTCTGTAGGAGAGCAGTTTCAGAGAGTCTCTTGTGTATCTTACTCTGCTTGTACGTTTTACTTCTCAGATTGATACCACTGAGCAGGATGGGCTCAATATGGAGCTAGGATTTTTTTATTTGTAATAATTTTCTTTAAATAATTCTTCAGAAAATAGAGAATCAGTTGAACTGTAAGCTAAACTGTCTTGTGAAGGGGTAACAGTATCTTCTGAATTTTTCAGGAAATCTTTTTGAAGTCTGAATCCCTAATCTGCTGGGGAAGATTTCCCATGTTTTTGGGGGATGTAGATGAGACCATAAATACTCCTGCTGCTAACTTGGGGACCTGCTCTGAACACTGTTTGGTCTCCAGCTGTGTGCTAACCTTTATCTTCTATCTTGTGTGGGGTTCAGGGAATCTGCAGCTCTTTCTGACGGGCACCAACAGCTAGAAGATAGGAGCCTGTCATCGTCCTATGGGATTTTTCTCCTAACTAATTTCTGCTCAGGAATGTATCAGCAGTGTGGCTGTCTGGCAGCCATACAAAAGCGCTAATGGTATTCCCAGCTGTTCCAGATAAAGCCCTGAAATGATGAGTTGTCTCTGCGCTTATGATCTTTCACTTCTGTGCGAAATGCTGATGTAAATGAGTTCTAGCAGTGGAGACCAAGTCTTCAGAGAGAGGTCTGTTAGAAATTGTGAGGAGGCCATTGTCATCTTGCACAATAACTGAGTGCCTGCCATTGGAAGGAAAACGTTATTTTTATTGTTTTCATGTGTTGAGCAGCTCTGAATACAGTTTCCAGGTCTACAGAATAAGACATCACTGGAATTTTCTGCCCATGATGCACATGAGAGCAAACTCCTTTTGCTCTCTTTGCAAGGGGAAGCACAGCAATGTGAGTGCAGAATTTGTTTGGGAGTGATCGGATTTTATTACTGAGCTGAATGTTTATTAAAAGCAAAGCGATATAATTGAAAGTTGGATAGTAAGTGTTGATAGCATCTGTAAGCTGGAAATTTCTATTAATAATAACAATCCATCGTGTGCTCAAGGAGAGGAAATAGAAGCCATCTACCCAAGCTCATTATACTTATGTGTCGTCCTTACTATTTTATTTAGAAAGGGTATACAGGTTGGTGGCAAACCCTCTGACAAACTGAAGTTAAATAACTAATATTAACATTGCTCTTTGGCCTTTGTAGTCACGTTTGACCTACCAATCTTCTGTGTGTAAAAACGGTCCGTGTTCTCTTGTAGTGAGCTAACTGCAGAGGCATGCAGGTCCCCAGGGAACCAAAATAAGATAGAGAAGTGTAAATGACGTGAAAGCCATCAGAAACCCGATGCACAAAATCTGTCTTATGGTAGGTTTGCAGTGTTGCAGTTCTGCATAATGCAACCCTTTGTGTTAACAGTAAATGCTACAGCGTGAATTTATAGCTTCGTTGTGGGGGTTCAGAAAATGAGAAGTACTCCCGAGTTTGCAGACTGATACAAACTGATAGAAACTTCGTCACTGCATGACAAAGCTTTTAATCCTGTAAATTAGATGTTACCAGAGTAACACTGAGTCTTTTAATATATTTAAGAGTTTTTCAGTATTTTAGTAAGGTAAGAGCTATATTTGCAACATCATGTTTAGCTACAGTAAAAGCATTCAATAATGTAAATTTGTGGAGTTCTAAAGATGCTGGAGCAAGGAACTAAAGGTAGTCCAGTTGTTACATTTGTGGGATTGAAGTATTTATTAAATTGATACTTATCCCCAGTAGGTGCAGGAAAATGTCTTTGACACGTATTAGTGTGGTGGGAAACGCAGGATGTTAGTACTGAAAGTCTTGAGGAAACAGTGAACAGAAATAGTTCACTAGTGATAGGTAATTGTTCTTTTTATTTATCAAGTGCTTTTGATGAACAACCTAAATTTATAGAAAAGAGAATTTATTGTATCTCTGATGAAACAGATTACAGTGATTTTATTACCAGAACTGTGGTTACTTCTAAGTAGAGTCAGCCTGGTCTGAGAGACGTAGAAGCTCCCACATATAGGTTTAGGTGAGAGATTCCCTGTGAATCTGTAATTAGTGTATCTTTCTAAACTTTGACTTACATTGCTGAGACAGATTCAAGTAGACTGGTTATGCCTGTGACTTGCTGCTTCTTGTCTTCTCACAAAGTCGAGAAATACCAGTTTCAGGAACGTGCCGTTGCTGGTATTACGTTACCAAATATCTGGAAGAGCACTAAGGCTTGCGTTGCGACATCAAGCACGGAGAGAGGCGACAGGGGCGCTTTGCCTGCTGCTGAAATCGGCCTCCGAGCGTGGTCCCTTCTGCTGGTGCTGGGAACGTGCTGGTGGTGGTGGTCACAGTGCTGTGCCAGGGGAACCCTGCAGCTGGGGGAGCTGTTGGGGCTAGCCACTGGGAAGTTTTGGGCTCTGTCTGGCGAAGATTTAGCTTTCTGCTCAGGAATTACACCCGTGAACCCTGTCCTAACTCTCAGTGCCAGTCCCATCTCAATCTCCCAAAACCTAACGGTGAAGTTCTCAGCAGTTCTCTCCTTATCACAGTGGGACTGGAGTCCTTAGTCCTTACCCATTCCAATTTTTAGTTTACAAAGAGAGTGAGCGATGAAGTAGCCAGTAAACTAGGAGGATTAGACCTGGTTGCTGGTCGTTCTCCAGTTAACATTTGCATTTTTATATTAAAAATTCACTTGGACAGTGCGCAGGTCTTTCTCCTTTCTTCCATGAAAGTGCTTGTGTTTGGTAGGCCTAGGAAAGAGCCCAGGAAGGGAAAGCTGGTCAAACAGTTGTAATTCTTTGATGGTAGTCCCATGTTTTAATAGATTTCGTATTTTTGACTATTAAAAACTACCTTCCACAAAGCAGACGAAGAGGCTTCCAAATACAGACGGCCTCTTGGATGTGCTGAAATTGCGCTGAGAAGCTCTGCAGCTTAGTGTGCTTTAGAGCTGGAAGAAGAGAAGACAGTTGTGAATGTCTGCTGGTTCTTCTGCACGAGATCTTTTACCTGCAAACATTACAGCATGTGATCTTGCCCATTATGCTTTCTCGTGTAATCTAAGGAAGGGGGTGATGTTCTACCACCCGAAGTTATTCCCTCAGAAGCAGTACTTGGCTGTGAGCATGCCTCCTCGCTCAGGCACAGGCACTCACTGCCTGTAGGCAGCAGAAAAATGTCAAAACAGCTGTGTGATGGGGCATCACATTGAAGCAAAAGCTCATTTTCCACTGTGCTGGGGGGCCTGGTCTGTGCAAAGGACAGGTAAAATGTCTCCTTTGTTGAACAGGTTTCAGGCTTGCCTTCCCCATACGGGGCTCTGTGTATGTAAAATCACAGTTCATTGACTTGTAAGTCGCTCTGGTTTGTGCGTTGGTTTAGGTCGTGCTTTTTGGGGGTGGGTGGTGGTGGTTTGCTTTTTGTTGGGGTGGGTTGGTTGTTTTTTTTGTTTTCGTAATCTACCTTTAAAGATTTCCTTGTTCTTGCCTGGAGGCTAGGCAGGGCTAGCTGCAGAGGCGGAATTAGTAAAAGCCCTGGTGCCCTGGTGTTTTAAATGACGCTTGGTGTTTTGCTGCTGAGACAGTGCCTTCTGCCCATGGACTCGTTTGAAGCTCTCCCACATGCTTGTTAAGACAAACATACAGCTTCACCGGCAGGTATTGTGCTAGTGGTACTGCAATTGTTTTATTCTTCCAGTGGAAAAGTAAGTGCGCTTGGACTTTTTACTTTTTTTTGACTTTTTTTTGAGGCTGAAATTTCATTAACTTCATGCTCATTTGAAAATGCGTAATATTTTGGAGTGGGGTTGGGGAGTTAAGTGACTGAAGTGTAGTTTGGTCTTAAGTCTGTTAGACTTACGTGTGTGTAGTGGCTGATCCTTAACAGCAACTCTTATACTGTTGATTACAGGAACATAGAGAAGTTGCCAGACAGTTGTTTTTATTTTGCATTTCCTTCACTATTAAATGGGAAACTAGCCCTTAGGATGGACATTGCCATTATGAGTAAGTACACAAAGTATTAATTGTTTAGATTGTTCAGGAGCCGTGGGGCTTCTTTGATGCAACTGTGCGACCTTCCTTTAGTCTTATTTACACTTATTTACACACTGTTACACTTAATTGTGTAACAACTGTAGGAAACCTTCCGAAGAGTCAGGCAGGCGCTGCTTTACCACATAACTGCTCTCTCCTTATATATTACCTTTTCTCTCCTAGTTATGTGTCTAGAAAGTGAGCAAACTTACAGCTGTCCTCTTGCTTTTCCTCTTGCCCTCCTTTCCTACCAGCCGAAGGTTACGCTGCCTTTCAAGAGGACAGCTCCGGTGATGAGGCTGAAAGCCCTTCCAAGTTGAAGCGGTCCAAGGGAATACATGTCTTCAAGAAGCCCAGCTTTTCCAAAAAAAAGGAAAAGGATTTTAAAATAAAAGAGAAACCCAAAGATGAAAAACACAAGGAAGACAAGCATAAGGAAGACAAGCATAAAGAGAAGAAGTCAAAAGACTTAACTGCAGCAGATGTTGTAAAACAGTGGAAAGAGAAGAAGAAAAAGAAAAAGCCGATTCAAGAGACAGAGATACCTCAAGTGGATGTTCCAAGTCACAGACCTGTGTTTGGCATTCCTTTGTCTGATGCAGTGGACAGGACCATGATGTACGACGGCATCCGCCTGCCAGCAGTTTTCCGTGAATGTATAGATTACGTAGAGAAGTATGGCATGAAGTGCGAAGGCATCTACAGAGTTTCAGGTACTGCGGGCACACTGGCGTGCAGGTTGTTAAGATCTTGCGCGTTTCTTATTGTTTTACCACTTTCAACACCTTGAGACACTGTTTAGAGCTGCATTGGTTTCAGTTATCTAAAAGATAATCAGGTAGCTACAGTTCAGCAAACCCCTCGGGCTGCGATACCAGAGAAGTTGCTAATATGAGGGTACTGCTAATGGCAGTAAACATACACAGCTTTGGGCCGTTTCTGATAGGATGGTAATTACGAATAAACCTCACTGGATTGGCAAGCTTGCACATAATTTTGATTATTTTTTTTTACTTGTGCATTAAGAATTACTACGCTAATTGATGGGAAAGGCAAAGAAGAGAAGTAGCCCTTTTATTACTTAAGCTTCCCACTGTTGCTTTTTCCGTTGTGTTTTTTTTTCAAAAAATCTCCTTTTGTTTGAGCAGAGTCACTAATAGGCAGAAAATGCAAGTTTCGGCATTTAGACTTAGCCACAGCAAGGATAATTAACCATGGCAGTTGTGTAACACCAGCTTACATAAATCGGAGTCGGTTTTAGCCATGTTAAACAAAACAGTCCCTTTGTGAGCTCCTCGTGCACTAAATCTCGTGTAAGTACTTCCGTGTGAATGTTTAGGGGAGCAAGAACGAGTGAGAAAAGGAGCTTGAAGAGAAGCTTTTGAAACAAGTTATGATCTAGCACTGCAAAGCAGCAATCGAACAAATTTTCAAGGCTTCATTAAGCTGCCTTTATGCTGCTATTTTGCGTGGTATTTGGTAGGGATGCATAAATGCCACAGCAGTTTAAGCAGTTTCTTAGTCTTGCCTGTTGGAACAGCCTGTTTGTATGTTTTTTTCAAGGCACGATGCGTTGGGAATTTTCACGGAGGGTTTGTTTTCTGTAAGGCATTTTTGACGTTTGTGCTTCCTAGGTGTTCTCCAGTGCAACAGCACCCTCTTGTGTGTGTAAGATTGTTTAAAGGGAGAGCTCAGAAAGACAATTGCAGCGGCTTAGCAGTTGTGACAACTTATTTGGACGTGAAATAGAGCACAATTTACCTGGCATTAGCCATGGGCTAGGTGCGCCTAGTTTTGTTTACTGGATGCGAGCCGAGCCGTGGCAATGCATTAAGTCAGTGAAAGTCAGGTGAGGATTTGAGCTTTAAGAACAAAACTTGCCTGACTTTTGGAAGATCTGAATATCACTGAGCTATAAAAACGCCGTGCAGACAGTATTGGCAAGGCTGAATAATTACGTGAACACGTGTTTATTCATACAGTGCCTCGAACCAAGAATCCGGCGTGAGATTCCTCCAGCTGGAAACCTGGGAACTAGAAGGCAAGGGGTTTGTTTTGCCAGAGGAAGGCCGATACGTAGAACTCGTTGCACGGTGCTTGAGTTGATAAGACTGTGTTTGCTTAGGGCTGTAGAACTGAACAGCCTGAAAGAAGTCAGATAAATGATTGTTTTTACATTCCCCCATCCTTCCTTGCTTATTCATGTTCCCTGATGCAAGGGAATCCACTGACCTCGGTTCTGATTCAGAACGTCAGACGTGCTCTGGTTCAGCCTCATAGGAGAGTTCAGTGCTTTCAGATGCAGCGATCAAGTAATTTCAAGTCATGATTTTAACTTTGTCACATGTAGATAACCTTTAGAGGTATTCCTCAATTAATTTGTAAGGAGAGGTGCATCTCAAAAAAACAGAAACATTTCTAACTATTGCACGTTTACAGTTGAAGATTTCCCTTAATTCTTGATCTAAATATTTTAAGGAATAAAATCAAAAGTCGATGAGCTAAAAGCAGCCTACGATCGAGAAGAATCTCCCAACCTGGAAGAATACGAGCCCAATACTGTAGCCAGCTTGCTGAAACAATACCTACGAGAACTGCCTGAAAATTTGCTTACCAAAGAGCTAATGCCCCGCTTTGAGGATGCCTGTGGAAAGAGCACAGAAGCTGAGAAGGTTCAGGAGTGCCAGAGGTTGCTGAAAGAGCTGCCGGAGTGTAACCATCTCCTCATCTCGTGGCTGGTTGTGCATATGGACCACGTTATTGCAAAGGAACTGGAAACGAAGATGAACATCCAGAACATTTCCATAGTGCTCAGCCCGACTGTCCAGGTACGTGCCCCACACCGCAAGCGTTAGGGCAGAACTTCAGCCCACAAAAGATTTAGGAATAGGAATTCTCTTGCAGGTGTGAGTCAGGTACTGTCTGATAGAGTTAAGCTAAATTACAGCTCCTCTTTATACCTTGGGAACCTGAAATGCAGAGAGGGGGGAACAAAAGACTCTCTGAATGTGAGCTTGCATACTACGGATCTGATGTCTGGGTTATTACGGAGGCACTACAACGATCGCTGTCAGAGGTTTTAATTGTGTTGTAACACAAGTAATTTAATGTTGAATTCATCCCGTAAGTCATGCAGATACAGAATTTCTGTGTTTCTGATTCGGTGGTAAGCTAGTGAAGACTATTTTGTTGCTTCATTTTAGTATCAAGCCAACAAACCCTGTGCTGCAAATGGATCTTCCTGGTGCAGTAGTGACTTGGGATAATGGCTCTGGTGTCTGCAGTCAGATCGCTGACTTCATTTTCTAGGAAGACTGTGTGGCTTCTGGATTGGTTAATTCCTCAAAAAAACAACTTTACATTAAACGCAGCTCAGAATGGGTCCTGTTCACGATGGGAACATGGCACTGGGTGTGGGGCTTGTAGAAGAAGATCCACACTTCAGAAAAGCTTTGCTTTTTTATTAGGAGTTTAGGTGGAGGCCCAGCAGCAAAAGGGCTGGGTATTATTCTCTGCTGTTTTGCTGTGCCAGTCATTTTCTTGCTAACAAAAGCAGCAACAATTAATGTAAAATGATGCAGGCTCAATCATGCTTTCTTGTGAAGCAGATTTTAGCAATTAAAATACAGGTAGTGGCAATTCTAATCCTTTTCAGGATAAATTTTTGAATTTTATTGGATGATGTAGTATCAAAATCCGTATTTGCATCTGTCCCATGTTAAAGCAAGGAATACAGTACCAGCTCCTTTCAACTACTTTTTTTTTTTCCTACTATTTTCAATCATCTGAGAGAGAAGTTGTAGAAAATACTTTGAATTTTTGGGAGGGGAGAGAAGGTGGCCAGCCATAGCACAGTATGGTTGGTGTTCCCCTCTTACCTGCTGCTATCACTAACTCCCTTTATGTGGTCAAGAAGAAAAATTTAATTAATTTCTACGTTACTTAAATTCTATATGAATATAAGTGATGGAAATAACTGTGGTAGGGTGAGACATGAAAATTTCAAGCTTAATCATGAAAACGCCTCAGCTGCACAGACAAGAGACAGCACAGTGATTCCTTGAGGCCAGTACTGGGCCATCTGAAGTAGAATTGTTGATCCAGCTTTTAATCTTTTTGCGCAAACTAACACTTACTGCTTACAGAAGCAGATACTAAAGGCTGCTGTATTTCTAGAGAAAGATGTTATGCTTCACAGATGCAGATGATGTGAAGAAATCATCTTAACCAGTGTTCTTAACCGCCCTGCCCTTTCTTTGCAGATCAGCAACCGTGTCCTCTATGTATTTTTTACACATGTCCAGGAGTTCTTTGGGAATGTGACCCTAAAACAGGTGACAAAACCTCTTCGTTGGTCAAATATGGCAACCATGCCAGCGCTTCCAGAAACACAAGAAAGCATCAAAGAAGAAATCAGACGACAGGTTGGTAATTACTTCAGTGTTCCTGTTTACTACTGAATGCGTCAAGTCCAGGACAAAGATAAATTCTTATAAGCGTATAATAATACGCTTTTTGGTTATAGCACGATTGTCCTGTGCGGGTTACCACATGTAATGCTTTGAAAAACAGAACTCCAAGCCTTTTGTCATGAAGCCAAGACCATATTTTTTCCGATTCTGCTCCGCTGTGATATACTTATAGACACTTAATTGCTTTGACAATATTTCTAGGAGTTCCTACTGAACTGTTTACACCGAGACTTGCAGGCAGGGATAAAAGACTTATCCAAAGAAGAGAGACTCTGGGAGGTGCAAAGAATTTTGACAGCTCTTAAGAGGAAACTGAGAGAAGCTAAGAGACAGGTGGGTAACCTTCTATTTATCGGCCAAACGTAAATCACAGATGAAAATTATGTCGGAGTATTTATAACAACATGAATTCTTCCCAAAGTTTCACGGCTATAGGTTTTTCACTGTTACCCCGTTTATTGGGTAGCATCATTTGGCCTTACTGTTTCATCTTACAGTTGAAAATGCTGAGAGGTGGTTCTGTAACCAAGGCCTGGGGGCTGTTGTTGCAGGTACAGGTCAGTATTCTGGGGGCTGTAATGTGGATTTAGAAAGCACAGGTGCCACCGAGGCATTTCACTATGATTTCCTGCTGCACATTCAAGTTTTCTTACTATTCTTATGACTCAGAACAAAATGACTGAGCATTCCCTAAATTTTGATAATGTGCAAAGGCAACCCAGTCAGATCAAACCACCTTTCAGTCTTTTCTATGCAGGCTTTTTCATCTTAGTTCTTAAAAGGCTGAGGAGCAGTATCATGACCGTCCAGCTGTTCGTAAAACAATGTATGACTAAAAACAGTGTGTGACAGAGCACGGAGTCATTACGTGCTTAAAACAGTGCGTCCTGGAGTAACAAAACGAATTACTACAAGGATCAGGTGAACAAACTTCAAGAGCATTCTTTTTAAGCTGCCGTATGTCCCAGAAAGATGGGGAATGTTATATTCATTGCTTACCCAATTTTGTTTTGCAAACTTTGAAATTAAAAACAGGCCTCCCTGAAAACTTCAAGGTAACTGAGATGGCAATTCTAAATTTGGAAAATAATACATTAAAAAAATCTTAACAGTAAATAGTGACTGGGAGACTGGCCTTTTGAAAATTGTACTCTTCTCTGGCAGGAGTGTGAAACAAAGATTGCACAAGAAATCGCTAGCCTTTCAAAGGAGGATGTCTCCAAAGAAGAAATGAATGAGAACGAAGAAGTTATAAATATTCTACTTGCACAGGTAGATGGCAAGCACGTATCTGTCTGCTGGTATTTTCTTGTTCTGTTTCTTCCAGTTATTAAGTCTAAATAAAGTAGGGGAAGAATGCTACCTGCAGGAGTGAACCTGGAACTGGGCACTGTTGTTAAGGGCAGAAAGGAGACAACAGAAAACCACCAAAAGCAGGCTGTGTTGGTTACGTGTTTAGAAAGCATTCCTAAATCTACACTCCCAAACCTAACCAGTTTTAGTACCGTTAACTATTTTCCTGCTGATCAAAGGAAATAAGGCAACTATTTTGTCTTTTTTGCCTGCCTCTGCCTCCCTCAGTTGCTTTGATCTTCTCACTGCTGCACCTTCCTCTTTATATTCATCTTCAAAGCCATCTTTTAGCATGTAGTTTTTCTAGTTATCCAGAGCTTTCCCCTGTGATTTAAGGAAACAGCCAAACATGCCAGAACTTGGGTGCATCGTCGCCACAACTATTCAGTCCAGCGACCATCTTGAGGAATCAGAACAGACGGTGTTGGCTTGGAGCGCAGATTTGGCTTGAGGTCTAGATGACTCAGTTCAAAGCAGGCACGCCAACCACCTCTTCTGGAGGTAGTTCAGGGAACTGCCTATCTCCTCGCTTCCCAGGGCACAGCAGTAGAGTATCCCTTACCTGTGTTCCCACAGAACATAACGTCAGGGCTTTAAGTGAACTACTTGGTCATTGCAGGAGAATGAGATCTTAACAGAACAAGAAGAACTGCTGGCCATGGAGCAGTTTCTGCGGAGACAAATTGCCTCGGAGAAGGAAGAAATCGATCGCCTTCGCGCAGAAATAGCTGAAATACAAAGGTAAAAGGCAGACTGCTTGTGTCAGATCCTCAGTCAGGCACGCACGCTGATGTGCGTGTGTGCTCTTCTGAAACAGTACTCTAAACCACGCTGAAAAGATCACCCTGTGCACGTCAGCGTGTTTGAAAGCCTCTCCCTTTTGTTGAAACCTCCCATCTTTGCACCTTTCAGGATATTTTCCGTTAGTATAAAAACGCAGTGACAATATAAAGAGAAAGAGGCGTTTGCACCAAGAAAACCACCCCCACAGGAAATCACTGATTTGTTTAGTTTAAAATCTTAATTTAATTCTAATTTTGTTTTTAAAACCATTGTAGATTGTTCGGTGGACATAACTTAACTTTTTAAATCTGCTACAATTCTGGCAATGTTGAGAAGGCATTTCAGTCTGAGTGTGTCCTTGCTCTTTCAGTCGCCAGCAGCACGGCCGAAGTGAAACAGAGGAATATTCTTCTGAGAGCGAGAGTGAGAGCGAAGATGAGGAGGAACTGCAGGTCATCCTAGAAGATTTGCAGAGGCAGAATGAGGAGTTGGAGGTAAGACTTGAAGCCTAGTATTGACGGGTATTCTCCTCCTCAGTGGTTACTTGCTGTGCAGAGGTGCCTGCAGAGTGCAGACAGATTGTTTTGCGTCGGTCATGCCTAGGCACGAAACCCACGCGCTCCGTTTTTAACTCACTGTTGTGTGCGAGGCCACGTTGCTGTCTGGGTTAGCCTCAAAGCTTCATTGTGCAATGCTTACTGGCCTCCCCAGGCTACAGCAGTTCTGTTTAAGGAGCTCTGACATTTGTTTTCCTTCCTGAAAAGATAAAGAACAATCACCTGAACCAAGCAATTCACGAGGAGCGAGAGGCCATCATCGAACTGCGTGTGCAGCTTCGACTGCTGCAGCGAGCGAAATCAGAACAGCAGGTGCAGGAAGAAGAAGAAGCGGAAAAACGCGGGGGTGTTTCTCAGCAGCCAAGAGACAGTGTCCTGGAGACAAAAGCAGCCAAAGAGCAGCCAAAAGCAAGCAAGGAGCAGCAAGTCAAGCCATCACCAAGTAAAGACAGAAAAGAAACTCCGATTTGATCAAGCTCCTTGGATGTTCATAAAATCAACCGAACTGTGCAAATTACTGTAATTTGAGTCAAACTGCACAAATTATTGCTGGCTGTGTACATTATGTAAAGAAACTTCTTTTAAGCCCTGGAGACTTTTGTCTCCAGCACTTGTGGCTTCTACTCATCAGACTCAGGTGAGTTTAGAAAGGCCAGAAGAGTTTTCCAGTTAGTATCAGATTATTTCAAGACTGGTTTCCTTCAGGTGATTTAAAATAATTCAGTAACAGTTTTATTTTAAACCAAAACCATTATTTACATTCATCAGAGCAGAACTGAAGATCTCTTTTTCAGTAAATGAACAAAAACCCACCCACACTTATTAATTATTTGCCTTGTGAATCTGCTCATTCTCATTGACCATTATTTCTGCTTATTAACCTAGTCACTTCTTGCTTGTGCCTTTGATACCTTTCTGATGCAGATTATATACACGGGAGCTTTAAATTTATTCTGGGTTGGCTGAAAAGTTGGGAGACTGTGGGGTATCATGTTTACCTAACATGCCCTTAAAGTTCTTTTTTGTTTTAAGATGTACTGAATAAATGTAAAACTTTACAGATGTTATTTATGTCTCTGTATGATGAAACGTTCATCAAGAGCCGCTCACCTCTTTTAGCAGTGTAGTTATCCCATTTGCTTGTTTATAAACCAGCCCTCATCACGCCCCTGTAGGATAGGCCGTGTTCCTGCTGCTGCCCTATAGCCAACAGCCTTCTTTTAACCCATTTCGTGTCTCGGTCCCTCTGAGCGAGCCACTGACGGATGCTTTAGGCAGTAACGGGGAGACCTGCCCGACCAAGCAATACCTATTTCCAGCTGCACAAACGCAAATGGCTTGTGCTTGCTGAAGGCACCGAGGGTCCAGCGAGAGCCTCTTTCTGTTGTTTAAACCCCACCGCCCTGGGACTTGCTTCTGGTTTGGCTGTTTTACTGCCTCCAGCCCTCTAAAGCCTCCAGCCAGCCGGCGCTTAAGGGCCGTTAAATGTTGCAGATGCTCATGAGACTTGTCCGTCACGTTAAAGATCGACAGCAAGCTCCACAGGGTGCAGAGAGCCTGTCGTATTTTTTAATCTGGATATTTATTTTCAGCACCTGTTGGATGTGGTTATATTCTGTATCTATTGCACTGTTGTGAATCATTGGCCATGATTTGATTTTGTACAAATAATGCTTTGATATGTTATAGAAAACGGCATAGTATTTTTTTAAAATTTGGGGAAAAAAAGTTTATAAACACAGAAAAATGTGTCAGATGACAAATGTAAACTAAAGCATTCTCCCTTGCCTTCGTTACATACATTTTATATTTGCTGGCAATATTTAAACTTTTTTTTTTGTTTATTTCACACTAATTCCTATTGAATTGTCATGGATTTTTCTAATGTTCTTCAGAAAAATCTCTTAATATTGGTTAACTTTTATTTTGTTAGGATTGTATTTATCAAGCAAATAAATTCAACAGCCATTTGAAAGTAGTTTCTAGTTTATCTACTTCATAACATGTAATATATTTTTCTAAAGCAAACAAGAGTTACTCTTCCTGGATAGCTCCCTGCACTTGATACAAAAATGAATTTGGTGCTCCTCCGAAAGAATGTTGTCCACAATTAAATTTCATAGACAATTCCCACAACTAAGCTGAAAATCAAGTTGAATTTGATCAAATTAAAGATTATTAGGATGGACCTCTATTTTACTCACGTCATTACTTCCAGCACATGCCCAGGCGTGCTTGCTCCTGCCGCCTTCACCATGCAAATCTGACACGGAGGTGGAATTGCTGCTTCTGCAGTCACACAGCAGCTGTGAGCAGAAGTTTAGTTTCCAAACAGCTGAAACATGTTTCTTGAAAAATCTTCTTTCAAATTCTCTCCAAGTATTTGTCTAATGAAAAGCACGTGAGGAGCTGAGGGTGCTCAGGTGACTTTTTTGAGGCTGCCTTACCGCTCCCAGGTGCCTTCTTACCAAGAAACCCGGGCTGCCGTGCTCTGAAGAGCACCTCCCACAGCACCAGCAATGCCGCCAGCTCACATAAGCAAATGGCACAGAAGGCTACCTTCACGTAGGCCTACTCAAGTCTTGAATTACTGACTTAAATTATTTTAAACAAATTTGAATCGACACAGTAAGACAGAGAATATCTTGCACATGCTGACTGCAGCAGCACAACCTCTGTCAGAACCTTAGGACAAAATAATCAGACTTACCTTTAATGAAAACCAGGAAAAAAATTTTAATCAAACGTGCACCCCCAGTAGTTCTGGTATTCTGGCCTGGCTTAATGAAACTCCTGCACCGGTCTGGTATGGCCTGGCTGCTTTCCTCTTGTCAGGCCCAGTGTTTCCACAGAGCAGTATTTCAGCAAAGATGGGGCACAGGGACCAACTACATACCCATACCTGCTTTTAAGGTGCTCTTCAACACAAGCCTGGAGTAGATTTTTGTCAAATCAGTACTTCAGAAACCCAGAATGAACAAGAAACGCTATACAAACAAGTCACTGGGACTGTACTACCCAAATCAATCAGGATACAAACCAGGTTGTTTGTTTTTTTTTTGCCAGCAGCAGGTTACTTGCATTGGAATTGGAAACGTGACAGCTTTTATAACCTACTGAAATCATACGATGAGTCAGCTCCAGACTGCATACCGAGTAGATCTTCTCCCAATAAAGTCTTTTTACTCTAAAAAAACAGCAGCCAGAAGTGGCCTGTTACTTGCCTGAACAGTTAGGCAAAGACAAATAAAGAACAGTGAGCAGTGCTCCACATCCACCCTTGTGCCCGCCTGCCTGGGCCGCGCTCTTGTCCCTGCTCCTCCACAGCCCCCGCACCGTGTAGGGGCTGCTCTGGCCTCAGAAGCAGCGCACAAATAATAGGCTGCTGCAGAGGGAGGGACCCGCTGCCACCGGGGGCTCGCGGGCAGGAGCCTTCCCCTCCCCAACCCCTCTCCTCTGCTGGGCTCTGGGGAGAGGAGAGAAACCCCAGCGCTGCTTCCCCTGCCCCAGCTGAAAGCCGCCCCTGGGAGGGAAGGGGGCCAGCAGCTCTGCCTCGCCCAGGCACCGCGCTGCAGGTGATCTGGGAAGCACAGCTGCAGCCGCCTCCAGCTGCTGGCACACCAGGCATTGGCCCGGGAGTCCCGGCGAGCTCCTGCTGCTCTCTCCCTTACACAGAGCCTCACCCCGCTACTGGGAGCCACCGGCTGTTTTATCAGGGGGTGAGGCCGAGAGGTAGGTACAGGTAGGAAATTCGCGCTGCTTATGAGACCCCAAGTTGTCAGACAAAAATCCAGCAGGTGGCCAAAAAAAATAACCCAAACCAAACCCCTCTGTCAAGAGACCAAAAGAAACCACTGCAAAATAAATGATCAGTGACAAGAAATGGCCCAACTCTCACTTGAGAGTTTGTCATCATCTTACTCAAACCAAATTTACCCAGGTTTGTACTTACACAGAAAACCTGGAATGACGAAAAACGACTGAAGTTTCTTTTGATGTTCAAACAACGCATCTCTTCTGCTCTTGGTAACAAAACGCTGAAAAACACGCTCGCTACCTTCACTTTTCACAATCGGGATTCAGAACCACCTGCAGCTAAGCCTTTTAAAACACCTTACACACAGCCACATCGCTCCATCTCGGCAGAAATAGGTCACAGTACTCAAAGCAGGCTGGTTATGATCGCAGAGCTGGAAGACGCTTCCAAATCTGTTTACTTATCTTTGCTACCTCACAGTGGATATAATCAGCCAGGCGTAGCACAGCCTCCACCGCAGCTGAACTCTAAAGCACTTCCATTACCCTGAGCTCTTGGTTTTCTCATCTAAATCCTGCGCAGTAAAACTAAAAGGCAGAGCCTGAAAGCACTGGGAGAGGAAAGGGAAGGGAGGAATTGGCATCACACACGTTAAATGAGCTTTCCTGTCATAGTCTTATGTATTTAAGGTGGTCTATTGGTAGTACAGCCTAACTCTGCAGCCGAAGAACAGGTTAATCACTTTAAATCTATTCTCTGTGTTGCCTGAATGCCAGCATAGACAGGAAGAAAAGCCTCTGCCATCAGTATTAGAGAGAACTGATGTGAGAAAACGTGGACAAGGGGTTCTGTTTTTATCCACCTGCCAGTCTCAGACTCCTCTCCTCATCCTAACAAGACAGAGGTTCCCAGGCTGAAATCAGTCTGGAGCACGAGCGTTAAACAAAGCTTTCCCTGTCCCGAGCCACAGCGCAGACTTCCCTCTTCCCTCTCGCCCTGCCCCTTTGGGATCAGCCACCGCTGTGCCCGACCTCTGACGGACTGCAGACGGAAGGGGCCAGCAGCACCACGCGGGTAACAAATAACCAAGGGAGCACGATCAAATTGACCTGCTGCAGAAACCATCACCACCAGAGCTACACCTGCACCGGAGGGTTGCCTCGTCTCTCACTGAGGCTGCCAAACCCGTACAAAGATTTATTTCAGCGGGGCTGAAATCAGCCGGCTGCTCTGCAGTCCTCATGAAAGCAGGATCTTACCCAGGGGGCCAAGAATTTGTGCAAAAGCCACTGGGGACATTCAAAATATCAAAAAAAAAAAAAAAAAAGGATTTGCAAGCATCAGTTGTGACTAGGTTAAAAGCAAACACCCTCTAGATGGTTCCACGCATTTACTGATTTTATTGGTGTGAAATCTGCAAGAAATCGTGGTGACAAAACGCCCCTCCAAATCCTTACAAGTCTCTGGGGAGGACACAACAGAGGACAGGGACCCCGCTGTGAAAAACAGCGCGTGGGAGAAACGCAGACACTGCTGCAGCCGGGACATAGAGGGAAAAAAAATATTTCCCAGGAAAAATACTCCAAGATGAGTGAGCCAAGACGTTAAATGGAAAACAATGAGAATTGTTCATGAAAGACTAACTTGGTATTGCACCGTGAAGGCAGTGACAGAACTATGATACTGCTTTTGGGAAACCACGGACCAACAGATGACAACCTCGGAGCTACCCCACTTTCTGCTCAAGACATACTGACCAGCAAAGGAACAAATTTAGACACGCAGCTCGAGCCTTTCTTGAGGAGAAGCACGCACAAGAGGGAGTGTAACAGCATCTCTGGCAGCGTTCCCAGACGCTGCCCCACACAGAAAAAAAGCAGCTCCTTTTTCACCACTCAGAAGTGAGATACACATTTCCCCAAGCCCCATACCCTCAGGGACATTTGGAGTTCAAGCTCGCAATGCCGACATTTCTAGCGTTGCTCGCATGAGAAAACTCCCTGTCAGAGTTAAGCAGAGAGACCACAGCCCCCAGGCTGCAGATTGAATGCTCTGGGGCAGCTCTGAGAATAAGGCAAGTCTTCCCTTCCCCTTCACTTCCTGGGAATCACCAAATGAAGCAGAAAAGCAGATGGATAAACGACATGTAGGGTGACAGGAGGAGGAGGAGGACAGCTTTTTCTTTCTCCCTGCAGATGATCTTTGCTACAAGTCAGGGGAGTTAAGGCACGCTGCAGCTGGCAACACGGGGCTTTGCCGCAGGAAAAACCTCAGAATGCCCCTCTAATTCACAGGCCTCCACCAGCACTGAGGAAATACAGAACAGAAATGAAGCATCTGCAAGACCAATCTTACCGTTTCAAACTGAAGGTATCTTAACTCTAAGTAACAGAAACCATCTAAAAGCATCGGCTACACTGCTTCGTTTTACTGGGTTGGTGGAACACCGCGTGAGTGCAGCAGCAGAACTAGGCTGGGACGTGCCTCCTAACTCCAAACGCTACGATTTCACCTAAAGTCCCAGTACTCCTCCTGTAAATATTAGGCTCCACTCAGAATTCCAGGATTACGTGAAGCATGCTCTCATCTGACCAAACAGCTGATCCCATTCACCTTAAAAAACATCCACGACCCAGCAACAACTCAATTGCCTTTACACTGAGGAAGAACAGGAAGGGATTTATGTCCCCCGAACAAAATGGGGAAGTTGATGGGACTTCACTGCATATTTCTGAAATGGGAATCACGTGGCCTGGGAGAGGACCAGTTACCCCCAGTTGCTCTCTGTATGGCAGCAGGGAGAGCTCGGGACTCCTCCTGCCTGAAGAGTTCACAGCTTTCTGCCAACCCGCTGTCACTCGGCACAGCGCGCAGTCCAGCGATTTGCACCACTTCTGAACAACTATTGGAGAACTTGAGGAAAATAAAATCTGACTAGAATATTTACCTGTGCTACAGAAGCTTTCTAACAGGATGCAGGACTGCATTTTCAAATTTTGAGCTGATTTTGACAAAGGGGACAAGGAAAAAATAAAAATAACATCCCGAACCAACCAACTCAAACCATCACAAACCCAACCGGCCTCAAGGCAGACAGAGATGACTTTATCTCAACCACTTCCACGGCCATACTCAGGAGTAAAACAGCGGGTCTTTGGGGAATAAATAACATCTTCCTTTTTACTAGAGAAGAAATTGCAGAAGAATTTGTTTTTCCCAGAAAACAGAGGGGGGGGGGAGGAGAAACCTGCCTGAGGCTGAACTGTCAGGGTATCAGTCACCCAACTAATAAATGGAAGTGTTCTGCTACAGCACATCACAGATAAGCTGCCACAGCCGTTTCTACCTCCTCAGGAAAATAAGCCTCTCGCACTTCAGGTTCCACAGGCTGGAGGGAAGGTGATATAAGCACGTTGCTCCTGGAAGACACAGAAGTAGGTACTGCATCAGTCATTTTAAATGAGAGGAAAGAAAAGCAGCCAAAGGACTGAACACAGATTAAGGGCAGCTGGGACTTCCACCTCAATCCAGACTTACAGGAAACTGTATGTTTGGATTCGCTCCAGCAATCCAGAGGTGCCATTTCACACTGGAGCGGCAGGTTCCCAAGAGAAACGGGGACTCTTGAAAGAGAATCTAGCAAAACCTCAATTACACACCAAAGTGCATCCATGCCATCTCAAACTACAGATCCCTTCACAAGCGTCATGCAATCCCTTTTCCCCACCACAGTCATCAAAGTGTAGAGTACCAGAAGAAAAAAAGGACACAAATTTCAAATTTATTCTTTTAATGTCTTAAAAAGGTCACAAGATTGCTTTCAATCTTATTAATAAATTTTATTTGGACAAGTAGAGAACAACTTGTATCACAACAGCTTTAAACAACATGATTAAAGACTGCAGCACTCCAAGGAGGCCCACAGATATGTACAGTAAATGAAGAAAAACGTTGCACCTCAGAGCTGATCATGATCAAGTTAAAAATACCTGACTTAAAGTATATGTGCTAATAAATTTCCTTTAGGTCATGACCAGCATGAAAATAATTAGGACACAGGTACTCAGCAAAGTTTTCTGCTAATGGGTACAGCAATATGCTGCATTTAAGGATTAAAATCAAATTCTAGTTTAGTGTTAGCACTGAGCCCTTAAGAGAAATCCAAATTTCTACTTTCCCCATTTACACACATCAAAGCTATTCCCACTTAAGGGTGTGCCCAGCTGCACACAGATCAAGTCCTTGAATGATAAAAACTTTTAGCGCTAATACTGGAGGTCTTACATCCTGGTATAAATTTGCCTTTCCAGCCATTTCAGCTATCAGTTGCTATAGAAAATACTTGCTAAGTTAACTCCTCAGGAGAAACAATGCAGGTGTCTGGAAATCACATCCTTTCTACAATGAAAATGATCTGCCAATTCAAGTTTCATTTGTTCAGGAAGACAGAAGATTTAAGGCTTCGGTGGCAAAAATAATCCTCTGAGCAGTGTTTTTCTAAAGTCAAGCTGACATAATTATGTTTACTTTTTCTTGACTTAAAATCCCTGGTATCAGGTTTAGATAACATCCACCTGTTAAGTCTGGCAAGAAAACTCTCCTTCCAAAGAGGTTGTCCTGTATCAACCATTTTAGAAGCACAAGGATAGTTTGTTTCACAATTTTTTTTTTAATTATAGCAACATTCAGGAACTTTTTAATAAGTTGATGAAGCAGTGCTCATAGCATCATCTGCAATTTTGGTACTGGCAGGGTGTATGCTTGCAAAATACTTGACATCACTGTCGTCATCCATTTGAAGCGCCATAATTGTTTGCTCCACGGCCTCTTGATGAGAGTTGGCAGAATTTAGAAAATATTCTGTAAGAGAAAATGCACAAGACTTATAGGAGGAAGAGACAGCAGATACTTCAGTGCAAACCTCAGCATGTTATCATGAAGGTTCAAGATCTCATGAGACTATCGGTGCACACGTATAGTCAGATCAGAACATCATGCTTCTGAATATACCTATGAATTCACTTAAAAAGAACAACATAATCATTCCATATTTCAAAGCATAATTGCTCTTGAAGCACCAGTAGAAGCACAAGATTTCTACAGTCTATCAATAAAAGAGTGACAGATTCCATGACCAAAGGGAAAAAAGAAACACAAGAAAACAGAAAGCAAAAGGGACTTGGGAAGAGTGTGCTTGTATTTGTGATGGAGGGAAGGTATCACAAACCCATGGCCATGCCATTCCATCTCACTGGTGGGCTTGCCAAATAATTATCAAACGATACAATAAAGATAATATAAAATAAAATATATACATATAGTATAAAATAAAAGCAGAGGAAGTCCCAATATCTGATGGTTTTCATGAACCACACAAGTTGCATAAAAGCCACACAATTACAAGCAGTTCATAGGAAGGGCAATTCAGATCTGAGGTCCCCAAACTTCTGAATTTATTTTTACATCATCTATCCACCACCCCTCGTCACGCGCACATCTTTGAGGCCGGGACTACCTGCACTATAAGCTTGCACAGTGGCAAAACAGAATGGAGTTGTATGAGCCAGGAGGGGAACACAAAAATAATGAGGACAACAACCAAAACACCAGTACTACACGATAACGGCAGGAACGGTGACAGCCTTGGCACAGTTAACAGAGGATAACAAATCACTGCACATCAGCTGATCCACAGTAACTGTCTGCATACGCTTACTCAGAGCCTCCAGCCCACACATGACAGCTAGCGATAGCCCAGTTCTCACTGGGTAGGCATCCTTTGCATTGTGCAGTATTTTAAACATTTTGCATTTTAGTTCATACCATTGCTGTATTTCCAAAAGTTTTCTGTGCTAGCAATGGCAGTCCTCGACACAGTGTATGTTTTTGAGGAAGAAAGTGACCAGAAATAAAGTATTTCAAGTGTAAACATGGCTGGTTTACAAAATGGCACAATATTTCTAATGCTATTTTCCATTGCAGTGCTTTGGAATCTGAGCACTGCTGACTCTTCTGGCATCTGCTATGCATTGAGGATCCTCTCCTAAGCACAGTCTGCAACTGAAGGCACTCCAGAGAAACTTTCTTCTCACTGCTACCATAAAATTTAAAACAAACAGCAGCCATCTCTTCTGCCCCAGCGAAAGAACAGATGTTAGATTTGTATGGAAGGATTTTTCTTCTTTATCCTTATTAGACGCTTCATAGTTCACACATACTTTCTGTACCCTGATCGCCCCTACAACCTAGCTCATTCAGGAAAAACAGTGCAAGAAAAAAAAAGGCTGGCATATGAGCATGAACTCTCACTTTCCAGCGTTACAGAACAGTGGCTCTGATAACACAACAAGGTTTATGGTTTTCTCTCAGCCAAGGCAGCACCCCACACCAAACAGGCTGTAAAAGCTAGTGTGACCCACATCTCACGCTGCTTCTTCTTTCCCAGCTGAGCATAGGGAAGTGAAGCAACTAAAAGATAAGCAGTCAGCCCACTGCAACTATTTCTGACCACTAACCTTTCTCTAAAAGCGTTTGCTTTAATGTTTTTGCAAGCAGGACTCGAACATTTGGAACCCTGTCAGATGCCAAGTGTAGCAAGTGTGGCAACAGATGCACAGCAAACTGGTCCATGGGCAGGCAGTCATCTTCACTGATAGTCTGGCAAGAAGACAGATGCAATTTCATTAGATTTCAGCACAGTGAAGATAAAATCCCAACACATAATCAGAGCTGACAGATCTTATTACTTTCCTAGCATGAATACAGTATGTAGTACTCACTAAGTTTTAAAATGTGGTACAAAACTTAATAGCACAAACGATGAAGCATATTAGGGCTGAGGAAATTCAGGCTTAGTTAGAGGCTCATTTTATTTTGTATGAAGTCTAGCAACTTATTTATTTTAAATTACTAACATTTGAAAGCAGGAGAAAAAAAAGTCAAAGACTTCCTGCCTTATCTTTTAACACGAATTTTGTCTTCGTTGTAACGAGGTATCATATTAAGGCAAGAACAGTTTGTCTCAATAAACATCCACTGTATCCAAACACGCTTCTCCAAATAAGCTCACCGCTCACATTTCTCCAAACGCTTCAAAGAACTGCCCTATTTAAGCAACAGTCATGCTGGCTCACAGACAGCACCTCTGCTACAGCCTCTAAATTTCACCATTTCCTTCTGCTTATTTTGCAGAGAATACTTCGGTTTTGACCAGCCTGCACTAGCTGGCTACAGAGGTGCAAGCAACTCTGAGCACTTGATTTCTGAATGATAATGCAAAAGGGTGTCCAGCTGCTGAAGCAGATTATAAAATCTCACTTCACGCCAAGTAACGAAGCAGCTTCCCAACTAAGGGATTATTTTAATGACTTTGTTTTACATTCAGTATCGGATCTGACAACCTGATGCCGATAGGCTAAGCTAAAGATGCATGCATGCTCATCTATGGGGCAATACTTAAGGATGCAGCCATCAAATCCATTTCCTTGGCAACAAGTTCACAAACATTCATGAAAAAAATGTCAATAGACAGCTTAAAGAGTTCCAGGTGCTTATCCCCCTATAATTCCCATTAAAATAATAATCATATTATTATTATTATTCATGTATTAAAAATAATCCCTCCTCCAATAAAAAAATCAAAGGCATTTCACCTGGCAGATGAAGACAAAAGTTTGCCGACCAGACCATTTGCGGCATCTACAGAACTTTTCAACAAGTTCATTCATGAGGTCTACCACAAAGGTTGATGTTGAAGCCATGTACAACTTCTTTACCATTTCACTAACCTAGAAGAAATGGGAACAAAAAACCATATTTATTTCTGACCACCAACTCTCAGAAGTCTGAAATCCTGAATTTCCTTAGGTTACTTTACCAGCTTGTAAGAAATCCAACGGACAGAAGACACTTTATCTGCACAGAGGCTGAAAGCGATAGGTCGCAAGTAGTCATAGATGTCTCTGGCACTGTACAGATCTAGAAGCAAGATCAGCTGCCTGCAAGATGGAAGAACCACCAGACAGGGAATATCAGAATAATGAAAACAGCATCTTTAACTGCAAAAATGGTCATTTATATGTTCAAGATTGAATTCAAAAGATACCCTGTAATTAGTCATTACAATGTGCTCATTTCATCATTCCTACTCGAGAACACTACTGTAATAAACACTGTAAACACATTCATGTTCCATAAAGCAAACTGTGGGATCCTAAGAAACTTCAGGCTGGACAGAACCTCAAGAAGTTGCTGGTGACCTGCCACAAACTCCACAATATTTCCAAGATGATGGCAAACAGCCCTGCTATGACATGGGCCAACTCCATCAGCACCCTCAGTTGCAGCCCCTCTAGACATGGATGGATGTGGGCTGAGTTCTTTCAAGCAACCCCTCAGCTGACCACTAAAAAACACTCAATCTTTCTCTAAGCAGGGGCCTGGGAAACCTTTTGAGTGAAGACTGAGGTACAGAACACAGTATCTCAGCCTTCTCTGCGTCTCCCATCACTAAACCACCCACCTTCTTCAGCCACAGCTCTGTTTTCCTTCCCTTTATTCTTTCATTGCTCACATAGCAGTAGAAACTCTCGTTGCCCGACAGCCCTTGCAAGCCTCAGCTCTAGCTGAGCTTTGGCTTTCCTAATATAATGCCACATGCCTGGGCAACGTTTCTAAATGCCTTCTTTGCACCCTGTTGCTGCCTTCACCTCCTGGATAATCTCTTTTTGCTTTCAAGCTGAGTTATGAGTTCCCTTCTTGGCCAAGCTGGGCTCTTGATAAATCGCTTTGTTTCTGTGCACCAAGATGGACCATTCTTTCATTTGAAGGATGCTCTTAAAAATCTGCCAGTTTTCCTGAGCAACTTTACCCTTCAGAGTGATGCCTCCCATAGGATCCCACCTACCAGTTCCATGAAAAAGCCAAAGTCAGCTTACACGAAGTCCAAGGACAGTACTCTGCTACTTGCTTGCTCTACTCCCCTCAAGATCTTTGTCTCCTCTGCATCCTGGTCATGAACTCAGCATACTCAGACTCAGCAACTTGAAGTCAAAATGCTAGAACACTTCTATTGACTTCAACAGGAATCTAACGTGACCTTTTTTTGGCAGCTTTTTTTAAACAGAATGCTAATGTTTTCAACAGATGGTGATAGGAAAGAAATTCAAGTTCCCACTTTAAGTGATATACAACTACTAGGAATTTTTAAGCAAAGGGAACAAGTGGAGCAGGATAGAGACAACCCATTAAAATTAATGGAAGAATGTCACTTTAAGACATTTGTTTTATGGCTGTAAAATTTGTAAATACCCACAACAATAAAAACAAGCACCCAGAAAACCACATACTCAGCCAGCTCTGCACGGAAACGCCAGTTCCTGCTGTTATCAGTCACTAGGAATTCCTGGAGCTGATAAAGATATTCTCGTCTTTTGTCGAGATGAAGAAGCTGTAACAGTAAACGTAAGTTTATATAGAGAAATGCAGCTTATGAACAACCAGGAGCAAGAGCTTTAAAATACAAGTAATGAAACGCTTGTTATGATTCAAAATAATTAATCTTTAGCAATAGCGTTGCTTTTCTGGGCTAAGCTCTATCATGCTTAAGTCAATAAAACTGCATGGGACATTATGAAAGCAAAATCTGATCTTGTCTCTACTTGTACTCTAGGAAGCAAAAAGGGTAAACGGTGAAGTAGCGATTTTTAAAGGTTTTACGATTCATCTATGTCAGTTCCAAAAATGAGGCAGTTACAGAAAAGTTCGAGAGTTAAGTTGCTGCAGAGAGATTACAGTTACCAAAAAGAAATTTAAGAGTCCGCTGGCACCTGTACATTGAATAAACAGAGAAAAGAATGCAGACGATTTGTGATGCGGATGCTAAATACACCCTAGCATTCAACAGATACCTGACTGGATTCCCATCAAGAGTTACACTGGTGTTATGTTAAACAGCAAGCACACAAAAGGAAATGAAGCAAAAATACATTATTTCATTGGACCAAAGATGAACACAGATGTACCTTCAGAAAGTCATGCAAGTGTTTAAGCACACCTATCCTGACTTCATCTAGGTCTTTTAAAAAGCCATTGAATACAGGAACTAAATCTCCAGCTGTAAGTTGGTCTCCAAGGATGACGGCAAGTTCATGGATAGAAAATGCTAGCGTCCGCCGAACTTTCCACTGAAATAAATAAATGAATAAATTGATGAATAAACAAAATTTTCATCAATGGATCATCTGAAATGTTCTATTTTAACCTGAGGGTCAGTATCTCTGCTGGATTTCAAGAGAGGTAGAGTACTTACAAATCCAAGACAAACGATAGTCTCATTTCTTGCACCTGAATATCTAGAAATTCTTTGTCTCAAATCTTTTTGCTTAAATCAGTCCCGTACTACTATTCTTTCACGCACATAACTTACAAAACAGAACAAAAAATGTATCCCACAATACTTCAGCTGGCATCTTTTAGCTTCCCTAATAGGTAAAGATTCACCCACAGAGAGCACCCAGAAGTCCAAGGACCAGTAAGTAGAGCTTTCACTCAACTTCAGTTGAGTAGGCACTCAATTTTTAATTTTTAAAAGCATCTAGTTATGCCACTAAGTAACATCTCTTCTTTAGCACCTTCCAATTATTATGGTACTATTCTTTTACCTGGATTTAGTGATTCAGTCTTAACTCAGATTAGAGTGCCGATGAAACTGAACAGTTTTGAAAACAGTGGAATTTATTTTTATGTATGTTTTAAATTTATTAGCTGGTTGTTTTTAAAGGCTGCAGAACAGTTTGGAAAATATGAGCAATAGCCACGTATAAAATTACTCACTACGTATCACCGAGAATTGCTGCTCTAACATAGCAAGCAGCGAGTTCAAGAGAGGTGAAGTAGTCTGAGAATGCCTCAAAGAAAGAGAGCATCTCCAAAAAAGGAAGGAATGGAAGACTGGAAACCAACTGCAAAAGAACAGTAAAATGCACAAAGCCACCTCCTCACCACCTGACAACAAGGAAAATGCTGCTATTTCCAGCGTTTGTTTTTAAACCAGCAACGCTGCATTGTGATAGTGATGTTATCCCCTTATGACTAACTGGATGCAGCATCAAAAGGCCACCAGATCCTGGTGTGAGGCTGACTCACTGAGCTCCAGACATGCCTGCACGGGCACATGTCTGCTCACACACAGCAGCACAGCCCAGATTCTCAGACCTATGAGAATCACAAGCACTGCCGTGAGATCTCTAGCAAGCAGAAGAGATCAGAAACCTTTCCTCACATTTCCAACAGAGATCCATCTCCACAAATGCGCTCAAACTGCCCCATTTCCTTACTGCCCGAGCACCACACACTCCCAGTTAAACTTCAGTTCATTATATGAATACCTAACATTAGCAATGGGCAGCTTCACATAAAAAGCAAAGCAATCGACACACAGTAAACAAGAGAAATGATCCTAAAAGTTCACATTATGCTTTTTTCAGAGCTTCTTGAGCTTACCTGCATGTCAGAAGCCAGAGTCTCATAGGTATCTTTCAAGCAGTGCCAATTCTGTCTGCCTAATGTAAGTGCCACGCCTGGCAGGCTGTAGGCACAGTGTTTGGCGATCTCAGTATCAACTGTTTGTGCGCGAGACGGATCGGTCATTGATAAATACTGATCCAGCAAGGCCTGAGGTACAACATCCTGCAGCAAGAAAAGGGTAGAGAGTTAGTATCATTTTCAATACAACCTCAAATGTTGATTAAAATTCCAGGGAACACCATCAGAAGAACATTTTTTCCACAACTGTAGAGAATTATTTAACTAAAGTCTCTTAGTAAGAATGCAGAAGTTTTATGTTTCGTACAGAGTTCCACCAAAAAAGTTCCAAAGAAATGATGACATGTCTGGGGGCTATCAGAAAATATACAGACCGACATAACAGATGTGTGGTGGGTGGATCACTGTCTACTTAGGCAAAGCAGGAGATTGAAGAGACTACATTTTACCTTTCCACAAACATTCGGTCTCTCAGGCTGTGCAAATTGCCTATTTTAACTCATCCATAAAATGAGCAGAAGAGCAAATGACAAGATGTGTTTCAAAAACTGTTTTGCCATTCCTCTCAAAAGCTTGTCTTTTGGGGGAGAGGAGAGAAGAAACCCAAATTAAAGCACTACGGTTGGGAGGAAGTAGGGGACAGAGTATATATCGGGTGTTTAGTATTGCCTCCCTAAATAGTCACCACAAAGGAAAGGGCTTCTCCAGAGGCAGAGAACTCCGGTGAAGACCCATCTTTCTCTCCACTGAGAAATTAAAGCATCTGAAACAAACTTTTGTGAAAGCCTCTTTGTGTTGACTTCACCACCATCTTTGCTTCAGCTGTTGTCACTTCATCTCAGGCACTGACTCTGCCCAAGAGCATTCCCCTGACACGCAGCTGCTGAATGCCTCAGCTCACAGAAGCAGCCAGAGCAACTGAGGCTCCCACTCAAAGAGTCATGGTGTGCAGGGTGGCATACATTATGCCGAACTACAGAACAGCAAAAATTCCTTCAGAAAAAATGACAGAGACAGCTTGAGTTTAATGAAACGCTTTCACACCTTTTCTTCAAAAAGCTGTCATGGGGTGAGGGTGGTTCCACTCAAAACATTTAACAAAAAAAAACCTGTTTCCTCAATAACCTGATTTCCATTACAGAATAGCTTCCATAGAAAATTAAACCCAACGAAACCAGAACCTGGAAGTCTATGATAGTTGTTCTTGCATCAAAAAATACCGTCATCTCTTATACATAATTAAAACAGAAGCAACTGCCAAATTAAGCCATTATCTCTGGAAACACTGAGTATTTTAAAATTACTTATTTAAGAGGTTTGCCATATTTTATAGAAATTACATACAAAATGACTTAATGAGACTGACTGCATGAGACTGACAGCATAAAAGAAATCTCCGTATTTATTTAAAAATCCCACTTCTCTGATATATGTAGGAAAAACTGAAATCACTGTCACTTACCTGGACTTTGGATTTTCTTTCTTCTTCAGGGCTGAAACTACTGTTGGTGCTCAAATCCGAATCATTATGGATATAGTGAAGTGTGGAATCCATATTCTATTAAAAATAGACAAAAACACAAAATACATTCAAGTATTAAAACAAAACCGTCAACATCAGGCATTGCTACCCTCACCTCAGGGTCTTTTTCTTAGATTAAAGAAATACATGTTTTAATATCAAATACAATTTTGATGCAGCCTGAAATCAAAAGGCTTATTAGATAAATCTTTCTGCTTTACATTTCAAACAAAGGCTCCTCTTAATCTGCTCCATTTGGGTTCTTAAGGAACGAAAATCACAGGAGAGGAGTACCTTTGAAAGTGCATTAAGGAAAACGTAAATAACATGTGGGTCACATCGCTTCTTCCCCGAAGGGAAAACGAGAAAACATCTGTAGTGGATTTTGCTGGATTTGGTGCTTTGCATTTGTGCTAGGAAAAGGTCAAAATAAAGCCACTCTTACACATAAGAGTGAAAACTGATGAGGCTAATGCTGTTGCTCCTTTCCGAGAGGTGATTACTCTATAATCATCTCTACAGATGAGCTTCACCTTATAATGCAGTGCCCTAGTGGACAATGGCTGTTGGCACCAGTCTTCGAACCCCTCAGCAGCTTTTTTTTTAAGCAAATCGTTTTTTTTTGGCAATCATTCAAGCATCCTGGGGTACATATCTGGGCCTTGAAGATAAGGACAAAGACTCCGAGTGTTTCAGAACTTGAGCAAGAAGCAAAGGTTTGCTGTGCTACGATCAGCTGTGTTGCTGAGGGGATGCGATGTCACTGTCTGTATCAGGGGAGCCCTCCAAGTGCAATGAACTTTGCATCATCAGCTTGTGAATTTCAAGAAGTACGCGATGAATATTTGAAAAGCAGATCAGGCTGCCGTCTGGTAGAACAGGACAAAGACCTTTTTGCCAGGTATGATCCAAAGTATCTATAAACACTGCAGGGTGAGCTCTCAGGGGTCAATATAAGCTCCAAAGGCATGCCCACTCCGCGAGCTGTTCAGATCAGTTTGACAACGAGAATTTTCAGGCCAAGTACTATAAGCATCTTCAAAAAAGCATCCAGGATACCATCTGCCTTCCTGGGTTTGACTTCAGACACTTGCTTTTTCCTCATCCCTGACCTGCTTTCATCCAAGCACTGGGTTGCAATGTTAGTCACCGAGGTACAGCTACAGGTGAGAAAGGGCAGGCAGGACCGCGGGGCAATTGCACATTGGTGGCACTGCAGTCCCAGGCTCCCTTCTGGCTTATCAAGCAGCATGAAGGTGTCAAAGAGCCACGGGAAGAAGAGATCTGCAAGTGACTCAGTAACTAAATGTGTCCATCAGCACACAACTCACACTGCAGAATCTCCAGAGGCTCTGAAAAACAACTCTACAGGATTCTAGTTTGCCATTCAACTCTTCACTCCTTTGTCTATTTGGCTTCTTTTTCAGAAATCTACAAGAGATCATTTTCAGCATTACCTCTAAGCAGTACCTCTATTCCTGCAAGTGCAATTTAGCCTGTATTTCTTCCATGTTATGTGCACACACTGAATTGAGCAGCGCAGAGAGCCAGGACGTGAGAATTTAGCAGGGTTTAGTCTTAAACTTACTGCATACCAAACCGGTGAGCGACCACCTCCGAGATGCAGAGTATGCATAGTGGCCTTACAAGCCCCTTACCCGAGATTTCCTTTACCTGCAGCAGAACCAGAGCTCTGTGGCTGTCCCAGGACCCCCGCTCTGTGCCACGGGTTGCACACCAAGCCCACAGCACCACGACAAGCACTGCTGGTGCCTCCTGACAGTCAGGGCAGGTGGCCGACACACAGAGAGAAGGGGCCAGTCTCAGGGGTCCAGACTGCAGCCCCCAGTCTCCTCCTGGCACCCACCCTCTTCTTAGAGGGTGGTACTTGAGCCTGACAGAGATGGGCTGATTTTACTCGAGTTTCCTATCTCTTTATTCTACTCCTCTTGCTCCCTCTCCCTTCAACCAAAAAGAGGGGACTCCCACACTCATCTGCTTTGAAACCTTATAGAGAGCAGACAACCTAAAGAAAACCAAAATGGCTGTCCTCAAGAAAAAAAATCAAACAAGGAACCTCACACCCAACAAACAAGCTACATCTATGTTCCAAAGCCTCATCTGTTCTCTTCATTATACCTTTTTTTTTTTCCTATTTAAAAAGAGAATCTCTAACATCTAGCTTTAGCTCACTCAGGAGCCTATACAGCTGTAGGAGGACAAGCAGTTTGATTTTGCTTTGTGTGCAGAACTGTGAAGGCTGCTTTCAAATATAGAATACTGTAGCCTGATTTTTCTAAAGCTTCCAGTTCAGTTCCCCTACCGATTCTTCGCTACACTGAGACCTAAAACAAAATAAAAATCAAAACAAAACAACAACAAAAAGACCTCAACCACCTGCGAAAATCAGAGCTCTCTTCACTGCCAGAGGCAACAGGCCACTCGCCCAACAGATCACAGCTTGATGCCCAAATTCTAGGTCACCTCTATGACATCCTTTCACTTGTAAAATGAGCATTTGGTTCAGTGCCAGAAACAAACAAGGAACTGGCAGATTAAGAGCATCCTTTTAAAGAGCAAAATTGAAGCATGTGAAAACAATGTGCACCAAAAATGTGACACGTTCTTATGCTTTGTGTCAGCATCCTATTCTGTCAAGAAATAAAACATAAGAACAGGTCCCTCTGAACAAAGACTACCCTCATTATTCCCCAAAATCAGGACAGAGGATTCATTCACGCTATCCTTTTACAGGTTAACATTTTAAAAATGACTACAAAGGATGCTATGATAAAGAAACATATCGAGCAGGACATCAGGATTTGGGGTGTGTGCGCTTTTTGTTTAAAAAAAGAACACATTTGTAGTGTTACATTATGACTGTGTCTACAGAGCAGTATGCAAACAAACACAACATTCCTCCACTCACCAAATGTTTTTGGGCTCTATGGTCCAACAGCTTAGATGAATCGTTAATTGTCATCTAGAAACACTGCTCTAATTTAAAGAGGGCTGAAAGCCTGCACTGGACTGACGTCAGCTCCTGGACTTCTCACGGACACTTATCAAAAATGTCGTCTGAAAATGCCATTTACGCAACACGGTTCAACAAATCACTTGTAGATAATGGAAATTGTATTTGGGAACCATTGCTTTCTATGTAGTTATAACTTGCAGTGACCAGTTGTTTTTGACGTAGTGTTTTTGACACTGTAGGTAACAGAAAATTAGGAGTACTAGTATCAAATACCACAGACTTCAGTAGGGCAGGGGACAGTGGCAGAACGGTGAAGAAAGAGGTGCAAAAGCAACCCAAAAAACCTTCAAAAAACATTACTAGTTGCTAGAATACAGTTTCTCTTTCCACCATCCACACATCATCTTAGATTTCAGGTCCTGAACTTCTCATGCAAACCAGTAAACTACCATAAAACGCTTCTCCAAGGATCACGGAAGCAACCTACCTTTTCCTGCACACCAGAAAAAAAGAGGGAGCGAGGGAGGGTACTGCAGTAGGTAGATTCACTTACTGTCAAGCAGGACTCTGTTTTAAGCAAGACAGTTGCACAGTAATAAACTGCAGTAGCATTAAAACGTTTTAAAATATGATAGTCACAACAAAGATTTTAATGGAAACAATTTCAAGAATTTATCTGGATAAACACAAACCCAGCAAAAATAAGAATACCCCAAACAACTCATTTTATTTTAGTAGCTAGCGTTTCAATACCAGCCAATACAACAAAACGTCATGCTAGCCAAAGTAGGAAGCATTTGACTGCAATTACTGCACAAATACAGAATACAGCTCTATTACTGGAGCCCTGGAAATCTGAATGGAAAAAAAAAAAGAGCACAAAGCATGCATCTTACCTCAACAGTGTCACCAATTAAAGGCACGATATCACCCAGTATAGGTTTAAAGTTTTGTTGGTCATTGATGGTTAGCTCAGTCTGTGAGTCTGTTCCCTTGCCGGTGCTGGCCATCGTCTCTTCCTGAGGATCCAAACTGGATGCTCTGAGTGCAGCAGACAACACCTCCACTTGTGCTGCAGCATAGGAAAGAGGAAAACGTGAGGGACTGAGCTGCAATCAACTTTCAGCAAGGCCACAAATCAACTTTTAGACATTGACTAATAAATTGAAGAAAGGCTGAAGAGCTACGTAGACAACAAATTCAAGATCCTTGACCGATAGTAAGTCCTGCAATGCGGACACATAACATAAAAGACGAAGTAGATAAATGCTCCACTCTTTCCCTAGGGACAACAATACAGTTCTGTAAAATTTTGTCTCTAACGCAAAAAAATAAAATAAAAATGAAAACAAAACCCAACCAAACAAACAAAAACCACAGGAGTAAAAAACTGCTGTTGTGGCAGGACCAGTAAGAACCTCAGTCCGTATTAAAGGTGCAGTCTCTGGGACAGAACAGCACGCAAATACCAACATATGTGTAGGGTCTTTTGTGGGAACTGGGGATAAGAGAGGGAAAGGAAAAGTAATTAAAATAAAGGTTGAGAACAGGTTATTCATACTGAAAGGGGCTGCAGATTTCAGTTCTAAGAGACCGTCTCTTTCTCTCTCTCTGACCATTAAATTCTCGAGTTCTGATAGCAACACCAGCGGGATCTATGTAGGAAGGCCCTAGACCCCAGAAACTGCACAGGACACTTTATACTCCTTGCACCCTCCACACAAGTAAGGAAGGCCGCACTGTTTGATGTCCTCTCATCAAAAGGATGCGTTAGCACTTCATGCTCTGCCATCCACTCTTTTGAAAGAGATCCAGCAGTTCTGGGACTCTTCTGCTTTCCAACCCTCTGCTTCCTGCTAATTAAAAAATAAAATAAAAAAACCCACAACTTCGGTTGAGCAATGTTCCTTGGGTATAGCCTGACTGAAGCAGATCGGTATCACAAGCAACCTTCCCTGCAAGCAGCACAGAATTCAGTGCAGATTGATTTACCCTGCCTTCTTTCCTCCCCCTCCTGAGCCATTACATTTACCCAGCCGTCCAGAAGCTCTGCTCAGCAGACAAATGGCTTTTCTAAGGTTTCTTGAAGGCTATGCTCATTCCCAGATTAAATGACAAACCACACGCTTGTGTCCAATCTCACTTTGCCGTACCAAGTTACAGAATCTCTTCCTCTAGTTTTTTGATAGTTACCGACAAGCATTAGACAAAAAGTTGGACTCATTTGTAGATAGAAGGTATTTCTTCTATGCAATATAGCCATTACAAGAAGCAAAACTGGAACTCAACACAATCTCAGCTAGGAAAAATTGTAAAACACTCCGCTGGTTGACTGGTTTCTAGGTGAGGTCTGATAAGCAGAAGTGAAGATGATTCTTTTCAATATGCGATGCCAGCTCCAGAGCTGTGTCAAACCTCTAAAATAACTGAAACATTTTCTTGCTGTACAATTACTGTTATTCACCTCAACATGAAAAACCTACTGCAAATTAGACGCTTAGAAAATGAAGCCAACATCATAGTAATAATTCCACCAAAAAAAGAAACCGCTCCCTAACATAATAATGCGCCTTTTATGTATAATCACAGTATAGCATTAGGAATGTCACAGTAAAAGTCTTAAGATTAACAAAAGCTTGCTACAACTTCTCTATTCAAGTGTTACTTCACTGACAATAATCCTCAGAACGTCAGGGTCCATGAGACAAATGGTTTCAAGGTTAGTAAATTTCTCCAAAATAAATCAAACAAGAAAAAAGCCCACCCCCTCCCCCCAGAGAAAGCAAAACCCCCAAACCCACCAACCAAAACCCACGCAAAATAGGCAGACATTTCAGAGCCTCTGCTAAGACAAGATATGCCAGTCAGATTTCTGGTTTATTCTCATTTAGAGAAATTAAACAAGAAAATTAAATGGAATTTAACACATCAATGAGACGTCTTTCATTAAAGAAGTCTTCATGACAAACAACTTCAAGAAAAATAGAAGTACCCTCCTCTCATTTTCAGTCAAAAGTCAAGAAAGCCTTACCTTAACTAGACACCACAAACTGCTTAAACCCTGAATATGTATTTACTAAAAAATTCACACAAAGCTTAATGGGACAAAGGCCATGCATACCCTGGTATCCTCTGCCTGCCGTAGGGAAGATAGGATTCAAACGTGTGTTGTCTCAGCTTCTTGTCAACTCTACAGTCCCAAGACACGGGGATGAAGCCCAGGAGAGGCCAAACTCCCAAGGATTTCATGATTGCCAAGTGCCTTCCTATTTTTTTGAATGCTCCTCCATAGGTCCTGTCACCCAGGGCGACTCCAATGCTGTTAATTCACTAGAAGGTGAATTACCTAAAATCCATAAACACCTTAAGGTCCTAGCCAAAAAAAGCCAAATCCACGTAAGACTAGGAAATGGTGGAGTGCTTGGTAAAGCAGGAAGAGAAACGGAGAGTGCCTGTGTATGTGCGTATGTGTGCATAGCTCTAGGTGGCTGCCTTGAAGATCCTGACACTCCAGAGTGTCCTGATGAGCTGTCTTCACTGCTGAGGCATGTCCCCTTGCCATGCCATCACATACCCTTCTAACCGTAGGGGCTGCTTCTCCTCCCCTTCTTTTACAAAGATCTTTCCTACAGCTATAAGACAGGCAACATTACCAGAAGTCCGTTAAAAGTACAAGCAAAAAGATAAGGCTCCCTTCTGATGCAGGATGCGCGTGCCTTGGAGCTCTTGGGAAGCAAGGTTTCGGGAGGGAGAGTGGACAGAGACCTGCTAGTTGTGAAAGATAAAATTAAAAAGTAAAAATTTAAGTTTAGAGGTCAGCTTTCTGCAAAACACAGGATGGATGTATTGGATGTATTGCACTGGTAAGACAGTCAGTGTTCACTGGAACTTAAACCATCCTCTAATTAATTCTTTCTTCCTCTGACTTCAGGTTCAGGTATTTTTTTTTTTTTAGCAAGAAATGAATTACTCTTGGTTACTGTAGCCACATCCTAAAATAACTGGCACAACCTTTAAATTCAAAAATACTTTTTACCTGGCCTTATTACACTCTCTGGTCCTCAGGAGTTTCTGCCCTTTCAATATACCATATTGCTGTTTTCCATTTCTCCTGATGTTTCACTAGAAGACACGAATATTTCTAAGTGGCACTCTCCCTTCCCTCTTCTGAAGGATCTTCCTTGCATTCACTTCTCACTCAGAGGCAAAAGCTACAGGCAACATTAGTGGGGACAGCAATGCAAGTCACTAAGGAAACACACCCTATAGCATCCAAGCAACAGGGACTCTGAGTTGAAGAGGAGAATTATTAGAGAGAATTATTATTTTAATAAATATTAAAATAAGAGGAGCTGCTTCTCCCCTTCTCCCCACCTACCCTTCCATTAACAACCATTTTACACCGTCACTGTAGGCACAGCTAGTAGCCTACCCTATATACATAGTTTTTATACAGTGGGGTTGATAGACAACACATTTGAGCTCGTTTTTTTCCATCTTCAGTCTCCATTTGCCAAAGCAGCCTGGAGCTGGCATAAGCCACAGTTAGCCCCAGTAACCCGCAAGCCAAGCTCTCCAGCTTCCCCCAAATAATTAGAAAAGCTGACATTGCATCATTTAACACTTCCAGAACATGAAGAGATAAATAAAGCTCAAGATAGTGTCTCAGGAAAGAGAAATAAGGAGATAAAAGTACATAGGGGAAGAAAAGCAACTTCTGAAGTAAGTGAAGACAGCAGCAGCCTCAGAGAGCTGGAAAAATGTGACCTGAATAAAGCCCCTGTGATAATTTTAAAAGAGCTGACATACTCCAGAGGAACGTGCAGGTTTCCATCTCCCAGTTTCTAAGACCCTCCGGATGTGTGGCCAGTTGACTGGAAAGGCCGTATTAAGAGGAGTTTCTTATCACTGCTTAACTTTGCACAGCCTGGGTAGCTCTCAAATGTAGGGTAGCAGAGACAGGCTGCCTTTATCTTGGTTGCTGCCTGCTCAACAACCTATTGCAAAGATTTATCACTTTGTCAACAGGCTAGTTCTGGAAAGAAAGCCTCAGGGTAAGGATTTTGGGGAGGGAGATTCAGTTAAAGCAGCTCACCCCCTTCTGACAATGAGATTATGGAAAAATAATGTGTTCAATAGCAATTGCTGGCCTCTGTTAAAAATTATATTTGCTAGAGACCTCATCATTTCCCATGCCTTGGAGCAAGGGTTTGAAGTTTGAAATGGAGACTGCTCTGATGGCAGGGAGGTGCACTGCACAAAGACAGCAAACACAATCAAGTTACAAACAAAAACACCACCACCACCCACACAGAGAAAAGCACACGAGGACAAACAGTTTGTTCTGCCTACGTAAACAGAAACTCAGTGCTTGGCAGCCGGACACCTGGACTTTTGGGGTATGCACTGGACACACTGCCCTCTGGGCTGCACGAGCTGGCAGTGCCTTTCCATTCAACCGACCCTCCCCAGTGCCGTGGCACCCCCAGGTACCCCTAGGATAGGAACCAGGTTGTCCTGTTCTCAGTCCTTCGCCCATAAAGGTGCAAGCAGGTGAGAAAAGCAGCACCTCTACACAACGTACAGGGGCGAGGAGAGACGTGAAGTAGAGGGGAACGTGGAATATGGAAAGAAAAGGAAATGAGAACAAAAAAAAAAAGGAAGCAGGAGGGGAAATGTGTATGGAGGGAGGGATCCAAGTACAAACGTACAGTGGCTGGGTATGCAGGGCAAAGCACAGAAAGAAAAAGAAATATACCTGTACTCCTCTGACTCAGGAAGAATCCCTACCCGTGGAACTCCAGACCAAATCTCCACACCTGCCTCAGCTGCCAGGGACTGGCTCTGACACCAACCAGCAAACGGAAATCACTGACCTCTGCTGACTGCTCCCGAATGGGCACCAGCTTATCATCATCACCAGTTACTGTACAGAGACAAGTAATACAAATTCCATGTGATCTGAACAACTTTCAAAAACCCTGCCAACGATGCAGACCGACGTTGTTCCACTCAACGGAAATTCTTTTTTTATTTAGAAAATGTTCTCCGAAACCGACCGTGTTAATAGAAAGATGCTGAAGTTTCAGTCAAAAGCACTGAGAAGCTAAGAACAGCCAGAATTAAGGTTGTCTGAATGGCTTAACCTTACCGACACACGCATAGCATCATACACTGCGGTCCCATTCCCAAATGCTTTTGCTACCTCCTCCTCACTTCATCCTGCGCTCTCTCTTAGTGTGTTTGCCCCATTTGCCACAGAAAGCAGATGTGTACCTGCGAGAGCTCTCCAGTACTTATGGCGGGCCTCCGCTCAGCCACCACAGAGAGCACAGCGCCTCCTGTCCCCATCCCTTGGCCAAGAACACAGCAACAAAGGCAGGAGCACAGCACGGAAGCAGGAATCCAGGACTTGGGTGAAAATGAAGCAATGAAAACAAGCGCAAGAAAGAAGTCGTGAGGGAGGAAAGAGAAAATTCACTGCACGCTCAGTCTTTGCTGTCAAGAGCCAGCCCACTCACTCATAAAAAAGCAGTGGCTAGTCTCAGAGGAAAAACATACAAACCCTAAGCAACACCGGGACTGTTTGGCAAACACTTGCAGGATAAGTAATACCGAAGATGACAGTAACCTGAGAAATTAAGAAATTTTGTAATATTGCTACGAGAATAACAAATTAAGACATACTTCGGACTGAATATTTAAACCATCGGTTTGCAAAAACAGCCTTAGACAGTTAAGATAGAAGCATTCCTCCTTGTATTGCCAGAAGGAGGCAGGGGCAGAGCTCCAACCTCCTGGATCACCCCCAAAGGCAGTCCACCTCCCTCTTACCACAATATGTGGAGTGTAAGTCCCAAATCATCGGCACTAAGTCAGCTACTAACAGATGAAAGTCTGGACACCCACCACTTTATGTATGCTTTAGTGTTTCAGTGCTCATTCCATCAGTTTTGGTCTCAACTTTTTTATGCCTCAATGCACTTGTAAATTAAAATTGCAGTGTAAAATTAAAAGCAACACTACCAAGTCAAAGCAGGCATGTTGTAAAGTTCTGGCTTCTGAAGTATTTGGACGAAATTATGAGAGCACATGCAAGGGAAAGAAGTGAAACAAGCAGTTCTGCATTGAGTGCAAGGTTTTAAAGTTGTGTTTCATGGGGCTTCAGTACACAGCCCTGCCCAAGTCAGAGGTTCTGAAGGGTCACTGAGTAATTAAGACCAAGGCAAATAAACAAACCAGAATAAATGGCTCTGGTAACCCCAGTTCAAACCCAGTTCAAACACTAAACTCCTGGGCACTTGGAACTCATGGTGTTGACAATCTAGTTTTCTTCCACTGAAATGCACAAGTACAGGTCAGCAGCTGTAGAGAAAACCTCTTCACAGCCAGTCAGAAGAGCTACAAAACAAGGCTCTGAGACAAGACATGAAAACACTCCACAGAAACAACAACCCCATAACACAAAACAATTCTGGATATACAACACATAGCCTACATAAATCTTAATAAAAACTGTTTAAGGTATGTTTCGTAACTGGACAGAACTGTGTGAAAGTTTTAACAGTGGGCTTCACAGATGGGTTATTTAAAGACTGAGATCATCAGTAAGGCTGATTTTTTTCCTCCTTCCTTTGAAAGACCAACTGCCCAAAGCATTCTTAAAGTTTTAAAAATAAATTTAAAAAAAAATCTGCTGATTTTACAATAGATCAGCTAGAAGTAACCCAAAATGGATCTGAATAATATTCTTAGCATATCACCCAACTAACAGAATAGAAAGAAGTTCAAAGCAGTAACAGTTTGTTCTAAAACATCTGGTTTTCCCCACTCCAAACTTCCCCCTCTTTTTCCTTCCTACTTTTTCTTGTATAGATGCATGCTTTCCTCTAGGGATTCTTCAGCTTCAGAATAACTTGCTTTCTTCCTTAGTGGTAGCTCTGGATTTTCTAGCTGTAACCCTCAGACTTGATGTGCCTTAGGATTTATTCAGCATATGAGTTCCAAGGAAACATATCTCCAGTAGGTACGTGTGAAACAGCCACATCGTTTTAGCCCAGGAGGCATCTCTGAGGTGATGCTGTACCAGCCAGTTAAGTTTTTAAAATGGAAGATGTGTGTTCACTTCAAAAACTCATCTTGGATCAATTTTCAACTTGGCACACTTAAGCAGACAACATGAGACTGCAATAATCAAGATCTTATAGAAAAATGGTAAGGCTAATTCATTAAAAACAAAATAGGTAACTCATAAAATGAAAGCCACATTTATCATATTTTGGTATTTCAAAAAATCTTCATCTGCTTTGTTTTGCATGTGTGCTAATTATAAAATCATATCGCAATCTACAGCTTATACCACTGAACCATCCATTTGATTATACTGTCAAAACAGGCAGTTAAAATTTTATACTGCTATGTGTATTCAGTTTATGGAAGGAATTATACTACCTTTAAACATTTTTACACAAATGCAAGTTCCCTTTTGGTACATCATCACTTCTCCCACTTAAATCAAAATAGAAATGATTTCTTCAAGGACAAGGAGAAAGCAGTTCTTCTGACTTTTAAAGACAAAGTTCAAGCCCAAACTGCTAAAACAACACTTGCACATCTCCGAGCACTAAAAACGCTTTGGCCTCTTTACAATACCTTTTACATCTGGATCGTCTATGTGGGGTTCCAAATTTTCTATCATTTCTTCCAGCTCTTTCCTTGTTGCCATAGGAATGTTTGGAGACACTGGCATTGTGAGTTCCTGAATTTCTCTATCGAGTATTATCTCAGAAGTCTGCTGAAGCTCAAAGTCAATATCTATTTCAGGAAGTGGAGTCCTCCAGAAATGAAAGGAGTTGTACAATTCCTGCTCTGAAAGAGAGGTTTCCTGTGAACTTAGCCCAGCCTCCCGCAGTCCTGCTGTACAGCGATGAGAACTTCGCTCGTTCTCGTCAGCCATTTCCCCACAAGGTTCTGAAGATGAAGTGCAATGAAAGGGTGACTCAGTCTGGAAATCACTTTCCCTCTGGGAGTTATTTGACACTGCATTTTGATCTTCCATGGCATTTTCAAGTTTTCTTGCAAAACCATCATTATCAACACGTGAAGGCAGATCCTCTGTTCTGTTGTGCTCATCCTCTGCTGTGACATCTTCCGCGGTTCTGATTTGTTCACTGTTGAGTGACAATGTAAACAGACTATTTAAAAAAAACTTGTTGCAAACGTTTTTTGAAAATTCATAAGAATACTATCAGCTTGTTATTTATCAAATTAGTTTTACTTACAGCATAGCAAAACAAGTCACACAATCAAAGAATGAGAATGGTTGAGATTAGAAGGGACTTCAGGAGGTCAGTTGGTCCAAGAGCCTTGCTCAAGCAGGGACACCTATACCACATTCAGAAAGATTTCGAAGATATCCAAGGAGGAAGACTCCTCAGCCTCTCTCAACAACCTGTCCCAGTGCTCAGTCACGCTCACAGCACAGAAGTGCTTCCTGATGTTCAGAGGGAACCTGGGCTCCAGTCTGTGCCCGTTGCCTCTTGTCCTGGCACTGGGCACCACAGAAAAGAGTCTGGCTTCACCATCTTTAGACCCTCCCTTCAGGTATTATATACATTAATAACATCCCCTCCTGACCCTTCTCATCTCTAAGCTAAACAGTCCCAGCTCTGTTTATCCTGTCCTGATAGGACAGATGCTCCAGTCCACCATCATCTTGGCCCTTTGCTGAACTTTCTTCAGTTGCTCAATCTCTTTTAGGTTTGTGAGAACTAAGCACAGCACTTCAGATACATCCTTACCATTGATGAGTAGACGATCCTTCCTTAACCTGCCAGCAGTATTCCTAAATGCAGCCCAGGATACCGTTAGACTTCTTTACCATAAGGGCACACTGATTCATGTTCAATTTGGTGTCCACCAGGACCCCCAGAACCTTTTCTGCTTTCCAGAGCTGCCTTCCAGCCAGGCAGCTACAGCACGTGCTGGTGCCTGGGGTTGTTCTTCTTCATGTGCTAGACTTTGCGCTTCCCCTTGCTGAACTTCACAAAGTTCCTGCCAGCCCGTTTCTCCAGCCTTTCAAGATCCCTCTGGATGGCAGCACAACCCTCTGGTGTCTCAGCTGCTCCTCCCAGTTTTATGTCACCTGCAAACTCACTGAGGATGCTCCTTGCCCAGTTATCCAGATCATTACTGAAGATGTTGAACAGAACTGGACCCAGTACACCCGAGGTACACTGCTTTTTACTCACCTCCAACTAAACCTCATGCTACTCATCACCAGTCCCTGGGCCTAGCCCTTCAGTTTTAAATCCACCTCACTCACTGCCCACCCATCCAGCTCCATAAGTCAACAACAGCTTCTCTGTGAGGATCTTATGGAAGACAACATCAAAAATCTTACTGAAGTCTACATAGACGATATCCGCTATTCCCCCCTCACCTAGCAGGTCAGTTACTTCATCATAGACAGTACACTGTAAGGTATTTGGAGGCGTCCTAAATTAATGAATAGCTCTGTATTTTTAGTAAAAAACTGAAAATTCTGGTATTCTGTTCAGTAAGATGAGAAGTTCCAGATTTTTCCAAGATTTATACAGGAAAATTAACTTTATGAAATTGCAAATCACATAGAAAAAAAATAAGGAGGAAGAATAATCTGTAGATTTAGGAAATTCTTTACCTGTTTTCCTGTGAAGAACCATGATCCTCTGGGTTTTTACCATCTTCTTCTTTAAAATACTGACCACTGCTGGATGGATTAGCAAAAGTTGATATGAAAGGCCCCAGAGACTGAAAAGCAGCTTGACGGACCTAGTGGAAATGGTCCAAGAAAAAAAAAAGTTATATAAATAGTGCTGTCCTACAAAACATAAAAGTCCACTGTTAGGAGTAGGAAGGGTCATAAGTCTATGCAGGAAAGCAACAGCAGAGGCTCTTTTCTGGAAAAGCAAGCCAGCTGTATATCTAGACTGATAGGTGAAAAATGTTAAGAAAAAACAGCGTAAAAACATTTAAATCACAGGTTAACTGTATGTTGACAGGCCCATTCCCCACAACCAAAGAAATCACAATTATTTAAATATCAGAAATGTAAATTTGAAAGCTCAGCCGACAATTTTAACGACCTGGAAGGAAAGAGTTGTGGTGTGGCAAACATACATTTCATTATCATGAATTTGACTGATGACAAGCTTAGTATTTTTTCCCTTTCTAGTTCATTATATCCTTCATTTGCTCCTCTCCTTTCTTCTACTATTTATTCTTCCCCTCTCACCAATGATCCTATCTATATCCATTTCTATTATTAGATTAATTCTGCTGGGCTACACCTTGCATGACTTTTTTTTTATTTTTTACACAACTTGTAAAATATCACTTTTGGCTCTTTAGAAGTAGCCTGCTCAACAACTTTAACGTTTGAAGAGTAGACCTTGAGGACAAAAAGGAGATGGCGATAGAGATCTGAGATATAAACAAACTGCATCTAGTTTTTTAGCAATGTAAAGTCACAGGTAGTTCTGTGGCTAAAAAAAAGCTGTCCTAGTAGCAAAATTTTTCTTATATGCTGAAGTGGAAATGTGAGGAAATCTTTACGCCTGTTGACAAACTAAGCATTCCAACAAGAGTCTTGCTCAAGACATGTGAAACTTGTGTTATCCATACCTACGGGGAAAAGTTATATACAGAATACCACAGTAAAAACTTTAAACCGTAACAGTTACTCAAGAAATAAAAAGCAGTTCTTACCCATCGTGAAGGATCACTAATCAAATTAATAAAAAGGGTTGACAACTTTGTCCGTCGGACTTCCTGTGATGTTGCACAAGAAACGGCCATGAAGCATTCAGCACAGGCTTTTCGAACTCCCCACACGTTATCAGAGCAGAGCTGGAAAAACCTTGGCAACTGTTCAGGACAGAATAAGTTTGCAAGTCTTAGCAGACACTTGTTTCAAAGTGGGTTTTTTTTCCTATTCACTTCCTTCATCAAGTTCTCTGCCCTCATACTCAACAGATGCATTAGTTTAACTAAGTTCACATGACGAAGAACATGCAAAATAGCATTTTTTTGTTATGGAAAGAGATTCCCAACATTTTTAAGAACAATCTAGCAACATGATATTGCTTTGACATACTAATAACCACTTTTTTTTTTAATACTCCAATTGCACCTTCTACAAGGTTTTAATCCAAATTCTTGACATGTATCACTAAGAAGACGGCATCTGTGTAAAAGAAATCAATTTACGTCTGTAATTAAGAAGCATGTAGGTTGTAAATCTGAGCAGAGATACTCCATTATCAAATGGCTTGAATCACACAGTACCTAAGGAACAATGCAGCAAATACTGTAAGAACATAAGAAACCTCCTGAGGATCAGACTAGGTCTACTTGTCACATCAACAAGAGGCTCTGCAGCCATTTGCAGGTGTCGTGCCTGCATCTACACTGTTCTCCATAGAAGAAACCCACTAATTCACAGGACTGACTCATCAACCTCCTCCTGCCCTCAACAAGCTCACCATCCACAGCACCAAGAGAAGAAAGCTTGAAGAAGGATCCCAGAGACTTTCACGCTAACTTCTGCTCCCTAACCCTGTCACGTCCCTGAGCCAAGCAAGATCCCCCAGCTCTTTGGACATGCCATGCCGAGGGAATGAGAGGTATTGTTAAGGATCCTCTGCTTACTGACCCAGAAAAACAGGGGCTCCCTCTTTTTCCATTTTAAGCCCGTCTTCTTCCCTTTGTTTGTTATTGCCCAGATCCTTTTATTTTCTCTGCCTTTCTTTCCCTCTAGTTCTCTTTCCCTCCTTCCCAGGAGGGCTCTGAGGTTTTGCTAAGGGTTGGGAAATCTGACTTTAACAGAAGGAATCAACGAACTGCAGCATTAAAAGACCATACAAGCCTTGCCCACTCCTATCAGTCTACTCCCCTCTTACTCCTCAGTACCTGCAATTTCTCATTGCATTACGGACATTAGCAGACACATTCCTGCCTACTTCTTGCCTTTTTGTATTTGCTGATACTCTCTGCCTTCACAACCTGAAGTATTTTCTTTGGTCATTTTAAACCCTTCTCCTAGGTCTAGTATCCCTCAGCTCTAGACTGTGTGATTTGGCAAGTAAGAGGTCTGTATTCATGGTAACTGTCTTCAAAGATTTTGCAAACCTCAGTCAAAACCTCCTATCAGTTAAACTAAGAGTCACAGCATTTTAGTCTCTCCTTACCATGGAAACATAGCACTTTCCTAATAATTTTAGTTGTCCTTCTGTATACCTTGTCTAACTCCACTACGGACTCGTATTAAAAAGAAAAAACCTTTAAGAGATGGCTTACCAGCATTTCTTCAGTGGCTTGCTGCCCAACCACACTGCAGATATCTCCAAAGTTGGCTGCACATACCTTGCAGACAAAATGCAAGAAATAACTACTAAAACAATTGTTTTAATACAGCATAAAAAGTCTAAACAGCTTTTAAAACCATAAAAGCAGTTTTTGGTGCTAATTCAAAATCAGCCACTTCCCCATTCCATCAATTTCTACAGTTTAAAAATAATAATGATAATAAATAAAAATAATAAAAAAAATCAACTTTAATCAGCCTTTTAAAAATCATTAAAGGAGCACCGCAAAACTTAAGTGAAAGGGAAGGAAGATTAAATATGTTCAAAGTGCTGTCAAATGAAACACCCCAAGCAATTATAAAGAAAAAGAAGTTATACAATGGCAGGGTGAAACCGAAACACAGCCTCAGCACCTAAGTTCCATGATGGAATACTGGTTTGCTTCATCTTAATGAGCATCTTTAATTCTACGTACTAAGCTATGAGCTCAGGTAGCTGATGCTTTATCAAGTACAGCTGGTTCCCATTTTCATGTGAACAACCATGCACACAATGCTACCTGCACAATCATAAGGACATACAGCTTCTTTCTTTGTTTCTGATAACAAACGTAGGTACTCTGGAAAAAACTCAAGTGTCAAATACACAATCTGTGGAAAGGCAAGCTACAAAGAAACCCCATAACTTTCACTTACAAATGTCACAAATGAAATCTAGCAGGACAACGTCATTTAGACAAATGCAAGTTCCAAGCTGATGACACTCCTTTCACAGATAAGCCAGACTAGATGCTGATAATTCATACCTTACGAACATGAAACATTCTGCAGTCACAGCACATCTCACAAAACCTAGGAAGAACAAGTCTTTCCGTGATGTCTTTTCCCACCATGGAGGCCATTTTGCACATTATCTAGTGGCAAGACAGACAATAATTAGGAATGACTGCACAAGACAATTCCGTGTCAGTTAAGCAGACCCTTTTTACATTCACTTTTTATTCTGATACAGAAAACTGAAAATTGTGAAAAATACTGGAAAAAAAATCTAGATCTTGAATCAAAAAGGTTTGGCCACTCCTATAAAAAAGTCCCCCCCCCCCCCCCCCCCTTTTTAACCTTCTCCCTGCTGTAATGCAACGCAGTTGTAGAAGGCTTTGGACTTTCAATGAATTAAATCAGAATGAAAACTAATTAATATAAATGAGCTCTCAGAAATTACATGTATTTTTCCAAACTGAATTATAAAGTCAAACAAAACAAAACAACAACAAAAAAACTACAACACTTTCACTATTCCAGTACTTGAGGAATTTTTTGACAGTTAACAGAAAATTAGTGACAATTAATATGGTTAAGTGACTTCTACATCTCCAGTATGATTTAAAAATTAATTACAATAGTTGATACTGGTCACCTGTAATTCTTTAACATAAAATTACTGAGAAAAATTGTATCATACCAAAGAAAGTGACAGCTTTACCTTCTAACTGTTCTTTCATTCTGATTTTTACATTTTTTTTTAAAAGAAGGTAGTCTAAAAGAATTTTAGCTTTCCTAGTCATATCAGTCATATCATAAACTAACTTTTCTATAATAATAAAGAAGACTTAGTTTAGTACAGAAACCTTTCTCAAGTTTCAGTATCTTCAAAACAATGAAGATGGGTAAACCAATCTCTGCTTTGAATTCTATTCTCTTACAGATTTGAAAGCTTCTTCAAGAAAGTACTGTAAATTTGGTGTCAAATGCCCAGCCTGTTTAGTAGTCCGGCCACATTATGACAGTAAAACATTAATGAGGTTTCTCTTAACAAATAAGAACAAAAAATTTATCCAGCTAAAACCATCAACGCAAACTGAAAAAATTAAACAGAAGCATTTGCACACACAGCCTCTGCCCTTTCTCCTTTATGAATTATTAATTTGCTTTCTATTTTAATTTGGCACACAGGAATTTTTAATTATCACGGTTGTATCCAATGCGAAAACAAACAAACAAAAAAGAACTCAACTCAGATGCTTTTTATTTTGTCCAATCGAAAAAAAAAATCAATAAAGAGAACAAATATAAAGACCTAAAGAATTCAAGCATTAAACATTTTCCACTAATGGAAATTTTCCACATATGCAATTTAAACCTCCATAAAACAAACCTGCAAAAAACAAGAAGCTATCAATAGCAGATGCTTTAGGAGTCAATAACATTAATCCCCTGTCCTGGCTTGTCCAATTAGGTTTTCCTTCATGGCATATACAAGCTATTGAGTTTAATTCTAAGCTTGACTTGTGTAAGACAGCATGTAAAAGTTATGGATTAGTTATGGATAGAAATATAAATTTTTGTCTCTCCTACCACATTAATGTGCATCTTTGGAAACATGGCAGCATCACTGCAACACCAACCATTCAGGCAAATGCTATACTGTATAGTTCAATATTGTTGTTACTTACAGCCACGGCTTCCGTCTTCACATCATCATTGCTGTCTGGAGCTGTCAGATCTATCAGAACAGGGCATACTTTGGTCTCCACATCATATCTCTCTATGAGTTCTTGTTCCAACAGAACTAACAGTGCTGCCTGGCTTGTTTTTCTTACCTAACAGAAGAAGACAAAAATCAAATCAAAGAGTTTAAAGAGGTTTGGCTTTTTTTTTTTTTTTTTTTTTAATGTGTGAGCTGTACCTACCCACTGCTACACACCTACTCTTTGTGGGACTCGGAGAGAGAGGACAAGTGTTCCAAAAATGCTTTTGAAAACACTTCATGTTTGAAACAAAACATCAGATCCAAGAATGCCTGCTTATTATATACTAATGCAATGCTATTATAAAAGTGTCCGCCTACGTATTTCCCAAAAGTCATGACTGCCATGCCAAAAAAAAAAAAAGCCCTGGAAGAGAAGCAGCATAGCTAATTGGGAGTAACAAAGTTCTATGGCATGAGTTTCATTAAACAAATCCCCTTTTTTCTGAGATTACCAAGTTTGGCTGACAATAAATAACTGCATTTATTTTGAATGTGTTTTAAATTCCGAGAGACAATTCTGTTTAGTTCCATCTAGCAAAAAAGTACAAAAATAGGATGACCACTACTAATTGACTTCATATGTAGTTAACTACTGACACTCAAGAAGTAATTTCATGGAGGTAATAATTACCCAATAGAATTGTTTCTAGGGGAATTAGTCCTCAGTGCTCTTCAGTACATGTATACCTAGCACTGACAAACGTAACATCATGCATTTGCTATCCTCTGGAAAAAAAATCCAAAGTTACCGATAAAAGCTTGGAGATGATTCAGAAATTGCTGGAGTCAACTGGAACGATCCAGATAAATTGAAAAGATGGGCTTGCGTATACTACATGAACTTAATACTTGCAAACGCAAGGTCATGTGTATCAGAAGAAATATAAACATTATATAAAATGCTGAACTACATACTGCAATGCAGTAATTATGAGAAGACCATCGAGATCTTTGTTTCAGAGCAAACCAGCAAAATGGAATACAGAGTTATCAACAGAGGTTATGAAGATGAACAGAATTACTGAATCTGTGAGCAAGAGAATATCAAGCAGAAGAATGGTTGTTGTATTATCTGTGAATTAGCACAACCACTGTGAAGAAAAATGTCTGGTTTTGATTCCTACTTTTAATTATGGAAAATCTGGCCAAGGTTAAAAAAAATGACTAAAACTCAAAAGAGTTCTAAATTACTTGAGATAACATTCCACCTCGGATTTACTTTGAAATGACTTGGAGAATCCTACAGAAAAGTTTAGATGAGATAATTCTTACATGAAGACACAAAAACCACACAAAGTTCCATGCAAATTCAGCTTACAAAATAGCAATTACTGGATTATTATACAAAGAACTGGATATGAAAGTATGTAACAGTGCTTTAAAAATTGAATTATAACAAGGAGTCAGGTTTTTTTGTAACTATTGTCCCTTTTTGCCATAATTTAATTATGTTAGCTTAGAAAAACGACTGTTTGATTTTGTCCATAAGAACATAATACCATATAAAAGCCCCAAGATCAGAACAGATCATATTAGGTGAAAAATATTCAGATTTTTAATGATTTCAGAGTGTCCTGTACTTCAAGTCATTCAAAACCTTTTTCACTTCAAAATATTACCCATTTATACGATCCTAAATAAGTTAAGTTGAAAAAACTCACAACAGAAATAGTTAACTAGCTTATAAACTGTTTCTACAAGACACTTACCTGGTTATTCTGGTCTGCAAGGTACCGTACCACAATAGGTAGCAAGTATTTGGAAAAAGCATATGGGATCGAAGGTCTATTTTCTTGACAAAACATAGCAATATGAGGCACCTGTTCCATCAGTTCTGCCCGCACTGTAGGCTCTGTCAGGGTCAAAATAAAACCAAAAAAGGCATGATAAATGTTAACATACTGCCAGATATTGCCAGAATAAGCCTTTTCACAGTTCTGTATATACAAACTGCGTTCTCAAGTGTTCATTTCAGTATGTTTACAGTGAGTGTCATTTTGATAAGCACCATCTTTTTGCACAACCAGGTACAAATAACACTCTGTACTGCTAAACTTCTACAAAATATTTAGCCTTGCCCCATATTATCAATTACAAAAAAAAAAAATTAAACACCATCAACAACACAGACACAAGAGAGCAAGTTATCAAACATTCTGAGTGTCAGAATCCATCCAAATTCCCTACAAGCATCACCTACTTCCAAGAAAACTGCCATGCAGCAAGTCAACCCAACGCTGCCACCACTATGGGAAGAAACAAACTGAGGGTGGCTCCTGGCTGCAGCCTTTGATATGGGAAAGATTCCACTAAGCAGGGTAACCAGCCACAATCACAGTTGCTTTTTTCATTCCATGCATTTTAAGTCTACTGATATTCTTGTCACATAGAAACGGTCCTGCGCCCTTCTAGTTGTTTCTTAAACCTTTTAGATAAGTTTTTCATCAAACTTGGTGACTTGTTCAAGAATACTTAATTTACTTTTTCAGTTAAGAAAATGGTGTACTGCTTGAATGAATCCTAATCCCTGCAGAATGGGCTCATCTATTTGGGGAATGAGAGGAGAAACAAGAAGAAAAATTAAATATGGATTAAATTCCAACTGAGTATTAAAAGAACATATTCAATTTAAGAAGTAGGTCATTATCACATGCCTAATAGTTCACTTATCCACATGAATAAAATAAAATCATTTCAGACCTAAGTACTAAGTATTTCTCTCCTTTCAAAGTTTGTTTACATCTGTGGTTACTGTTAGAGAACTGATTACCTACAAAAACACGTACTGAAAACCCATCGATTACTCTCAAGTGGAAATAACTTGATTTATATTTTAAATAATAAAATGTATACAGTTCACAGCATACATATGCCTTACTATATTTTTACAAAGCAACTGTCCAGGTAAAACTTAATGGCATGACAAAACCATCTTCCCTAGAATACTTGGAATTAACATGAAACATTAAAACTATAACCTTTTGCTAAATAGGAACATGTGATTTGTAGTTGTATTTAACATGGATAATGCATGCAGCTCTTAGCTTTCTTGAGCATTAGTTAAAATTGACAGCTTAAGACTGAATAAAACAAAACAAAGACAAAGCAAGTACCATGCTTTGTGTAGTCTCTTCACTGAGGACGAGAACAGAATCATAGCACACAAAGTAATCAAATGTCTGTTTGCTCCATTTCTCTGACTATAGACTTAAATTATTTTTCGTATAGAAAAAAAAATACAGAAAAACTCTGTAAAGTTTATGACCTCCTGGCAAAGTTCAAAATACAAAATGAAAACCCAGATAAATCAATACTGAATAGGTTTGCTGTTCATGATAATAAAGAAAAAGTCTCCCAGTCCGCTTTGTTTCTCTTCTTAAAACAATAAAATAGGAACATACATGACAAACGCCTTCTTATTTAAATTTCAGATGTTCTGAAACACATGTAGGTTGGACTCCATAAGCAATACACATATAAGTTTGTACTGAAGAAGCCAGATCTTGAAGAATACTACTCAAACTACACGCAAGTTTTAGTAAACTTGAAATAATGAAAATGAACAGATACCAGAAGACTTGGATTTCAGTTTGAACACAATGTTTGTAACATTAAACATAACAGTTGACCAAAATAAACACCTGTATATAGGTCTCACATATAATGAGATCATTAATTTTGAAAGAAAAATTTTACATATCACATTAACATAAGGAAAGGAAATACTAATTCTTGCTAAAAGGATTATTTTTTTTCTAAAAAGCTTTGAAAATAAAAATTTAACATCTTCAGTCTATTTTTTTTTCTAATTTCTGTTTAGTTTTCTTTTGGAAGCTTGCAGCACCTCCTAGTTTTAAAGTTGCCTAACACATAGTACCTCATCTTTCACTTCCTTACAAAAATTTGCCAAAAGAGTCATTAGAACACAGGATAGCATAAGCTGCCAATCTTCACTGGATGAGGTTTTCTTAGGAAAAACCAAAAGCAGATCAGCTGTTTTGAAGACTGAACTTGGCAAGACCATCTAATGTCTTCCTACGTTGAATTCTGTTCCTTTTATCAGATAAGGCCTAGCTTTACTTCTGGCACAGAAATACATGCAAGAGAGGGGAGTCCTTTTACATCAGAAAGTGTTTTTCCATCTGTGTGAAAACCTGCCCAACAGTGGCAGAGCTCAGGACCTTGAAAACACTCTCCGTTTGCACTTGTCCAGCACACAACAGAGAGCACACCAGCTAGGAATGGAGAAGTCCTTCCTGGCCGAGCACTTTGAGACTCGGTAACTCACTGAGTAGCACCTCGGCAAAGCAACAGAAGAAAGCATCCAATTCAGAGGCAGACGGGACAGAGGCCGGAAAAGGTGCTGAAGCACAGCCACAGAGGGAAACCGAGAGCACAGTGAGGAACCACCAGGCTGGGAATGGAGGCACGGAGGGTTGAGAGGTGAATAACGATGAGGTAAGACTGGCAAGTGAAGGGAAGGCAGACTGGAACTTGCTGGACAAGAAATTGGAAGCAGGGCCCAACGCCAGGGCTGGAGGGACTTCCTCCCACCTTTCCCATAAACCTGCTACTTCAAAACACGTCCAGGACATGATCTAAGGGTACACCAGGCTTGTGTCACAATGCTTATCCACTAGCATCTCTTTCTCACTTCTTAGGACCCCTGCCTCGTTCCCTGCAGCAAATGGAAGATAACTGATACTTACCGGGGGGTAGGGGTGGTTGGGGAGAGGAGTGGGAAAGAGGAGGAGAAATTCAGCTGAGGCTTCATGTTTGACAGCAGTGCTTCTTAAACTGTTCCTGAATTTGCTTCAGGCAGTTCCCACCCTCCCAAACCCCAAACTTGCAGCTGGCCCTTCCATTATGCCAATGCAACCGTTCGTGCAGCCAGACAACAAGCCCTATCAAAGAACTGATCTGGCTGACACAGCTCTTGCCCCACCACACGAGGATGATTAAACAGAAAGAACTGGCACTTGGATTGGTTTCCCTGTGCAATCACACATTTCTGTCAAGTAGCAGAACTTTCTGATGACAGAAGCAAGAAAAGAGTAAAAGAGGGCACAGGGACTACTTACTGTGACGCTATTATCTAAATAGAGCGGAAGCAGCAAAATACCTCTGAGGAGCTTGATTTGCTCCTTTGTCCTGCACCAAGCTGTGTGAAATGCTTAAGCCAAACACTTCACAGAGTAATTGCATGCTCCTTGTTCGATTGGAGCCTTAAACTCTGGCTTCACTGCTGGAGAATGGAGAGCGGTGCAATCAAACCCAACAAGAGCTCCACGTTAAGCATATCCAGAGCCACGCACGAAGCTTCAGACGCTAGGCACTCACAATGGGCAGGCTGTTTTGACTTTCATACCTCCACAGTTTACATGCCCACTGATAGAGTCACGACAACGCTCCCTTTCCCTAAACTGACTGGGTTTGCTGTGGAAATGACTTAATGAATTTCTTTATGAAGCACTCTTGTGAAACAGCAATGAGTGCCAAAGTCACAATATCCTTTTTTTTTTTTTCCTTCAAAACAAGATTTATCTATTATGCATCACTCACGAGAGCGGCCATACTGCATGACAGTATTGAAGAGCTGCTCGTGTAAAGTGAGCCCCCTTCTCCCTGAGCTACTCAGCAAGCTCTGGCTTCGTGGGGCACACAGACAGATGGGATGATACAATTAAAGATGTGAAAAATTCATGCCCAGGAATGAATTAGAACAGTACACGCACCTCAGTTTGTGCATCTCCTAGCTTTTACGTATGTGGCTCTGAGATCTGAGTAAGCTCAATTAAAACCAACAAACAAACCAGCCCTCTGTGTGTCGCTGGCTCTGTAAAGCAACACCATAATTCACTACCAAAAGGCACTGTGCTGCTCCAGAGAGTTACCGCTGCTGAGCAAGAACCTGAACTGTAAGCTTCCCAATTTAGATAAGACCTCAATTCTTCCAAACACTGAAGCATACGTTCCAGTGTGTACTGAATAGCGTCTAATCTTGCAGTCTGACAAGGTTACAGCAGAGCAATTTTTTTGTTGTTGTTGCTTGGGTCTTTAGGAAACATAACTCAATGCCAAAGACTTCTACTAAAGATCCTGCGCTTCGTCATTCGTGTAATTCATTCCTCAGCTTTGGCTTCAGCTTAGATGGGTTGCAGCTCCAAAAGGCTGCCAGCAGGCTTCAACACAGTGTCTGCCATTTTAGTTTAAACTTTTCAGTAGCTTATAACCAAATTTATGCCTTGCTCACCAACAGAGCAAATGGACTGTGGAAGTATCACACAGAATTATTACATGTCGCTTCTTAAGTTATAAGCTTATCCAGCTGGGGAACACATCTATATTTCATATATATATATATATATTTATATTTTATTTATTTATTTTTACACTGCACAAGAGAGTCAGGTCCACATTTTCACAAAATACAAACGAAATCTGGATGGAGAAATTTCACTTCATGTCAAGATTAAAAGTTTCTATTTTAAGCACTCTGGAAATTTACTGTGTACAATTAGGTTCTCCATACCATTTACTTGGAACAGTATTATTTCCATTTGGCAGAGTAAATCTGAAAAGAAGAGCATTTAAAAATACTATCTCCTGAAGGTACACGTCTGTGCCTTAAAGTAGTAGGCTACTAAAAAAACCCTGCAACTTGTCAAAACAAACAAAAAATTGGAAAGAAACATTAACACCAGATTAGATTTCAGGAGCAAACTCAATTTGTTTTTCTCGTTCATTAGTGCTTTATTTCGTTCTGTCAGCTCTCTTGTATTCTCTAGACACAGAATTACTGAACCAAGTTTTAGAAATCAATCTCGACTAAAAGAATGACAGAAGAAATGAAAATAGACTTCCATTTCTTCTGTTTGTGGAATAAGTTCATCATTTTATTATGGCAACTTTTTTATGCAGTTCTACCTCCCTCAATTTCCAGATCACGCAAAACCAGTAATATATTCCCTCTAATATCTCAAGAACCTGAGCAGACTTTAACCTGTACACGTCAGCCTTCGGTTTTAGGTATTTCACCAATCACCGTTTAAATCAACATCCCAAACTGACTCCAATACGATAGAAGTACTTAACTGTTCCTTTCCTACCTGTGAAAGACATTTCAATTTCCCCTAAAATTTGACATCATCTCTCACGTAAGCAAAGTGCCAACATTTTCATCTAACTACCCCTGCACATACACTTAGTTTTCCTATAAAAGTGTGTAATGCTTACTGTATTCTTCAGCTATGAGGAAGTGAAGCACCATGGTTAGCTGTATACTGGAAACGAAAAGGGGATTACTGCAGACTAATTGCTCCAGAACAGTTATTTTTAAATGAAATCATTATTCCAGAGCCAACTCACAATTAGACTTATTTCACAATAGCTTATTCTGCAACACATACAGTATTTAAAAGAAATTCTGCAAAGCTTTCGTTATTTATCCCAAAACGACCAATTTCCCCTACATCTGTGAGGAACTGTGATGTTTTTGTGTTGTTACCAACACAAAACAATTTGGTGATGTTAAGGCTGCCTCAATTGACAATTCTGATTAATGTTTTAAGTACACCTCAGTATTAATATTTATTTTCATAGAGGGTTGTGAGTAAGAAAGAAATATATAAATTCATAGCTTTACATTTACACATTCATTCTTAGAAAAATTTTTGTGAAAGACCAAATGAAAACATTGATTTGCACGTACTAGAGAGAAACAAGCCATGTGGAAAACACCTTCATATCCATCACCCTTGTACAGATGCTCACTTATGTATTCAGCCTGAGTATAAAGTCCACACCATATTGGATATGACAATCTATCAACATCATTCAGATAGTAATGGAAAGAGTCATTTGCATGGTCAAAAATAAACTTTAAATTAAATAAATTCTACACTTTACCAGTTCAAACTTTACCCCCCTTCCTTCCCAAACATAATTTTCCTTCCCCCTCTTTTTTCTTCTAGTGTTAACTACATTTCCCCTTTTGCTTTCTCTCATTTTCTATTTCATATATCCTTCCACCTTTCCTACCTTTTTTGAAGGCCAAAGAAAACCTAGACGAGTGAAAACTATACTGTGTGCCCAGAGCCCATCCTTTTAGCTTAAGGGTCCATCAGACAGACTGATGTGTCTGATTTGCGTGCTGCTTCACTAGTCAGGTTATTTTCTTTTACTAACTAGAAATCAATTTCATTACTGATTGACAGACCAGGAGTGAAATACAGAGTAACTAATGAGTGAGGGGAAAGTCACCACTAGTCATCAATTAGAAGCATGGAGAGGTGAAAAAGGATTGCACCAGCAGAGGGAAAAAATCATGTAGCAGGAGCTGGGGGAAGAGGTATGAGGGTAGCTGCTGACAGCAGGGAAAGGGAACTCCCTGCTCCCACTGATATTTCATAAATATGAAGGTGTCGTTAAATGCAATGCTGTACTATGTGCCGTTGGGCAGACACTGTTGGCACCTCTCACTGTAACAACTGCAATTTGATTTGAATGGTGTTGCTAACACAGGTTAAACACGCTATTAAGTAATTAAGGTTGCGAGGCCATCCACATTAAGGCTGATTACACAGCTTCCAACCTTAATGACCAATTAGTCTAATAATTGTTTCTAAAAATCAGTGTGCTCTGCAAACTGCATTCACAACTGATTCTGTGCAGAAAGAAAAAAAGACTTTTTCATTCAGGAGAAAAAATTTCTAGCTGGTTATATTCAAGCCAGTAAGTGCAACTCCTCCAGCAAGTCTCTTTCTTTTTTTCGCAGCATTTCTCTATAACAATACCCGTGTATATCTATTTCCCAGTATGCTAAAATACCACATACATTTTAAAAATGGAGACACACGCTCCCTCCCTCTAAAAGAACCCTTGCAAAAGATGTAAAGCTTCTGGTGCACAGTATTGCAGTCACACTATGCAAAATGCCAAAAATGTTTCAATTCTGGCTGAGGCTAACTTTCAAAGAAAGTTAATGGTACTTGTGCACACAGCAATGAAGCCCTACATTATATAAACCATTCACAAGCTGGGACAAAAAAAAATGAATACAAATTCATACAAGTGAAAAAGACATAAGGGCCTTGTTCAAACTCATGTAAGTCTGTGACGAGTCTGCACTTGGGAATGAAGACGGCCCAGCTGTTTCTAACACTAACAAGGGTTTCTTGGGGAATAAAATCACATTTGCCAATCAGCAAGCTTCCATGGGATCAAAGACACCATAAGAACATTTAAGTGGGAAGCCATACCTAGCAACCCTAAAGAAAGAGAGAAATTACAAAGTGATTAAATAGTAGATTGCAAAGAAATAAGGTATCACCTTCCTAGCACAGCTGTAACTATGCTAGGTAACTCACTACCAAAGATCATAGGGAAGAAAAAGTTTATTTGGCAAGTAAGGGGGTTGGAAGCAACAGATTATTCCTAAACTGTCACTGATGCTTTTCCTCCAGTGAAACTGCTATTCTTTGATGCCACTTACAGCAGGATATGATGCTAGGGCACAGCAATTCCTGCGTTCCCTCAGCACGCCAAAGCTGGCAGCACCTCATTTTCAGTATTGTCTCAAGCGGATATTAGTGATCTAACACTAAGCTGCAAAGCCAAGTACAACGTGGAACCCCTCCATTAGAAAACATCCAAAATGCCCTGCCAGGAAGAGACCCGCTTCATACAATTTGTACGTGTAATTACACAACAGTAGACACGACTCTTTTGCACAAACTACATTTCACACAACTCACTGTCCACCTGCAACCCACAAACTGACTGTTGACAGAAAGCTGTTGAAACATCACTTACTTTTCAATAAGCAATACTTAATTCTCTCCCTCCATACCCAAACAAACAAACTTTCATAAATCAGTGATGCTAACTAGACCACATGAAGAGTCCAAGTGACTTCCTACCAAATGATATCTGAGAATTTTTTGTCACTGTGGTTTTTTGTAAGCAGTTTTAGCTGGTATTTGCCTTTGTCATGATGCCTCAAAAATTTACATCATGGCTAGCCCATTGGTACATCAAGATGGGCTTGTATAGGGATTGGTATATAAGATGTGTCAGTATGATGTCAGTATCTCACTGACACATACTGTCTCATGCGTTTTTGTGCCTTCCCTCCTGCAATCACATATTTGAATGCAGATCTCTTTGTAGTAAAGATTTTTATTTCACATTAATGCAGTGTTTAGCACAACAAAGATGTCATTTAGATTCTTAAAGAGTTATCACAGTACAACAATAAAAATAATTAGTTTTGAAATTCTCTTGCTCTCAAACACAAAAAGAAACAGCTGTCCTATTGTAGTCCCAACTCATTCAAAAAAAAAAAAGAAACATTTATTTTTCAGGCAGAGAAGCAAAGAATATGTTTGAAAGACATCAGCCCAGCAACAGGACTTCAGAAGTTACAAGGTATTAATAGGGCAAAGGATTGCTTAGATATCTTTACAGTATTTTAGATAACACCAGCAGTACAAAGATAGCATGGATGTTGTATATCCCAGCTGCATTCTTCAATTCAAACCTTAATATATCAACTACTGTTAAAAAACAAAAAGCGTCTTACTTTCGCTGACTTGATTTGACAAGAAAACACTCCCCAAAGTTGGAAAACAGGCTAATAAGTAACAGCTATCAGAAATGAGAAGACCTGTACACAGTTTAGGTTGACTTCCCAGCAGTTTTTTATTTATGCATTTAAACACAATTTGACTCCAGGGTGGCCCTAACCATATACACATATGGCTCTAACCAAACAAGTTAAAATGCACAGATATTATATTTTCTTCTTCCAAATTCAGTTATTTTATGTTTTACAAAGCAAGTTGGAAAAAATTGTGAAAAAAAGTGTCAGATATGAGAAAAATGAAAAACAATTCTATTAATAGCAACCGTAACAAAACAAAACAACCCCACAACACTGCCGTTTACATAATAGGAAAGAACACACATTACAAAGACACAAGGCAGATCTAGTTTCCTAATGAATTCTGGTATGGTTAAAGACGTAAGGTTATTCTAATTACCTGTGTTACAGAAATATACTAAGTCCAATACTGCAACTGCTCGAGGCATGAAACCCACAGCTAAGTTTGCAGAAATTTAATTTGTGGAGCAGCTGCAGAATCTAGTGCTACTAGTTTGGCAGAACTAAGACAACCTCTACAACGCAGGAAAAGCCTGAAATGCTGCTTCTACTGACGCTGGGAAAATATCAACCCTGACTAAAAATGTACTCCACCCCTGTTAAAGGAAACAAATTGATTTGAGCTCAATTCTTGGCAATCATTACGTTTCTACCTAAACAAGCCTGAGTTTGACACACTTGGTTGATCACCAAGGAAAAGCCTAAGGCTACAAAGTTGCTGCACGAAGTCATTTTCTCCTCCATACATCTGTCTTATTGCCAAGGCTGAAATGAAACTTCAGGAAGTTCCTGATGCTCAAAGCTGTTCAGAGCACCACACAAACTGTATACAGATTTCAGAAGCAGAGCTGTGCTAAGTGCTCTAGAACAGTTGCATGCCACTGTTCATAATTAAAAACATTTCATTTTAAATGAATAGTGACTTTTTCTTCCTCTTAAATAATTGTTGGAGAAGTAGTCAATACAATTATGTAATGCTTACGACAGGCTGTTTTTCCTGGCTAAACAAGGACATTAGCTCACAAAAATAAAAATGTGCATTTCAAATGAAGACAGTAGGATCTTACAGAGTACTTTTTTACCCTTTGAAAGTATTGCGCTATGCAATTCTGGAAGGGAGAAGAACTAACACACCTTAAACAAAAGAAATAGATTTTCATCTCAAAGTAAATTTAACAAAGTTTTTCTAATTCTCCATAGCATTCACCAACAACAAAAGAATTTCTCTGATGCTTTGCTGCTAAAGCCTTTTAGTTCTTTCTTCTGGTGCTTCAACCATATCAGCACTGTTCCAGTCAAGTCCTTTAATTTTTTCCAGAGAATCTTCAGCCTGGAATTTCATTGCAGCTCTGTCCACACCATTTTTCCCCTTAACCCTTTCCCCCTACCAGCCCTCTTTAAGGAACTCTTCCTTCCTCTCACATTTGTTTTTCATTATTCTCCTACATTTTATTCCAAACACCCAGCAGTCTCAAAAAATTAATGAGCAGAAGCACCTCTCTATGGATCTTTCTTACTCATTACTTATATCTGCATCTTGCCTACCAGTTCCTGCTGCCTCTCAGCTTCACCACTGGTTGCCCAAAAGGGACCAAAAGAACAACTTCTGCATTCAAATTCTATCAAAAGTAATGGGAGTTTTGCACAGATGCTTTGCAAGATCCTTTTCAAAGCAGTAAAATCATCTTTATCTACAAATCCAAAATAACCACGTAGATCTGTTGAGTAGCCAAAGTACATAAAAATTCTTTTAAATTATACTGATGGAAAGTGGTAGTCACACACCTTGAAAGGGCTTAATTTTTTCAAGGAAAATAGTAAGGAAAAATGTTGCCTTGGTGGAAGGGGAGGGGTGATTCAGGAAAATGGAATTTTATGGCATTATTGCATTCTATAGAAACCTAGTTTGAATATTGATAAAGAGAGAGAAAACATTGGTCCAACTTGAGCAATTCTGATATTCCCTCATTAACCCAGTAAAATGTTTAATGCTACTTACCTGAATCATCAGCTAATCTGCTGATTCTCTCCAACACAGCAATACAATCTCTCTCATCATCACTGACTTCCTTCAAAGTGTCCAGCAAACTTCGAGCCACCATTTGCCTAGTTTACAAGACAGAAATAAAAAAAATATAGAATTATTTGTGCCCAGAAACAAAGCCAAATCAAAATGTTGTGTAATCACACAAGTTTCTTAAACCAAACAATAAAATTTTGCATAAGTTCACTTTTAACTCGGTAAATTTAGTTAGCCCTGCTTTGGGAATTATTAGTTCTGATATTCAGCATAATCCTGAAGAAGTGTTTACTTTAAATGTAACATTAAAAAATATCTCTTCAGCTTACAAGAGTAAGGGAAACCAGCCACAAATTTAAGAAATGGTAACCATCTGCCAAGTGAGCAAACAGGAGTGTGGGAAGTTAGGAGACAGCGTCAGCCTTCCATCCTCACCTCTGAATTCCCTCACTTGATTCATACAAAGCAAGACAACACCACCATTGTCAGAACAATTTCAGTCATAATTATGAACTTATTTTTATAACAAAAGTGTGAAAACTTAAGCTGAAGATTTCCATATCAGTGATGACATTTAAAGGCTAAACTTCATTTAAATGATATAAAGAGCAGTGGGCACATACTGTGCTAATAAAAAGAACACACACGCAAGCCCATGTGCACCTGGGACATATGTTAAGCAAAGACGCAAATGAAATATTAAGAAAACATGAAAAGAGTCAGAATCACCTCAGTTACTATTAATTCATGAGGATTTTTTTCTAAGGGTTAACTTCTCAGTGACAAGATGCAGTCAAATGTTTTTTCCCCCTACCAGTCTGTTGCAGCCTATGTTACAAAGTCATACTCATCAGTTACAGAGCTCTAAACCCTAAGTTTTTAACCAATGCAGCTGACAGTGTAGCAAGCAACCCTTCTTCTCAATAACAGCCTGAAATGACATACAGGCCATCTTGACTCCATTTTTCCCCCTTTGGGGCAACGTGGCTGGAGAACACCAGTTCAGAGAGCTAGCAGGATTATCCCAACAGTGGAATGGGCCAAGGAGCACTGCCCAACGTGCTGCTACCTCTTGCACTGCCCCTGAGCAGTTTATCAAAATGCTAAAGCAGCAGGGGTCAAGTGCCAGATATTTCCAGAACTGACTGACAGACCCACTGTTAGGGTGTAGCCTGGATATAAGGACTGTTGACAAACAGCAGTGCTGTAAACAAGGACAGAAACATAAATAAACGTGGTCGTGTTCACAACAAATGGTGAATGCTAGCAGTTGCCACAAGCTGGTAACAAACAGATGGTTAGATTCCTAGCGCACAGGGGAAGCCTGAGAACTTCACAGTTCTACGCCATCGGAGAAATACAGTAGGCTTTCATGAATTCCCAAAGTCAAGTAAATATTTAAGTTTTCTCAAGCTGAAAAATCAGTAATTTAAAATGTTTGACATTGGCCACTTGCAAAACTCTTTTAAATTAAACTGTTTTGACATACAGATGAACAAAATCCTCTAAACCAAACAAACTCAAAAAACACTCTTTGCCTTTAACAAATTTCCTTTTCCTCACTCTTCAACGTGGTAAAAGTGCAATGTCTCTAGGCAGAGATCTTGATTTTCAGTCGCCAGTTCAGCTATCAAAATCCTAATGGAGGGAAACAGACTAACCTAGAAGCAGAGTTGACTTGGTCTTTTAAAGGGCTGGACAGCTCTGAAAAGAGAAGAGGAACATATGAAGCGTATTTCATGCACCAGCCTGCCTGGATGCCTCTCTCCCCTACACATTAACTAAAACCTTGAAAAACAAAAGAGACATGACAACTGGCCCACCGAGTTGGGATTTTGAGCCTACTGATGTAGACGTAACAACAGTGACTGGAGAATGGACTTATGCTAAATGTAGCTGTAAGAGATGGTGGTCAGCAATTCCTTGCACATTTGAACAAAAACACACACCCCAGACATTGTTCCCAGCTGGGCATGGAGACAGAATCGAGTTTTAGAATAAAATGCTTCCAATCAAGTATCCTGTCGATAACCTTTTACCCTGGTGACCCAGAAGAGCTATAAATCGTGTTGAACTAACCACCTCGAGCACCTCTTCTATTTCAGATACAGCTTTCTTACACCTGTTTACTTTGGTTGAAACAGCATCCGAGCCGTCTGGTGCAACAACTGACCCTGGATCTTTAACTTGGCATTTGCGCTTACAGAATATTCTACCTGTACCAGCAAGGAGGGATGGATGGGACTTCCAAGTTTGAAAACAATCTCAGAACTTACAGAGCCACAACAAACAGTGCTATTGCATCTGGCTCCTGGGGACTATGGAATGGGCCCCTACCCTACAGGGAGATTTGAGGAGACTCGTCTTCTCACAGAGCTTTGTTAGCCATATTCTGAATAGCGGTGGCTGGATCCCACTACGTCTTTGCTAGCTCCTGTGAGATGTACCCATGGCTATGCAGAAGTAGCCACCCTGTAAGCTGGAGGCCACAAACCTTCTGCTCAAGAAGAGATGAAAACACAAAACTTAACCTGAAATAGAAATGACTTATTAAATCCACTCGAAGAGACATTCAACTTTTCTCATGGACTGAAGGTAGAAGATGGCCCCCACCTGCATCCAGGTGGTATTTCTCTCTATTGTTCATACAGGAATCACTGCATCTACCTTTGCTTTTAGTAGATTATGGTAATAAGCATTACAACAGAAGGCAACAGAGCAAGTTAGGCTTATTTGTAGAAAACACAACTGGGTAAGCAGCCTCTAGTGACAGGGTAATCTCTAACTCCATCTGTCCAGTGTTCTGGGTGACCATGTCCACTCATGTCCCCTAAAACATCAGGGGCTCTTACTTCTGCCACTACCCCCAACAATCTGTCAAAGTTCTCCACGTGCTTCCAAAGCATAAGCACAGGACAGAGCTAAACCCACCTCACATTTGCCACAGGCCAAGAGCTAGCACACAAGCAACTGATGAGGAACGATTTAGGCACTGCAAGCTTATACTTCAACAATGCTCTGTCTGCTGGAGTGTAGAGAGTAAGGGAAGGTCCCTGGTGCCTGAGCAGCCTAATCCTTCTTCTCATGCAAACACTGGTGGGCTAGCTACAAAAAAAGACAAATGACCGCAATGAACTACTAATACATAGTAGCATAACATATATCTAGTAGTGGTAGCCTGTCCAGCAACTGCCAGGTGAGCGTTTGTGAAATTGTAACAGAGCTGTGAAGATGACCTGTCTGAGCTAGACACAGATATAAAACCAAAAGCGAACAGGCTTCATGCTCAAGTGAAGCAAGGAGACACCTCCTGTGACAAGGAAAGGTAGAGAGCTTTCCTCTAGGGATAATGACAACACGTCCCCATAGACTGAAATCTAACAGGGAGTCAGACTCTTTGAAACACATTCATGGCACAATCACTCCACCAACATCAGTGATGGCCATGTAAGTGGTGTCAGAGGCACACTGTAACCCTACAGCTGTGAACCCTCAAACAAAATTATTTATGCACCATACATTTTGACCGCCACCTAGACAGCAACGCACCTGTTCATCCCTTAAACAGGTTCTGGCTGAAGAAAGGGCAAAGACCAAATGCTGGGACATAGCACACAGCACAAACGCTTTAAATACTATGTGCCAAAGTGAAATGTGATTAGTGAAGTTCAACTTCATCTGTTCAAGTTTTTATCAGCATGCATGGGGAGAGCTCGTAAAACACTAGAAAAACTGATGGACTTGCACTTAGGATATTCGTAGGCACTACTTCACTGCGACTAGCAGAAGAAAATGTGGATAGATTACAAACACCCTGCCTTTATTTACGACCACTTGCACCGCACAGACATTTTGAAAACTGCGCACAAGGACATAATTGGGATACACAGTGACATAGTCCAAGAAGAGCTATAAATACCTTTGTATGGCTCATTCAAACCCCTTTTGTACACTGACCTTATATGGAATCAGTACTGGGAGTTCTGAGTGATGTAATTGCTGTGTACCAATCATCATTATTAGCCCCTTACTAAATTTATACCATAAAATTTAAATTACAGAGTTCATATGCATGAAGGGGTACATTTAGCTAGCCAGCTTACCTTACCAACCTTACCAGAGAGAAAGAGAGAGAGAGAGAGAGAGAAAGAAAAGCTTTTCTTTGCCTGTTTTTAGACAAGTTCTAAACCAAGAAATTTAGCTCCAAGAGGAGCTTTTATGTTTACATGAATATTATATTCTGAATCAAATCCCAGTTTCAAAATGAACATCTTTGTACCTTTCTTAAGGAGAAAGGCTAAACGAACAGAGGTACATGCACCCTTTGTCATTATATATATCACGAGTAATTAAGACTTCTTTTAGTGCTTTGGGAAAATTATGACCTGTAACAGTTTGGCTTATATAACTTTAATGTACACTTCTAAGTTAAATTTGAGTCATTTTAATTTGGTATGTATTTATCTGCAATTCTGTGTTTTGGGGATTGTTTCATTTTTACTAAATTTTATTCTTTGACATACAGTGGGATCAGAAGGACTGAAACATCGGTACACAGGAAAGAGAAGATAGAAATGAGAAGAAATAACCTGATTTATCCTAAAATGACAAGTTCTTGAGAAACATCCTAGTCCGAATGAATGGCACTAGAGTTTCACCTGCATAGCTTTTGCATAAGTTTGGCATTTCCTTATTGTCAGTACTCACCAAATAAACAGAAAAGAGAAGGTTACACTGGGCTAATCTGCACAGACAGAGGGAAAGGGAGTGTGGAGAGGAAAAAAGATGGGGTAGCTTTGGATAGCCAAACTCTGAATCAGCTTGTTGGCTATAATCTGATCTGAATGAAAATAAGGCAAGGTAATTTCTTAAGCTTATGGAAGGCCCTGATACGTTTCTCAACACCCTACCAAGCCTACTGTCTTTGAGAAGTTTTTGATAGTAGTACAGCATAGAGGGATGAAAACAGCAGACTCCTGTTTCAGTGGGGACACTTTCTGCACGCCAATCCTAATTTTTAAATATATAGTAAAATAACATTCTTGACTCTACAGAATGCAGTTGGAAATCTAGTTGGATTTCCAAAAATTCATCCTTACCCTTAATTCTTTGGAAAGGGATTGACTTCTCAGTTCTTAAAAAGTCTCATTCCACAATAGAGCATATATTCTAAAAATTTCTAGATCTGCTCCAGAATCACAGACATGTAAAATCAAACTGTATACTGTGTTATCGGAGTCAGGAATCAGAAAGCCACATTAAAGTCCATCTGAAGCCTAGAAAGCAGGAAGAGTACTTTCCACAGACCTTACCAAAAATAATAGGCCTGTGCCATGAAGGCAAAAAAAGACAAGTCACCCAGACTGCTTTAGGCCAAATCTTCACCTATACTGGAGACAGCAGAAGTGCTACTGATAAGCTGTACAACCTACGCATAATCCCTCTTTGAGAACCAATACATCCTGAGTTACCAATGAGTGCTGCTCTACCAGTATTTTGAAATTAAACTATTTTTTTGAAATTAAACTATTAATAAAAGGAAAAAAAAAGAACTAGTATTTCAAAAAATATCAGGTATTAATAGAATTGGTAAAAAGCAGACAACCTGAAATCATCCTAAAACATCTTAAAGTCACTATCACCAATTCTGGGACCTAAATGAGCCTCATCCAAAGAAGAGGATGCCTACAGAGAAGAGACAGGTAGAGCATTTCCAGACCTCCCCATTCAGCCACAAGGTGGATTCTTCTGATGGATGGATGAGGTTTTCTCACAGCTGACAAAGTCTGGCCAATACGTAGGCTCTGCTAGAACTCCTACACTGGTACACAAAAGGACTCTTCTGCAACTTCTTAAGTAATACTTTCTAAGGGAAAAGCAAAGAAGTACTTCAGAAAACAAAGCAGCATAGCAAAGAAGTAACTTTAAATATCCTCACTGATAGCCAGGACTGATCATACTGATGAATGGAAGTCTGCCACCAAGATCCACTTTGGTTTGAAGAGAAAGGGCAACAGCAATTCCTCGGGAAGTAGGCTGATCAAAAGGAAAGGGTCTGTTGTTCAGGTGCTACCTCGCCATTCAAATAGACCTACTATTGATTGTTGTGCACTTTGAGCCTTCTTAATGATGAACAGAAGCAAGTTAATGGTGATAAAGCTTAGGAAAACCCTTACAAAGAGTGAGGATGCAGACCACAACGTGCCAAAAATTAATACAGCAACCACTCCTGCCATTGAGAAAGCTGGTAAAGGATTCCCTCCCTACCTTTTGCTCTTTTTCCAGTTCATCCCATCAGAAGTTATATATATTTAAATAAAGAGGCAATTCCTCTTTACAAATTCAAGTCTTATCTGCTAACACTTCTTAGGATCCAGACAGATCAATTTCCATTTCAGAGGAACTACCTTTGACCTTCAGACACCAGCTAAGAAATCGCAAGTGCTCCAAGAATCCACTCAAAGACTAGGCTTCTGTAATAATCAGTAAAAATAATTTCAATTTATTCAATATAATCATACACTGCAAATGTGATATATAAGCAGATTACTAACCAGACAGAAAATGGAAATAAAAACAATGCAAAAAGAAAGAATACTTTGAAAAAAAAATCTTTACATGTCATTTTAAAGAACACTGAAAAGGGAATTCATCCATTTAATTAAAGAAAAAAAAATCTTATCAAAATTTACCTAAGCTCGATGATTGAGTTTCAAGGATTTGGGCATCTACAATTTGCCTGAACACAAATGCAGGTTCAAGGTCACAGAAAACTTCCTTTTATTAACTTAATCATAATCTAAGTGAATCTGAACCTACACATAAGGTAATTGGATATGATTATACCATTTCAATGAGACAGAAATTAACTTAAATATATTTATTCCAATCTTTTGCCTATGAAATGATCCAATTTATCTCTAAGCAAAAATCTCTCCATTGTTTCCGCAGACCATCTGATGCTAAGTCATCATAAACTGTAATACTTAACTCATTCAAGTTGAATTGCTACTTAGTCTTATCACTAATGACTATCATATGCTATTTCCTATATTTTCTTATGCTACATAACACACCTAGGCCTAACAAAGAGAGCTAGGATTAAGCAAGACATTTATAACAACAAAACAAAAACCAGAGAAAATGATAGTTACTCCACCCATCTTCCCCTGCAGAAAGACAGAGGTAAGCACAGGATGCAGAAAGGTGGGCAGCAGCACTGAAAGACTTCAAGGTTATGCATGCCCCGCATCCCAGTAAAACATGAGGACTACTATTCTTGATGAAAACTCAAGTTTCACATAACTTGAGTTTCCAAGTTCATTCTCCACTCTACTGGCTTTTATTACGTGACTGTCGCAATGAAATACCTGTACATCTAGAAGCTGTCTCCGCATTCCTCTCCCCCCACAAAATTTGAACAAACAACCTCCCCCTTCTGGGTGGCAAGTTACTGACTTCACCTCAAACTCTAAAATGCCACAAAATTTGAATTTCTGGAAAACAAAACAAAACTTTAAAATTGGGCATTTCAGAACTAATTTATACATACAGATTTGTGCAGGCTATAAGAGAAACCATAATACATTTCTTAGCTTCAGTTAAATCAGAAGGAAAACAAACCAACCTTCCAAACCGGGATATGTTCATGTATGTAGTATGGAATTTTAAGCACGTTTCACATGACTGAAGCACGTGGCTAAATCCTTACAGAAGGTGCTATAAACAACAAAATTGAGAAGCTAGTCTACTGGGTGGTTGGTCATAGATTTATCTTCCATATGCTACTAAATCAGAGAATTCAACATAAAAGCAAGAACATTTTATTAAAGATGTATTTGGAGACCAAACAAAACTATGTTAAAATAAAACATCAGAAAAAGTCATTTTTACACATTTGTGATTTAACTGCTTACAGTTACAATTAAATGTTGGGCTTGAATTTCTTCATCCAATGGAACTGTGTGTGGGTGCAGGCCTGTGAAGTATTCTACAATACCTGTGCTTTTAAGTGAAACGACTAGCTCAGTGGCATTACTGAAATAAAACTGGGCAAATGCAGACTACAATACTAACAGGTAAGCAAATGTTTTCTGTTATGAAGAATATTTTGCTATCTGTAAGTACAGGAAGCATCAGCAAACAAAAGGAGGAGTGGAAACTGAAGAATTAAGTGTTTGGTTTTTTTTAATCATTATTTGTATTTCATGCAAATTAACTTCAGTCAGATTTGAATCAGATTAATAGTTTGCACACTGTTAGGCAGACATTTAAAAAGCATACCTGTTGAATATGTTCTCACTTGCAGCGTACTTGTCCAGTCTTCCCAAAGGCGTCAACATTTCATCTTGTGAGACAAAGTCCAGGGCTGAAGGTATAATAATCACATCAGACTCTGAGCTGTAGTCATCCACACCAACTATCAGAGACATCAGAAATACTCCTTATAATCACAGTAGTTTAACACTAAAATGATGTCTGTTGTTGGTCTGAAATACACAAGTCTAGGCAAGGCTCTGATGACCATATATTTACTAGCTGCACTAAATCATTTCCCCCATCTTTCCCCAGCCCCCAGGAAGCCTTTCCTATACAAAAGTAATTTACTCAAAATTAATTTAATCCAATTTTTAGGTATTGTCTCTAAATTCCTAAACATGACATTTCACTAAACATCCGAGGTTCGTGCTATTTTAATCTGACATTTATACTTCATATACATATTTTTAATCAGGCAAGTGACTTTTAGGTAATTCTAAAATCAGCTTTTTGAACATGCACGGACTAAAATCATAGGTGCAATTAGTCCAGAGGTAATGCAACATCTAGCAGAACAAAAAATTATTTTTTTTTTTAAATTAAGCATGTTAAAAAGTTCAGACGCATTGCTGTTATCTGACTACCAAATAAAAACCAGGTACAGCTCACCTACTGCATAATTACTAACCAGCTTGTCAAAATACAACTTCATATGAACAGAAACCACAATGAACTGGAAAAGGGGTCCAGCCCTGCTCTGCGAAGCTGCTTGAAGTATTAGGATTTGAACTACCACCTTTTCTAGCTTCCACATGCCCTCTAAACTACTCAACACCGCAGTCCCATAACAAACACAGCCCGCAAATGCAACAACTTATTTGCAAGAACGGCAAATGCAATTGCTTATTTGCAAGAACTAACCCAGGTGACCAGCTTCACCCCTGAAAATACAACACTGCAGTATGCTACAGCTTATTCTTTGGTCTTTTATCTGAAAAGCCTTTCGAAAACTGGCAGATATAGATAGGTTGACTGATCTAAAAGTCCAATGATGATTTTTTTTTTAAAGCGAAATCCGTGGAGAAAAAGATTACTCTCTTCTTCCCTTCCATACAGCTATAGTATATTGATTATCAGACATTGCATCATTAACCTCAATATTCGACGTTCCAAATACCTAAGCAGCTACCACTTTCTGAATGCCTTCCTCATCATATTTCAAATGTTAAAAGAATTAACAACCAAAGGCCTCTAGAAGAGTAATATTTTCACACCTAAATTGAATTAATAGCATCCGTTTACCAGCAAATTAGTTCTCCATCTTCTCGGTAGAGAAACAGTGATATCGTTTAAGTGGTCATAAATAAATCCTATGCCTGGATGAAGGTCCAAATTCTGCAGTTGCTGGCAGCACATAAAAATCCTTGAAAGAAATCAAAGAGGCGATGGGAAAAAGAGCAGGGCATATTCATAGAAGGGCATAAGCGGAATCGGAGAGAGAGTGGCAAGGAAGAAAGCGTACTAGCAGCTGTGAGAGCCAAAGCGGCTGGAAGAGCAGTTTGGGGTAGTGCTCTCGGATATGCCCAAGGTGGAGGGGAACACACTGCGGGGGGAGGAGGAGGAAGGCTTGAAAAAAGGTCAGTTGCATAAAGCTATTGCAGCACGAAGGGCAAGCACTTAGCAACCCGGGGTTTACACAACTGTTTGAACTTCTGTTTGCCCAGACCTTAGGGGACCGAGGCACAAGGCTTCAGGTTTGTGGGTTTTTTTTTCTTGTTTTCTGGGTGTTGCTGGGTTTTTGTTTGTTTGTTTGTTTCTCTCCTCCTCAAGACTCAGTTTTATTTTTGCAGGAAAAGGCGAGGGAAGGTAAAAACATACAAAGCAAGTTAGGATTTTATGCTAGGTAAATTAACAAGAAGCAGGTTACAGCCTTTCACAGAATCAAATTCAACCCATGAACTCAACTGAAACCAGAGGTTTACCCGTGTTAGTACTTAAACCAAGACACCCCTGCACACATACCTTTCTCACACGGGCTTGTCTTACTGTTGTATGAGAGGTCCTACTTTCAGAGGGCTGGTATAAGACATACTTTTGAAGCAATTCTGCAGCACCCGTACATGCATTGTTAGATGCATACTCCTCAAGAAATGAACTCCGTTATTTATTTATTTTTAATCACTACAGTCATTACCTTCACTAGGTAGCTACACCACTGCACTCAGATTGGTTTCTAAGCTACAGAAATTAACTGGGGTGGAAATATCACTCTAATATTCAGTGAAATTAATTTTTTAACAGGATCTTATATTCCTATCTTAAAGTCTGGAGATCAGACTATGCACTTACATGTATAAACTGGGGAAACTATGCCAAATACAGTCGCCAAAAGAATTATTTTTATTTTATTTATCAAAAGTATCAATAAAAAAAATATGCTGACCATCATCACACCAACCTCCGCTAGCTTTACCTCCTCCATTTCTCTCCTCTCAACCTCAACTTTGTGTTCAACGTCCCCCTTCCCCCCCCTTCATTTCTGCTTGTCTGCTACTCTTACAGTGGTCCAACGCAGACGTCATCTTAATCGCTGCAGAGCACGAAGACAGCTCACTCGATTTATGCCACACAAACTAGTCACACAGTCTGTTTATGCCATACACACATACACCAAAGCTGGCCGGACGTCTGATGCCTTTGATTTAAGTGAACTGAATGTTCTCGTAATTTTTGCCTGGTCAAAGCAGTGTCAGATGTAAGTATCAATGACAAAAATATGATACATATAAATATTAGGAGCTACTTACAATTTCTGTTTGAGGTCTCATTCTAATTCAAACAGAAAATTAGGTTATGTGCATTTGACTCCACAGTGTTTTGCACGTTGTAAAATTAAGTTTAGCACTGCAACAGGCTTGATATGCCTCCGCTACTGATACTGAGCAATATTACTCAGCCCCAGCACCTCAGCTTTTAGCCGGAGAGCTCGTTCAAACGGCAGCATCCTGATAAAAGCAACACAAACACCAACAGGGCAGAGAAGGGGGATTAAAGATCAATCGGTGCATGGTTACAAAAAGCACTTCTACAGTTACCTACATATTCTTTTTCACTCTCAACACCAAGACACTGCTTCAAGCAAGCTAAAAGGAGCATCAGCCCACAGTATTTGAAGCTTATTCCAAAACAGGTGTCAAAAAGGCTTTTAACTGGATATTGCCTCTTCAGCTCTCCTTGGCTGAGTGCTCAAAGTTGGGTGGAAAGCAAAGTACCACCGTACCTTTTGTGCTGTACATTTTACAAATGCCAAAAAGCCCTTGAATACATGTCTTGACTTGTTCAAATGTAGAATGTCCAGCTTCATTCCCACTTCACAATACAGACCAAGCAACAGAGCCACACGTCACTTTCCACTCCTGCTGCAGAGAAACAACAGGTCACTTTCCCTATTTTTCTGTACTTTCTCCAACTAGTACCAGTAAGCCAAGACCAAATGCTCAGAAGGCATTGAAGCTACATGCCACCATTGAAACTACTGCAAATGTAAGTAGCTTTTAATCTGGCCTTACGTTCATGCCAACTTGCAAAAGTAGACCTAGGAAATTAGGGGTTTCTATAAAAACATCCTATCCCACTAGCTCAAAGTTGCTGGTGGTGGTGGGGTGAGGAACACTCATCAGCCAACAGCATGAAAAGCAATCACAGTGCCACTACTTTCTGTCCACATAAGCCAAGCAGTGCAAAATGAATAAATGCATTAATTTATCTAGATGGCCTGGGTTTGTACTTAGTAGTTTGCAAACTTCTCAATTCTAGAAATTCTTGATTCTTCAAAATTCTACACTACTACCATGAAACACAAGGCGGTACAGAACAATAGAATAAGCACTGGATTTTGTTTCAGTATCTGGCTATCGCTGACACGTATGACACAAGCCATGTAATTCCCCTCTCTACCTTTGTTTCCCTGCCCAATCATTTGTTTGACTCTTTTATGCACGTTTTTCAGGCTTGTCTCTGTCTTGCGTCTGGTCCACACCATACCAAGAATATATTAAGACACACACCTGCCTTAAGTTCTCCATTTTATGGCAGGGATACAACAATTATTTGCCCCAGTTATTAACTAACACGGACTACAAACCACCTTGCTGAGACAGACTGTGCTCAGTCAACGAGTGACGAGTTTGGCTGAGAACTTACACGCAACACAGTGAAGTCCATTTAAAACAGCCCCCTGTAAAGCTGTTGCCTGCAGGCCTATTTTCAAGGGAGCTCATTTTTCCACTGTAAGTCGCATCTTCATGATATCATTCACAAAGGTCTTGTTCATGTCATGTCTTTACAGGCAGGCACAAAACATCACGTTTGAAAAAATAGTTACTACTTTTTTTTGTATTTAATAATACATGAATGACTTTCTACCACGGACTGTTCAGTAGCAAGGTCACGTGTATTCTTCTGCATCTGCTATGGGCTCCGTGGCAAACACAACCTCCTTCATTTTGGCACAGAAAAGTCAGTAACGAGAAGAGAGGCACTCTGAGTATGAGCAACGCTTTACTTCTCAGAGCTGAGCAACAAATAACTTTAAAGATTCAGTATTTCCATCTAGTATCAACTTCCCTTATTTTACCTTCTGCATTCCCAAAGCATTCTCTAGATCTATTAAGAAGTCTCTATGGCAATTGCTACAGATGTAACTGAAAAAAAAATTGACTAACTCTTTCTTCAACTGTAGCACAGACCATTTGCTCTCTACACTGATTGTTACCATAAAGATGTTCATGTCAATGAAGCACTCAAATGGAGAAAGGACTTAGTTCTGTTCTGCTGTTCAAGCAAGTAATTTTTCTGTTTACTTGTGAAGTAAAAATATTAGTTCTCCAAGCCCAAACATTCGATACTGCATCACAAAATGACAGTAGCAAGTTCTGTCCTCTGTGCTATGAAAGAATAAATTCACCTTGCATTTAGATTTCTGCAGAACACAAACAATATTCTCAACCCTTCAGTATTGCAAAAACCGCTATTTTCCAACTCATTTTCTGTAAGAGAATCACCTTGCATCTTGATATTCTGCAACGAGAAGTCCACCACAGCAACACTGAGGTTTTTAGTAGAGCACGGAAGCTAAACTTGTGAATTTATGCTCCGTTACAGACTCATTGCTCTCTTTTGTTGCACACTGTATTCCATCTCCAGTTCCACAGTGACATCACAGCCCAAAGTCATTCTATTTCGGCCTCATTTTCTACCATAAATCTACCACACCGCTTCAGTAATGTTAACCAAATGCTACTGCAACTACAATTACACAGATATCACACAACGTGTGTGTATTGCTGAGTTCCACCACCTCACCTGCCTGACACTACTCACTGCCGATCACAGAAAGCTGAAGCTGACTTCTCCATGAGATACTACAGCAGAAAAGCAGACAGTAGATTTCGGAGGCTAAAAATGCAAATAAGGTGCCACAAGTTTACCCTGATTTTGCGAATGTTGTAAGAGACAAACGCAAGTTTGAACAGCATGTGATTCTCCTCAGCAAAATACAAGACAGGTGAGTGGAAGCATAGAAAGGATCTGCAGGCGGTAATTGGAGATTTCTGTCTGGCCAACTATTAGTAGAAATAAGAACCACGCTTCCCCTTTTCTGTCTCTCACCCCAACTCTGCTTTGAAGCACAAAGAGTTATCCCCACTTCAGCTTCTGCTCCATGCACATTGAATCTCACCTGTGCACACAGACCTCCCTGTCTGCACTCCAGGCTTGGTGGTGGGAGAGAAAAGGGAGAGAGGCAGAAGCAAGGAAGGTGAGGGAGAAGCGCAAAGCAGCTCTGATCCAAAGTTGCCGTGCTAACAGCAAAGCTTACCACATTAGCCCCTACGCAGCACTTTCATCGTGAAGTCTGTTAACAGCTTGACGCACAGACAGAGCAAACCCGTTAAAATCAGACTTGACTGCAGGCTTCAGGAGGGGAGCATTTAGCAGATGAAAGAAAGATGCAGGAATCAAAATCAGCAGCAGTTTACACACAGAACCCGTGCAAATATGGCACAGCAAATACAAAAGAGCCACTAGACTAAACATAACAGACTACAGGAATATTTTCGTCTAGCAAAAGCCTTCAAAAAAAAGAAAAAGACAGTTATCAGGCATGCCAAAGGAGTTGCCTTTCTCCTCAAACATAAGAGAAGACGAGGGGTGATACAAAATCCTTTAAAAGCAACAAGGACTGGTGCAGCTACAAACAGGTTTATCTCTTCAAGTGTACACAAGCAGCACTGCAAATCCTGATCTGCGCTGAAACAAAGGGAAAGAAAGCTCTTCTTGCTCACTACTCCTTAATTTGCACAGCAGCAGAATGGACCTTCTACCGGGTAACGGCCAGACCTGCAACAAGAGCTGGTCCGCAGGAAACTGAAACAAAGAGGACATCCAAGCTACCAGCTAAAACAATCAGCAGTTTATATTTTGTCCACCAGTTTCCTGCTGGGAGCATGTCACACCCATCACCATGGTATCCGTGGCCCTTGCTGTTTGCACTGCATGCAATTAAGGCTCCTGGAAGGAGGCTGGAGTGAAGTAAAGGACAGTGCAAGCAGGAAGTTACTCTGAGGTACTTTTTTCTCTGCTACAAATACCTTACAGTCAAAGGTAGCCGCCCTCTGAACGCATCCCACTGCTGCTTCTGGGGTTTTTGATTGTCCGCATGACTATTTGAGTTTTGTGGCATTGTGGAAAGAACCCCATTTCCATCTCCGACCAAGATGTTCTGCCTGGTCCTACCTTGACAGGACGCCCACACTCACGTTCTGCCCCTAATTGGGCAGCTGTTACACACGAAAACATCCAGCTCAAACTGTGTTTTAAGCTTGGGCTAACCGGAAGGGAGAGCATTACAAAGCAAGCAGTTGAAGCCCAAATGTTGTAAAGGCTTGTGCTAGCTCTGCAGCGACGTGACACTGCGTTACACCACATCAGCTACAAACCCAAGTGCTCCACTTGGCTCAGGTGCTGCTTCACTGTGCAGTTATGTTGCTGCTTCGAGCACAGCATCTCGAACTTGCTTACTTGGGCTAAAAGCTGCAAAGGCAAGCTTTATGACTAGCACATCCACAGTCCGTAAAATACAGCTTTGCAATGTAAATCACTTGGAACTTCCTAGTTCCTAGTGTCCTTCTCCTCTCTCCACTTAAATGCTCTGCAGACTTTTCTTTTTTTGACAGAATTCAAGACGCTTGCTGGGTTAAGCCTTCGTGTTTCCTGAGCATTCACAGGAGGACATTCTTTCTGCGACTCCTCTCACTCTTCTTGTTTCTGCAGCTCTTCACACTTCTCCTATTTGTGCCCAAAGCGTAGATTTGGTCAAGGGGAAAAGATTAAGTGGCACTGTGTGTACTGGATTCACACTTAGAAAAAGTAACAACAACCATGGATGTTAATTTCAATGTTATCGAAAGCCATTTCCTCTAATAACACGTACATACAAGCAAACACACATGAAGTATCCCTACAGACTCATCAAGCTATTTGTCTTGCAGGCTGGAGAGGAAGGAAAAGGTGGTCTCTCTTACATTCAAATATTTGGGAGCAATTTAGGCACCATGGCAACAAGACAAAAAAATACCTAAGCAGGCTTGTTTATTAGAGCAAAACATTCCAACGGTCTGCATTACGGTTCCCACAGAGTGACATTTCCATATATTAATATTTCTAGCTATTATGAAAATCGTATCCTGGAATAACACATTTTTGTACTATTTGCCTTTCATTTTTTCTTTGCCTTAAAAATAGTATTAAAAAAACCACCAGTAGTTTCAACTCTTAATGCAGTTGTCCTGCTATCTCAAATGAACACTCTTCACATACGCATTTTCCTGCTTTTTTCAAGCTACCCACTGGACAGAACTTTAACACACCGGTGACAGAAAGAAGTGCAGCATCCCACCCAAACCAAGAAAAAGCCATGCTGATTTTTCTCATGCTATACCTTCCAAAGCAGGCAGAGATGCCCTGCTGTCCTGGGCTCCTTCAGGGGAAGACAGAATTGCTACTCCAGCTCTCACAGCAGAGGCTGCCGTTTCTGCCAGTTCAGCTCCTGCCAAAGCCACCTCTTGCAGCAACTACTCTTACAATGAAAACTTTCTGCCCACGCAGAGGGAAAGTCTCGGCAGCAAAAGGCACACACAGGAAAGAGAGGCATTTCATCTTCAACACGCTGCAGTCTGCCACCTCCACAACAGGTCAGCAGAAAGAACTGCATGAACACTGAGGTTTCGTGTTATCTTAAGATTTTGATAGCTTTCATGTCTTTCCTGACTCTCTCCCTCCTTCCCCTTTTTCTCCAAGTGGGAGAGGAAGGGAAGAGGCGGAGAATACCTGTAGCCCTAGGAGAGAATCAGAAGGAAAAAAAAAAAAAAAACAGGAGCTGGCAACCTTAATCGAGGATTCCTGCCAGAGACAGGAACATAAAAGGTGGCTGGTGAAAAGTGTATTTCCACATCAAAAGTGATGCTGCTGACCTTGGGAAGCTGAAAGCCTGGAAAATTACCTCTCCTTCAATCCTCTGCTAGGGGTAATGGAGAAAACGTGCAGCTGCATGAGGAAGGTTCATTAGCCTGTATCAATTCAAGCACAACCCTTTCCTCAAATCATCGTCTCCTCTCTAGGATCCTAAGAGGTTTCTCAAGAAAAAGAGACTAACTATTACCCACCTGAGACCCCCACAACTGTAATTCCAAGGGGACACAGCCAACCACCTGAGTCTCCCAGTTTCTGTGAGGGTCAGTTAAAAGACAAAGAAATGAACTGAGGAGTCAGGAGAATTAAAGCACGATCTCCAGGGGAAAAAAAAGACTTAACAAGCACGCTTCATTAGCATTGAAAACTGATTATTAGATTCCCAATTGAACAGAATCTCAGTCACACCAGAGAATTGATCCCGAGCACTACGGCATGTCTGCCATTAATTGCTGTTAATTTTTGCAATGCAGAGATTACGGGTTGCATGCTACTGAAATGCCAACCCACTAACTCCAAATACCTTGGTGCTCCTTCCCCAGAGCCATGTCTCTGACGAGACCAAGAGGCCAGTACTGCAACACAGCATTCGAACATCACACTGGAATTTAATTATACCAAAAGCCCCATGTCTAAGACGAGACCAAATTTGCAGTTTATACAGAACAACTAACAGCATAAGATTTGGTAATTCTTGCTCTATGGTAAGGAGCTACAATACAAAGGCTTCTGATATTATTGTGTACGCCTGTGAGAAAGGCAAGGTGAATTTTAACATAGCGTGGTGTCTCAGTACACAATACTTAACTCACTGCAAGAGAATAGGAGCTAAAACACAGCGTCAAACTGCGACTGTGATTTGACACCACAGGGAAAGGCAGACCTATTTAATTGAAAAAAAATCTTTTAAGTATTGCCGGAAAAAAAAATAAAAATGAAATTGAAATTAAATACTTCAAATGGAAATAAGCTCCTGTTTGGGAAGATACTTCTGCACAACCCAAATTCTAATAGAATAATTTAATTAAAAGCATTCAACCAACACAACTCACTGCTAATGTCAGATGATTTGCTGATTACCTGGAACATGAACACGTCAGTGATAAACCAGCTTTTGACATCTGCAGACGCACAAAGAGTATTTTCTTCAGCTCAGCTAAATAACTGGTTCATTCATTCGCTGGGAGAAAAGGCTAAAAAGACCTGGCCTCCTTTGCCAATCACTGAAAAAAGAACTAGATACCAAAACCAGAGATCTATTAGATTAAAGTTACTGGACTCTTTTTTTTTTTTTAGTCTTTAGGACTGCTCTATCCACTAGTAAAATCCAATTAGTTTTTACAGTTAATAAAGCTAGTGTTAGTTTTAAAATTTAACAAAAAGATATTATCTTACTGTTGAAGTCTAAAACAAAGGAAAACAAGTTTATATGTACACACACGTATATATATTTAGCTATAAAGCCTCGATTAAAAGTTATAGACCACAACTATCTACATTACTTTTACATTTTAAAATATCGGTCCCTGTATTTTTAAATCATGTGAACACTAACTGTACAGACAACAGTAACTCACTGTTTACTGACATGGCAAATGGTAAAGCTTCAGAATCCAAACGTTAAGCTACTAAATCACCAAAGCATGCATATAAGACTTGTGATTGTCAGAAGTCCAAAAGCCATATACGTAAATGCAGCAGACAGTTATCAATGAGAATAAACTTTTTCCAAAAAAAAAATGCAAAAGAGTAAAACCAGTTATTAAATCAGAATCTCTCTCCTCCCTCGATTTAAATCACAATTAAAATCCTGAATGAAATAAAGCTATCCTGTTTCACAACCTGAATTCTAGTTACAGATAGCTCTCTTTTTCAGAGCACGCAGCCTGCACACATCGATGAGCAGACTGAAAGGCGCAAGCATCACGGTATGTTTGATTGCATCTATCCGGACTGATCAGTTCAATCTTCAGAAGCATCCATGGGGAAGGGAGGAAGGTAGAATACATCTAGGAGGAATTATAAAGGTTTTTTTATTTATCAGCAAAAATAAATAGTTCTACACTCTTGTTTACTTTTCAATCATTGGTGTTGGTTATTTTCTTTCCTGTTCTCCACTTAGCTTACTACACTTCCTATTTTGAATGCACAAAACAAGTATGTGAACAAAAGCCAAATTTTCAGACTTCTCTGCACATACTGTACAAGATTTCCGATGGAAAATCAAAAGCAATTGTTCAAGTAGTGTAACTGCCCAGCTGAAACTGAGCCGCTATCTTATTTTGCATAGTGGCCGGATGGGATGGGGAATCTTCTTGCAGGCTTCCACTCTGAGTTTTCACCGTCTTGCCATCATGGATTTCTCTTCCCTCCTTTTTTACCTTAATGGGTATCGCGCTAGGATTTCTGTTACGTTCACCTCCACACAGACAAAACGCAACCAAATGTTACTAACTGGGCGGGGGCTGGACACCGTGACGACGACAGTTAAGAGTAAGGCTGCTTCCACAGTAAGAACTTCCATTTAGGAATTAAATTTCTTTTATAAACTTCTGTACGTCCTGCTAGAATACATCCACTGAGGTTTTTTGTCTTAAACTTCAAACTTCCAAACAAGGAAAAGCCGCTGGCTGACCATGGGAGAAACAATATCTTTAATTACTATCATAGCCTTTAACATCAGGAGCTACCCGTACAGACGCAAAATATTAGCTGGAATTAAAAGCACTGAAATACCACTTGCCAAGCTCTGCAACTACTTAAAGGAATCATCTGGGTGATGTCCTGTCAGGTGTGAAGTACGCATTCACCTGAAAAATAAAAATCTGAGCTTTCCTGTGGTTACCAAGCAACCAAGAGCAGAAAAGACGAAGCTTTCAAAATAGAAAAGCAAACTAAAGGCAAAATTAATTATTTAAAAGTCAATCCAGCTGGTTTGTCAGCCCCTCTCTAAAAGCCTTTCTTATAAAAGCTCCTGTTTAATCCCTCTGACCTCTTAAACAAATAAACAAAAGGCAATTTCTAAATAGATGCTTTCCACATATATCCTGAAGATCTTCCACTACCCCAAAGGCAGATTACTACTCTCTACTGATATCTAGTAAAGCTACAGTTGAATTACCTTTTCCTAAAGAGGACTTGATAAATATTTAAACTTTATTTTACAAGCAACTATTGAAACAGTACTGCAAAGATAAAAATAATTTATTGTTTGCTATTTCAGGTCAATCAGCATTCAATGAGCAGGCACAAGAGGTAGAGTTGTACAAGTTGTTCACTAAATGCCAGTTTTCTGGTAAAATACTTCATTTTAGAGACCTTAAAGACCAAGACCATAAAATAGCTGTTGTCAGCTCTGAAGAGCTGTACAGATGCTTAGTTTATTATTTGTAGCAGTAACTGCGTATTGTTGTTTGCTCAACTCCAGGACTTCCTCCTACCGTTTTACAACCCGACCAATAAAAGCTATCTATTTGTTACCTTATTGATTTCACATCCTTATTTCCTGTAATACTTTTACTGCATTAGAAAACGGTGACTCACGTTATGAATTATCACCATAAAAAATACACTTTTGTGATTCAGAATCAAACCTAGACTCGCTGATGAGCTACAACTGAACGCCTAACCTCCTGAAGCATGCCAAGCCATAGGCCTAAGCAAAGACCCAGCTTCAGATGCCCAATCCAGATCTTAACACGTTATCTAGTCTTGTATTTTGTATCACTCCTCCTGCTTTTTTCCACTGAACCTCACAGACGTTTTGCTGTTGGTGGATACCAGATCAGTCAGAAGCACAAGGACTAAAACTACCCAGTTGGCTTTTCTCAATAGCCTATCAGTTGGCCCCATCTCAGCCTTCTCGTACAATGCACTTCTTTTTCCTTGTTTAGCACGTTTAATAGCAGGACCACAGCTGCCAGAATCACACACGCATAAAAGCTGCCAGCACTCCCAATTTTCTCACAATTGCATTCTAGCATGCAGGAATACACCTCTAAACCAGTACCTAACTCCTCTGCTCAGAAGAGCTGTAAACATTTGAGATATTTACAGTAAGGTACTATAGGGTGGGGTTCAGCATTGGTAAAGCCAGGCGAAAACTGTGGCTTTTTATGGTGTTTCTGGTTTTGTTTTTTTTTTTTTTTTGAAACTGTCTTTTTAATCCCTGCAACCATGAAATGTAATCCCAAATAATGCATCGCTTGCAAAAACCTTCACAAATTGCTTAAGACCTGTTGTACATGGATACAAGGTATAGTTATTTCAAACAGGTACAAAAACCATCCCAAGGGATGTACAGTCTCCCTACTCTGCATCACTTTTTGGTAGCTCACGCCCACCTCGCAAGAACAAAACCATATAAAATTAAGAACCATAAAAGACATCACGTGACTGAATTATGTCCAGACAGCGCACATTGATTCATACAGATTCCTCTTGTGTTTGTTTTAAGTAAAACACTGAAATATCGAGCTATTGACTTTTATCTACTTCCATCAAAACCTCAGTCATTTTTAATGAGGTTTCAAGTTTTTAGATTTCTCTGGCTCTTGCCTTCAGAATGCTCTCATCTGGACTGAGTCATATATATCCGAGCACATATAGTTTCTCCCTTTTTAAAGACAAGACTAACATTCAAACCACCACCAGGGAAACCATAGATTCAGAATCATCTCTCCTATGACTACAGTCATATCCTCCTCCAACTCCTGTCTTACAGTCGAGAAAAATCATAACCTAAGCAGAAATTTAAGAAGGCGCTTTCTTTTCGAAGTGTGTCACTTCTAAGGAAGTCCTCCTGTAATCACAAAGTTTCCAAACAGCTCTGCTATCAGTCCGAATTCCCAGCAACCAGAAGCGAACAAAAAATGAAGCCTTGCAAAAAGGCTCTCTCTTTGTGTGAGGCAACACGCAACAAAAAGCTTTTAAACATCAGATCCCAAAACTGAGGAGATGTAAAACGTTCAGTTAGGCTCTGAAAAGCTAAAATAACACCCCCAGAAATAAAAATTAAGCCAAACAAAAAAGAAGAAAGGGGGTTTCTCCCGCAAGCTGGTCTCCCCGTGAGCAGGCTGTGCAGCAGACACGTACCTTCAGACGGTGGCAAGGGTCTGCTCACCCACCGCAGGCTGCCAGGCAGGAGCCTGCGTTGCGAACCGCCTCAGAGAGGGCCGCTGCCTCCATTTTCACATCCTACCTGATATTTATTGTGCTGCCAAAGCTGCCTCGGTGCTGACACCACCAACAGATGCCGTCTCACCTGGATAACGTTATACACGCCGCCCGCCAGCCCTGGTACCCCTGAATTTGTGTTTTGAGCCAGAACCGCGTCCTGTGCCTCACGCCCTCACGCAGCTCCTCTCCAGACCCTTTTCTCACCCTTTTTCTCACACTTTTCTCATAGACGAAGGGGCCTGAGGGGCAGGGTGGGGGAGCCAAACAAACCCACCACCCGCCCGGCGACCCACATGCTCCCGACGGGGATCCGGCGCCTTCCTCCCCACAGGCTGCCCAGGCCGAGGCCATGGGCGTGCGGGGCGACGACCACCGCCACCCCGACCCCCTCCCCTTCCTCCTTCCTCCCTCCTCCTCCTCAGCCCCTCGGGGCGCCGCCACAGCTCCCGGCGGGCTGCCCCCGCCGCCCGTTACCCGCCGCCAACGGGCGCCCCACGCACCCCGGCGCTGCCGCGGGGGAGCCCGGCGGAGCCCCGCGCAGCCCCGGCCGTGCTTCATGGGCAGCGCCGAGCATGGCCTCTCCTCCTCCTCCTCCTCCTCCTGTCCTCCTCCTCCTCCCACAATGCACCCCGGGCATCCACATTTGAAGCGACTTCCTCGCCCCACGGCAGCCCCGCGCCGCGGCTTCTCCTCCCATCCCTCCCTCCCTCCCTCCCTCCATCCATCCCGCCGCGACCCCACTCACATCCGTCGATCTCCTCCTGCAGGTCCTCCTGGAGCAGCGACAGATCTGCGGGGACACGCGCACCGTCAGCCCCGCGCACACACACACACACACACACACCCCGCCTGCCGACCCCACCCCGCAGCCCCCCGCACCCGGACGGGAAGCGCTTCCGAAACCGGGGCGGGGGAGAGCAGCAGCAGCAGGAGGAGGAGGAGGAGGAGGAGGAAGGAGGAGGAGGAGGAGGAGGGCTGGAGCCTCCGCGGGGAGGCGGCGGAAAGGGGGAGGGGGGCGCTACCTACCCGCCATCTTGCTGCAGCCCCCGCGGGGCGCCGCGCTACATGGAAGGAGCCGGGCAGCGGGGCCGGCGGCGGCGGCTGCGGAGGAGGAGGAGGAGGAAGGGGGGCGGCCCCGGCGCTGCTCCGGGCCCGGCGGCGTCTCCCCGCGTCCCCGGCAGAGCGGCGCGGGAGGGCGGGCGGGCGGAGGCAGGCGGCGGGGAGGAGGGGTCTGGGCCGGACACGCTGCCCCCGCCTCCGCCCGGCGGAGCCGCGCTCGCTCCCGGGCTCCCTCGCTCGCACACGGCCGCGCCGCGCTCCCCGCCCCTCGCTCTGACTCACGCCCGGAGCCGCCCGGCCCTGCCCGCGGGCTGCGAGGCTCGGGTCGGCGAGGGTACGGCCGTGCGCCCCGGCCCGCTCACCTGGCCGGGCCCGGGAGTGCTCGCTTGTGGGGTTACCTGCGGAGAGGGGTCGGGGCGCAGCGGGGCGGCTGGGACGCCAAAAGTCTCGCTTTGGCCCTCGTGGAGTCGCTGCTGGGGAGAGGAGTCCCTGAGGTGGCTGGGACGGCAAAGTCCGGGGAGAAGGCTCCATGCCGGGAAGTCCCGGCTTCGGCCTCTGTGAGGTCACCCAGAGGGAACGTCCCCAGGAGGTGGCCCTGCCACCAGCACACCCCCGCGCACACACAGGCACCCTCCTCGGGTAGACCGCAGGTGGAGGCCTCGCCGAGCTGCAGCAGCTGGGCACCCGTGGCTTAAAAGCACGGCGAGTTCCCTACGCTGCTGCTGTTTGAACTTTACAAAACTTAGTTGCACGTACACATAAAGGTATCCCTCCTTTTCCGCATCTGCTGGCTGTGCCTCACAGTCAGTGCTGGCGTTGGTCGTCGCTGCTTGTAACTGTTCAGATAGATTTTCCGCTGTACATGGGAAGCCGAAAAATGTTGGGTAAAACAAATGTTCTAATTAGTTAGTACCCAGAACGCTCGATAAAGAAAAAACATTATGGATACTGATGTTACCAGGAAGTCTTATCTGTTCCCCAGTCTTATTTTTATCTCTGTAATCATCAGTGGTGTTGTTACTGCACGAAAGAGCAAAATAAGTTATTTTTGCCCAGTTTTTCCAAATAGGATGCAGTTTTGGTTGCTCAGTTTTTAACTTAATGTTTGACAGTACGCCTCGCCTCGTAAGCTGTTTTTTAACATCATACTACTGCTTTCTTTTTTTTTTTTTTTGATAAGTCACATAAGGAATAAATATCTAGAGTTTTTCCTTTTCTTTGCCGTTGTGGCTGAAAATGTGCAATATTTTAAAACGCAAACATCTCTTTTCTTTACACTCCTCTAGAACAAGCTCTGCCCTGTTTCATACACATTCAATCTTTAGAGAAATCACGGGCCTACTGGATACTGATCATGCAAAACTTGCTTTTATTCAGATATATGACCTCAAAATCTGAGTAAATCAAAGAAATCCACCATGAGCATGTTATATGAACCGTGATATTCTCTGCCAGAGTAATCGAAGAGAAGATTCAGGGGAAATATTTGACAGTGCAAATAGCTAGCAATGCTGGATGTAATAGCAGTCGACCTAGAACAGAAAAACAGACCACGCTTGAAGACCAAATTTTTATTATCTCTTATCACTGCAAGTTATTTTCAAGGAGGTTTCTTTCCTCTCTGCTTTACATTCTTCACCACAGTCAAGGCTCAGTTTTGCGTCTTCTGAAGTCAACAGCAATAGCCTCAAAATGCTATGTGCTTGGTTTTACTGAAAGAATCAAGGGCTTTGGTTTCTCTTTCCAACTCTATAAAAAGGTGCTAATGCACACTAGCTTACAGTGGTCTGAGCGCAGCAAAACTGTCTTGACTATTATTATCAGAATGAGAAATCAAACTGAATGAGATACATATGCTGCAACTGGGTTTATAATTTGGAATATATCGGAATTACTGCTCTTAAGAGTATATTAATAGTTTTAATTATCATCAGTGTACAATTTATGCAAGAAAGCAAGGTAAATGATTGCAAGAGATCATATTTAACATAAATTCATATAAATTAATTTTGGATCTTCCTATATGCATGTGATCTTCTCAAGCAGTGATTAGTGATTTTCTCTGTAGGCAGGAGTGTGTGGGATGTAAATAGCACAGATAACAAGGATCAGAGTGATTTAACCTTGCAAGACAAATTGCAACCATTCAAGAATGGCAGTTTTTTGTTACAAGTTAGCCCTAGAATATTAGACAGCTTCTCAGATGCCCTTGGTCCTGGTACCACTGCTAGCAGTCGTTGGGAGAGGTCTCTTCCTCTGTGAACAGAAGCTGTGGCAAAACCTTTGGCTCATACAGTGACATGCACATGGAGAAAAATCACTTTGATTTGGCTTCAAGCTACTATGCAATGTAAAATCCCACTTAATGAATAAGTAACCAGATATTTCTACACTTCTCGGCCTCAGGAGACCCGCAAATCCCCTGGCACTTTTTAGGGGCCTGATCAAAGTTCAAGGCCATCGTAAGACTGCCTGCCGCAGGTCACAAACCAGGCAGGCAGAGACGCTGTAAGTGTGTGACAAGCCCACTCTTTCCGACAGTGCTGAACTGCCATTCGAAAATAAGGTACCTAATTATACAAGAAATTTTTCATAGCAGGCTTGTTTCATTAGACGAGACGTGTTAAGGAACAAGCTATACAGCACCTGCCAAAATGTTCTAACAGATCTGTGCTGGAGTTCTCATAATCCATGTGAGTACCTGTACAGGCGCTGGAAAATACAAAATTTAAGAAATGGATAAACTCACATTCACACACTCATCTCATGGAAAAACACACTATAAGGGACAGATGCCAAGGCTATGGATGCAAAGACACAGATGGAAAACTGCTTGGCAAGATTATTTGCATGGGACAGAAGACACCTGTATTGCTATCTGTATGAAGTATCTCATAAAAGCCCACAGCAATCAACGAGACTTTATAGTATTTGCATAAAGTACTGCATAAATATTTACAAACCTACACAAATGACCAAGCAAGGTGCAGGATACCTCATATCCACCTAGACGTATTTCCAAAATGGTATCCTGGGGTTGGTTACCAACATCTCTTCAGTCAAAACTGCACCAGAGATATGGAGCTCAAAGCCACCGCTCTCACAGAAAATAATTCATTTCCTCTCACTTGTTGTGAAGAAGTAAGTCACCGTGTCTGACCAGACAATAGTGCCAGCTTTCACTGTCCGCATGTTAACCAGCTTTGCATTTCTCCCAAGCTACCCTTCCTGTGTGGGATGAGCTTCCCATAAATATCCGCAGAGCCATCTCGCGATCCTCCCCCAGACTCCTCTGCAAAGCTCTTTTCTTGTAAAGCCTACAAAAAATGTATTGGGGTTAGACTGCTGGTGCACTAAGACAAATGCTTATCCTCTTGAGTAATACTGACTCATAACTTTCTTGTCCACCCCCGGGATTCTGTCTGTGCACATATGTGATTTCTGGTTAAGTTACACACTTTATAGACCATCTTTCTGTTCTTCGCATAGCGCGTAACCAAAACTGGACCACGACTAAGTAGTCAGATTGAGATACATATACACGCATAAGCACATGGGTGCCTATAGCATGAATGGGTCCACACATGAAAACCCGATGGCTGAAGCCTCCGACACAGTTGGTGTGCTCTTGAAAATGTGTCTCATTGAAGCATTTCTGCTAAAAAGGGATGCTCGTCGTAAAACCTTTCCATTCTTCTCCTTCCCGTTCTCCTTCCTTTTCTCCTTCCCTTCTCCTCCCCATTCCTGTGGTTTTTTGTTGTTGCTTTTTTTTTTTCTCCTCCAATAAAAATCCTGAAGGTCTTTTGTGTTGTTGTGGTGGTGGTGTTTGTGTCTTCTTTTTATTTATTTTTTTTTTAATACATCCTTTTTGGATATGAAGGTTTTTGACTGTGCACCACTCAGTTTCATTTAATTTCACTCATTTCCAGAGCAAGAGCTGTACCTATTCAGGACTCTGCTGAGATACAGGACTTGAAGGTCCTAGCAGGCTTTTTAGTTTGACAACCACGAGTGGATTAACATCTAAATTTGCTGACAGAGAGCTCAATTAATACAACGTTAAGTTTGCATTCTGGGTACCTCACATTGTTCCAGGACAGTGACAAGTTCAGTGGCAAGTTCAAGTGATGCTCTCGCCTCTCTAAACTGGGGAATCCAAACTGAGCTATGTACCAATGCAACATTAAGACTGCACCTGGACCTGGCAAAGGACCTGGCAAAGGACCTGGCAAAGGCTATTGGCATGGATTTGCAAGCAAACCTGTTGCACCAAAGGCACAAGGATGGCAACTGTACCAGCGTGTGGTCAAAAGAAAGAGAGGTGTGCATGCAGGAGTCCAGATGCCTCGTTTTACTGTTAAGACCACTGCCAGTGGTGATATCCCCAAATCCTTTGGCTATAGGCACCGCATGAGAGTGGTCTGTGGCCTTTTTGTTGGGCAAGTGAAAGTCTTTGTCTGTATCTGATCCTGTAGGTGCTCCCAGAGGCTGTGCCAGGGACCTGTGTCTCAGTGTTTGAGAGCCACGTACATACAGGATTCCTCGTTCGGTATCACACACCCGGGCACAGGTTTTCCTTTAGCAGAGAGCTGTGCTGCATCTCTGAGGAGCTCCCTTTCAGGAATCATGTGTCATGCATACGGTCGGTATGGAAGGCTGAATCACTGATCAAACAGGGCAGAGTTCAGGTTGCTCTGATGTATCTTTGCTCCATATTTCCTGGTTCTCAGAGGCCTGTGACTCGCCAACATACTGGAAGGAAACAAGACTGGACAATCAGAAACTCTGAATCTCTTCCTCAGTTGCTTGTTGAGATTTCTTTCTATTTTATTTTATTTTATTTTATTTTATTTTATTTTATTTTATTTTATTTTATTTTATTTTATTTTATTTTATTTTTAACAGAGGGAAAAAAAGTCTGAATTTTGGCTGGCTGTTGGAAGAAATTCCAGCACCCACACATATGTGCAGCTGGGATGCTATCGTAGTTAGACACTGATATCCTCCGCCTTTCGTCCTAGATCTCCAAATCCTTTTGAAAGGAAATAAATGCCATTATTCTTCTCTTACAGGTAAAGAAACAGAGAACTAAGGAAGCAAAGTGATGTGCTTAGTGCTGCTTATCAGGAAATAAGCAAGTTTCCTGAAGCAAGACATTTCCTGATGTGGAAAATATGGAATAAAATAAACCACAAGAAGATCTTTGCTATTTTTCACTATCTGATGTCGCTCAATTCATGACAAGTATGAATGTAAATGCGTGTCCCTGCTCTGAGTTGTACGCTAGGACAGACCCTACATCCCTATAAGACTTGCCCTTGAATCAGCCAGGCTTTCCAGCCTTTCCTCAGCCCACACGGTCTCCCTTCCCCACCCAACCAGTCCCTACCTGGCAGTACCCAACCTGATTTTCAGATGAATATATTTGCATTTGTTTACTCCTTCATTTCCTGGTCTACTGAGTTTGAATTTGCATCTCTCTAGGTCTGCCTAGATATTGGCACATATAACAGGCTCACACTCTTCTCCTGAATCAGAGGTGGGTTACTCAGATCCCAGAACACATCTCAGAGGGACAGATGGGACTGAACTATCGCTGTCACCAAACCTGCTTTTCCAACATTAGTTTCACACCCTTCCAACTAGTTCCTCCCTATGATCCTTTCTCTTCTCACTACAGCTCTGGCTCTGCCTGCCCTCTTGCTCCCCCATCCCAAACTCCTCTCAGCAAGCTTCTTAGTACAGCACTTTTCGTTCTGTTTTCGTAAACAGTTTTTGAACCTTCTTACTGTTTTCTTGTCCTCACATTGCATTTCTCCAAAGCAGAATGGAAACAAACCCCAAATCCTGGCAGAAGCGGAGTCTGGCAACCTGTCTGCAGCCTTTTTTTGGATTTCAACCGGGCTTAGGTCAGATTTAACAGTGACACTGTTTCACAAGCCATGTGAATACGAGCTGGCTGCAAGTCTTCTTGGCCACCTTGTTCAGCCAACAGCAGTGCAATCCATTTAGTCAGGGAGAGTTGGGTACATGCCTATGCAGGCAGCTAAGCACTTTTTTTTTTGCTGATCTGAAGGGTGGTAGGTGCCAGTGGGATGCATGTCAGGAGCGTGATTGGTCTGGGACGTGGCTTGTTATCCTGGCCTGTGCAATTGCTAGAACCTGTCAACGAGAAAAAATGCCAGGGGTGGAGAAGTCAAGGGGTTGTACCCTAAGAACTCTTTGTTTAGATAACCTTGGCACTTGTAGGAAGCTTACTGAATTTCAGGGTCAGTTACACACATTTTTTGTAGACCCTTGGAGGAGTCAGTCTTTGGATGTGTTTATTTGTACAGTCTTCGACATTCTACCTGTGCTCCAACTCAATCATCAACCATGTAATTACCCTTCATGCAGCACTGACCCAGACATTTGTGTGGGCAGACAGTGGCACGACACCAGGACACCAGTGAAAAATACACGAGACATAGCACGGATCAATTCAGTGAAGAAATAATTGAAATTGAAATTATTGTGCCTCTAAAAGCGGAGGCTGAGAATATTCTAAAAGACTCGATTTATGTCCTATTTGCAATGTTACAAAATGTGTAGAGTCTACAGATTATGAGCATGGATTGTATAACAGAGAAAACAATCACTAAAATCTACCCAAAATAAGGATGATGGCTCTTGACATATGCCAGTTTCTAAGCAGAACTTCTCAGTTATTGAAGTGGGAGGGAACCCAAAGAATGAAGTGCTGTATTTGAAATAAATGTACACAGACCTAGAGAGGATACAAATAAACATCAAAAAAAAAAAAAAAGTGTAATCTATGAGGAAGATGGTGATTACCCAGAAGTTATGAAAACTGACAATATATGGGGCGAGATGGTTTGTAATACCATGTACCAAAAGTTGAAAGAACTGTCCGGTCCAAAAATAGTTTCTTAGTTTAATTAAATTACTAAATATGTGAAAGGGCAATTGCACTCTTACAGCAGATCCTGGCTAGGCTCATTGTCTCAATCATTTCAAAATCAACTTTGTGCCTTTGATATATGAATTACCGTTTTCTTTTTTTTTAACCATCATACAGGGCTTGAACCACCAGGTGTCTGGTTGTGGTACAAGCGTAAGCTGTAATATTTCTTAACTGTGGGAAGAGTTCAGGGATGTCAGGTACATTTTTTTATCATCAGCACATTAAGAAGCTTTACATTACAGCATTTTGGCTTTTTCTTGGATTTGAATACTGGCAATGCTTCAGGTTCAAAGGTTTGTGTTTTAAATGAGATTTAATGTACGTAGACTGTAACATTGCCAATAATATCTTGAACTGGGTGTGTTTTATTGGGTGATTCATAAAGAAAGTTAGACAAAGTATGCACAGTGGTATTGGAATGTGGGTGGGATCAAAGTAACATTTTAGTGGAATATGTTTGTCAAGCACAGCATACGGGAAATCTTCTTTCTGAATAAAGATTGATGGATCCCCTGAGAATATCAGTATATTTCCAACGATCATTTATTCCAGTGAACCCCAATGAAAACATCAAAGTCACAAAGTAAAATAAGAAAGCCACATCGTTCACCCTCAGATATTCCATTGGCAATGAGACTTGTTGAGAGCAAAGGACAGGAAAATGAATAAAATGAATAAAAATAACATTGATTTAAAGGGACACTGTCTGCAGTTCCAACACAGAAGAAATTTCTATCTGTTCTCTAACAGGGTGGGTGCAAGTTTTTTATTTAAATAAAATTTTGCTATTAATTGAGCGTACATAAGCCTGCTGAGCTGGATTTGTTGTGATTGCACATTTGCATGCACATACCTCATGCTCTCTGCACTCTTCCTGTTCACATCTCTTTCCAGGCAGCACTTTGAAAACCACAGTGTTGATTTTGTTTCTGAGACTAAGGAGCCACTCATACTGAGCACAAGGAGCCCTAACACAGAGAAACTAAGTCCTGCTTGGAGGGTTTCATACCAGTACAAGTGATAAAGGTTTTCTAAGTTCAATTATTCAAAAACAAGCTGCTATATTTATTTATTTATTTATTTTAAATCTGCTTAGTTATATTATCTTTCATTTCTCTGGTTCTTGACAGAGAATTTTGTCCCCTTTCTTATACTGCTTGCTCAGTAGCGGGAACAGAGCATCCCTGCCTTTTCCACTTTGATGCGCTCCAAGGGCAAAATCATCTCTGAAGGGTGGTTGTGCTCTCCCACAGCACTGTAGAGCTGAGGGACATAGCAGTCCCACAAACAGAGCTCCTTCCCTCTGGTGCACACCCAGAGGATGGCAATGCACGTGCTATATACCATGTGGTATATACATGCTGTATGTCAAGGAGGTGGAGGAGACAGATTTTCTCATTGCTAACTGCACCAGTGCCATTCTTCAATGCCTTGGTGCAGTTCGGTGGCTAAATGATGTTATTACTGTGGTCCTAACTGCTTCATGGGCAAAATCCATGCATTTGTGAGGTAGGACAGGTTACTGGAATAAAAGGAAAACGAGTAAAAGGACAGTTGTAGATACCCTGTTTCATGAGGAAGAGTGTTACAGAGGAGAGGTATCTTGCAGAGACCATGTTCTCACAAAACAGGGACGGAATGGGACACGGTCAACTCACTGCTATCAGGGGCTAAAAAAAAGACAAGCCCTAATGCTAATGCTGGAAAAGATTCAGTGTAGGAAACAGTGCAGGTACAATGTGTTCAGAGAGCTTTCTGCCTTTCACTTGGGAAGGCAGTCTGCTCTTTTTCAAGACCTCTGTATAAGGAATTAATATTTCACAGATGCTGTCTAGTTCTCAAAATTTCCTATCAACTGTGCTTTTTTTTTTTTTTTTTTTTTTTTTATGGGCACGAATGCTATTAACCCATAGGTTAATGGACCAGCTCTAAATAATATATTACGTCCTCTCACTCAAATGTACTTTGTGATTTAAATGAGATTAAATATATAGGGAAGATTTTGGTTTGTGACTCAACTCAGTGACAAGTGGACAAAATCAAAGGCCGTGCTAGCTGTGGTGTCCTCCACCTGGACAGTAAAACCTGATCTTTACAGTCCTCAGAATTGCTGAGGAACAAAACCTCAGGATATTTGGTACTTGAGGGTAAATGAAAAGCTCTTTCTCTTACCAAGCTCTACTTTATATGCATTACTTCTGATAACTTCTGGTAAGCAGACACAAAAGCAGGCACTGTACAGCGTGCCAGTGCAAGTTAGAGGAGAGGCAGTGAAAATTTGGCTTATCTTGAAAAAAACAAGCTGTTAGACTTAGTTTGTTTCTTTGATCCAGAGATAAAGTTTTCACAAAGATAGAGCAGGGAGCAGCACATGTACTTTAAGATAGGCCTTAGGTGTTATCCTCAAAAATATCAGCATCCTTTTTTCTTACACATTTAGCTCCTTAGGTCCCACTGACACAGCACGTGCACATCAAGCATATTTTGCTTCTTCCCTTGGGCTAGCTAAAGAAACCAGCCAGCCCTCCCTTAGTGCTTCCTTCTCAGGGTCACCAGGTCAAGAAACGGGTGTCCCCTCGGAGGGACACTTACGTCCTCGCTCCCATGTTGGAATAAATAAGTTTGTATTAACTTGTTGTCTCTATGGGATAACACACCTGTTTCGACACAAGTCTTTGCACCCACACAGCGTAGTTCCTGCAGGACAAAGCCATCTGTGAGTTCAATATCCACCCATCCTCTGCGCAAATCAAGTGGGACCCAGGTCCCTCGATCCTCGGTGACTCCCACAGGCCTGGTTTCCTTTCTTTGCAGGCTGCTGTTTGTTCTGTAGCCACAAGCAAGCGCTGCGCCCTAGGTCACCCAGATGCCCAGGAGGGAGGAGAAGAGCGCCCTGGGGCTGTGGCCAAGCCGAGGGGGATTTTCCCACCCAGGTACACGCTGCCTCAGAAGTTCAGTGCACAGCATCACCTCGAAAAAGGTCTGAATCGTTCAGAGACTAAGCTTCTTCCTTGCAGTGGCTGCAGGAGCACTGGGGCCAGGGGCTGGCTTCCACACTCCCGTGCGATCCGCAGGACTCACCGAAGGAACTGGGCTTCAGCAGGGCTCCCTCGAACTCACACCTCCACCAAGAAAAGGATTTTTTTTTTTTTTAATTTGTCCTAACAAAATTGTCCTAACACCAAAATGAGGCTTTTGGCTCTTTTCTGGGTTTTCACTGAGTGATTCTTTGGCTCCCTTATAGCGCCAGATTTAACTATTTTCTAATAAATTTTATTACCTTTCTGAGATCTTTAGAAAGATTCTGGCTGTGGAAGCTTCTCCCTAAGGCTGTCCTTCATGTATATCTCCAATTTGCTGACTCTGTTACTGCAGGTAACTCATGTCAGTTCTATTTAAACTATACCTTCACAGCTGAGCTTTCCACTTACTGCTCTGTTATGCTTATTCCCCTCAGTTTTTACCCATTTTCTAGTGGTGAGGGTGATATGTTATTTCCTGATCCAGCTGCTACCTGGTGAAGGTATGTCTGTGTACCCTTAAAAGACAGGATAGAATTCCACATTTGCTTGGAATTTAGCTACTCTAAATAATAACATTTACAGCCTCCTAGTGCACTGCCAGATCTTTGGACCTGAAGCATCCATCACAGTTCAATCACCTTTAAAATATGCTGCAACGTGTATGTTTTCAATTTCTGCTCTTCAAAATAGTCTGGGCTATGAATTATGTCAGGGTAATCAGCATCTGTTGGTGCACTCAGGGCCCTGACAATTTATTGCTTATTTGAAGAGATAAATATATCATTGCTCTTCATTAGAAAAGATAAAGATGTTGATCAAATAGTGAATTCTTTTCCACCTTGTAGAGCATTTTCTTGCTGAACATTAAAAAAAAAAAAAACTACACAAAAAAACATATTTTCAAGTCTGAACAAACTGAGATCTGAGATTATATGTGTTGGGGGCAAATTCTGAAGTCCATAACCAGGCAGCACTACCACTGATGTACATGGAAATTGAAACATGTATTAAACTTTTTAGGACTTGTCCTAAAAAGAAAAACATGGACGTCATAACAAGAGTAATTATAACTTGTGCCAGCATAGCAAAAACTGCAAGTTTCATTAGGGGTTAATTTGTCCTCATAAAGGACCTAGAGCCCAACAGGGATTTGGAATTTACATCAAATATCCTCCCCATTTTGGGACTGTTTAGATCGTTGGTGGGAGGAGAAGTCACACGCCCAAACTCAGACTGAAACTCAAACACACCAATATTTTATTCATAGCAGAAACGAAGAAACAAACAAAATGTTAGGAACTCTATCATTCGTGCTGCAAGAGATCTTTTGGGAATGATGAGATAGTTTTCTTGCAGCAATATTGTGATCAGATTTCTTTTCTCCCTCTGAGATTTCTCTCTCAGACTGCTTTTCTATTTACTAGATACAGGTAGTACTGTTAAACAACTAAGTCAAGTTTAGTCAATAAGATACGTCTCCTCAGTCACCACCTCACTTACAACTGAATTTTAATTTCTCCTTTTCAGTCACCTCATGATAGTTTTTAACAAATGTTCAGTTGCACTGATGCAGATAAAAAGATAGGAGAGATCCCAGCCTGGCTGCAGACATCCGAGTCCACACCTAAGCTACTGCAAGGCCAGGATGGATAGGGGCAATTTCATGTGAAAAAAAATATTGAGACCTGTTTGGAAGATCCCTGGTTCGGGTCTCCTGCAAACAAAGGAAACGCCTATCAGCATGCATTTGTTGCCTGGGGATTTCTTGGGAAAAATCAACGCCAAGCTCAAATCTTTGGCTGGCAGTACATGCGCACACACATGCACTGAGTGTGCTTTATACAAACCTGGTGCCTACTTGGCAGGACAAATTTCTGACTGCATAAGAGCCCTGTTATCTCTGCTTGGCAATACGCACAATAGGAGCCTGCTTACTTGACAGTAAAACATTGGCCTTAATATAATACCCTTTTCATACTTTACAAGGCTAAGCTCAATTAAAAGGAGAATTGTGGATGGCCTCCTTTCATTTGGTAGTAAACACAGGCTCCTTCTCCCCATACAAAGCTAATGGTGGTGAACGGGGTGAAGTTAGCCACTAGGTACTGTCCTGTTCTGTATAAGAATATTATACTGCAGAATATACCGCTAGAAGGAGACAGCATTACTATTCAGTAAATCCATCTGCAATTCATCATGAGACCCTTGCTGGGCTGCCCTCGCTGCTGGAAGGCAACAAGGTATTGCCATCCTTGCAAGGATGCATTTTGGAAGGCTTTGTGCTAGAAGAAGAGCTCTCTCCCTCAGGTAATCATTCCAGTCAGACAACACCTCGTTGGGAGAAGGTTTCAAACCGTGCTCAAAACAAGCAGCCCAAGGAGAGGAGAGGAGAGGAGAGGAGAGGAGAGGAGAGGAGAGGAGAGGAGAGGAGAGGAGAGGAGAGGAGAGGAGAGGAGAGGAGAGGAGAGGAGAGGAGAGGAGAGGAGAGGAGAGGAGAGGAGAGGAGAGGAGAGGAGAGGAGAGGAGAGGAGAGGATCTGCAAAATGAACCATGTTGCATCAGCTGTGGGACACCACCAAACTGCTGCCTTGGATGCCCACAGATCACGAGACCCCTGTTCTGAGCTGTGCATTGGTACGTGAAATCACAACAGCCTTTGCTGTTTACATTGCAAATACATGCATGCTCAGGCAGATTTTTGTATGGAATGCAACATGAGAAAGGGCTCGTCCAACATTACTGGCTCATATAAATGTTTTTATAGGGTTCATAAGGAAAAAAGAGACTGATAGTAAGATATGGAGCTTCCATCAGTAACTGAGAGCGTGAATTCAGCCTGTAGAAGCACAGGCTGAAGCAGCTGGGTGGCTTTTGCTGGACTAAATGAAATACTTCGGTGATTTCAATCTCACTGGAAAGGGCTCTAACTTGATTCATTTGTGATACATCAGGCCTGATGTCCAGACCTAAACAGTTGATGCTGACTGGCAAATCATTAGAAATATAGACAATCTACTGTGTCACTGGGTCTTGACTTCTGCTATTCCAGGTCATCTCAGAAATTTCTTCTTGCATAATTTTCTTTTTTCATTTGTTTTCAGTTGTTGCTCTGACAGCTACTATCAGAAAAATTTTCCAAAGCCTTGAAAAGCCCTACTCCTAACTTCCAGTCTAAACATGTCTAAGGCCAATTTGCATCTATTTTTCAGTTGAGCTAATATTTTTCTTTAGCTAGTTCTTATCTTTTCTTGGTGCTAATTTGCTTATCTGTGGCATTCTCATATTGCACCTCAGCTTCTGTTTTTCAGGTCTTTTTGATTTTCCTGGTAAAACAGTCTGAGTGGAGAAATGCAGTACTCTCATCAGGTTGGGGCCATGACACAGGAGTTGCAGAGGAATGAGAAAACTTGAACGAGTTTTCACTAGCATTCTCCTATGATAGCAGATTGCCTTGGGGATTGACAGCAAACGAGCAGGGTAAATTTGTCCCTCTTTACAAGTGTACATTTATATTGCCAAAAATTTTTCCCTTTAGGGAAAATGCTTCAGGAACATTTCCTAAATGCTTTAGGAACAGCACATCTGTTTCAAAGTCCATCAAGAAGCATGCCAGTAAGCTTTATGCAAACAATCCTCGGTTCTTTCAGAGCAATTGGCAGTGAAACTGCAAGTAGCATCTTGCAGCGGTTTACTCCCCTCTAACCTTTCCCAGCAGATTTTCTCTTCGGGAGGGAGTGACCGGACTGTATAAATGCCACAAATGAGAGATGTTAAAACATGAAGCAGCTCCTCAGTACGCTGAAGTAACAGGCAGCTGCGGATTCTCCTGGAGTCAGCGTTGGAGTCAGTGGGCTGTGAAGGGCCTATTTTACTTTTTTTTTTGCCTGTGAAATAAAGTGGAATAACCCTACCAAAGTAAAAGAAATTGCAGTGGCTTAAGATGCGTGTGACTGAAATCGGCCATTCCTTCCTTCTGCCAGGCCATTCCTCTTCTGCATTTTTCACATCTGAGGAGTCTGGTGATGCCTGACCAGGGCAGCCTTTTTCTGACCTTCCTGTCAATGAAGAAAACAAGCAAACAGAAAGCAGCATCTTCCAGAAGCGTGGCCGTTTCGTAACCACAGGACTGTGCACAGGACGCAGGCTCTGAGCTGGAAGCCTCTCCTCCTGCTCCGAGAACTGCCCGCTCGGCGGCAGCTGCTTTCCTTGGAAGAGGTTTTGGCAGTTCCCCGGGCAGGCGCCGGCGCGGTGTCTGCCTGCCATGGCCGCATTGCACATCCAGGAGCAGCAGACAGGCCCCCCACGGCAGCGTGGGGTTAAGTCGCCCCTGCTCCGTGCAGCCCCCAGCCTGGTCCAGAGTCACCAGCCAAGAGGAGGGAGAAAGCAGGGGCAGGCAGGCAGATGCCTTCGTGCGCCTGGGAGCCTTGCCAGCACCTCACGAGCATCCAGTTTCCGAACAACGCAGGCTAGATAAATACCATTACACCACTTGTTTTTTATTTTTATTTTTATTTTTATTTTTTTTTTTTGTGACAGGCCAAGACAGAGTGCTGATAAACACCTCATCCCAGGTTTTGCAGCCAGGCAATGCTGGAGGCAGCAGGATAACCACGTTTTTCTGATTCTTGCTCTTGTGCACCTCACCAGACAGCTTTCTTGCTTCCTTTCCTCGACGGGTCTATTCGTGTGAAACCAGTGATGTTACTCTGAGAAAATCAGGCTGAGTGACCGGATAGTCCCGCTTGAGCCGTCTAAGGGGAAAAAAAAAAAAAAAAAAAAAAGCAGGACACAAAACACCACAAAATGAAGGATGAATCAATCCTACCTTCCGACAGCAACCAGCACTACCTTGAATTTCCAGCTAGAGACAGGCCTGAACAAACTTTCCAGCTATCACGCTCGGAAACACCTTGAGCCTGATCACATCTTGCTGGCTTAAGCCCAGATCTGAGGAGCTAAATCTCACACTAAGGGTGAGATCAGTGCAATTCGGTGAGATCTAATTTGAGATCAGTGCAATTGCAGGGTTATAAAATTAGAAGAAGGTGAAGGATGGTCTGGCTCCTCCACTTTCTGGAAAGAGAAGCAAGTGATTTCTGAGGAGAGAACGGGTTACTTGGAACTCCGATGGAAGGCTACTGAAAACCAAAGCTGCCTGACTGTATTTCCCCAAAACTAGATACAGTTGGGTAGAAAGAAGTGAGGCAAATCATTGTTTCAAAACTTCTAATTATGACTTGAAAAAGATGGTATCAAAGAAAAAAATAAAAAACAAACCTTTAGGATGCAAAAGCTTGTTTTCGTTTCCTTTTAACCAGACATTTGAAAACACTGAAACATGACCAATTCCTCAAAAATGTTTTCCTGACCACAGCTTCTTGCATGCAGACAAACACAAGGATTATGCCAGTTCCTGGAAGAAGAGACGTCATTAGCTTTTTTTAATGCTTGAGCACGTCTGTTTGTGTTGTTATTTTTCTCTCTTCTTATCTCCATAGTTTTGGGGGACTTCTTTTTCTTCCTGGTTCTGAGCTTCTTTGAATACAATGGGTTAGTTTTTTTCCTCTGGTTACTCTCTCTTTTTTTTTTTTTTTGGTCTCCTTTTTTTCTTGTGTGCAAGTTAAATTGCCCTTCCTTAATTCTGTCTCTCCTGCTGTTTCGGCCTGAGCAGCTAACTCTAGGTCAACTTTGTGCTGCTGTTTTAAACACTTTGCTTGTTTATAAGTAGCTGGTTGGTTATTTGCTATCACCTGGGGTCCCTGCTTTAGCCTTTCTAGCAATGGCTCCTCTTTCACCGCTGAGTATTTCAGAAGACGTTTCCACAGATGAGAAGAAACATGGCAATGGGACTTACTTTCCCAGGTGGATTTCTCTGGCGCTGATTTGCGTTATGTCAGGGCTTACAGGGCTTTGAAGGCGGTAGGATGCATCACCATCCTGAAAATGGACGGGCTTAAGCAAGTGCTCTCCCAAACTGGAACTTTATTTACCGTACTCCAGCGCATGTCTGCACTGAGAGGCTTTGGAAAGCTACGGTGCCTCAGTGAAAGCTGTGGAGTCAGTGCCACACAGGACAGTTCATTAAGCTGCTCGATGTATCGTCTCGTTACCATTGCATCGCTGTAGCTGAATCCAAGTGCACCTGTGGACGAGCTGTGGGTGTGACACCGAACAGCTTTGAACACAGTGCTCCGCTTGTCAGCCTCTTTCTGCAGAACGTAGATAGCAACTGGGACATATGAGAGACACAGAAATGTTTGAAGACGTGACCAAAAAATGGATTTGTGCAACAGATGATCCTGAACCATAACACTGCCTGGGAGTCTCATGGGAAAGGGCTGACCGAAGATCATAGGGGCAACGTTTAACCTGGGCTTAAAATTGATAAAAAGGGTGGCGTAAAGCCCTAAAACTCCATGCCTCCTGCCAATTTGTAGAGTTAATTACTGGCTGAAATGTTGAGCTGGTTTGAATGAGTTGTGCCATCAGTAAAAACCTGAAAATTTTCTATGTTAGCGAGTGTATTTTATTTGTTTATTGAAAGACCCTACAGTATCAGGCAGTCTTGTAGAAGACTGAGTAGGCAGAATACTAGCAATGTCCTGTATGGGCTGCCTGAAAACTTGTTGTTTTCTTCCTCTTTGATAAATTCACCTTTAAAAATAATAATAATAATATTAAAAAGATGAATCACAAGCACCTCTCTGTTGGGCCTCTCCTCTGGTCTCTCTTCTGACACCCCCCCCCCGACCAGCTCCACCTTGGGGTTCCCTCCCTGGGGACACCATTTCCGAGGATGCTCGGCCCAGGATCCGGGAGGGCTGGGGGAGCGCGGACATCTCCCGGCCCATCAGCCTGCGGACCCAAGGTGGAACTAATTCCCGACATAATAAATGCCCCTTGCTGCCAGGACGCTCCTAATGACGTGGCGGTGACTTCCTAGCGACTAACTGAGATTTTCCCGGTTTTCCCCGAAGGGTTTTTCTACCTGTCCAATACGACAAAAGAGCGGAAAGGGAGGACTGAGGCAGTCCCTAGGACAGAGGCTACGTGCCTTAAAGCCCAGCAGACAACCCTCTGCTGCTTTTCCGTGGTCCTGGCACACCAAGCTCCCCCCCCCAACCCCGGGGCACCTCGGCTCCGGAGCGCAGCCGGCCTTTCAGCCCGAATTACCGGCGTGCCCGCGGGCTGCTCTTGTGCAAACCCAGACGGGAGCCTCCGGGGGCGTCCCCCCCCCCCGCCCCCCCGCTCCGGGGGCCGGTCCCGCCGCGGGCAGGGGCGAGGCGGGGCCGTGGGCGGCGGCGGGGCCCGTTCCGGGCGGTGCGGGGCGGTGCGGAGCCGTGCGGGGCTGCAGGGGGATGCGGAGCGGCTCGGCCCCGGGCAGATGATGGCGATACGCGAGCTGAAAGTGTGTCTGCTTGGAGTGAGTAGCGGCGGCGCCGGGGGGATTTTTTCTTCTTCTTCTTCTTTCTTCTGATTTTTTTTTTTTTTTTTAAATTATTATCATTATTTTGTTATTATTAAGATTTTTGTCCCGCTTTTCTCGGCCGCTGCCGCAGGTGGGGGTTGAGGGGAGAAAAAAAGAGGGGGGGGTTTCCAGCTCCCCCCTCCCTACCCCCGCTCCTTCTCCCCCCGTCGGTCCGGGCCGGGGTTGGGGGGGGCTCGGCCGCCCTAAATTCCTCCACGCCGAGACTTGGCAGCCTCCGGGGGGGGCGGCTCTTCTCTTTGTGTGCTTGTTTATTCCCATTTTTAATTACTTTTCAACTTCTTTTTGGCTTTTTTTAAAGGTTTGGGGGGTGGTGCGAGGGGCCATATTTTTAGGGGGGGCTCCCCCGGAGGGGTTTTCCAGCGCCTTGAGCCCTTCCCGGGGTGTGCTCCGGCAGCCGGAGCCCCGGCAGCAAGGGGGGGGACACGGCCGGGAGCCGAGCCTCGGCCCCCTCGTACCGGCTGTGCTTTGCTGTGCCTTGACCCCTCACAGAACTGCCATCCTGCAACTTCTTTCTCGTCTTTCACTTTATTTTTTTTCCTTTTTTCCTTTCCTTTTTTTTTTCTTTCTTTTCTTTTCTTTTCTTTCCTTTTTTTTTTTTTTTTTTTTTTTTTTGTGAAATCGTGTGTGCGTTTAACATCTGGAGCAACAATGTGCTTAGCTTTGCACTTTGGCTCCGCCTGCCCCCGCTCTGCCCTGCACAGAGGGAACTGCACATCCAAGTGGGGATATAAACACTGCGGGGAGAACAGACACCCCCCCCCCCCCCCCCCCGACAGTCACCCGCCAAGCATCGCTACTTGGTTTTTTATTTTTTTATTTCCTTCTTAAATCAAATGTCTCAAACGTATCGAGTGCGAGTCAGGCCGCTTTCAAGTCCTTATCTCCATAAACGCTCAGAGAGCTGCATGAATGAAGGCATTTTGGGGTGAATTCTTTCACGCAGTACTAGCGAGCCGAGCGTCTGAACACGAAACTAAGACAGCCACCGCCGTGCTCCGTGGCGTGTGTTGACACTTAGCCCAGCAGGAGTGGGTACTTTGCCCTGGGTAAGCGCCAGGACGTGGTGCCAGAGCACCGGGGACTATTTGGCAATGGCCAGTCCTCCTTTCGCAGCGAGAATTCCTGCCTTCAGCTTTGGAAATGGCACAGAGACAAAATAAATGCGGTTTATACAGACCTGAGGAGCCTGTGGTAGAACATGTGGATGTGTCTTTAGTCTTTTTCTCCCCCAGCAGAAAATCCTGTAATTTTCTAGAGATGAAGTGTCTTCTGGAATGGCATTCCTCTTGCCCACTGCTTACTGCTGTTGTGTAACATTGAAATGTACTGGAGGTTTCGCAGGCCGATTGTTTACTTTTAAGACAGGGAAAGAAAGCTGTAAAGCAGCCCTGTGTTACCAGCAGTATGTAATTACTCTGCAGATTCATTAAAATGATAGGGTGGCAGTGGAAACCCTCGGGAAGATGTAAGTATTTGTAGTTATATTTGCTTAGTAGTTAGTGATTAGTGAGAAGATGTTCCTTCCTGAATTTTAATAGTGTGTAATCCTAGAAAACCACCTACTTCTGACCAGACGTCTCATTTCCTGTGGAGGCTGACACTCTGTTTTCCCAAAAGTGAGGAATCCTGCAAAAATCCCCTCATGAAGTTCAGACAGACAGGGAAATGGTACCTGTGTGTGTGAACAACCGCAGCCACTCATCTTCTACCTGCTTAAAAGTTAGGTGGCAACCCAAAAATAAGTTTGCAGATCTACTAAGAGGAGTCTAAACAGTCATCTTCTCAATCAGTCCTAGACCTGGTAGGTTAATCTGTTTTGCATCAGTAGATCCCTTGGTAACCTGTCAAGTCTGACATGCCCACGTTTCAAGTTCTTATCCTTAGAAATTATGGATTAAGTTAGTTTGTAAGCCTGTTTCACCTCCACTTCTGAGCAAAGCCCTAGATTGCGCCTCTGTGTCAGCCAGGAGGGTCGCGGTTTCAATCTGCACCAGTTCCCTGATGGTCCACAGCCCTCAGCTGTGCGAAGGGCCTGGACTTCAGCTATTTCAGCCTGTTCAGCATTCCCCAGTGAGGAAAAACTGGCAGCTGGCTCAGCAGTGGCAAAGCCACCATCTCCACAAGCCTTGAAGCCCTGCTCTGCTGTAGAAGGTGTAGATGGGAGCGTGAGGAGAGAGGGGGACAGAGAAAGCAGAGCTATGCTCCATGCCACCAGCTCACGGTGCTGTGCATCAGGGCTAGTGTTAGGCCTGGAGCCACAGCAGTAGGGACAGGGAGTAAGTTACTGGATCTTGGAAGAAAAGCCCCATGTCGCCCAGGTCATGCTGCGGCACAGGAGAGAACCTGGCCCATCATTTTCAACGTAAATCTGTCAAAGCTTTGATTTTGATACTTGGCATTTCACTCTTTCTCCCTCAGAAGTATCTTGGAGTTTTCTAAACTCTTTCTAAACTAATGGGAGAGATTTGGAGCAGCCTGAAGTCATGCAGAAGGAGGGGGTGGTCGTGAGGCTTGTGGATGTTAAAGGAAACACCAGGAATGACAGGGAGGGGTTTTGGGGCATCTCAAGTGTGAGTCAGTTTGGAAGGCAGGCCTTGTTGGTCACGGAGCTTTGTTACTCATGGATTTGGGAAAGCAAAGTTCTGTGAGGAGAGATGGTTTCAGCTTGCTCCTGGGCTGGTAGAAACAGGATACCTGCATAATCCTTCGGTGCCTCACAGCCTCAGGTGTAACAGCGAGGAAGCTACAATTTTAATAGCTACCTTGAGCATGCTGCCGTGCAAGTGGCCTCAAGCCTGCTCCTAAACTACTTCATGCAGTAAATTACCGCTGCTGGGCAGTGATGTATCTGCGTGTGGAACGCCTTCATCTTGGTAAATGCAGCCACTTGAGCATCTGCTCCAAGCCCTATCTTGTCAACCCAAATTCTTCCTGGCCTCTCACTCCAACCTGTTGTTTGTTCACATCAGTTTTCTGCGTTTTGGAGGCTGCCTGCTCCTGGTACTGAGCAAGGTTTAGCTGCAGCTCGCGTTGCCTGGGGAATTGAACTGCAGCTCCCGTTTGGCTTGCATGACGTTTCTGTCCTGGGTGGAAGCCCTCCTGAGGGGGGTGAAGGAGAAAGGGGCAAAGAGGGGCTGCTGGGCTCCCTCAGGGTTGAAGCGTGGCCGCGTGCACAGCTGTGAAGAGCATCTGGGTTTCCTCATCTGGCTGCGGCCATGCAGTGCCCTGTGCCCTGGCTCCCGGCGTTGTCTTTATGCAGGCTGGAGGAGTGATTTTACAGCTCTCTGCCAAGTCCTGACATAACTCTGTGTGGCAACAGCAGGAGAGGTTGCCAGGTCTAGGACTGAGGCGAAGATTCTTGTCTTTGTCGCTTCCTGAGGAAACTCTGGATCCTCAGAGAGGCTGTGGGAGGTGGCTTGCCAGCTGCCATCTGAAGTGACCTCTGTGGCTGCTTTCCTTTTGTTTTTGTTTACTACATTTTTATGTTGTGACTGTTCATCACAGGACCAAAGGAGTTAGGCCTGGAAGAGATCCCTTGGTCCTAAAGCTCCTCTTTAAACTTTCCTGACACATATTTGTTCTAAAAGGCTTGTGACAAAGGTTTCTATTCTCTCCAGGGTTATCTTCCAAAGCTTATCTACTCATATCATAAAAAGCTTCTCCAAACATAGTGCCTAAAATCTTCCTTGCCTGTGACTTCATTTCTCATCCTCCTGTTTGTGTTTTCACTTCCTTGCTGACTGGAGGATGCTCGCATGTAGTCTCAGAATGCTGTCTGAAGTTGGTGAGCCTAAACTTGTGAAAGGAGTGGCATCTCGTTTGTGGAGGAGAAAGTTTCCTCGGGAGTTTCTCCAAAACCTAATCCTAATCCAGATATGGAGAAGTTTGTTACCTTTGTTGGTACGCACCTCGGTGTGTGGCATTTGTAAGTAGTGTGGAATTGAACACACAATTGTTTGATGTTTAAAGTAATTGGGAAAGGGGTAGTAGTTTCCTTGAGAAGGAAATCCCTCTGGTTTTCCTGTCCTAATGTCATGATAATGTAAAGGTCTGGATTGTGCTGGATGCAGAACAAATCCCCATAGCAGAATGTATGCATAAGTATGTCAAACCTTTCAGGAAGAAGTTGAAGTACCCACTCTTCTTATTTAAGTAGCCATTATATGTATGGTGAATGACTGAGACTCTTCTAGTTTGTGTTGCAGTTTATAAAAGACAATGATTGCATTTCTCATTTGACTCTAAACCATGAGCTGCAATGTTGTAGGCTCGAACAGAACAAGAGGGACCAAAGTAGTTCAGAAGACAAAGGTGGCTGCAAGCCTTGAAAGTCCTAGCCCTATATCAAATCACGTGTTCAACCGGACAACAATTTTAAGCCCATGAGGAACCGAAAGGCGGGCAGCCAGACACACCGTTAGTGGGGCTGCATGTGCCCCGTTTCCTTGGGAAAGCTGGTGAGGCCAAAGTTTGCACTTGGGCATGCACGTGCTGCTTCCATGTTCCATCGCCCTACTCTGCCATTCAAAAGAACAGCCTGCCAAGGCACTTTAGAAGACAGGGACCTTGGTTATTTTGTTTTGGGGCAAAAAAATGCATAAAAGATCCAATTACATAACAAGTGAAAAATGCCTTTTCTTTTGTATCAATAAACAATTATGTCGAGAAGCCTAAAATATTTTTTCCTATTAAGTTGTGAAATTGGTTTAAGTGGTGCAATCAGACTTTTGCAAAGTAGACACTAAATATCTAGGTAAACAATTTATCATGTAGAGCCATGGAGGAACGGAATTCATGATTTCATATTGACGTTGGCCTTATTGCTTTCCTGACCTATTTCCAAACATTTATCTCCTTGCATCTTCCAGAAGTTTTGAGTGGAATTAGCTAGAAGAGTGAGCAAACTGTTATGACCCAAATGTCTTTCTAGGAAAAGATAAGTGCAGGGGCCAGATTCTGTTTTCATGTCTAGCAGCACAACCATGCTGACAGCTCCAGAGGAGCTCTGAAACAGCAGAAGGGAGAACTGGAAGCAGGTTTTATTTTCAGTAGTTGCAAAGTGTCCAAGTAAGAAGTTTGTTGTCACTAATAAACTGGGCAGAAAAATAATTCCCTGTGGCTGCCTCTTGTTGGGGAGGACGGCGTGTAACTGCATCCCATCAACTGAGCATCAGCGCTCAGCTCCTGTCTTCTGGTTTTGACTTGCCTGTTGAAAGAGACCCTACCATCCTGATGTGGCTATTGTCCACAAATCATGTGCAGGCTGTAGTTTTTCTATCCGTCAAATCATATTTATTTCTTTTGCTTAAAGTGTTACAAATTTGTTTTTTTCCAAGCCTCCCCAGCCTCTTGCTTCTGTCCCTCTTTTTGATTTCTTAGTGGTGGCTGAAAAGCTGTGACACTTCTTGTTTCACAGTAATTCTGAGAAAAGTAAATTCGTTCTTTCTGCCAAAATAAGGAAGTTGAATTGGTAATAAACCCCATTTTTTGAACACGGATGAGTGCAGTTTTAGCCCTCCTTAGTAAAGTAATGCTGAGGCAGACTATGAAGCAATCACAAACTGCATGCAAGAGATGTGTGGGGAAGAGAAAAATGCTCTCATTCTGTTTTTTAAAATGTGCATTTAAAGTCTGTTTCCTGAGACTCAGGTTAATAGTAAGACTTGTTTCCACAGCAATGATTTATTTCCTTTAATGTTACTGTTGCAATTCAAATCCAGTTTAAGGAAGTGGCAAAATAAGCAGTATGGGCTGGGCTGCAGGGCTTTTGCTTGTGATGGTGTTTATAAATTACAGTGCCGACACATTCTGCTAGTGTTAGGTTGTGTCTGAACAGAGCATGTAGATTTTGTAAGCGTACAGGTTGGATAAACGTACTCTTTGTAAAATTTCCAAAACTAACTCCTTCTTCAGAGAAGCCTTGACAGAGGGGCTACAGCTCAGCTCTGCTTGCTTTCAAGCAGCCGTCTTTTCTTTTGACTCCCTTCTGCTCCCTCTTCCAAATGCCATCTTCGGCTGGAAGACCCTATGGGGACTGTTTGTTGATCACATATTTTCAGGCTGCGTCCCATCCTCGGAGAACAAACTGTTGAGCACAGGGCTGCTTGTTTCTTCTCCGGCTCTGTGTCACCTCTGTTGATGCAGGATGGTGGCTTGGAATTGCGGTTCAACCCCTTTGTTGTCATCCTTGGTTAGGAGATGTGGTTGTTCCTCCACTCGTGTTTTCCCAGAGCTGCTTCTGGGGCCAGCCGATGCCCCATGCATGGCCAGAGCTGGTTGTTGGGTCGTGTGGGCGTCTCTGGGGCTTGCTGCAGGGGTGGCATGAGGACACGCATGGGGACAGCTTGCCCCGAGCAGGCCCTGCCTGATGAGGGGGGAGGAAAAGGAAGGCAGCTTCCTATTTTCTTGGAGTTTCTTGCGCTGATGGACTTTCCCTTTGAAAGCCACCGTAAGCTGGTGTTCAATCTAGTCTTCTCCATACTTGAGTATTTCTAACTGCTGAGCCTGCTCAACTTTACAGCAGATTGAAGCCAGTTTATTTTTCCTCCCTCCACTTCCTTTGGATAATTATAGAATACAAAAAGAAAAAAAAAGATTACTTCCATCCAGCGCTAATCACGCTGGTTGGTTGGCTCGTGCCCTGCTTTGTGGGCAGGGCAGAGCAAGTCCTCAGTGCTCTGCTCCCTGCCAGGGCTCGATGTGCCCCTAAATGAGTTTTGAACACTGCCACAAGAAGGAAAACCTAAGCAAGCAGTGAGCGGATGCGGCCAACAGGCCTCTTCTGAGCACTGCCTTGTGTAAGCACATGCCAGTGTTTTAATTTACAGTCTCCAGGCTTGCAGAGCCACTAATGAAAGCTGAACAGCAGTCAGCAGAACAAACGTTTTTTATTTTCGCGTGGCTATTTTTAAACATAAATGCTAGTGTGTGGTTTTTATGTTTCTTGGAGGGTAGGGTAGAGCAGTCTTCGGTTTTGTGCTTTTTTGTTTTGGGCAGATTAAGTCCTTCTTTGGGAGACACGTGGGAGCACACGTGCGTGAGATCCAGCTCCCGAACACTTTGTGTCCCAGAGTTATTGTTTCCTCTGTGTTCAGCAGGGTGACAGGATGTGGCTCACGTCATCGGCTGGACAGGGTCACTCTCTGCCCTGCACAGTCACCAGGGACTATAAACACTGCCAGAGCGACCTTTTGAAATGATAAATATCAGCCTCTTGCGTGGACTCACCTGTAGTTAGGCACTGCCTGAGGCAGATTTTCCCGTATGTTAGAGCCTGTCTGTAGGGACGAGCAGAGTTAGAAGAGCTTCCTAAAGTAGGATTGATTGTGAAATATTTATTTACTTATTTATTTTTGGCCCGTTTAGTTCTGCAGCAAACAAAACTCAAGTGTAGACAGGATCCAAAGCTGTGCTTCGGGGTGGTGGGACAGATCTGAAGTCGCTTGCATGGCCTCTCGTGCTCGCTGATGGCTTTCCAAAGAGCGATGTGAAGATCATCCTGGACAGGACTCACTTGGACGCAGCATGGAGTTATACTAGGCTCAGCGCATTTCTTGGGACTTTAATGCATTTTCAGCTTCCCCATTTAAAGGGAGGACAGTACGTTATCACTCTGGTTAGCAGTTTAGGAGTTAGAAGCATGTCACGACTGAGATACTTGAGGTGTTTGTCCATGCGCAGTCACAATGTTAATCTCAAGCAGCTTCTGCCATCTGTGGAAGCAAATATTATGATTGTTTGCTTAAGATAGCATTTGTTAATTTAGGAAAACTGTCGCTGACAGACAAACATTGCTACCAGTACATAAAGGCACGCTTCTTCATGGTGACTGGATAAATCTGATGACTGGTTAAACTCTTGGAGGGATTCGAGAAGTGAGAAAGAACTCATTCCTGTTATTGAACAGGAAGCACTTTTCCTCCTTTTTCTTTTTCCTTAAGTGTACTAAATATAAATAATTTAAGTGGGACTATTTTAAGAGTCGTAAAATCAGCACTTGCAGTGTATCTCGTTAAAGCTGATATGAACAGGAAGCTTCCAACCACACTTAGGCCAAGGGCCTTTCATGGTGCATAATCCATGCTGACTTCAACTTTTGCAATTGCTATGCTGATAATTCTACTCTTAGAAAAAAACGTTCTTTGTTTTTGTCTTCACTTGCTTGGATGTCAATGAAGAAACAAAGCAGTGTGTCCCACAGTTAATCTCTTCAGCGGTTGTGACTGCAGCAGCAGAGTATAACTTGTGATAACAGTCTATTAAAATATCCTTCTGAGTAGTCTATTCTTTGATATTTTTATTTATTTATTTATTTATTTTCCTGCAAGGTGTGCTTGATAGCATGCCTGAGCATTACAGAGGCATCTGGAGCATGTTTTAAACACCAGAAATGTCAGTCGTATAAAACCAGATAACATAAATACTGATTTAAGGTTATGTTGCTGAAGCCCTAATTTGAATTCGAAGCACTGGGGTGCTCTTCGGCAGTGTATGGGGTACATCCTTCAGCCTTTGAACGGGCTGAATTGATTTCCAAGCTTAAGACTCAGCACATACTTTAATACACAGCTGAATGCCGGGCTATGTGGAGGATAAAGAAAAAAAAGTTTATGTAAATTAAGTATTTGAGATAACACAGCTCTTGAGTGATTCCTATCTTTTAACATCAGCTGTTGATGAAGTAGCTCAGTTTTTCCCTCTGCTTGGTTTTTAGGAACTGGTAGACTCTTTGGAGACTGTGCTTTATTTGACCAGGTAATTAAGTTGATCCAGAATTTTGTGACTAGGCGTGCCTTTAGGAAAACCTTTAGGCTGGTGTGGATGAGAGAGAGAAGGAACCTTTGGGGCCTGTAGAATAAGCCCAAATTAAAAAAAAAAAAAAAAAAGTTTGTCGTATGGAGAGTGAGACCCCTAGCACCCAAAAGTTTTCCAGGAATAGTTTGAGTTAAGTGATGACCAGTAGAAAAAATGCATGTAAGTATCAGCACAGAGGAGATTTGGAGAAAAAAAGTGATATAGAGAGAGAATACTGGGGAAGGAGGGAAGAAAACGAGAGAGTGAAGGGGAAAGGATTAAAAGAGTTGTAGGGGACCAGTAATGAGGAACACGGAGGGTAAAATCATAGAAGGGGTGAGGGAAAGAGAACCTGAAAGCAGGGAAACAGAAAACCACGCAAAGCAGAGCAAAAGGGAAAAGTGAATAATACACCAAAAAATACGGTGGGGTGAAAAAAGCCGGCCACTTCTCCCTTCTGTTTAGCCTCTAGTTTCCTTTTTTTTTTTTTTTTTTTAACTTTTAAAGCTGTAATTTGCTAGCTTTGCTGTATTAAGTTTCAAAACATTTTTTGAACTGAGCCTGTAGAATTGTTTATAGGGCATCAGACGAAGCTGTACCTTTTGGCCAGTTGAGAATGCACTGTCCTAGAGCCGGTAGCTGAAAGGGGAGGTCTGCCAGGCCTTTATGGGCCACTGGAGACGTCATCCAGAGCCACTGTGCCTGCCCTTCTGCAGTCAGTGCCAACTGTGGGCTCAGTCCTGCACGGTCCTGAGCACTCAGTGTGCACACTGAGCGTCCAAATGGGCTGTGCTGAGAGGGTGTCCTCCGTGCCTGGTGCGGGGCTGAGTCTTCCTGTGCTTTGCAAGGAAAGACCCAGTCCACTCTTCTAGCCCAGCTATTCTTGTCCCTTGAGTGGACCTTCCTAATGGCACTAAACTTCGCGGTTTAGCGCTGCCATTTGAAATGTTCCCTGGGTGTTTTCAGTGGAGGTTGCAAAGCCTGTGTGCTTTTGGCCATTGTGGGTGGATTCCAATTTCTGAGCAAAGAAATTAAAAAAAAAAAAAAAATGGCCAGGTGTATCAGCACTTGCAAGTGATTCGCAGAGGAAAGTTAGACACTTTAATCTCCTGGTTACTTTTGTGGTGGAGAGGGGAAGGTGCCTTAATGATAACGGCAACAAAACCTGTTTCTGCTCATTTAAAGGGCTTTTTCCTGAAAAACTAAACTCCATGGCACTAGTGCTACCAGCTCTGGGAGACGCAGGGTTTCATCCCTGCTGAAATCAGCAGGGGGTGAAAACATTCAAGCGGCTAGCTGCTTCAAGGATGCAGCCTTACGCTGATAAAGTCGTCCATTTACTAGCCTGTTTGGTGCAGATATCTTTACTTTCAGTAAGTTCACAGCACCGTGCACAGTAAATCAATGGATAAAAAAACTCAGCCCCAGGTTTTATTATGCTGTGTTTGCCATTACCGCTTCTGTTTACTTGCATGGGAAAGCACCAGGTGGGTCCTCACATGACACTACAAAATAAGTGGTGGTGCTTATAGTACTAGGGAGAACTGTAGGTCTAGAGAACACATGAGTATGAAATCACTACTAATCTGAGTTAATTAAACATAATGGTTTGGTGAAAAAATCTAGCTTAGGTTTACACGTTTTACAGATTTACTCCTATTTTCCATTCTTATTCCTGCCCATCAGTTTGGGAAACAAAACCACCCAGTTTCAAGGCTTTTATGGTGCCATTTAGTATGTAGATAACAAATAATGGCAAATTCCAGTAAATCTCAGCTGACTGCCTTCCCTTGATGGCCTGAGGGAAGGCACTCTTTGTAATTTGCCTGGAAAGCTGATGAATGAGGTTTCCAAAGACTGGGTGGGGTGTCAGGGTCTCCTGGATAGAGAAGATGGTGTTAGCAGCTGGCCGACCTTTAGGCTGCTCACCAAAGGAGACTACCTTCAATGGCCATGAGAGATTACTGATTTTACAGGTGCTGGCTGTGTCAGCTGGAAGGGAACTGATAAGCAGCAGGAGAGTATTTGACAGAGTTTTGGTGTCTGGCCAATGTAAAGCTGCTGCTGGAAGTGGTCTTCATGGATGGCTTGGGCCCAACATATGAGGGGCAGGCGTGGGGCAGAGGGAGCGTACGAGGGCAACAAGATGTTTGCCTTTGGTAGCTCTCAGGTGCTGTATCACTTGGTGGTGCTCTGCTAACTTAGAGCAAAGATCAGAGCTGCGATGCTGATTTCCGTTTGTTAGGGGAAATTTATTTAAATAGCTGCGCTCTGAAACTGCCTTCTTCCTCTCTGTTGCCCATTGCTGCAAGAGAGGTTTTCTTTTCTCCAGAATCCAAGTTTTTGACTGGTGTTTCAGCTGACACTCATAATTTATGTGGCTTTTTCCTTCCTCTTTGGTATGAAATGCAATAATACTTTGTAGACGAGTTAGTAGCAAACTGGGGGGAGGAATGTCTGAACATTGAACTGAGTTGCTTGCTGGGCTTGGATGGGCAAGTTTGAAGGTAATTCAGCCCTCTTACAAGTTCTCCAGGTAACCACATGACAATTTTTATATTACTGAAATAGTAAACTGGATACCAAGAGCCATTTCCTCAAATATTGTACCTAAGTGATGTGCATAAAGTCAATTGCATAAGAGTTGGTGCCTTCTTTTAATAGAAGAAAGTGAATTCATGCATCTGAGCAGAAAACCAAATTACTTTCATCCAGACTGGGTTTTGTGGGCAATCTGTAATACGAAACTATAATCTTTGGATTGGATTATTGATTCCAGACTGACTGGGGGATTTTAAATAAATTCTATATGGGGACAGGCATGTGTATATATATATATATTTTTTTTTTTCTTGCTATTTATTAAGTGACACTAACAAGTCAGTTTTGGAATTATGACCCCACTGATAGGATTTGACAACGGAAGAGACAGTGTGTTGGAATGTAAAAAGGAACTTGTGTGAAAGAGTTTGGGTCAAAGATTATCTCCTTGTCATACGATTATTTGGAAAGTTTCAACTGTTAAAAATATATGTGGGGAAGGTTCACTTAGAAGAAGAATTTGATTTGGAAAGAATAACACAGAATTGTTTATCTCATTTTTTGCTGCCAAACTGTACTCAAAAACAACATTTGTCAGGATGCTGTTGCCTAATGTGTTTACTGAACTATGAAAGCCTCAGGTTATTTATGTATTTAGTCTGAAAATTGAATTTAGTTTCTCTCATCACTGCGTTGCACAATGATGATGAATGGTGTTTGACCAGATTGTTATGCTGGTGCGTGTGCATGTGGCCAATAGAGATAACAGCTTGCAATCACCCCTTGTTATCTCTGAAAATGTGAGGTACAGTAACTGGTAAGTTACTTCCTTACACTTATTCCTTAATTTTTCAAGTTCAGGGCCAATTATTTGAATTCTCAAGCAGATGTTATTCACACGGGTTTTTACTGCCTTTTAAGTAGGAATTTACCTGCATGAGGAGTAGTATGCCAAATGCATATTTTTGTGAATGCATGTATATTTTGAGATAGAGTGGATAGGAAAAGGAAATCCGTGTGTGAATGTTAAAAGGTCTCCCAAGTTTGACCAGAAAATAAGCTCCATTTGAGTTGCCAGATGGTGCTTTTAGTAAAATTGTATAGGCATTAAAGTAGGACTTGCAATTTTTCTTTGTTTTACTTTGGCTTTTTTAGCTCCTCCCTGGTAAGGTCTGACATGCTTAAGAGATCTGCTAAGCTTGCACGTGGCTCCTACTTATCTGGGGGAGGTGAAGAACAGTGACCACCACCCACCACGATAGGAAATTTCCCACGGTAAAATGGGACTCTTTTCTCCTCCTCACCTGAAAAATGAAGTGATGGACATGGAAGTGATCACACTGAAATATATTTAGTGGTACTGAGCTGGGAAATCAGCAAGACAGTAACTGGGAGAGGTCATTAGAGTGAACTAGGGTGGTGTCAGGGAAGAGATGGGAAGAGTGTATCAAGGAGTACAAGATAATACTTTTTCTCATCTCTTTTGGGACATTTGGGAGGGTAAATTTACTAGCACTTCTCTATTACACTTTTGATCAAGAGGACCCTGTGATTCAGAGATGAGTAGAGGGCAAATAAAGAGAGGCATGATTCTTGTTTGCACGGTAGTGGCTCTATAAGGTCCCACAGCTATTGGGACACAGCTATCTCCTAAAAATGAGCAAATAAAAATTCCTCAGGTTGGTACTTTGGTCAACGTTGTTGATGCTTTGCAGTGTTTTGTTAGTTTGTTTCCTTTCTTGGTGCTTTAGTACAGTGATTAATGTGTGGGACGTGGAGAAGCCTTTCCATCTGCCTTTCCAGCCACTCATTGTTACACAGCGGTCCTGCGGTGATAACAGCTATGAGAGATGCCTCTGCTTCCAAGGGAAGGTGCTCAGGCACTCTTCTTTCCATCTCTGTCTGACCCACCTGTCTAGTTCTTGCAACTTCGCCATGTCATCTTCTTCCCTCCCTACCCAGGCTCATGTTCCCCAACTCACTTGAGCGGTTTAGCAAGAGCTCCTTTCCCTCCCTCCTGTCCCACTATGGCCAAGTTGTCTCACTTCCTTCTCCCTTAGTGCCAGGAGTCACCAGGTGGTGCTATTTCCCAAATAAATGCCCTCCATTGTGTTGCAGTGCCCTCCAGCCCTTGGAGAAGGGTTTCCCAGCATTAGGTTTTGTGCTGCAGCTTCTTTCCTGGGCAGCAGCGTCAAGTAGCGAGGGGTTTTGCTCTTTGCCATGGGTTCTGTCTTGAGCCAACCCCTTTGAGGCGCAGGTGTTCCCTGTGACTGAATCAGCCAGTGGCTTTTTCGATGTTGAGGAACCCCAGAAGACTGGACTGTTTCTACACAGCTTGTGACCACACTGTTGTGCTCCAAAGCCGCTTGTCTGTAGTGTAAAGCACGCGCAAGTCTCGCTGAAGATGCCCTCAGACTTTGTGCTGTTGGGTACCCACCTGGGACCCCTGCATCCAGTGGGAGTTTTTCTGCACGTTCCTTGGCATGTGCTGCTGCTCCAAAGGAGGTCTGTGTGTGAGTGACGACTCTCTGAAGGGTTTCTCCTTTCATCTTCTCATCTTATTAGTTAGCTAGCTTGATACCACCTCATTTCCAGATGCTTTTTCAATAGACGTCAAGCTCTTACTTGAAACTGTAGAGGCTGCTCAAAACAAGGGATTTAGCTTCTTAAGCAATTTGCCAGTGCCCCCAAAAGCCACAATTTAAGATGAAGGAATGCAAATAAGCACCAAGTTCCCATCTTCCTTTTCACCAGGCTAGGCGCTTCTTCCCCTACCACATGCTGACAAGGGCAGAAGAAATTGATTGAGATTCCGCTCTTTGATTTCGATTTAATGCCTTCCATTTCTCTTGGCAGTTCAGTTACTGCTCTGAATTTGATAACTTGTTTGGTGAAGGGAAGGAAGCGTATAAGAGAAGGTTTGGAGAATTAGCTGGAAATTTGTTGTGGGGAAGTAGTTTCTAAATAATGTTAATAGTGACTGAGCACTGTTATCTCTGCCATCCACACTCATGCTAGCATGGCAATGTGGTTAGCTTGCACTTTGTGCAGTGTGATGCAGTGATTAAACATATACATTTAAATTAGAGTATGAGGTTGTGTTGGTTTTCTTTTCTTTTCTTTTTCTTTTTTTTTGACTAAAACAGACAAGCTTTAAAATTTACTAAGTTGGGTGTTCCTGTGCTTTAAATCTCTAGGCTGGCTGCAAAGTTTATTATTATTATTATTTAATATATTCTACAGTGTTACTGTTCTTGAGTCATGGTGAAGAGAAAGGAGCTGAGGTAGCTGCGGTACTGACCCACAGGCCATGTTTTCTTCATCAATTACATTTCTGTTTTGCCTCATGGTTTTATTTATTTAGTTTTACTTATTGGAGTTATTTTAAAAAATAGCTTTGAAGGAAGCTTCTTTGTTCTCTCTTTCCCTCCGCAGCTCCGTTTCTCATAAACGAAGATTGCTTTATAGCTCCTTGCCAACTTTAAGGGAGAAACGGGGAGGGAAAAAAAAAAGAAAAAGAAAAGGAGTTGGCAGTTCACAGAAGAGCAGCATGGTTTGTAGGCTCTGGGTGAGTTAGTGTACAGCAGTCATGTGTGCCACTTTGTGATTTCTTGGATCATAGATAGTTGAAGCGACTGCTACTCCTGCCATCCACTGCAGTGTAAAACAAGGATTTGTTCCTTACTGCTGGTTTAATGCCATTTCAATCACTGAACTATGTTTGAAGGAAATATAGCTCCTTTTCTGGCTGGATTGTCTTTCCATCACGGTCTTGCCTTCTTTCAAGGTGATAATGTGCCTTCTTTTGAGTCCCCACATTTGGAGAAACCTTTCCACATTTTGAGTCAATTTTTCAGCTGAAGTTAGTGGAGTTCCTCCTAGTTGAATAGCTAGCTGATGGTCATGCTTTGAGATAAGAGAACACTTTGGATGAATCCTTTTGGAAGCCAAGTGTTTGGGAAGGAGAGAGGAGGGAAGATATGGCCACTCCACTCATCCCAAAGGTCTTTTGGCTGCAGCAGCAACTCTCCATGTCTCCCACCTAGCATGAAACAGTTGAGATTGGAGGCCTTGCTATGACAGTAGGGTAATGCCAAATAATCTTGCCAGCTCTCTAGGAGACAGCTTGGTTTCATATAATATTATGTATCACAGAATGGTTTGGGTTGGAAGGGATCTTAAAGACCATCTGGCTCCAACCCCCCTGCCATGGGCAGGGACACCTCCCACCAGACCAGGTTGCCCAAAGCCCCATCCAGCCTGGCCTCGAACACCTCCAGGGATGGGGCATCCACAGCTTCTCTGGGCAGCCTGTGCCAGGGCCTCACCTCCCTCTGAGTGAAGAATTTCTTCCTTGTATCTAGTCTAAATCTCCTCTCTTTTAGTTGAAAGCCATTACTCCTTGTCCTATTACTACACGCCTTGACAAAGAGAACCGCCCCAGCTTTTTTTCCCCTGCAGGCCCCCTTTAGGCACTGGAAGGCCACTATAAGGCCTCCCCTGAGACTTCTCTTTTCCAGGCTGAACAACCACAACCCTCTCAGCCTCTCTTCACAGGAGAGGTGCTCCAGCCTTCAGGTCATCTTCGTGGCTCTCCTTTGGACCCGCTCCAACAATAAATTCACTTTTGTAGGAGCATTCATACCTTTGCATATGAATGCTCCTACGAAAGTGAATTTATTGGTACAATTAACTCCTATATAGACATTAGCTGCTCTTCAGTCTCTCTCCTCTCTGGCCAAGCACATCACTTTGACAGGATGACAAAATGTTCTTGGCTGTCTATGTTTGCTTTTGTACTTTCTAGTTTAGTGAGGCCAGCCATGATCTTGTTTGGGGTCTCCGGGCACATCTCTGATAAAAGTAGATAGATGGAGAGATCTTAATATTGCAGTCCAGGGGTGGGGAAGGTTGGAAATACTTTTTTTTTTCCTTTATGAGAAAGGAAAAGGATGCGGCAAAATATTAAAGAAGGTGTATTTGAAACTCAGGCATTAGGGTTTTCTGTTTCTAGAAGATTACCGAGCTAGGACCTGGTGGAGAGCAATTGCGAGAAACTGTCACAGTGAATATATAGCAAGTTTTTAGCTTCCAGAGAAAATCTGCAAAATGGCAGAACAAGTAGGACAGCATTTGGCTGGCTCCTGGTAAAGCAGATAGCAGAGGAGCTGTCTATGCTCGAGTTTAATTCCACAGTAGGATGTGTGCAGGATGCATGTGAAAGGAAACCACATGCTGAATAATCACATTGGTAAGGGAGCCAAAACCTGGCAGCAGATGTTTTGCTATGATGGCTGAGGGGGAACGGGAGAGGTGGATAGGACCGTAGGGACATCCAGCTTTGAGGCAAAGCAGAATTGGCAGTCGCTGTAAGCATTTTACTGATCAATGTGGGCAAAAGGAAAACAAATAGAGAGAAGGGATCAGATGGTACATTATAGACTCAGAGATCAGATAGCATTAAGGCCTGGCCAGCAGATACTTTTCTGTTTTAAAATGCTTATTAGGGTATACAGGTGGTAGTGAGGGTGCATAAAAATACCAAACTCACTTAGCACTTGGCTATCTCTTGAGGCACTTCGGTGGCTCTTTGTCACTGTAGCATCTGAACACTTTGGAACTATCACAGATTGAAATGCTCATAATGCAGTTACAAGGTAAAATCGAGTCATTACTATTTTCATTTAATAGCTGGTGAGTTGAGACCAGCAGAGCCAAAAGTTCCAGTGCCAAACACAGTCCTTGCAACACTAGGAGGAAGGATTGTGCCGTAGTATAACAAGACCGACCTGGTTGGAGCAGAAAAGCATCTCTGAGAACAAGCAGTGCATTTTCTATCTGTAGAGGGAGTTGGAATTGATCTAATTCTAATGCACACCAGAGGATAAAGCCTTACTCTGCAGCTATTTCATGCTCCACAACACCAGCATGGGCCTGAAATTACACTAGCAATTAAAAATGATGACTAGGAGTAGTTTTTGCTGTGGGAGAATTGACACAGACCATCTTAACTTCATGGGAGTAATATACCCACTTACTTAAGAGACCGATATTAGTTCGTATAATGAGTTTAGAGAAGAGTGTATGAGAAACAGAAATGCAAACAGGGACGTTCTTGACAAATGACCAAAAGAGCTGTGGTGTTTTGTACTGAAACAATGAGAAGCTGCAGAATAACCCTGCCCCTACAAACCCAGTTGCATCGAGATTGGGGTGTTTGTGCTGGGATGGATCCCAAGGAGCTCCCCTCCAGTACTCAGCAGTCATGTTCCTGTTCATTTGGCAAACACCTTTCATTCTGGGAAATGCACGATAGCACATTGATGGTCCCAGGGGCCAACTCTGCTTCCGGTTCTTCCCTTCGAGAATTTGCTTTGTGACCAAGTATTCCCCGGACCTTTGCAGAGTGTCCAGTATGCCACTGGTGGCGTAAAATTGTCTGGTGTTGCTTGGAGCTCTTGTTGCAGAGGCACATTGCCGGGCTTGTGCAAGTCCTTCAGAGTACCCGAGGTAACAAATAAAGTCAATTAAAGGTGGTGAGCGGAGTGAGGGGAGAAGCACAAGCCTCGGATCCAGGGCTGAAAAACCATGCTGCTGCTTTGGGCAGCAGGGCACCCACAGCCCAGCGCTGAGCTCTGGTAGGCGGCTCCCAGCAAATCAACAGGAAAAGGGTCTTCCCTGAGGATCAGATTGCTCATCGTGGAAATAACCTATTTCTTACCATACAGAGATGTACAGAAAATTAGAATTCACGAAAACTATTTGTGGCCAGAATGAGGCGCGTGTCCTTTGGACCACGGAAGCAAGGCATCAGGACACCTCAGCCCGCTTTCCTCTGGCTCAGCCTACAGTCACAGGCAGTTCCATGTTCCCGAAGCAGCTGGGAGCCAGTGTGTCAGTCTGAGGGCTGCTCTTGCATTTTCATCTATGTGCTTATGCAGTGGTGGGGTTTGCTCACTTGATACGTCTTGCAGATGGAAAAACTGAATCCAGCAAGAAGCTATTTGCACTTCTTCCTAGACACCACCCCTCAGCGAGTGCCTGCGTTTTTGCTGGGGCAAGCCCGACGCTTGGCAGGTTCAGTTCAGTCCCAGGGGTGTCTCTGAACCCGGGTCTCCTGAAAGATATTATTTCTCCTTACTGCAGCGTCTTCAGACAAGTAAGTGATACCCAAATAGAGGGAAGCACAGAGGGTATGTTTAAGGCAAGCAGAAGTTTACTGGGTAGGATGGTTCTTGGATTCGAATACTGCCCCTGGAAACTGTGATCAGGAATCTGTTGTGCATAACTCTTCCTTGTATGTTCATACAGTCAATAAAAACCCGAAGCCGGTTTCAGATGCTCTTCAAGCTGCCTGCCACAGCCTTCCAGAGCAGCTGTAACTGGATTAGTAAGACATGGAAAATATTGCAATGCTGCTTGCATCTGATCTTCTGAGTAATGACTGAAATGTTAATGGCAGGCACACAGCACTATAAAGCAGGCTGCAAATAGCAAAGCTTTGTTTGTTTGTTTGTTTTTGCTCAGCTCATGGATTTTTTTACCTTTCGTTGGAGTTTAAAAGACAGCAATATTCCTGTCCTCAGCCATACCACATGCCTGTGGGTTAAGGGCTAGCATCTCTGCAAGCAGCGAAGATGCAGGCTGCATATCTCAGTGCTGCAAGCCAGACGTTGCATGAGGAGCAACATTCCTCCGAGATACCAGGCTTGACCAGAGCTGAGCATACATTTCTGCAGAAGCCTGCCAATACTTGATCGTGCAGGCCCAGCAATTTGTTTGATGATAGCTAATAAAATGCCAGCCATCCAGCAGCACTGCGAGGTGATTACGCTGCTGCGAATTTTCAAATTCCATCAAAGTCCTGCTGTGGATAATGGGAACGGGCCAGGGGGATTCAGCTGTAAATCAAAAACTAAATCATGGCCAATTCTGACAGTGGAAAGAGCGGCTATTTTAATGTGCAGAGGCTGAACTGCCAAGTCCAAACCAGCTGCAGTATGGAGAGCTACTAAAATGAAAGGTCTCTGCCTTTTTTTTTTTTTTTTTAAGACTCATTGATCGTTTTTCTTTCCCTAAAATTTAAAACATATCTCTCTACTTCAGAATTGCCTGGCCAGCTGCAGAGATTTTAAGCGCCTTCTTTTGTGTTAAAAATATTAAATATACTGATGATAAAGGACAGTTTTCTCTTTTTTGACAACTTCATACCAATTTAAGTGTTCTCATCTGTACATCCTAATTACTTCAACACTGGTAGTTCTGCAGTCAGCAAAGCAAGGGCCTCTCCTTGCTATCTGTTGTGGTGCTGGCAGGAGTCAGGTCAGCATGTAACAAAAAGGGAGAATTTAATGGGAAATCTTGAGCATAAACTGGCTTCTCTGTTATTTTCAGTTAGTAAGAAACCGGCCAAGAAACTTGTCCATTGGCATGAATATGTGACTGGGAGCCAGGAATTGTTCTTTATTCCAATAATAAGGAGCAGCTAGCTTCGTCTCTGAGCAAATCCTCTTCCATGAGAGCAGTATACTGCTTTTTGACTGTATCCTTATTCTGTATGTTGATCTGTCCTTTTTTTTTTTTTTTCTTTCCCCTTCCCCTCCTCTCTGTGTCTGTAAGATGTCACAAGGCAGCATTACCTCACTGGAAGGTACACTGACAAGACCCTTAGTGGCCTTATTTGACCGTGGCTGTTTATGGTGCATGCACTTAGTGCACCTCAACAGCTTGCTGGTATTGCCCTCTGCCTGCAGCCTGGCTTTTCATCAGTGTGGGGAGCTTTTGGAGAGCTTCGGCAGCAACTAGCTCTGAAGGGCAGATGTGTTCCCGTGCGAGGTGTAGGGGCAGTCACGCCAAGTGCAGTAGGAGCCACTTGGGGCATGCTTCAAGTCTTCCTGCTTACAGAAAAGGTTAAAGAGTTTTGGCTTTCAAAAGTTTCTAACGTTACTGTTGAAAAATAATGTATGCTTTACTTGCTTTTTTTTTTTTTTTTTTTTTTTCTTCTCTGAGCACTTAGTATTAATACCTTGCAGGTTGTTAGGATATGGTCATTCTTCTTGCGATATGCAAGACTCATGTTAAACCCTGCCAGCTCTAATGAGACATCTGCCTCTAGACCACGTCTGAATGAATCTTAGTTATTACCAAAAAACGCTTTGTAAGGGCAGACATTTTCAATTTATACAAATTGAAATACCCTGGATTGAATCCTGGATTTGTCTGAATTGATGGGAAAACTTCCATCCCTCCAAAGGAGCCATGTGTTTGATCGGTATTTTGTAGAGATCAGTTCTCCTTTACTTCTCAGTGCAGATTTTTATGGCACCCGTCACCAGGGTATCTGAACCCTCTTTTAAAGCTGAAATGGGAAGTTAGTCATGAGATCTGTAGTGATTACAAACCAGATGTTCTTTTTTCTTTCTTCTTACTTTGCAAGTAGAGGACAGAAGGCAGTTTCTGCAGTATGTTTGTTTTTAGCATGCCATTTCCTCATGTGAAATACCGTATAGTATTCTTGTTCTATTTGCATTTCCAAAATCTTAGGCTCATAAAAGATTTTTTGCACGGTTTATCTAATTTTACATATATTAAAAAGCCCTGTGTGTTAACATGGCACGGAAGGATTCTGTGCTGTCAAGAATAAAATAGCTGTTGCAGCAGTATGCATAATTATAGGACTACTGTTTAGTCATCAGTCACAGAATGCATGGATTTTTTTTTGTGAATTCGCCATTTATTCTGTTTCAGATGTGGAAAGAATTTACATGAAGAATTTAGTTTGCTCAGCACAATAGGGCTTGACCCATCTGAATCTATTAAAAGCTGTTACATATCTGGGCTAAAGAATAAGGCCCTAATCAAGGATGTGTTTAAGGAATAGTATAGCTCCATTCCACGTGGAAAAGTGCTTCAAGGACTGAGTCCTACGGTGGTGCAAAGGTATAAACAAGACATCCATATTTAATTAAAGAGCTAATTTTTCCTGTTTTTTTTTTTTTTAATTCTTTTTTTTTCTCCCCTGCCAGAATGCACACATCTGGAACAGTGGATAGAGGAATATACCCACTGCCTATTTGTAACAAGAAAATGCTTTTCTTTTTTAATATATATGGCTCGTATTTTAACTTTTTTTTTTTTGTGTGCTGCTGTGGATCAGCCGGAAGAAATCAGCATCTCGGTTGTTGTTTGCCTGCAGATTAGTTGCCAGCATCCTGTAATTCTGCTGGCTTGAAATGTAGCCTCATCTTCTTTACAGTAATGGGAGCAGAGAAGAGCCAAATGGGGTGGTTCTCTGTGAGCAGGAGTGTGGGTGGAAGCACCGAGCTTTGTGGCATGTTGCTCTCTGCTCTGGCGCTCTTAAAATCCTCCTGCCGCAATCTGTGGTTAAAGGATTTCAGAGGAGTAGAGAATGTGTTTTCAGGTTTATGGAGCAAAAAAATCAAGAACCGGTCATGCTTGTGCTGGGTCCTTGTATTTATCAGAACCATCTGGTGCCGCTTCAGATTTTCACATCCATTTTGCAGACCGGGGGAGATTCTGAAGTTGTGGCCACTTCAGTGAACTAACAGCGGTTTGCTTACCGTGGATTACATTTCTACTCCTCTCCTTCCTCCCCACCCCTTTGGCTCGTCTCAGTACAATGCAGTTTATAACTGAAATTTCGTAAATGTGCTATGAGGCTTGTGAAGAAGAAAGGAGAAAAGCAAACATGCGGTTGGTCCCATGAGTGACTCATCCAACTGTTCTTCTGACAATGCAAATGACTGCGTATGCCTGCCTCAGTCACTGCTAATGCACCAGGATCAGGACTCTTGGCTTAGAGTCGTCATTACAGACATATTCCTTGCTTGCTGTTCCTTCCATGGGGTGGTATGCTCCCCATCACTGCATGTGCATTATATAGTGCTGACACCCTTGGATCAGGTTTCCCATGGATCAGGATTCTTCAGAAGAATGACAGGATCTGTTCCTTAAAGTGTGACATAATCCCTCAGGACGTATTCCCAGTTTCTGTAGCTTGTCAAATCCACTCAGCTCAGTACTGCTGTTACCTTTTGTATAGGCCAAAATTTTATTCCTTGATGTGTGTTTGATGTTATATGTATACGAATGGAGTGAAACAAAAGAACCAGATTAAAGGATGTAAAAGCTGGTGAACATCAGAACTTTGAGAACTGAAAAAAGAAGTCATCCACAAGTATGAGTGTTAGCAAGGCATGTGGCTTGACAGGTCTGTTATAATCCTTTGAAGAAAAAGAAACAAAACAAGGATGATCATCCTCATCACATTTTAGAAAAATGGATATATGTAGGGAAAGACCATGTAGCAAAGAACAAAGCAGGTGGTAGCAGGAACGCTTTGCATATTGTAGTGAGGAGGTTAAATTGAATGCATTGCTGAGAAGTGAATGACGTTTCTACTTCTCTGAAGCAACCATGCTTGCTTTCATTTTTGTAAGAGCTACTTGGAAAGTCGTTCCCTATTGTCAGCAAAATATAAGGTCCGACTAGCAGTAAAAGATTTCTACGAAGTTTTCAGGTTGTTGCATAACGTCCACTCACCATGCTTTGCTTTGCTTTCGGGCAGGTGGGTGTTTTACCTGATGCCTGTGGGCACGGTACTGCGAACTGAAAGTTGTCTGCGCAGCTTTAAATTCAGCAGTAGAATGACACTCATTGCCTAAAGTAGGAAGGTTTTTCTGTTTCATTCCCTTCCCCTCTGGGCTCTAATGATGCTCGGGTAGCTGGCTGTTCAGACCCTTGAGGCAATGAGATGGGAGGGCTTTTTCGGCTGAACCCCTTCGTGCCATAAACTGACTGCTCCTGGAAAGTGTAGGCTGGCTTCACTGGTGGTCCAGGTCCACTGGTTTCACTGGAGTTAGACCAAGGGTAAATTTTGGCCTCTCTTTAGTCAAAGCAACCACAGCAGCAAACTCTTGAGGATGCCTGTAAGGTATTTGAGGGCTAACAACATGGCTGGCATGTGCTTGACTTTAGCTGCGCTCATTGTGAGAGATGTGAGCGAAAGAGAAACTTCTGCAGTTTAGTTAACGTTAGCATGAAATGATAGCAGGAGTCATGAACTGGAAGTCGAAGACGCAGGAGTTTCCGTTAAATGAGCTGGGCTTTAATCCGTGCATGTGGATGTCACGTCCCTGCTGGTGACTGGGTTCCTCTTGCTTAAGAGATGTAATTGCAGTTGCCCTTCTTAGTGACCCATCAAGGGAGCAGAAAAAAAGTACACGAAACTAAAGTACCATCAGGTCACACGAAGCAATATCTAGTTTCGAATGCAGTGGCAGAAACTACGTCCCCACAAGAAGGAAACATAATTCCTCAATTCCTCACATTCAGTGGGTGGTAGTTCTTTTTTTTTTTCTTTCTTTTTTTCTTTTTTTCCCCACAGCATTTTAAATCCAGAATAATAATTAGATTCTCAGTTTCAGCACAGAGAATTGTCTTTTTAAAAATGTGTTGTGCTATCCTGGTCTAGTAATTATACAGAAATGTCAGCTGGAATTGATAATGAAGGCAAAATTTGGGAAAAGCAATAGGATGTGTTGCTGCTATTGATCAAAGGCTACAGGGCTGGTTTTAAACACTTACTTCTCTTTGATCTTTTTTTTTTTCGATCGATTGAACACAGTAGATAAACAACTGTCTGTGTAGCATGAGCATTTATTGTGGCTTTTAAGCTGACTAAGGACAGCTTTGAATTAAATATGAGAGTTGAAATGATGGTTTTCTAATAAGTGCAGTATATAAAGATTTCTTGCAGTGGTGTTATTGTTTCATTTAAACACAGGAAGGAAATTAAATACTGGCATCCTTTTTCTTTCGTATTTGAAAAAAAGATAAAAATGACAAAACTGATTGCGGGAGACGCAAAGGCTTTTTTCTTTTTAAATGTAGTTATGTAGTGCTGTCAAACTGCTGTCTTGTCTTGGCAATTTCTGATACATTTGTGTAAGTTACTCAAATGTCTTAAAATGCAGAAACAAATGGATGTTACGTGAGTTTCTGCAATTAGTTCCAATGAAATTAATAGAAAGCTTTCCACAGACTTTTTAATGACTTGGATTGGGCCCTGGGCAGTCATCGCTGATGTCTCGGAAAGGTCAGGATCGATTTCCTGGCATCCTCTTAGTCTCTAAGAAGGCTCTTTGAATTTCTCTGGGAGACACAGTGATATTGCTATTCCCCTTCCTTTGTAATTCTCTGTATTTATATTCTGCTACCTAACATACAAAGCTTCTCAGGACAACAGAGGGAACATGAAAAATGCTGCTTTGGGGGGAAGTTGCTCCTACCTTAAATGCCTAAAATAGTAATTCTGAGTAATGTCAAGCTTTCTTCCCTTCCTCCTCTCCCCATCCTACCCCTTGTCTGGGAGGGATTCTGCATTTGATTTCAGTGTTGCACTGCTCTTATCTTTCCTTATTGATTGTGGTGGGGAAATAAGTGCAAGGCGAAGCAGCCTTCTGCATCTCAGCGTGGAGAGCAGGCTGTGTCGCGTTTAAAGCAGCGCTGCTCCACCCCAGTCCAGCAGCACAGCTGGCACAGGGGTAGCTGCACGTCTCAGGGGATTCGGCCCTTTGGATTCCTGCCTTTTCAAAAATACCTGAATACCTCAACAGGCCTGAATGAAATTATTCTCTGGCACATGGTTTTGCTGGGTAATGCACCCTGTGTTTGAAAGTGCATCTAAATGCAGCAGTAAATGGCTGTGCTTGAAGTACTGCACTCCTTCCAACAGGAATATAAATGCACTCCAAAAATACAAGGCTTCAAGAGAAAGAAGTCTTGGGATGAGGAATGGGGAGAACCTTTCATAATTCTGACACTATCTTTTCTGTTGAACTATTTCACCTGCCCCACTTGCCACTAGAAAAAAAAATAATGTCACGGAAAATATCTGACTATTTCTTCAGGTAAAATACAGATAACTAAGGTCTCCTGAGTTCACTGTCATGCTTTTCCTTCATTTCAGGATACCGGGGTTGGGAAATCGAGCATTGTTTGTCGATTCGTCCAGGACCACTTTGATCACAATATTAGTCCTACTATTGGGTAAGTACCCTGCATAATATCACTTTTCTTATATAGACACTGCCCTCAGCTGAGCTACCTTCTCTTCTCCTTACTTTTGAGGCTCTGAACACTGCATTTTTGCCAATCTCACTGAACCCTTTAGTCCCCTTGAATGGCTTTCTGCTTGTGTTACCTGCTTAGAGAGCCTGGGGCTGCCCAAACCAGCTCTGCTCTGCTCTCCCTGTTCTGGGAACACAAAGTGGGCTGCAACTTACTTTATGGCCATGTACTCTCTGATGGAGAGGCTGTCAGAGCTGTGCCTTGTTTCTCACGTGAACGATGTCTCTTGAAATCACCTCTTTGCTGGAGCTGCCCAGGACCTCTACTGACCTGTGTTGGGCATGGCCATGGCTTCCAGGTGTTGTTCCTTTCACCCTTTGCATGGTCCAGTGTATGGTATAATATGGTAAAATGTTTGTTATAGACATATACGTCTCTCTCTCTATATATTTTCATATAGAGAGAGCCTCTATGTATATGAGCTGACAATGGGTGAACGCTACATGTACTATTGTTTACTTTCCATGCAGCAGAACAATTGGGAAATCTCTGTAAGTAAAGGCTACTTGCTTTGGTTTTCACAGAAATAGGACTTGAGGCTAAACTGATATTTTTTGTGTTTGTGTAAACGTAGAGATACTTCAGATTTCCAAGAACACAAAGGAACAGAAAAAGAACCTCATAATTGTTTATATTTTTCCCCTGCAAGTTCCTAGTGAGCCCATAACACCTAAATAATCCTATGACTCATTTTTCTACTGTTCTCTTTTTAATTTATCACATTTTTCTTCACCTGTCTTATACCCATCTTAGGTCTCTTACTCATCAAGAACTTCCCATGGGAGATGATGCTTTGATCATAAGAGTTTAGGATTAAAATTACTTTAGTTCCCAGGGGTCAATGAGGTATCAAATCTAATCCTTGGAGCTTAACAACCCAAACAGGCTATGATCTGCACAATGACCAGGACATCCCATGGCTGAGTGGTGACAGAAGAATGATGGGGAACCCATAATGTTCCTAAGTTGTGCATGCTGTCAGGCTGGACCATGATATTGCCGGTGCCTGTTCCCAGGTGTGGATGTGCTTTCATCTGGGTTTAGGATGTCACATTGTCCCTGTTTTGAAAAAGACATGATAATGCAATTTAAACAGAGTATAATTAACACCTGCTCTTTATAAAAACTGACAGGCTTTTGCATTTCAGACCATCAGAAGCATATTAGTCCTGTAGCTCATTTTAATTCCAAATTTTTTTCATTTAATATCCTAGGGACAAATCTGCCAAGTCCAGCATTACCTGGAAAAATTTGAAAATTCTTGATCTTTTATGGGAGAGGAATTGAATATGTCTGTTCACAAAGGAGTAACTTGGGTGGAAAGGCTGATCTTTCTTGTGTGTTATAGCTGTTTTAAATCTTCTGTGAAAGATGGGTAATTTTTTTGAGAGGTGTTTGGAGGGCTGGAAGATTTCTTTCAAACCTCTGCTTTTGAATGCAGAGGAACTTTTTGAAATTCCAGGGCAATATTGGACTCCCACTTGTAATGAATAGAGAAAAATGGGCAGAGAGAAGGGAACCAAGCAAGCACATAATGAGTAACATTACTGACTGAAGGACACTTGTTGGCAGTGAAGAAATTGATGGAAACTCGAGTGGTTCTTCACTTCTGTGCCATCATCAGCGTTTTTCCCCAAGTAGTTGTTGTTGCCTAGTAAATGTCTTCTGCTCAAACGGGGAAAAAATCCTTTAATTTTCACAATTGTGATAACAGAGGAAAAATATTTTTCTATTTGAGGATTAAATTGTGAAGGCTAGTTTGCATGCAGATGATAGTACTTGTCTGTGTAGGATGACTATGTCGATAAGTTTTTTGTTGTCATTATTTTTTCAGAATTAATCAAAAGTTTTAAATATACAGTCCTTGAAATCTACAGTAGCTGCTGAGGCTCTGAAGTTCCTGTTTTTGGAACTGTGAAGTGTTGCTTAATACTTGGAGTAGAAGAACGACAGCTGAAGGCACACACCCTGAAAATAACCAAAGAAAATGCTACTTTTTATTTATTCGTTTGCTTGCCTTACTTAATATTTTTGTATGCAGTGCAGCATTGTTAAATCCATACAATTTGCAGATGGCTGTAGAGGAGAACTCTTGTATATCATTCTCGGGAGATGTTTTGATCAGTCATATGTCCTTGATATAATTTGGTGCTTTTGTAATGACAGTGCATTGTATCAAATGCATCTTTATGAGCTGGGAAAAAAGTTTTTGCAGCAGAAATTGCGCAGCAGTGTCCAGATAGCATGAGGGAAAAAATCTACCAGAGTTTGGCAGTTTCTCCTAGTCAGCTTTCAGTTCAAATGCTCTAATGTAGAAAAAGCCTAAAAAATTATTTCCTAATAGAAGAAAAGTCACGCTATGAAACCATAGGCAAATCACATTTCCTACAAAAAATAAAAGAAGTGACAAAGATTTCTTCATCTGGGTTGAGAGGGGGAAGAACTTTATTTTAATTGATTTACTCTGTGCATTTCAGCAGGTGACTTGTCTGTTCCCTACTGATCAAATGCTCGTGACCATCCTCCTAGATTTAATTGAAAATTCATGCATTTGTTGCCCGGTATGATGCTGACTGACATATTCTCAGGTCTGCATCACCAAGAAGATGGAGACAGGTGGCAGCAGCATCAGAGTGTGAGTGGCAGGAGTGTTTGCGTTCCTGTGCTCATGAGCCCTCTGAACCACAGAGGCTTTTCTCTTTTTGTAGGCATTTTATCAAAGTTTTGGTGGCTCCCTACATGTAGTCTATCCCAGCAGAACTGGCTAAGATCTGTAGGTATTTTTTATTCAATGTCACTCATGTAAAGAATTTATGCTGCTTCCTTCTTTTAACCATAAATGAGATCCCCCTACTCTTCTTTTCAGAGCATCCTTCATGACTAAAACTGTGCCTTGTGGAAACGAGCTTCATAAATTTCTGATCTGGGATACAGCTGGTCAGGAGCGGGTGAGTATTAACTGTGCAGTACATTTTTGTTATCTTGGTCTCTTATAATGCATTTGCTCACTTTAAAAAAAAAAAACAACACAACCTTTTTTCATCTTAAGAAGACTTTGCAAGTGTAAATCTGCTGAATTTATTTGTAAGGTTCTGTGAAGTAGGTGGTTGGCAGTCACTGTTAAACAGGTTCCCATTTCTCAGCTGGAGAAAATGCAGAAGCAGGCTGACAGTACAACTGACCTAAAAGGAAAGCTGGCTGTGGATTTCAGCTCTGGTTTCATGATGGAGCTGTGCCTCAGCCTGCAGACGTTACCTGTGCCCATACCGTGATCACTAAGGGCAGCTGCATGAATTGTTGGCTACTTTCCTTGCCACAGCTTGGTGTGCCTGAAGGCTGGGCAATTCTTCTGTTGTTTCTTCAGACTTATATGTGGCAGCTTTCATTTACACTGAAAATCACTTGGCTAAGCTGGTGGTGACTCCAAGGCTGTCCTGAGCTGGGATATTGAATGTAGGCACAGGCTGTCTGCTGGTGTTGGTTTTGAAATTAGCACTGGCAACCTGAACCATGTAGGGTTTGTGTCTTGATTTTATTTATTTTTTCTTAATTTTCCCCAAGTGGGTTGAGTGAATTGCTCAAATTAAATAGCTTTTCCTTTGGCTTTTCAAAAAAGCCATAATGGAAATGATGGGCAATCTTTCATATTGATTGTATATATGCCTGTTTGGTCATTTGTTTCTTTTAATAGGCTTAATGGCAGTGGTATTCTAGAACAGGCTGACTGTAGAGTTCTCTTAATCTGTGCCTACATTTATGTTGAGAAATTTAAAAGAAATGGAAAAATTCATGCACATGTTTTAAAGTGTCATTAAAACTTGCTGTGAAATTACACAGTGTTCCTATTCTTAGAAAAATGCAGCTATGCTCATGGTAGGGTGGGGTAAAATTAGGTGCTTATACAGACTTCAGTGTCTGTCCTGCTGCATCCTGCTGTGTTCTCCAAACCTTGCGTGTGAATTGCAGACAATAAAGAATTTTGCTGTCAAGTGCAGGAAATACTCATGCTTTTCTTTACAATGTGCAGCGTGACGTAAAGCGGGCCTTCTGAAATCTGTTGACTCTTAGCAATTTGGTGTGTTATTTATGATGGGAACAGGAATATTTAAAAACATTCATGAAATACGGCATCATCCCTTCCCTTGAACCATGTTTGTTCCATTTCTGAATGGCCTGGAGCTGAAGAAGGTACTGCAAGATTGCGTGTGGAGTTTCAGTTGGTCAGAGATAGCAAAGGTTCAGCTTTCTTTCCCATGGTTTGCTTCTCCTTGCTTATTCTTTCTCCTTCCTCTCTCCACTGCCCCACTCTGGTTTTTTTTTGATTGTTTTTGTTTTGTTTTGTTTTGTTTTTCCCTTTGTAGCTCTTTGGCACACAATCATAGAATCACAGAATATCCAAAGTTGGAAGGGACCCACATGGATCATCATCCAACTCCTGACTACACGCAAGACTAACTAAAAACTAAATCATATGTCTGAGAGTGCTGTCCAAACACCTCTTCAACTCCGGCAGGCTCGGTGCTGTGACCCCTGCCCTGGGGAGCCTGTCCCAGTGCCCGACCACCCTCTGGGTGCAGAACCTTTCCCTAACACCCAGCCTGACCCTCCCCTGTCCCAGCTCCATGCCGTTCCCTCGGGTCCTGTCGCTGTCCCCAGAGAGCAGAGCTCAGCGCCTGCCCCTCCGCTCCCCTCGTGAGGGAGCTGCAGGCCGCCATGAGGCCTCCCCTCAGCCTGCTCTGCTCGGGGCTGAACAATAAAAGGGACCTCAACTGCTCCTCATACATCTTCCCCTCCAGACCCTTCACCATCTTTGTAGCCCTCCTTTGGACAGTCTCTAATAGTTTTATGTCCTTCTGACATTGTGTCACCCAAAACTGCACACAGCACTTGAGGTGAGGCCGCACCAACGCAGAGCAGAGTGGGACAATCGTTCCCATGCCGTGTCTGATGCACCCCAGGACATGGTTGGCCCTTCTGGCTGCCAGGGCACACTGCTGGCTTGTGTTCAACTTTTTGTCAACAAAAACCCCCAGATTGCTTTCTTTGTGGCTGCTCTCCAGGGTCTGTACATGCAGCCATGGTTGCCCCATCACAGGTGCAGAATGCGGCACTTGCTCTTGTTGAACTTCATATTGTTGGTGATTGCCCAGCTTCTATTTTGTCGAGGTCTCTCTGCAAGGCCTCTCTGCCCCTGAGGGAGTCAACAGCTCCTCCTAACTTAGTGTCATTTGCAAACTTACTTAGCATGCACTTGAGTCCTGCGTCCAGATAATTTATAAAAACATCACAGAGAACTGGCCCTGAAATGGAGCCCTGTGGAACCCCATTAGTGACTGGCCACCAGCCTAATGTCACCCCATTTGCTATAACTCTTTGAGCCCAGTCCATCAGCTAATTGCTCACCCATCATGTTATGTACTTTACATAGAACTCTGTTCTTGAGATGTAGGTAGAAGTATGAATCTATTTTACCACATAATCTTAAGACTCTCAAAGCATGTTAGGAGTATTAGCTTTTTAAAGTAGGTGAATATTAATATTTTGTATTAATGAAGCTGAATGATACCTCACTTGAGGCAGGAAATCTGTGACTGAGTTTTGACTCTTGGATACAAAATCTGTCCTTCCCATTTAGTCCTTTATGTCCCCGTCCCCAACCTTTTTTAAAGCTCATCATTTTTCCAAACATCTGTTTTCCTTTCCTTTTTCGAACAGTGATGAGCAGTGGCAACCACAAATATAGTTAAATTGCTCAGAATCTGTTACAGATAAGTTATGTTAATGGTTTTCATGTGTAATAATGAATTATAACATCTTTAGGCCAGGGACCTGAAGAGGGCCTAGGGATCTTTTTCTTCTGTATTTCCACAATGCATTCCCAGTCCTTTGGACTCTTGAAATACAGGGTGATAAATGATGTTGATGATTGTTGAACACTATCTACCAAGTCAGCTGAGTTTCCCAAGATGAGGTCTAGGTGGTTCTCTGTCCTGGAATATCCCCGTTTTACGGGTAAACACATCGTTCTTCTCAGTAGCTTATTGATATTAATTTCTATTTGGGACTCTTGTTGTTTTATCTTCATCATGTTGCTCCTTCTGATCTGCTCTTCAAGAAAGCGTGATTTCTTTCTAGTTATCCTCTGAACAACAGTGATGACCCAAAGCTTCCAACCTACCCCCAAACTTTGGGCCTATTGCTGTTTTCGTAGTGTGTTAACAAATGTATTCTAAATGATGTTTCTGCTTTGAGAAATACAACTTAGAATACATTTGTAAGCAGACTAACAAATGTTGTTGTCCTTTCCTTGTTCTCTTTCGTTTTGTTGAGTCTTTATGTTCCAGTGATAAAGTCTGGGAGTTTTGTCAATGCTTCTGTTGTCAATAATGCTGATAACTCTTTTTAGGGCTTCCTGCTCTTTCAACATTGGGTTAATTTAGCTTTGTTCTTCTAAATGCCAGGCCGCGCAGGGGACACGCATGTGCTTATTCTGGAGCTGGGGGACCCTGTACTTCCCCCGCTGTGCCAGCTGCATGCTGTATGCCTCCTGGTCCCCCTCAAAAAGCTCAGAGAACCTGGAAATTCATGGGACTCTTTCTGAAAAGAGTCACACACAGGGTGCTGAGGAAGCAAAGGCGAAAGAAAAGCAAGCTGGAAGCACTCAGCACCCCCTTGAGGCATTAAATCAACTTTCAGATACCCACTTGTAGCTTGTCAAGCCTTTGGAAATGTTGGTTGTTATTGGTTTTGAAAGCTTGTAGTAACACCTGGGTTTACTGAAGAAATTGAATATACAGACCAGCCAGCCAGAGCTTGGTTGTGGAGAGCAGATAACTTCTGATTGGCGTGGATATTAGATACAATATTTTCATTTCTTTTGTGTCAGGAGACTTGGAATTGTAGGCAGAGCCAAGAAGTAACTAAAATTGCCATTTTATGGGAGATAATAAACAGCTGTCACTTCTGCACAATGACAACAATGCAGCAGAAAATGGAGATGAAAAGCATTTCTATCGCAGTGTTGGTGGCAGAGAATGCTCTGCATGCTTCCTGGAGGAGAGCTGGGGAGGGGGACGTGGCTTTCCGGCAGCGTTCACTGTGGAGAACACACGTTGTAGTTGATGACAAAAAGAGAAAGCTTGTTAATCCTTTTATCTTGTTTCCTCTTTTGCCTTTCTTGGGTAGGCAAAGCATTAAACTGGCAGTATGCTTAACAAAATCCCTCTGCTTTTCTGTGTCTAGATACTGGTCTCTGCAGACCCAGTTGTGTGATGTTGGTTTGTTTTCAGATGAGCTCACTTTATTCTGTTTTTCAGACTGTCACCTTCCCTCCACCCAGCCTGTTTTTCAAATATCCCTTTCTTCCCATCTTACATTTTTTCCCCATCAGCTTTAAATTGTTGCTGTGGACTTCAGGACTTAAATTCATGGCAATTTTGTTATTGTTAGCAAAGACTCCCTTCCCTAAGAACAATCTCTTCACAAGTTAGCTAATGATGTTTTTATTAGCATATATTTTGGTTCATGATGCCCTAAGTAGCTTCTAATTACAATGCTTTGTCTGAATACCTTGGGTGGCTGCCAGCTTTCCATTTTGCCAGCTGAGGAATATTGTAGCAAATACTTAGGGAGCCTGAGGGCCATGTTTCTAGGGCAGAAAAATTTATCTCTGTCCTTTTTAAGTTTACTCTTTTTTTTTTCTTCTTTTTTTTTTCTTTAACTGTTCATTGATGTGGTACTTAGGGATACGGTTTAGTGGGTAATATTGTTGGTTGTGGGATGGTTGGGCCAGATGACCTTGGAGGTCTTTTCCAGCCTTAATGATTCTATGATTTTTCAGGAAAAGATTGGCAAAGATATAAGTAGCGTTTCATAGTCCCCTCTTTTCTGGGTGACAGTAGTTGTTCTGGTGATTCTAACGCAGTGTCACAAGGTGTGTAAATGCTCCTTGATAGGAGGGCTTTTTTCCTCATTTCTGCTAAGCTGGAAATTAGATGTTGGACCTAAGCAGAAGTAATGGATTTCTGCTCTTTAACAGGTAGAAGAGGCAGGGTACCTTGCTGTTGGTACCACAAAACCATGAGAAACTTTTTCACATGTAATATCTGGCTACATCCTATGATTTCTTTCCAAAAACAAAACGTAACTCAGCACGGTGCTGGAGCTATCCAGTCTGTGTGGACTCAGTCTCAAATGAGAACAGGTCAATGGTTACTAGCACATCGTGCCTTGCCAACATAATTACTAAGCTTGTATAAGTTCCCACTGAAATCACACTGTCCTGAGAGGAGGTAACAGCATGTATCAATGGCTTGAGTTGCTTTTGCAGTGAAGATGTCTGAATTTTGCTCTACAGTTGTATATGGGTGATTGTGATGGTAGCCTACTGCTGGCTCATTGTGAAGTTGTTTCCTATACATGATGTAAGGACATCCCCACGGATGCTACTGCCAGTGTGCTGTGAAGGTCAACGGGTGATTTGGTAGTGTGTGTTCGTGAGAGCACAAGTGGCATTGGAACTAGGGAGTGAATATGTTTATTTTACTGTTTTTAGGGTGAGCATAAAGCAAGGTAAGTCATTGTAAGCCAACATGTTTTTTAAGCTTCAACAAACTTGCAGCATGTGTAGTTTGAGCCATGGCTTAGGCGTGGTGTTTTTTACATGTGTGTTTAGTGACTGTAAACTGCAGAAAGGCTCAGCACAGGTCATTTTTGTGATGCTGCAAAGGTTTGCTTTCTGCTTATTTAAGATATTTTGAAATAGATTATCTTAAAATGTTGGCATTTTTACCTCCGTGCTTTAGGAATTCTTACATTTTTGAGAAAAATGCTCATTCTCTTATATAAATCTTCATCAATTGAACTAGCAAAAATACATGTAAGATCAGAGACAAATAGATCTTTCCTGTCTTATTAAGCTTGCAAATCCCGAGATTTCCTATATACCCTTATAGGAGTGATATCTGACTGATCTTTTCTTTTTCTTTCCTTTTTTTTCCTTTTTTTTTCCCCTCCTGACCTTCATGAAACACTGATATAAGAAAACATATACATTTTAAAGCTTCCTTAGAACTAGAATCACAGTCTTGAATCATGGCAGCAAAAACTGTTCAAGGTTATAAAATGCTAAATCGTATCTGATAGTGGCATTCATGCATAACATTTTTCCATTCACTCTTTGCCAGCTGAGAATGTCAGGAATTTTGCTGCTTCTTGTGTGAGAAGCTTATGTTTCAGGATAATCTGTTTGACACTTCTGGTTTATTGCCTTTGCTTCTCTCCACACCCTGTATTTTTATTTTTTTTTGGCAGCCAGGCCTTGAAGATGATAAAAAGAGGCATTAAATGCCTAGACTTGGGCAAGTAGAGGCTCCCAGGCTGTAGTATATGTGCTGTTAATGGTGCACAGACCGCTGCAATGAGCTCGTGCTATGCACCTTGAGAGTAGCCGAGGGGTTTGGTCTTGGCCGCTCAGAGGCTACGTATGTAGTCAGAGAGCAGCTTCTCAGAAATGAGAATGAAATCTAGCTGAATGACTGCAGCAGTCAGGAAGCAAGTCTTGTGCTGATGTGCACCTGCAGGTACTTGACAAGGCACCATGTGGAAAACACTATCTGAATTCAGCTCTTGATGTGCGGAGGTGTACAATACTCTCTGAGCACTGGTCTGCTTCTGTTTGTGCTGTGCATCCTTACCCTTCCCGGCTATACGTGTAGGCAAAATTGTAATCCTTCAGCAGCAAGAACAAGTGATGCTCTTTACAGTCCAGTATGGTAAAAACAATCCAATAGGGGGGTTGTGGGTGTTTTCTATTTTTTTCTTTTTTTTTCTTTTTGGCTGTGGAGTTTGGAGGAGACAGCCTGGTGTGGCAGGGAGCCAGTGCTGGGGTGTAGCACTGCAGGATGGTGCAAAGAGCTGCAGACATGAATTAGTGTTCCCTGGTGTGCCTGGCAGACTGAATGAACCCAAGCTGTCTTCAGCAGGATTTGTTAGCCTCTTTATAAATAGGCAGGAGTGGCAGTTCTTATTTTTATATTAATTTGGCCTCTCTTTTGCTTTCTAAACTAACATTACACAAGACGTGGTTGAGAGACTTTCACTGCCACAACTTGGGTGTGATTTATGTTGTGCTCCTTTGAATTTGTTTTTCTCTTCTAATTATTCTGATATGGCTACTTTATGGGATTTTCTTCTTCCCCATTCTGTGCAGTTAGTACAGAGGACATGTAAAAGGTGTTACCTAAGACCAAGGATACCCTTCCATGATGGGATACATGGGAAATGGAAAGCAAAGGAACTTTCACAAAAAAGTTGCAGAGCTTCTAAACAAACGGTGAATTCCTTAATAGCTGGTTGCTTCCATTTTGCTGCCCTTTGCAAGGGTGAAACTTCTGTTGACTTCAGTGAGATGGCCAGATCTGGGGTTGCAAAATCCCCAAATGCTCCTGGAATCAACTAGAGCAGCTCTGGTTATGCTGAACTTGCATTTGCACCACTTAAGAGTGGATTTGTCCTCAGTGGCACGGGGCTGTACAGCTGCGAAGGTTGTGCTGTCTTTAGTCAGATTCTGAGAGAAAAACGGGAAAGGAAATTTCATAAGTCACGTGTGGCCTCACAGCTTCTTCCTTTGAGGCAGCGATGGTAAGCCACAAGTGCAAAGGGAACAAGTTGGTAGAGGAGTGTGCTCTGAAGACAGTTTTCAAATATTCGTGTGACTCTTAAGTAAAAGAGTCATCGGGACTGCGTGAAGCTACGCAAGTCATTAGTTTTGTTTTTAGTATGGTAAAATATGTTCCTTGTTTATATTTTGAACGGCCCTTTCGGCCTGGATGGAGCTGTTGAAATGAAAGGTATGCCCCAGAAACTTAACTCTTGGGTTGGATGGGGTGGTGACCTCAGCCTTACAAGTTGCTATCGAACCCTACAAAAGCAGAACAGGCTCATGAGTGGTGGGCACGGGTCGGTATTCCCTGCCTGCCACCTTGGCACTCTGCAGAAAACGGCATGGTTTTTGTGGTTGCTGCATGAGAGGTACAGGACTTCTGAATTCCCATATGGGGGGAGCTGCTTACTCATTACACAGGCAGGAGGTATTCTCAGTGCCCAGAAGGGACACCAGGTGGCAGGCTGTTAGACCCTGCCTTCTTGCACTAGACTTACCTTCCAACCAAAAGAGCCTGGTTTAGCAGGCTGGCAAAGCAGAAGCTAAAAGACTTCTCTGTATCGCTCTTTCAGCTAAAGGCAGGTGTTGATGCTTGAACTTTAGTCATTCAAGCTGGGAATTCAGAATTTTAGTAATTGCCAAAATAATATCATCCTTGTAGGAGCAGTGTGGAAAAACGTGATTAAGCTGGACCTTAGTCAGCTTTTGAAAGGGGTTAAGCGATGTGGTTATTTCTGACAGTGGGAGCTGGTAGATCCTGGCTTGTATCAGAAACAGTGCAGCCAGCAGGAGCAGGGAGGTGATCGTCCCCCTGTACTCTGCTCTGGTGAGGCCGCACCTCGAGTGCTGTGTTCAGCTTTGGGCCCCTCACTACAAGAAGGACATCGAGGGCCTGGAACATGTCCAGAGCAGGGCTACAAAGCTGGTGAAGGGCCTGGAGCACAAGTCCTGTGAGGAGCGGCTGAGGGCACTGGGGTTGTTCAGTCTGGAGGAGAGGCGGATCAGGGGAGACCTTATTGCTCTCTGCAACTACCTGAAAGGAGGGTGTGGGGAGCTGGGGGGGTCGGCCTCTTTTTGCACTAGAGGGAATGGCCTCAAGTTGTGCCAGGGGACGTTCAGGTTGGAAATGAGGAGACATTTCTTCTCAGAAGGAGCAGTCAGGCATTGGAACAGGTTGCCCAGGGAGGTGGTGGATCACTGTCCCTGGGGGTAGTTCAAGGAAAGGTTGGATGCAGTGCTTGGGGACCTGGTTTAGTGGGTGACATTGTTGGTAGGGGGACAGTTGGACCACATGATCCTGAAGGTCTTTTCCAACCTTATTGATTCTGTGGCTGTTTGGATGCTCTTCCTTGTAGGTTACGGAGGGCCTGACTCCTCAGCAAGTTTGGGGTGGCAGCAAAGGGAGATTGGGGTGTCCACGGGGCAGAGCCGTGTCTGCCTACCCACACTTCAGATAGCCTTTCTTGAGAAGCAGAGCTGTCCTCATGCCGAATCTCAAACTGCTCCTGTTTCTCCTAATCTTCTTGGGAATTTCTGGATACAGAAATACTGAGCTATAAAATCAAGGTTATAGACACTGTACTTGTCTAATACAGAAGGTAATCCCGTGAGATTTAATTTGGTGAGCTGCTTTTCTCTGTGACACTTGTTTTGGGCTTCTGTCCCACATTTGGTCCTTGGCAGCTGAAAAATATGCACATTAGCATTATATATCCCTTTAATTTTACATTACTCTTTTTTTCCAGGTAATTAGGCCAGAAAAATATTCAAGACAGCTTTGCTTTTGGGCAGTGGAATTGAAAAAAAGGGAAAGAAAAGGGGGGGAAGGCATTCAATAAATGTAGTTATTTGCATATTTTTACTGGTTTGTTTGTAACCTGTGAAAATCCACACTGATAAAACACATTTGTTAAGAGAGTCTATTATTAGTTTATTAAAGTTATTTTGAGATACAATTTTTTGATGCCCGTTGATTTATTTGATGCTGCAAAGATTATTTTTCTGTTTTCTCATGGACAACAGTGATTTCTTATGACTGGGACTTAGTATATCATGATGTTTGTTATTGGACTATATGAAAGAGATGACAAAGGGGATTGAATTTTGGTTTTATTTGATAAGTATTCCGTACTGTGGTAATTGATGGTAGTTTTTACTAGTGTACTTTCTGTTGTTAAAAAATTTCATGGTATTTTTTTCCTTACAGACCTTAGGAAATTGCATTAAGATGCACTGTAATCCCATTTTGGTCATTAAAAGTACGTGCTGGATGAAATCTATCACGATGTTAAAAAAAAAAAAAAAAGTTGAAGCCACATGCTCAAATATGAATGGAGTGTTTTCTTAAAATGCCTTATAGCTAAGATATTACAGTAAAATAATGGAAGGGGAAATAACTGTCCCGCCAGCTGAGCAAGTAAATAGATTTTCAGCACTACAGGGCAGAAAGGTCACACTTACGTGTTATCAACATCTATTCTGAACCTCAGTGCCCTTCAAAGGCAGTTGCCTTTCTGAATCTCCCTTGCTGTGGTCTTGCCCTCCCTCTTTGCAAGCTTGCAAGGAACTGGAATATTTGAAAAGATAAGAAAAAACTTTGTCTTAAACAGCAGAGGAACCGCATTCCTCCTGCATGCTGCGCCTCTGTGTGCCACTTTGTGTTTCCTGACTCAAGGAAAGGGTCAGCTGGCTTAGTCTGGTGTTGCCGTTAATGGAATGCGACATGCTGTTGAGGCGATTAATTAATCTCCAAAATGTTTTGAAAGAGGGTTTCTTTGTATTTGCATTTTACCTCCACTGATTTACAATGACTATGGTTTTCATTATAGAGGGGAAAAAAGAGGAAAAAAATAAAACTGATTGCAGAACTAGGCTGTACCTGCAGAGAGATGTGCACAAAATAATTTTGGAAGCATATACTTACCTGAGTGTGGTCTGAACCACTATCAGTCTGGCATCTAGTGGTCCTGCCCTTCCTCATTTTTCTCCACCACGCTTTTCCACTCCTTCCTTTTGGCTGAGCCCGGGGTTTACCAGATGCACAACAAGCTGGTTTGGGAACCCAGCTGAAAATTAATCCTACCAAACAAATTGGTAGGTTGCATCCTGGTTTCATTAAAACCCACTTGTCCAGGATCCAGTGGAAGATGCCTGCTTTTCAGCATGGTTTTTAATTTCTGGCATTAACACTGGCAATATTGTTCAGGGAAACAGTTATTACAGAAAGTGTTCTCATCATCTGGTCAAAAGAAAAAGGGCTGACATTCCCAAGAAGTGGTACAGCTTCCTGGTGTGCTTTCTGGGCCGGTGCTGGAGGAATCCAAAGCATGTGAGCTTAACTGCATGGCTCCTGTGAAGTGTGATTACTGTTATCTGAGAGCTTTTTGTAAATTCATGAATACCTTGTCATCTAGATTAAAACCAAATCAGTATGTGTAGGGGATATGTAATTTTTTTCCAGAAGTTTACAGACTGGGAGGGGTGCATATACGCAGCGAAAGGTCAGACTGCCCTCCTCACTTAAGCTCCCTGATTTTCAGGATACTTTAACACAACACACTGGAGATTTCTGTAGTGATCTGGAGGGCTAAAAATGCTGGAAAGCATTTACTGCATTAAACATGCAGTAAGGCCACAGTCTATAAGCCCAGCAGACACGCATCTACCCGACTCCCTGAGGATCTTGGCTGATCCCTTTTCTTCAGACCTGGCTTCTTGACTGATTCCTCTCTCCTTTTCTCATCCCCCTTCCTGCTGTTTTCTCCTATTAATGAGCTGTTCCACCTGCATCCCTCCCCAAAGCACTTCAGCCCTTGGCCATCTGTCACGCTTACTGCCTGTGCATCCTCCCCGTTGGTACGGGAAAGCACCGACCTTGAACTGGATGAACAGCTTACACACTGGCACATGGCCTCGTATTCTTACGAATAACTCGCTTTTTGTGTTGCATAGGAAATGGCATGAAATGTTCCTGGGCTGCCTAGGTGTAAATGCTCTGCCTGGACGTACAGTTTCCAGGCAAAGATGTGTTCCATGAGTCTGCAGAGGCTTGCGGTGTGACACATGGGTCTGTACAAAGGTTTCACCAGGCATTGAAATTCATACCCTGCCCTAATAGCACAGTTGGTTCAGGACCCGTCTTCAGTTATTAGCTGCTGTTTTGTACAAAGCTTTTACAGGTGCCTTTCTTTACGCATGAAAATCTGCAAAATGGCTCCATGAGTACAGTGAGGCTAAGTGTATTTTCCAGGACAGATTATTTTTGGTTTGCTTAAGAATAGCTTTGGGTGAATCAGCAAAAAGGCTTCTTGACTTCCTCTCTCTGTGTAATTATAAGATGCAATTCTAAATCAGGTGCTTAGTCATGGTAAATTGTGAAAACTGCTGTTCATTGGCAAGCCGTTGTTATATTGAACATATTTGTAGTTTTTGTTTTTTCTTAAAAGGATGTGTGACATGAAACAAGCTGAAGAGTAACTTAAATGGCAAGAACCCATGTTTTTCAAACTGTTACAGTATAGGATAAGTAAACATGACAGGTGTTCATAGTTTTATGACAAGTTAATTTTGAGTGATTTGCAGTGTTATTACAAACCTCAACCCCAAGCTGAATTCAGTCTGTTAAAACTACAGAGAAAAACGTTGTTTGCCAGTGTAAGAGGTATATGTTGTCAGGTGAGGCTTCCAAATGTTGGGGAATTTCATGTCAAAACTCCTCGTAGTCCTTGCACTGTAATGCAAAAGCTGCATAGAGCCCATAGTGCTGATCACGTAAGTCCAGCAGGATGAAGAGCAGCAGGAGAAGCGGGGGGAGGACCCATTTTCGTTGTTTCATGGGGATTTAAGGAAATTTGGAGACCTGCAACCACTGTCAAGGCCTGGTCTCTATGGGATAAATGATGTTTTATTCATGATGTTTTCTTTATTTATTTATTGGGCATTGTGTTTTAACAGTTTCATTCCTTGGCTCCGATGTACTACAGAGGTTCGGCAGCAGCCGTGATAGTTTACGATATCACCAAGCAGGTAAGGCTTTCTGCGCACTTGTTGCCTATAGTAAGTACTCTGCTTGGGCCCAGGGTTGATGTAAAACCTGCAGCTTCAGAAGTAGCTATGTGACAATGTCAGTGGGGTTTATAGGCTTCTGTAGTTTGTGTAGATTCAGTTGGAGGTGTCCAACTGTCTTAAAACGCTGAACATAAAGTTCTTCTGTAATGTTTAAACTTTGTCCAGGCAAAAGGTTGGAGGCTGCATTCTGGGGAATTTCCTTTGGATTTCCCTTGGCTGGGCAGACATGATGAGATCCTGCAACACCTCCCCCTTCTGTTACCACCTGTAGTCACAGAATCACAGAGGGTTTGTAGGACGTCTGAAGGTCATCTGGTCCAATCCCTCCTGCTCAGCAGGGTCACGCAAAGCAGGTAGAATTGAATTTTACTGCAAAAAAAAAAACAACAACAGCTAGCTGCTTTGTCAACTGGACAGAAATTCTTTTGTTTACATATTACTGATTTTAAAACTAAGTGTTTTTAAGTAAGCATATAATCTCGTGTTTGCATTGAGGAACTGAAGTCTTCCAGAGCTGCTTAACTTTGAAACCAGTAATGAAATAAGTCTCTGACCTTTGGCTCAACATTATTCATTTGGAATGAAAATTGTATTTTCTGATGCTAAACTGCTCTTCCTCATTTCTCAGCCAGAGGAGGTTGGAGGCTCTAGCTGAATTCCTTTCCCCTGTTTTTGAAAGAAACCCCCTACTGATAAAGCCAAGTTAGAGGAGACGTTAATGGATGGATGGACATAACAGTTCACTTGCATTTTATTCCCATCTTGCAGATTGAATTATTTATTGCTCGGTTGACAAGGCTGAGTTGGTTCTCCAGTGCATTAGTGTAACGAACGATCTGTGGCAGCGGACGGTGGCCACTATAGCACAGTGGTACTATTCTCCTTTTGCTAATTTGCCAAGAAAAGATGAGAATGAGTGAATTATACTGGACTGATGATTATTTGTAATTGAAATGTCTGATAGTTGATCTTGCAATGCATTATAAGAATAGAACCTGGTTTTGCCATCCTTTTTCCTAACTTACATGGAACAACTCACAAAATAGAGGGGAAAGTAGGAGAGGAAGGTGAATGTGTATTTCGCTTTTTGATGCCTAATGCTCACAGAGTTGAGCATAAGAGTAGAATGGGTGCTTTTTCCCAAATGTCTGACAGTGCTCCCCCTTCAGAGATATTAATGAATTAAAATGAATATTTCTAGGAACAAAAGTGATTTTAAAGCTATTTGTTCAGTGGTGTGCAGAAGTAGAAAATTTACTATTAAAAGGTAGGTAGCATCAAAAAGTATGTGAATTTTCTGCTTGGAGGGAAAAAGCCAGATGAATTGTCACTTGCCTCTTTCATTTACTAATGAGCAAATTGAGGTTTACCAGGTCACAAATTTGGAAATGCAGGGGTATGGCTGTGTGCTCAAGAAGGAGAGAAAGGGGTCACTGAAAACTCCTCTGGACATTGCTGAAAATATGAGAGTGGCTGAGATAATCCGCTAGACAAATGTTGAAATGAGACAAATGAAGCTCACATGAAAAATGAAGGAAATCAGCTGCTAAATAAAAGAAGAGCTGTGGCAATTTCTTCATCAGTGAATATTTAAGAGAAACGTTCAGTGCTGCTTGAAAATAAAGAAATTTAAAAATAGTGAACAAGTTCAAAATTTGGGGCAGTCTTATGATGTAGTTTGGAAAGCAGATTGCATAGATCCATCAATCTTCTTTTGGACGTGAGGTCTATGAAATTATTACATTAATACTGTCAAAGCTGTGTTCCTCTGACTTGAAAAATACAAAAAAGCAAATACACACATCAATGACAACTAGGCTTTTAGCTTATTTATCATTTCTCTGATTTAGGATTCATTTCATACTTTGAAGAAATGGGTGAAAGAACTAAAAGAACATGGTCCTGAAAACATTGTAATGGCCATCGCTGGAAACAAATGTGATCTTTCTGACATCAGGTAATGCATCCATTTTTCCTGTTTTCCTTTGATTGCAATGACTTTGATTGCGGTTTCTTCCTTCAAGTAACCAATTTGCTTTACTTCTGTCTTCCAATCACGTAAAAAGTGCAGAATGTGTTATGGTATGAGCAAAGCCAGCAATGTAAAGCTAGAAGGATGGGCCTGAGGTAGAGTAACTTTATTCAAAGAGTAGCTTTGAGAACTTGTGCTTTATGCTTTGCAACAACTGAAACTGTCTCATATGGGATGCAGAAAGTTTTTTGTTTGTTTTGTTTTATGTTTGTATTTTTCTTTGAGTGTGACCTTGGGTAAGACTTGTCACCTATATGGAGCAAGAACCTCCTGGGAATGTGAGGGGAAGGCTGAATCTGCTGAGATTTTGTTGTTTGGGATGAGAGTGAGGCTAGATTCACTCTTCTGCTTGTTAGCTGTATTTTGGGTTTGCATTTATCCTTTCTGGGAATGGAAGCATATTCTGTTGCACAACAGTGAAACCTTTGTGTCAGTCTGTGACTGTTATTTCTTGCTTCAGCTATGAGTACAGACTCCATGGCTGTATGTGATGCTCTCTTTTAAGGACCTCAAAGACTGTCATGGTTGTTCAGATATATCCCCCTGTTGTTTTATAGTCATTATTTTGGCCCAGGTTCACCAGACCTCTGAAGCACATGTGTAACTTGACGTAGATGATGCAGTGTTTACTGAATCAAGGAATATATAAGGGTTGAGTTTGTGTAATTTTTTTTTTCTCATTCCTCAGTCAGTCCCGAACCAACACAAAACTGAGTCACAGCTTTCTGTAAAACGTGAACAAGCCCTGGCACTGGAGACTCCTGGTTTTCTAAGAATGGGGGACACGATATGTTGGTATCTCCTACATGATGAAATGATATGTTTGTCAGCATGGTGAAGCTGAGTCCTGTACTATGAAACAAAAGGTTTCCAAATGTGAAGTAGAAACAAGAGGAAAGGATGTGCATAAAAAATAAAAGCAAAAATCAGCTGGCAGGAATCTGAGCTTTCAGTTGCCCTGAGAGTCACTTTAAATTTATTGCTTAAATGTTCTGAGCAATACATTTGCCCGATTAAATCAAAGATAATAAATTTGGAGATTGTCAAAAATGGCACTAATTGCAACTGAATCTATAGCCTCTCCTCCCCCTCCCTTCTGGTAGCATTTGCTGCGGCTGCAAGATTTCAAATGTGCTCTACTGGGGACGTGTTGATGTGGGGACATGAAGAAAAGCTTGCGCCATAGAAGTGTTGTGAGAATACCATGGTTCCTCAGTGACTGTGCTTTTCCTGACATATTTTTCTCAGATGCTACCTATTGTTTCCTGATTGCTGATCATCCGTTTCTTGCTCTTGTTAGGCCAGTGCAGCTCTTCCATACACAGAATGTCCCAGTGTTTGCATGGTGCTCATTGTCCTCAATGAACTAATGTCTCTTACTCATTTTGTTGACCCCCCCCCCATAATTATGAAAAGTTTTGAGATTTTTTTTCCTCTTCAGTTATTCTTTCTGCATCCCCCCAGCCTTTTCTCTTTCTAAAGTCATCCAGTGATGTCCATTTAAAGAGATTTTTGGTGGACAAATAGAGAGCAGACTGTATCCTACATGTTATTTTCACAGTTTTTCCAGAAATATGATTGTTTCTGTAGTACATGCATCTGTATGTATCCTCTGTCTGCTTTATGTCTTAAAAGTGACTTCAGTAAAAATGATTATAGGTGAAATGTGTCACCAATTTATCACACTGTCTCCAGTGAGTAGAAATGAATATGCGTTTGGGCACAGAGAATTTAAAAGTAAGATGATGTGAGCACACAAAAGCAAGCTGCTGTTTGTATGTATTTTTGGCATCTCTGGTTGGTTTTGTAGAACATTTGGCAGATGTTTTGTTGGGAATTAGAGAGACAGCTGCTTTAAAGACCTACATGAATGGAAGCAAAAGAGGACTGGCTGACCAGGTCCCAGTTGATTTCATTCTGCCATCTCTATGAGAGTAGGAAGCAATATAAGGACGTATGAATGGAAGAAGCAGGAACTGATTCTTTTCCTCTGGCAAATGCTGGCACTATTTCTCATAATCATTGGCCATGTTGCCCTCCTCATTTAGCATCTAAAAATTGTGTTTGATCTGCCAGATGGATTCGGGACACACAGTAGTCATGCAGCTTTTCACAGTGTTGTTAATAGGCTATCAGCAGTTCTTGGTGCTTTGTGGAAGTAAATTTCTTCTTCACTTTGAAGGATTTTCTACTGCTAGACAGGCAGTTTTATTTAGTATAAATCCCCATCTTTGTTATGAAACTATAAAACTATAAAAACTGTAGTACTGCTGAATGTTTGGCATATTTTTAAGTAATAGCCTTTTCCTACCGATATGTGTCCTGTCCTTCTGACAGGTCATTAAAAAATAGTTTCAAAGGCAGAAGCTGAGATATGAACATGAAAAAGTTGTAAATACCGTATATTTATATATAAATATGAGCAATAAAGAAGTAATAGTCATAACAGCAACTGAGTAGTACTTACTTCTCTGAAAATATGGTGCACCTTCTTAACATATCATGTTCACTGGAAAGTGCCAGACCCTTGGTTAGAGAATTCAGCAGAAATTCCTGCTCAGATCTTTCCCCTATTCATCTGGAATATTTATTTATTTCAGTAACTATTCAGAAAATCTCAATGGGGATTGAATCAACAGAACGCTTTAGAAAGCATAAAATGAAATAATTGATGAATTTCAAAACAGGTATTCTTCTAACTTTCCCTGTAGGCCTGGAACTGTCTCAACTTTCTGAACACTACGATGGTGGCTCTTGCCTTCTTCACCCATCTTAATGTTTATTCATTTATTTGCCTAGAGTTTGACCATTTGTGCTTTTTCTTTTGGACAAGGTAGAATCTTAGCCTTGTTGACGTTCAGGCTGTGTATAAATCAAGCGGAGTTTTCAGTTCCAGCAGCACTGGAGGGAGATGCTTACTGCCCATGTGCTGTGAAAGTTTATAGGCTTCGTTTAGAAATGTCATCAGAGAGGGCTCAGAAGTTTTGTGGTGCTTCCTTGGAATATTGTCACATGCTGCTATTTTATCTTTTCCTGGAATGCTGAAGTTCGCTTTCTTATATAAATTACAGCAAGTCTGCATTACATAACCCCATGCTCTGAAATGTCTGCTTTACTGTGGTTTGAATATTAAGCTCTGTAGTTAAGTTCCATTTTTTTTTTTTTTTTTATATCTCAGCAGCCATCCAGAGATGGCAATACCTTTCATGATAAAGGCCAAGGTGCCGTTTCACAATTAGTGAGGGGAATGCTGCTTTCACTGTGCCTTCTACAATAAAAAGGCATGTAATGAAAAGAAGCAAGTAGTGGAAGCAAGCTCTAGATACTGTAATTGCAGTCTAATTTTTTGGAAACCATTTGTAATAAATCAGGCAATTATTCTGCCTCTCTAAATCTTTCCCCTGAGCAGCAGACCTGAATTATTTAAAATAATATACCTCCATAAACTAACTGGGAAATTACATTGTTGCGCTCCCACTTCTGTTAAAGTCCAAGGCACTGGTAATAGGATGAAATCGTACTAGGAATCTCTGGATTAGTATGTCACAGCTGTGGGGTGAAGGGGTTGAAGCAAACTCTGTGCAACATGCGACAGTAAAGCCAGGCAAAACACAGTGGTTGAAATACTGAACAACTGGAAATAAAAGTAGTACTGGCACCCTGGTATTTCAACATGTGTTCACACGTTAACATTCAGTTTCTGTTTCTGAGATGTTGCTCAAATTCAGGAAGAGCGGTGGTTACAGATAGTGGCAGGCACAGCCAGGATCAGCTTAGCCACCTGGCTCAGGCAGATACAACATCAGCATGGGGCTTGCTTTGTGTCTGAAGCAGTTATTTTGCATGTTGTAAACTGCTTTTACCAACTTTTCATGCATGAAGCCCTAGCTACGAAATGAGGACATTCTACCTGTGATTTTAGGATGGCGTCACTTTGGTGACATGGCACGGATTGGTTTTTTTCCCCCAGCGAATCTGGTACACTCAAATTGTTCTTGCCAATGCGCTTGGAGTCAATGGCTTTCATATTTCTTTTCAGAGTCTGCCTTACTTTCCTGCACATTACAAACACTTAGACATATGATGCTCTTATTGTTTTCTTCCACAGTAGTCATACCCTATGTTGTTTGAATACTTGGTAAGGACAGTACTGCTGCCGGCTGCATCAGCAGAGCTGTAGGTCTTTTGCTATTATTTTAATGCTTTTCTTATTAAGGTCATGTTTAAAAGACAAATAAATCGGGTTGTCATTTAAATTATCTCCCTTCTTTCAAGGCGTGAATTCAACAGCAGGTCAAGAAATCTGTAAATCAGTCATTGGTGAAATATGGACATTTTGAGTGTGACTAAATGACGAAAGAAAAAGATGACTTCTTTTGCAGGGAGGAAGAGCATACTAATGCTTTTCTGATTAGGCTGTGTTTAATGTTTCAGTGTTGCACTGCAGGAAGCTTCAGATTTATTTAAAGTATGTGGTGATAGTGAACTGACAGTATTCAGCTGCAACGTTGTTTTTAAGTGTGTTTCTGTCAGGCAAAGCTCAGGTAGAGAGGCTTCCGTGACCACCTGAAACGTGTATCTTAATTATGTCATTTTATGTGTATGAGAAAGAAGAAAAAAGAACATGAAAATGAAGCTGTTTCGGAGGATGATGGGCAATAGCTGTGCCTGGAGATATTTGGGGCACTTTAACCCACAGTACTGTTGTGATAATCTTGTTTTTAAGAACCCTCTGAAAGGAGTTCTTCTTGAAGGAAATTGGGTACACGATCAAAAGGGTTAATTTGAATAAACATGTATGTTCTGGATCTGGTTACCTTCCAAATATTACTACGCCACACATTCAAAAAGCAAACAAGCAAAACCCAGGGCCTTTACAAATTATTTTGTGAAGTCCACAATGGTCTTTTTTATCTTGGATCTGTCTGTCATGAGTTATTTTGCTGTATCTATGTGGGCCAGGGTGGAAGCAAGTATCACATGGTTTGTCAACACATATTAATCATTCTGAGAAAAAGATTTGAGCAATTACAACAAAGAAGCTATTTTTTTAAATTAAATTCTTTTTTGAAAAACTGCTTTCTTTTGTCAATTTTCTTATAGGGAGGTTCCTATCAAGGATGCCAAAGAATATGCAGAATCTATAGGTGCAATTGTTGTTGAAACCAGTGCAAAGAATGCTGTTAACATTGAAGAACTCTTTCAAGGAATAAGTAAGTAAATTAGTTTATAAACAAGATTTTATTTATTTATTTTAAATGGTGATTGTTTAGAGGGCTTCTGGAAATGGTTGTCTGTTTCGGGTCTAAAATCTTCTTTCCCAAGGACATCAAGAAATTCGTTAGGCCAGTAGTGTGGCTGCTTTTTATGCAGATGTAAGCTAAGAGTGACTTTGAATGTGCTAGAGCAAAACATAGTAGATATAGGGTAGGCTTCTTCCTTCTAAATCTGTGTCTAAATCCCAAACTGGGTCGTATCTTCTGTTTCAGACCAAGTCTGCTGTAGAGGAAATACTGTTGATCTTATCATTGTGTTGATAAAAACATAAATGTTGAGAAATGTGCCTGGAGGGCTACAACAAGTAGAAAATAGTCATTCCAGTGGAATCCATTTAAAAAAAAAAAAAGTTCTCTCCAAGTCTTTTAAACAAGATGGGGCTGACATTCCTCACAAGGATCAGAAAAAATGTCTGGTTCAGTTTGTGTCCTACGAATTCCAGTTTGGGTCTCTGGCTGAGAGTGGGAGGAATCACAGGACCTTGTGGGCTGAAAGGGACCTCAGGAGACCTTCAGTCCAACTTCTTGCTCAAAGCAGACTTGCTAGTGAGTTCAGACCAGGTTGCTCAGGCCTTTTTCCAGCTGGGCCCAAGGGCAGATGTCCCACAACCTCTCTGGGCAGCCAAATCCAGTACTTAAATAGTCCTCACAGTGGCATGGCCCTCTCCCTCCACCACACCCCATATCAAGTCAGAACCTCCCCTGGTTCAATTCTTAGCCGCTGCCACACCAGTTTGCCAACATTTTTATGTTGTGGTGCCCCAAACTGGATGCATTACTTAGCAGGCGTTAACGCTATCTAGAGGGAGCTAAACACTTCACTTGATCTACTGGCTTACGTGTTGTTGGTATGACTCAGGATGCTGTTGGCCACCTTTGCTGCCAGGGAGCACTGCTGGCTCGTGCTCAGCTTGCTGCCCACAGGTCCTTTAGGGCAGAGCTTCTCCCTGGGCTGCCAGTCCCCAGGGAGTCCTGTAGCCAGGAGCTCTTCCTTTCCCCGTGAAGGACTTGGCATTTGTCCTTTCTGAATCACACAATGCTCCTGTTGTCTCACTCCTTCTAGCCTAATGCCCTCTGAACAGCAGCCCTGCCCTCAACCGTGTTGACTGCACCTTTGATCTTGTCATTGTCTGCAGGCTTGGAGTAGATGCATATTTTTTCTCCTTCAGGTCACCAATATAAAAGATATTAAGCAAGGTACCTGAAGTTCTTGTCTTGTAACTGGCTTACAGGTAGATACATACTGTTAACTAGTGGCCTTTAAGTCTGATGATCCAGCCAAATTTTCATGCAGCTAATAGTCTACTTATCTAGACTATAAAAGCCCGACTTGTGTATATCAGGATGCTGTAGGAGAAAATGTTGAAAGCCTTGCTGAAGTCAAGGTAAGATGACATCCAGTTCTCTCCCCTCATCGCAGATCCAGCAATATTATCATTTAGGACAATAAGGTTGGTCAGGTATGGTTTACCCTTGTTAAGCCCATGCTGACTGGTCCTGTTCACCTTCTTTACCTTCACGTGCTCAGAAGCAGCTTCTGAGAGGATTTGTTCCAAGTTTTTTCCAGGAAGCAGAGTGAGGCTGACCACCCTCTAGTTCCCAGGCTTATTATTCTTGCCCTTTTGGAAGACAGATGTAACATTTGCCTTTCTTCAGTCATAGGGGACCTCCCTCAATGTCCCAAACCTTTCAAATATGATAGAGATCATAAAAATCAGCTTTGCAGTGACGTTGGCTTTCCTTCTCTCTGCACCCTCAGGCCTGTAGGGGTTGAGATTTCTTAAAAGCTCCATGACTTGATCCTCTTCCGTCACTGGTGGTTCCTCCTCTCCCCGAACCCTGTTTTTTGGGGTGCAGAGGCCTAGGAGACAGCATGTCCAGCTCAACCTCACCTTTGTTTCTCTAAGGTCTTCATTTTATTTCCCTTCACGTATTCATAATCAGCTTGTATTATCTATTGTGTTTTGCCTGAGATAGGCCTGTTCAAGTATTGCTTGGCTTGCATGGGTTGTATTTGAAATTGTCAATGAGAACTGATATTCCTAGAATACATCTACCTTTCTGTTACGTCCTTTAAAAAAGGGCGAATGTGTAACATGGCTGTCTGGAGGAACCGGTTCTTCCTTGTGATAGTTTACTTCCTTGCCTGTCTCTGACGGTTGTGAATGTTCTAGCGGAGGAACTCATCCTTGCCACGTAATTAGATAATTAGTTTCCATTTTTGATAGGCAGCGCTGCAGCTGGCAGCATGAACTGCCCCTAATAATGGGTATATTAGATGAGGAAAATCAGCTAAATTGAATTTAGTATGAACTAGATAAGCAGGCAAGTGCACTTAATACCACAGGCAATTATTTCTATATATAGAAATATTAGGTCTCAGTGGATGTACTCGTGACTTTATCAAGTACTCAGAGGAGAGAAAGGAGAGATTTGGTAGTATGTGTTCACAGAAATACAGTGAAAACCAAGTGAAAAATGCTTAGCTAGCAGGAGGATGAATTAATATGATTGACTGACCAAAGGGATAACTTTCTGATACCTTAACACCACTTCAGTCGTTGTATTTAGGGTTCCAGTGAGCAGGCTGCAACTTCAAAAATAGTCTGTCTTTGGAACGAGTTGCATGGCAGCATTTCTGCCTTTTCTGTGCATGAAGCCCCTCTGTGGGGCTCCAACCCTGTTGACAGTTTTATTCACGTGGTGTCCTGTAAGCCTTGCTGCTGCTTTGGGTTTGCTTTCATGCTGCCTGAGAGATTGTGCCCTTCTCACTGTGCTTCTGTAGAAGGGCATGGTGCAGCTCCCCAGCCGCATAGCAGAGGCAGCAGCTATTGTGCAGAGTGGCTCTTGTAGGTATGCTTTCTTAATGTATTGTCTGTTTTGCAGTCTGGATTTAAGAGGAGACTCCAACACGTATGGAGAATTTCTCCATTAAAAACCTTCCCAAAATAGATGCAGCAAACAGAAAGGGTAGACTACACTTTAATTTATCTAAAAAGTTACTTTCTGATTGCTTACACTTTATATTTCCAAGGATGTTTGAACATAACCATTTCAGCTTTCTGAAGTGGATAACAGCTGTCTCTTTTTCAGGGAAAATATTGTGACTGGAGTGAAATAGTATAATGGGAAAAAATTACTCCATGTAATGAGATAGAGAAGGTGGAAAATAAGAGGGAAACTGGGTTGTTTTGCTGACAACCAGATAAATCTTGACAAAATTATGGAGGTTATAGACAGATCACTTCATTTATAAAGTTACTGTGCTACATTATTTTTAAAAGATTTTTTTTTTTTTTTGATAAGTCTCAGGATTTGAGGATTTGGCTGCTTTGAGGTATGTCTAAGTTGCAGAGCCTTAAAGCAAATATGTTATCCTTAATTCTTCCCAAGAAAATGCAAGGTGTGAAAGACTAGAATCTGCAAAAACTTTTCATTTTTGACAATGGGGCAAATGTGGTGGGACAGGGACTCTGCAGGCAGTATACTTAGCCCAATAAAGTTGGGGATGCAGACTGAGCAAAAGAGTCAGCAAAGTCGGTGTCCTCTGTGCTGGAGAGTTTTCACTGAGCTGCATAATCAAATGCAGCTCCTGGCTGTCTGTTGTACCTCTGTGATTTCAGACGGCAAGCCACTCAACTTAGCCTGATTACATTTAGCAGCGCCTGACTGAAGGCTTGCTGTGATTGTGAAACATCACATGGCTGCTTATTTCTCTGTAAACAAGAAAAGAATGTCATTAGTACAGTCATATATTCCCTGCTTGGATTAAATTTTTCCAGATGACTTTCTTGAAAGGTTTTTGGCATCAAAAGGGTTTCAAATTTCTTTTATATATAAAAAAAGATTGTATATAAAGATCATATAATTATATATATATTTAATGTGTTCTACTAGTTGTGTTATTTATGTTTGTAAGGGTTTTTTATTTTTGTTTAAGAGATAAGTGTCTATGCAAGTGAATGTTAATTAAGTTTTGATTCCCAGCCTTAGAAGGATCACAGCCCTAGGAGATGCTGGGAACTCGCCACTTGTATAGACTTCAGCAACGGCAAAAATGCCAGGAATGTATTAAAAATAGTGGTAAAAGTTGTGGATGTGTGTTGGGTCACACCATGTCTGTATATCCCTTCTTGTTTATGGGTACGCTGTAGTACACTGACCACTGATTGTGCCTGTGAAGGCAGCTTACCCATCAGGTTTTAAATGACTAAATGAGCTTCCCCAAGTGTACTGCTTCCCCAAGCAATCACACCCTTGTAATTTTCAAACACCCGCTCATTTAACAAGTAAAACAAGCCTTAGTTACATTATTCAAATCTGGTACACACCCAGCTGTTTGTCTTCAGTGTGTGTGTATACTGCCTGTTATCTGAGCACGGAGGTGCCCCAGAAACCAGAGAGAAGATTACATAAAAGCCACCTCTGCGAACGGCAGAGCTGAGATGTACCTCCCAGGTTAACAGCCCTCTGCCTCCGCAGGTCCAAAGGTAAACAGGCAGTGGGACAAGCAAGCTGCTGAAGAATACCTAGCCAAATGAAATAGGAAACAACCATGTGCTTAAGCAACAAATAAACTCTGGATGTACATTATTTCTTCAAGTCTGGCAAACATAGGGGCCTGTGCTACCAAAGGAACCAAGGCTGGAGTATTTCAGCACCTTCTGTGAAATGAGGAATAGGATTATCGGGGTTTCTCTGCAGAAGGCTTGTAAAGAGCTGTTATCACACTCGGTCTTACTGAGGCTAGTAGTAAGAGCATGAGACGGGCTTATGTTTTACAATCCATAGAAGAAAGTTCTTCCTAGAGTAGGCTTGCTAATTAGAGCAGAGAGTTTCTGTCTCTGGATACAACCTTTCATGTGGTAAACGCTCAGTTATACGCATATGAAGCCATTGATTTTCTGATGCCTTGCCAGCAGCTCGTATATTGAATATTTAATGTAACCCAAATACTTGTTTCCTAGAAATACTGGGAGATTAAAAAACAACAACAACGAAAAAGACCCTCTGGAGTTTACAACTTAACCACTTGTACACTCAACAAACTGCAGAGGAATGTATAAAATGGCCTTACTTGCATGAATGGAGTTGTAGGTGGGCTTTGTGTGGCTTTCATTCTGTTATCTGCTGATATGCAGAGATCTGCGAACCACTGTGGAGAGGTCTATGAAAGACATTTTAAGCAACTCAAGTACTTTTACGCTACAGTGCAATTCACATGCCACTTTTGGCATGTGATTTGCTATAACCCAAGCTCATAACTGAATTTTTGTGGGAGGCATTCACAATACTGTAAAAGATGAAAGAAAATTACTCTAACTTATAAATGTTTGAGATTCTATTCTTTACAGTTTACCCTCCCTGTGTTATAGGATTATTTCTCCTCTTGCTTTCAAAATTTTAATTAGTGAGGCGAAATTTACTGGCCTTTGGACTACTCTTAAAGTTAAATTTGTAAGGGCCTGGAATTCTCTCCAACCATAGGTGAGCTTTTCAACATAAACAAGTCAGTAAACCAAAACAGACCCAAATTAATTACAGCAGGACCTCAACTCAAGATTGGAGCTCTTATTAATTAAAGGCGTTAGGCTTCCTGTTATTTACTTTGATGCATATAAGATATGTCTTTTTTTTTTTCTGATGATTTTGATTACATAAACAGTATTGCCACTTGCCCTAGCAAGAACTTGAATGTCACAATTCTATCCTTTTGCTTAAAAAAAAAAAAAATCTCAGTTGGAGATGCTATTAGATATGCTATTAGTAGCATTAAAATAATTGCAACCTAACTATGTTCAATTATGCAATGTCCTTTATTGTAAACGTGTGCTACCTTGCATGAAAATTTACTGCGTGAAGTAAACAGCCATCAGCTCCATAAATTGGGAAAATTCTGCTTCACTGCAAGTATGGGGGAGAAGAGGAAAACAGAGACCGACTACTGGGACAAACTTTATAACCCGCATAAGAGACATGGGGAAAATCTACCATACCAGTGAAACTGGTTTCAAAGGATGAAAGGATTTTGGGGAGATAAGAAGTGTGACTGCCATAAGTCCCACAAGTGCACAAAGGGTCACGTATGCAAATGCCAAAACTGTTGGGTAAGATGTGCCTGCTGCATTCCGCCGTGCATTCACGGATGGCTGGCTTTGCTAATATGGTTTATAGAAAGCAGTGCTTTGCAGGGGTTCACCTTGCTGTGATACAGCTAGCAATTTTAGGAGGAGATTCTGGCCACTGTCTAACCATTGTACTTGAGGCAGCCCAGCTTTTCTCAGGTGAGCCACAGCAAGCACATTGCCAGAAAGCTGTGTGGCAGCCGTTAGGCTGCTGCTCTGGAGCCAAGTGAGATGGATTTCACGTCCCACCCTAACAAAAATGCCCCCTTCCTCCAGCCTCCTCTCCCCAACCCCCCAGTGTTGTACACCATTTTCAGAAAGAGAATAGGTGGGAGAAATGCACAGAGCCACAGTGTGCAGCACCACAATGCATTGCCTCTTACCCTTAGCAGAACTGTAGTTTTGTTAGATAACAGGACTGTGCTTCTTTTGGGCTTGAATTTCATCACTTGGATGTGCCAGCTAAGGTTGATCGCATCACATCCATTTTCCTTTCTCCTACACACACTAATTGACTATCTGTTCACCGCTTACAACTGGAGGATCACATTCAAAAAGGAACAAAGAGAGCAGATTTTATTACTGTGGTGATGCATCATGCTTCCAGCTGCAGCAGAGCAATCCCCATCTGCCTTTCTTCAAGATCTTCTTGCAGAGCTGTCACCCAGTCCCCATTGCCTCTTTTGCTTCCTCCTCCAGTTTTCTTTTTTCTCCCTTCTTATTTAGTTTACCTCTTGTCCCTCCCTCCCTTCCTTTGCCTCTGGCACTCTCAGAACCACAATTCCCAGAGTGCCAATTAATCTCTTTGCATTACAAATCTCCGATCCAAAAGCAGGAGTTGGAACTCAGCCGGGCGTTGGAGAAGACCCTGACCTTCATTCTGGACTGCCTCAGCCCAACTCAGACATGCCAGAAAGGGGGAGATACAGCTGATTTAGTGCTTCCCACCTGTTAACCTGGAAAGTTCACTTCAGAACCTTGATACTTCTGTAATTCTACATTGAGCAGTCTGTTGTGATGCTTATTATTTTATACGTGATTATGTGCTTATTGGAATGAGATCATGGAGGACCTCAAGGCCTCTGCATAGAGGTGAATGTTTACAAACAATTTCATTACATAAAATAATCTATGAAACATGCTCTAAACATTAGCGAAATTAAATCAAAATATGTAATTACATAATTAATGCAGGTGCAAAATCTAATTTTAAGTCACAGTCAATAGACTTGACTCCATGTAAGTGTCAGTGATGGGAACCATATGGAGCATTATATTGCCTCTAGCAGAATGATTTAATAATAAATCTGTAAGTTTCCCCTTTTACCAGTTCTTAGATAAATGTATGCACATCTATTTTTCTCTAATCAGCTATTTCATCTGGAATCCTAAAGCATGTGCTTGGTATTCTTTTGTCAAATGGTAAGCTGGCTGGCTGTATCCTGCTCTGTAAAATGTGGAAAAGGTATTCTTTTTATGGTCTAGTTTGTTAAGTTAAGCAATAGAAGAGTTCCATATCCCATAGAACTTTTGAGCTAGTTCAATCTTAACAGAGCAATATTCAGTCTGAGGAGGAACTGTCTTAATCTATTTATTTCTTGAGCAGAGAATTGTTGGGCCAAATGTCGGGGCACTACTGCTCCTATCTGATGTCAACTGCAGAAAATTAACAGTGCTGTAGGTTATAAAAGGTATATGGGCATTTTTTTTTTTCCTCTGGAACAGAAGTTATGTATGCCAGTGAAAAATACTTTTAAATGAGTATATACTTTTAAAAAATTAATTCAGTTTATAACCTCTATTGATCTTGACTCAGTGCCAGCTGGACTGTTTTGGTGTCAGCAATATTAACGCTATGTTTATCAATAGCTGAATTACAACATGAGATGATGACAATCCTTTTAGGTAGCAATAGCAGTTGAGCTGTTTCAGAAGCACCAAATGCAGATGAAGGCTCAGCATTTCTCTGCTAATCCTTCATGGTTTTTTGCAACTTAAACCTTTCCCTGTTACAATGCGGTTGTGAGACTGGCTGTTAAGGAGGCCCAGGGGGAGACAATCAGCCACACAGGTTTCTGGCTGGTTATTTTCCTATTACCTAGATCCATTGCTTTCTGTAATGAAAGCACGCTCTCTAAAATTAATGCCATTTCCCACGACTCTCAGTGAAGAATCACCATACCGTTTGCTGTGGAGCCGGTTCCCAGTTAGTTATTAGACTGAGTTTCATGCTCCAGCAGAAGTTACTCCTGTCAGCTCCTCATCGGATGGTAAAAGTTCCCTGGGCAGGGATAAGTTTTGTTACTAAAATTAAAATGATTTAACTTGATGGGTGAACAAATCTTGTAATAGGAGGAATAATGAGTGAGAGCAAACTCACCTACTAAAAACAATACAAAACAAACAAACAAAACAAACAAAAGAAAACCTTGTAAACTTTTAAGCTGTTTAAAACTTTATTTCCTTGTGTTGAATTCAAGGGGGGATATCCAAACAACAGAAAACATGAGTGGTTAATGACAAACAGTACTTAAGGTCAAAGCCCAGAATAATTAATCAGCAAATATTATGCCTAGAGATTTTTCTCTTTATGCTTGGTATCTGTTATCTGCTTTTTTTAAAAAATCGTTATGAGAAATGAAACAAACCAAGGTGATTCTTAACTATGTGTATGGTGTCCTGCCCTGAACTGGCCAAAGTGTTTGCCGACCTTGAAGCTTACAATGTTTTTGCTCCAAAGATAAGCTTGCCTTCTTGTTTGCATACCATCAAAGTGCTATAGAAAATATTTTAAACTTATAAGAACTATGAAATACTGGATGAGAAACAGAGATAATAAGTGTTTAATGTGGACTTCTAAAATAAAAGTTAAGCTAGTTTGCCTGTAAGAGCTTTCCTCTTCCCAACTTACTGTAAGAAGAAACAAATGTTTAGGGATTGTTTGCTTAATGGTATCTTATGGAAACTGTGTCCATAGATTCCAACTGTTTTTAGCTACATTGTGCTCTGGGACGAATGGGCAGGTTTTTATTTTACCTGGAAATGGTAGGTATGTCTCTAAAATGACAACATTATCTTCTTGGAAAGCCTCTTACAGATAATACGTTCTTCATAATTTCTAAAGCTTTTACAAATTAGTGGAGACAGTCTCCAAACAAAGCTGATAGAACTGATTACACCCTAACATCCCTGACCACCTATTCTGCTTTTTATTTTACCTCAGAAGGGCACTTAGATTATGGCTAGATTTCTTGCTTGCATGCAGGGTGTAAAGTTGATATTTTACTGACCTAAAGTAGAGTGCAGAGTTGTAATGACAGTGCTTATACGTGCTTAAGCCCTCAAGATACTTGTTTCCTACTATGTTGGACCAGATACAGTATTTTTACCTTAGTAATATGATGAATTTTTGTCCTCTCATTCAGTTGTAGAAATACATAAGATTGTCTGCTTCAAAAGTCTCACTTTTGCTGTATAATACACCTGTTCAGAAATGATTGAACAAGATAGATGAAATTTTGATGGATTTGACCAAAGGTAATTTAGGGACAAGTTTGACCAATGAAATATTGCTGTTTGATTTCATTGGGATTGGATTTTACCTGAACGGTTTTAATTCATTTCCACCACCCTCAGGTAATTTGCAGGACTCAGGCTTCAAAGTATATAAATAATTCATGGAACGTTTGGGAAGAGAGAGCTGCGAATAAATACAGCAAAGGATGGGGAAATTTGAACTCTTAAGACCCACCTGTATTATGATCAGCTGTTCACCGAACCTTTATGTTCTCAAAGTGTCATATAACAACAGTTAAATATTTTGACTCTTGTTATTTAACACAGGTAAGAGTAAAAACAGGAGTAATTCACAGAAACTAGATTCAGCTTCAGAAAAAAATTTCCAGCAAGTCCACAGGGTAATGAGAAAGTAAGTTATCATGACTGTAACCTCTGAGATACTGAAAGAGAGATGACACAGTAGGTGTAATGGAAAAGCCAGGCCTGACCAAAGACAGAGACCAAGGTTGGACTTGGGAAGATCTTGTTTTTCCTCTTATAATTCTGATTATTGAGCATATTATGGTACGTTGTCCATGAGTGGATAAGCCAGTTAGACCAAAGATGCAGCAGTACTAATGAGACACAGGGTAGAGACGTGGATCAGTGCTTTATGCCCTGGGGGAGATCTCTAGGTCTTCTGTGATGGCTGAACTTCTTGCAGATGCTTAAAATAATCACCCCTTAAGACTATTAAGAAGTCAGGAGAGCTGGGGATGGGTGTTGTTAATTAATAAAAGCTGTCATCCCTGGAGACATAGGTACCCCTCGAAGGACAGAGGGATTCAATAAGAACCGATTTGTTTCTTTTTTCCAAGTAGAGGCAGTATGTATTTAATTACAGTTCTTTGTAAAACTCTAGTGTACAAGGACTAAATGACATGCAGATTTAGGAGTGTCAAGATCTTGTTAAACTAGAACCATTCATGTTTAAGTGGAATTAGGAGAAAGCCAAGAATTTTCTGCATCTTAATTGTGAATTTCTAAGTAAGATAACTTTGAAATACACATGTAACAATTTCAGTGTACTTAGGGCTTTCTTTGATAGCCATATTTCATATGTCTTTTTTAGATGTTAAAACATTCTTCTTTCATAAGCAGAATGCAAGGGGAAAAGATTCAAGGTACAAAGAAGATGGTTCTTTTCTGGTGAAACTTTACAGATGTAATTCTTACGGAAACTAAATCATCCAATTGTCTGCATGTGTTGTTACTACATTGGGAAAATTGAATATGCTGTGTCTCCTCATGTATTTCAGGTCGGCAAATTCCACCCTTAGATCCTCATGAAAATGGTAACAATGGAGCAATCAAACTCGGAAAGCAGACTTCACAGACGGGTAGGCGATGCTGCTGACCCAACTTGATCTTTTGCGATTTACTTGAAAAACAACACCATTTGCTTTTTCACTGAGAAAGGACTTCATGATCTCGGTGATGTGGCTCCTTATCTTGAAAGCAGTAATTTCAATACTTCCCGTGAGTAATAATGCAAGGACCAGAAGTGGAAAGCTTTACTTCAAAGCGATTTTGCAAAACCTACTTGGAAAATCCACTCAAAATTACAATGTCTTAAGAATTCTGATTCTCTGATTAAGCCAATGACTATTTTTTTTAATAAAAAGAACCTTTTATATTATAAATTCTAGATTTGCTACAAAAACTTCTCTTCTTACATTGCAAAGTGGACTTGGCATGTCTTTAGAGTTTTCTGTGTAACAATAGGGTGCAAAAACACACAAAACCAGAGTTTTGGCTTACGGTTTCTCTGTCATCTTGCTAGCTGGACTCTGCTTCTGTATTTTTCTAAATCTGTAGCTTCATCTTCTGCTCTCGGTAAATACCAGCAAGAACTGGACTGAATTTGCTAACTAGTAAAATGGATCCAAAGGATGAGTGAGTGCAATTTTTACAGGCTACAAGTCAAAATCTGTGTCATGAGGTTGCTGTGTATGTCAAAGAAGGAATCGTCATGAACGAGACTGCTGGACCCCATGCCGTTCTCACTGCTCTGGAAAGAATGGAAGTTGCAGCCACTGCGCTTTGCCTGAAATCATTTCTTTTCCAGGGCATAGGCTTTATTAATCACTGAAATTGTAGAGAACACAAATTTCGATTTAACGTCTGTTACTTACCATGTTTCCTCCAAATCTGTGTCCCAGACCAAAGTTGTCTCTGCTAAAAGATTCCACTTCTTTATTTCTAAAAGAGTGCCACGCTGCCCCAGTGAGTCAGGAGGACTCCTTCGTTGTCTCACCTCAGCACTCCAAGAAGTCTCACTGAGGCTGTTCCAAGAATGGCAGTTCTGTACAAAAATGGTTTAAGAAAGCACCATATAATTTGGGCTTAAAGGCTGGAATCTAATAAAACAAAATAGAATGTTTCCTTATGAATGCAATTCTGTTCATTTGTGGAATAGTCTCTTCACCAACACAGGGATCCAGTTTGGAAGACCCACTGCTTGATACATTTGAAGCTTAATGCACTTGAAAAAATATAGTGTAGAAAAATAAACCCAATAGATGGCTATGTACTGGGAATATTGTAAAACTGCATGTGTTCTCCACTTCCATCTTTTATGAATGTGTGTGATTGAGATGATAAATTATGGCTCTCTCTTCTTCATCAATTCAAATTGAAATCTGGACTAGGATAAGGAATACAGGCTTCAAAAGCAGAGTCCCACCCGCATTTCTCAGCATTCATTTGTTCGTTTACTGGGAAAGTTAAACTCAGCGCACGTTGTTGGGGGCTTTATGAAAAGTAATCAAGAGAAAAATAACTTTCTGCTATAAATTGTAAACAGACAGGCTAGAGCTGGGCTTCTGTGTTTATGCATAAAAACAGACTTTATTGCTAGGTTGTGAGATTGCTTTGATAAATAGCACAAAGTATTAGCGCTTGAACCAGAGCTGGATATACTGAACAGTATTATTTTCTTTTCTTCAGAGGGCTGAAATAATTAATGTCAGGTGGGATGTTCCCCACCTGATCTTATCTCAGAATCTAAACTACATTGTTTTTTTCACATATGCACGATGTTTCAGGTATTTTGGATTCCTTTGAAGTGCTTGAAAAGCACTTGTACTTGAAAATTTGTCCTTGGATAATGCACATAGACACAAGAGCTACCACCTGAAACGATAGTTAGGGTAAACTTTGTTTTGTCACCTATGTTGATAAAAGATCCATGCCACTGCTTAGTTGCAGCAAGTATTTTACAGATAATCCAGCGTCATTCACATGAAAATTCAGCGACAGGTGGGGAGGGAGACAGACTCCTTTAGGGACTCTCTCATCCCATCCCAGTATAAGTGCATCTGCCCAGGGTGCTTGGCTCTTTCCCTGAGCTGTTGAGGGAGCCCAGGCAGCTACAGGAAGGCAGGGGAGGTTAACCAGGCCTGCAGTGCTAAAGAAATATCAAACTGATCGACAACACAGATTCAGGTAGTTGATGGGATCTATGACCACACGCTGCAAGAGATCTGGTGCTTCCTAAGTAAAACCCGGTCAAAGGCTAGACCTGTTACCAAGAAAACAAGATATGATTTAGCCCACATTTTAAAAGATGTTAGGAATTTTAATTCAACGTATAACAGTTCTGCATAACTGACTTGCTAACTTTTCATAAATCTGTATGGCATCTTTCTTTTTGTAATGTGACATCTCAAAATGCATTAAATCCTACCTGAGATGTCTGAAAGCTCTGTAAGACAGTTCTACAAGTACCTTGTATAGTCTGATTTTCTGCTGGAACTGGCAATTCATGCTGGTCTGTGTGAAATAGATGTTGTCTTGAACAAGCAGCTCTCACAGCTGCCATTGAGCTGTTTGTGAATCAGTGCAGGTTGGTGAGTTACATCTTTAAATAGTGTAGAATTGGAAATTGCTACGATGGATCTCTGGCAGATTTTAAAATTCAAATGCTAGCAAAGTAGGCTAAAGGTATTTTTGCATTTGGTGGGCCAAATCTAAATTACTTTATTCTGCTTTTTGTCAAGGAAGTTTTAAATGAATAAGGATTTTGATTGATTAAGTTCTTGAAATTTGGGTTACGGTAAGCTTCAGTGGACAACTCAGAAGTCACAGGTGAAAATATAAAGCAACTGTATTGTACAGTAGCTTGCATATTCTTTGAAGATGGGGCCAGCATTCAATGATGATGTTGTCTATCTGCTGTTTGTCAAAGCTGAAATGCAGCTTTAACTTGCCTCTTCAAACAGGGGAATGGTTGGTTTCAAAAATTGTGATTTTCGAATGTGAAATTAATGATTTCTGCTTTCTTCTGTTGCCTTCATTGTTCAGAAAGTACCACCACCGTTCTTAAACAGCCAGAAAAATGACATAGAAAAAAACAAAGTCTGAGTCAAAAGTTTCAGCAGCAATCATAATTCCTTAGTAGTTAATGGCTGGTTGAAAGCTAAATTACTGTATAGGAGCACTTAAATCTGTAGTTGATCTGCTCTAATAATAATAATAATAGCAATAATAATAATAGTGCTGCAGTTCTTCACTGGCCAGCTGGTGCTGGACTTGTTGAAGATTGGTTTTCCCAAGAGAGCTGTCAGCAGGACTGAAACACGAGCTGCAGTGCCAAGTATGCTTGGTGGAGTCTTGTTTGCACCATGATTCAAGGCTGTGACCGTCCAGTTGTGGGTGACTTGCTTTTCCAGCTAGTCATGAACTAGTTTAAAATAAAAAAAATTAAAAAAAAAAAAAAGATTATGAAGGAACTAGTTTTCATATATGCTCTGCATATGTGTGTGTATATAAGTACAGTTTTATATTGTTATGCTGACATGTAGTGTTTTCACTATGTCTGGTTCTCATATACTGCACATTGTATTCTGTAAGTACATTTTTTTTTAATGGTCATTTCATCTTTAGGAACTAAAAGCTTCAGGCTGAAGGTTAGCAAGAAGATGGAGATACACATAGGTACTATTGTTGACTTGCCATTCTTATGCATGAAAATGGCATATTATAGAAAAGGTTGGTCTTGCAGACTGAGAAATCTACAAAACACCATTATTATCCAAGAATTGGGACTCAGAAGTATTGAAGTTGCACTAAAAAAGAAAAAAAAAAGAAAAAAAAAGAAAAAAAAGAGGAAAATAAAAAAAGTCCAATTATTTTTGTTCAAGATACAGCAGGTCTATCTGAAGTGCTACAATATAACATCGGTATACATTAATAACTAGAAAAGTTATCTATCATCCCTTGTCTGCTCACTAATCCTTCATGGCATGTGATGATAAGCATGACTAGATGTAATGAGAGCACTCTGACTATAATCAGACCTTTTCAGTACAGTGATGATGTATTTTAGTATCCTACCGTTAATTATTTAAACCACAGTCAGTGATAAATTGTCAGTTTAAAATCACTTGCTAAGTACTTTTCCTCTGTTTTGTTTATATAAGGGCTTTGATTGGGCTGGACCCACTCGCTTCATGTATAGGATGCTGCAATCTGTTAATACTTTAATTTCTGTTTTACATATTAATTGTATCATACCTAATAATATTTTTGCCCTAAAATGTAGTTTTTGTGTTTTATTTAACCTACAACGATTAACGCTAATAAATGTTTTAAATACCTTTGATTTGGGGACGTCTGGTTTCAATAAAGCAGAACAAAATAGGTCCTGCTTTTCACATTATTTGCTCTAGAAAAATGGCTGTCTGCGGATTGTTTAACTGGTATTTAAAATGCTGCTTGAAACGTGTGTGACTGCACTGGCCTTTTAGCAGAAGCTGAATGCATTCTGGGAGGATCCTGGAGTTCAGCCGGGCTTTCAAAAAACAGGAAAAGAGCATCTGAAAATTCCTTTCCCAAAAGTTGTTTGGCTTACCTGTTAGAAGTACCTGAGTGGCCAGTACCAGCGTGGAAATTTAGACTAGTGGCTGTCAGAAAGAAGCAAGCTTGTGGGTACCACTCGCGTGGAATAGTAAAGGTGACTAGTATGGCTCATGTGACACTCTTTCATACATTTTATTTTTGGCGGTACATTTCTTTTACTTTTTATTGATGCCCCTTGAGCGTGTCTTTAGGAATTAAGAATTAACACTCCCTTAAGAAGTGTGCAGTATTTCATACTTCTTAGTGCTACTGTTTCAAGAGGCCTTTAAACTCACCTGAATTTGTTGCACTGTCTGATTCAGAGATTTAAAGTTACTACCACAGTGATGAGGACTATGAATAAAGGTCTTATTTTTTAAGGTAGAAAATAGGATTTTGGAGTAAAGCTTTTCTAACTACCATGATAAATTCAATGCACACCAATAAAAGAGAAGCACATAAGAAATCTTATCAATATCTTGAATTACAGGACCATGGTGACTAAGAAGTAGCAGGTGACTAAACCCACCATTTATCTGTGCAAGGAGAAACCAGTATTTCAATGGGGATTATGTAGGCTGTGAGCGTACATCCCATTTGAAGATACCCAGCAGGATCTGTTCCCTACTTTAAAGCATTCATAATCACGTTGAAAAATTATGTATCTCTTTCCAGCTATTCAAAAATGAAAATGAACCCAGGTACATAACCATTAACTGCTCTTTGCAGTGGTGCCCAGCGGCAGGACAAGAGGCAGGGGGCACAGCTCTGAGCACCGGGCCGCACTTGTGTGCTGTGCGGGTGGCCGAGCACTGGCACAGGCTGCCCAGAGAGGCCGTGGGGTCTCCTCATGGAGACCTTCAGAAGCCGCCTGGACGTGGTGCTGGGCACCCTGCTCTGGGTGGCCCTGCTGGGGCAGGGGGCTGGGGCAGGGGGCCTCCAGAGGGTCCTGACAGCCTCAGCCGTGCTGGGATTCTGTACATAATTCAGGAAAGCCTAAGTAAGCTGCTTGTAACTACTATCAATCAGTGTGTTGGAAAATCAGAAGTGAATGCCGTTTTTCCTTCCAGTGCGGGGAGTTGTGCCCGTTGACATACAAGTCCTTGCATTGTTAGTGGGAGGTTTCACGTGGCTTGGGAGCATGTTCTCGTAGTGCTTTAGGTTAGTTTGTAGTTTTATTTTGCAATGGGGGGGAACTGTACAGTTGGCTGGGAAATAAACCCTCTCTGCTTTCCTTTTGAAAACTGAAGGTTGTGTCTCAGGGCACATAAGGAAAAGTATTTAATGTTACAGGCTTCAAAAACTTCCCTAATGCAGCTTCAGTCTTTCTGCAGAGAGCATCATAGGACACCCTGCTGTGATCTCTCGAGCACTCTTCTGAAATGAGGACAGAAAATCTGATGAAACAGTTTGTGTATCTACTTCATACTTCCACCCCCTCACCTAATCTGCGAAAGTGTTTAGGCTACTATCAGATTTGTGAAATACCTCTTTTCCCTGAAAGGAAAACAGTAAGGTGTGCGATTTTTCTTTTCCTCCTTGATGTTGTTTTACGCAGGGCTATAGAGTAATTTTCTTAAAAGCGTTAAAACACTCACAGGAGGACAGACTGGCTGAAAGTATTTGTGCCAACCCCTCCATTAATTGGTGCAGGTTACTCCCTAAGGACCCAGCTTCAACAATAGGATGCATTCATGTCTAATGGTGTTCTTGACTGTTAATAAGATCTGCTTTTGATTAGATCTTTTAGCAGCTGGACCAGTGCTAATTTCATTGTTTGATATAATGTAATTGCTTTTTTCACTGTTCAAAAATAAGACTCCTCACTAGAAACTGTAAAATCAATGGTTGACCACATTTAGCAGGTTAAGATGAGAAGGAATAAGTAATAGCATAACGTAGCATAATACAGCTTGTCTGAAAAATCAATTTCAGATGGGTTTCTTCTCTCTGGATTAAGCTCTGCAAGAAGAGTCCTTATTGCAAAATGTCTGTATTTTTATGCTTCTGATACTACCAAGTGTGTCCTGATACAGATTAGTTTGCTTTTTCACTTATCACCGCTATGAACTTTGTAGGAATATGAGGACATGCTCATTATATTAGGATTCGTAATCATGTGTTTTCAATAGATAAAGTGCCGAAGTGTTATTCAAATTGTTCTGTAACACAGTTATTGTGAAAGCTCGAAGATAATACACTGGCAGAACTTGAAGTGCAATAGACTTGTACTAACTTGCATTTAGTGTCATAGCAATTAACAAGTTTTTAATAAGATGTCATTAATCAGTGCATAAAAGTCCTGCACTAGAGCGGAAAAGAATTTTGAAGCTTCTGGTTAGGTATTGAAAATTTATCAGCTTGGGAAGGATTTATTTTTTTCTAGCTCTTAGATTACTCCAGTCAGAAATCATTTTTATCCCTGAGACACCCTGAAGTGTTTCAAACAAATACGCTTCCTTTGAAAAGTGCTGACCTTGTTTTCCCAAAGCCTCCCTGAGAGCCCGAACCTTATCTTTCTGACCATCTTTGTAAATTTCTTTAAGACACACCTAGTTTATGATGAGAACCTTAACCTTTCTGATTCCCACACTCCAGGTATTTTAGAAAACAAAAATACATTTCCACTGAAGTACATTTCATTCACATTTATTTTACGTAGTCAATGCCATTCTTGCTCCCTTCACTGCAGTAAAATACATGTTTAAATAAGGAGATAACTAAATCCCTATTCCCCTACAGTAAGTAGAGTACTCTAGGGAAAAGATCTGTTACAGACTAGAGAGAGGCAATCACTAGGCTTCTGATGACATATTGACAAGTGCCAATCAATAAGGAAGTCAGCTTACAAGTCTAAGAGACGCTCTTGAGGAAAACGAACATCACATTTCTTCCTGTTTGGCAATATACCGTGATTTGGGGGGCAAGCGATAGCACTGCCGTTACTGACTTTGCAAATAAATAAAAAACGAATGAGCATAGTTCCGGTTTCTCTTTGCTTGTTTAATAGGGTTGAAATGTAGGTTAAGCACCTTATAAAAGAAATCCCTGCTTCTTGTCATCTTCAAAGAACCTGGCTGCTTTGCTGACAAATAAATGTCAGGAGATTTCATAGCAGTTTAGCGTTAAAGAGGAATGGATGCAACCTGGATGACACAGTGCATTTCAAAATCCCTTTTCAATATGCTAACTCCGCAAAAAATCAAGTCATCAGCAAACCTAGAATTACTACCAACTATCCGAGTTCCTGTCTGTGTTCATCACTCATCATATGGTTACGTTTCTGCCCTGTAAATCTTTACCCAAAAAGCATAAAATGTGTAGTAGGAATCTAATAAGAGCCCTCAGAAAAGACATTCAAAATAAATACTTAGATTTTCTGTGCCATTTCTTAAGACATTCAGGAGTCAAAATAAGAATGAAAAAGCTTTCCTGGCACCACTCCCTTTAGAAATACTATTTGTCCTCTGAGATTTACCACACTCATTCTCTGTTCTCAGGGAAAATTTGCTTTCAAGGTGGCAATCTGAACCGCCCATTGGCACCTAACCAGCTCTCCTCCTACGACACAACCTTTAACACAAGAATAGTTCTCCCCATAGTCACAGGAAGGAGGGGCAGAAGTCTTATTAACATTAGTTTCTAATGGCAGTGACTCTATTTCTTGGCAGTTTTGCATACAAAGGAGACTTTGGAGACACGCTGGAAATATGAACTCATAATGATTTAGGCTCTAAACAGATAAACTTGTTTCCTCATGACAGAGATAGCTGGAAAGGAATCTCATATTTTTTGGAATTTTTTCACCACAGTATTTTATTCTTATTATTTATTATTTTTTACTTTTTAGAAGCTGAAATTTCTGGAGAGGAAATAGTTTTCTTGAAATGAGAGCAAGGCCAGAATGTCACATTGGCTATAAAAGTCTGAAGAGGAAATAAGGAACACAAAACGTGACGATGTCCTACCCTTGAAGATACTTCTTGAGGCTGGTCACAGCCCCATTGAGGTGGTAGAGAAGGAAAAAAAAGAGATGTCTGAAATAGAAAATTTGGATTTGGGGTAAAGGTCAAATATATGACCAAATATATAAATGGTCAAAGTGCATACACATGCGTTTCATGACACAGGCACATTAACACCATTGTTGCTTAGGAACCTTGGCCAACAAATGAGCATAAACAAATTCAAGATTAAGAGTGCATCAGATGGCTAAAGGCTCCACCTGTAAAAAAAAAATGATACTATATCTTTACCTGTGGTTATGCCTGAATTTACATAGTACAAAGGCCATTGAATAAAAGATGACACACATTCACATAGTCCATGACACACAGGTCAGCAAGTAGGAGCCTTGCACTACTAATGACTGGCTAATGCATTCCAGTGCACTTACGTAGCCATGCTGCCTGCATGGTTTAGCTTTTCATGAAGCTCGATTCTAGCTAAAAGACGTTTTGGCATGATGGGTTGTTTTACATGGAAAGGGCAAATTGTTCCAGAGAAGGCTAAGGAAGAAAGAATAAGATGGTGACAAATGTATCCAAGTAGATTTACATTGACTTATTTAACCGCAGCATGTAGTATGTACTTAAGTACTTGCTGCTGGGAGTATAAAGGCTTTACAGTAACAAAACATCCATCACTGGAAGATAAAATGGGGGATTTTTTTTTTTAATTTTATTTTTCCCAGGAGGAAATTGATGCCTTATAACATCCACAAGACTTGAGTCGTCAAGTTATCACTGTCAGCAGGCATGTCTTTCAGACACCTCACCTCATCTCACTACAAATCACACACCAGTGAAAGATGCATGCCACGACAGAAAATTGCACCCTTTCATGTGTGATAGATACAGTTAGAAAAATTACAGGGCCTGAAGCAACTACCAGATTAGAAAGAGAGCCTCCGTCTGAGAAGCCTGTTTCACATCACATTGGTGACAGCGAGATGAGGAAGTCTGGGAGCTATGGGTTTCAAAGCTCCGTGAAAGTGGTTACTTGGCAATTTGGCAAGATGACTCAGCCCATGTCTCTGGAAGTGCAGGAGAGCCTGAAGTTACTGAGGCTGCCTTCTGACACGTCTGCTTTTGAAGAATACTTGCTTATTTATTTTTTTTTTTTTGTGAAGCAGTGCCACAATTTCCATGATCGATCCCCATTCTCCAAGATGCTTGAGGAAAGACGTTATGCTTCTTGCCATTTTGCCCAGCCTCGGACATTTTCCTTCCTCTTAGCAAGTGCTCCAAGGCATAACTAAATTTTGGATGTTAGATAATTCTGATGTGTATTTTAAGCCAGCCAGCCACAGGCAAGAAAGTAGAAATCAGATCATGCTAGAAATGTAAGCACGTTATCACAGTATCACAGTATCACAGATTTCTAGGTTGGAAGAGACCTCAAGATCATCGAGTCCAACCTCCGACCTAACACTAAGTACTCCACTAAACCATATCGCTAAGCTCTACATCTAAACGTCTTTTAAAGACCTCCAGGGATGGTGACTCCACCACCTCCCTGGGCAGCCCGTTCCAATGCTTAATAACCCTTTCGGTAAAGAAGTACTTCCTAACATCCAACCTAAAACTCCCCTGTCGCAACTTTCGCCCATTCCCCCTCGTCCTGTCACCAGGCACTTAGGAGAACAGACCAACCCCCACCTCTTTACAGCCTCCTTTAAGGTAACTGTAGAGAGCGATAAGGTCGCCCCTGAGCCTCCTCTTCTCCAGGCTGAACAAGCCCAGCTCCCTCAGCCGCTTCTCGTAAGACTTGTTCTCCAGACCCCTCACCAGCTTGGTCGCCCTTCTCTGGACTCGCTCGAGCACGTCCATGTCCTTCCTGTAGCGAGGGGCCCAAGTTGTTCCAAGCTAAGTGGCCCATCTGATTTCATACACAACCGTGCCATAGAAAGTGTGTGATGAGATGATGCAAAAATTTTCTGAATTAGCACACTGTCAGGCCTCCATGGCAACTCCATTACTTGTGTCACAATTGGCCTCAGTGTTGCTTCATACAAGAGTAGGCTTCACGGGTGTTTCTGTGCATCTCGAAGTTTTCCTGTGAGGCAACTGCAGATATTTCACTTCCTTGTGATGTCATGTGGTAGCTGCTGATGGCACAGTTGAAAGAAAGTGTTGCATTTTATTAGCTACCCAACTGGCTTGAAGGTAACAAAGACAATAAAAACTGAAAATGTGCAAATGTCTGTTTAAGCTCACCTTGTGTAAACTCTACTGCTCTACCACTTTCTAGAAAAGTAGTCAGATAACGGCTGGACATTGTTACGTTCATCCCATCACATGAATTATTTCTGCTCATGTTGAAGAACGGAACCAGCTATGTTACACAGGCTGAAACGGATCTGAAGTCTAGTCAGTTGTTATGTGGCCAGAAGCCCACCATCCTGTCCAGTCTTTTATAACAAGATGTTACTGAAATCTGTTAGAATTGAGCCAGTGTCCCAAAGGACTTATTCAGAATTCTACATCCACTTCACCCTCTGAAAGAGAGAAAACATAAGATTTAAAACTTCATTTCACTTTCGAATAAATACAAAGACAAAAATTGTGAAGAAATATCATGCATGTCACTGGAATATGCAAGCTTTCCCAAACTCATGACCTACAGTTTTAAGGGAAGAGCCTAATTCTCAGATTTAAAGTGTAAATTTGTAAAAATGTAATGATGCGATTCCTTGATTTACTGTGCATCAAAATCATCCAGATCAAGCCTCCTAAGATTTGCTGAAGATTACATGCCAGACTTGGAAACTCAGCTTAGAATGTGAAAATTGCCTAAAAAGTGATCTTTCTGGCTTAGCCAGCACTAAGATTGAACATTCAATATCTTAACTTGGTTAAAAGTTTCATTACTGATGCATAAGCCAAAATCCAGCTCAGCTCATTTTGTCACTATCGTATCGTCCCTGAATAGCTAACAAGAGGAAAATGCAGTATTTTTTTTTTTTTCTGAGTGAGTGAAATTTAGAAATACACCACACGAATGGTTTCTGGAGAAGAAAGCTGTTTTTACTAAGCTATTTTGAAAAGCAGATTTTTTTTTTGTATTGCAATAATGAAGTGATATGAAATTCTTTCTCTTATACTGTATGTGTGAGAGACTGTTCATTGGTGAAAGCAAAACACATTTAAGTCTTCAGGGCTGAATGCTCCCAAGAGCATTACGAAAATTGGTGGAGATGCTCTTTGAGCCATTCATATTCATTCTGAACAAATATTGGTGCACAAGGAAAATTGCGGATGACTGGTAAAAAATGAATGTGGTGCACTGTAAAGAACAAATATGATAGGTTCGGATAATTACAAGCATGGGTTAAACCTTGGGCAAAATACTATAAAGACAGACAAGGGAAGCAACTAGGAATTAATTCATGGATAGTAACATACGTAATGTTAATCAATATCTTTTTAATCAGAAAATAGGTGCATTCAAATCACAAGAGATAAGACTAAAATGCAGTTGCTTGAGGTAGATGTATTGACTGAAGACATGGATTATTTTAAGTCATTTGATGTAGCCCTGCATGACAGTCTAGTAAAGAAACCAGTACTATGCAAAATCAATTTACCTGCATCTAATGCTCTGAGAACCAATTAGCAGCTACATCAGCATGTTTCTACTCCCTTCTAATGGGTTATTAACAGCTTCAAAGGAGCCAATGAAGTTCAATGTCTTTATCAGTGATCTGGAAGGAAACATAAAATCATTGCTGGTAACTCTGCAAATGACACAAAAATTGCTGGAAATGGAAAGGAAACAATGAAGGCAACAAAACAACATAAGGGTATTTAACATCTGCTTCAGATCTTAAGGTCGGTATTTAAAGCCTTAAGTCAATATTTAAAAATAGGATGAATTTGAATGTGGAAGAGATACTATCCCCTATCTGCTGGTGGTGGGACTTGCACCTTTCTGAAGCCTCAGGTGCTGGCCCAGAAAGGGATGGTGGCAGATGAACAGACAATACTCTCTGATCCACTATAGACTCCCATTTTCCTCATCTCTATTTGCCTTTCTCAGGAAAGGAAAAAAAAAAAAAAAAAGCAAGGAATTGGCCTGGAACAGGAAAAAAATTATTCCAGGCTTGCTGTGGAGGACTGTTTTCCTATTAAATTGGTAGTGATTGCTTCTTCTTGTACTAGGGACAAAGGAGAATAAAAAGCACCTGCCTCATTTGAAGGTGAAGGGATGGGAGGAGAAGCTTGCACGCCTGTCTGTCTGCCAGCAAGCTGGAAGAAAGGGGCAGAAGCAATGGGGACTGGGAGAAGGGAAGGGGAGAAAAACAGCAAAATAAGACAGAAGTAGGTTTGGGGTGATGGAGTGGGAGCAGAAGGGTCTCAATCCACTGTAACGTGTTTCCCTCTGAAAAGCAGAATTGAAGCCAGGAAACCTGAATAAAATAGCAATTGCTGTTAAAGCCTGTATAAAAAGGCATACTCACAAAACATATGCAAGCATGACTTTACGAATTTAACAGTGAAACGTTTATTTATGTGGTTCTCTGCAATCCTATTGTAGGCACAGAACCAAAACGATGGGGGAACCGGGACACTCACCTAACTTGTTTGGTGTCAGGGCAGGGGGAAATGGTGAATATTCATGGTGGGAGGTGGTGAGCGGTGCACACGGCTGCTGCGCCCACAGCGCAGGCAGGATCTGCTGGGGGGCAGAAGGGACTGGGCTGCTCACAGGGAAGGGGAGCGTCAGGGGACAGCACACAGATCAGTGACAGATCGCTGGCCGATGGCTGTGGGTCATCTGGGGGTGGAAAGGTCCCACATGGGGAGAATCTGACTCAGAGCATCTTTTGCTACATGGGGATTTCTGCAGGCTTTTTTACCCCTAGCTATTTCAAAAATGTGGTCTTGAAGGACATTGCAAAACGCTCGATGTATTCCAGCTTTGTCTCTGCAAAGTGTTCGTTCCTGTTTTCAGGTGACCCATCAAAGCACCAGAACAAAGTCTGAAAGGCACGTCCCTGTTTGTGCGCAGTGTATCAACTGCATGTTGTAACCTAACGGCTTCTCGTGGGTATCATTTGTACAATTAAGCTATAAATAATTCAGTATTTGGCAGTCAAAGACGCCATCAATAATATTACGCAGACTTCCATCCTTCCCCCTCCCTCTCCATCCCCGCCGTCCCCGAATGTAAAGTAAATGAATATTTCATAAATGATCACTCAGGTAGAATGCCCAAAGCTTACGTGCAGACACAGAACACGTTTGCAACAAGCTGGAATAGGGAGGTGACTCTAGAAACCTTGCGTCTTTACTCCTAGATGCAATGAATTAATCATGAGAAAAGGTCTTCCATTTGTGTATTAACCATGTATTGGTAACCTTAGCTTCCGGCATCTGTTTGAAGATCACTGTGAGCACTTGTCTGTCTCCTGCCCCAAAATGAGAGGGCAAGAGAAATAATTTCCAGGAACTGGGTGCAGCCCACCAGTGCTGAATCGCTGCTGATGCCCAAATGAGCTGTGATTTTGCAAATCTGTAACCCCTTAACTTTACACATCTGAGAATTCCTCTGGATTTCAGTGGATCTAATCCTATGCTATTGCAGAAGCAGAACTTTTGCTGGCGTAAGTGCTTGTGATTTAGTTGATCATTTGGAGCTGAGGAACATCTTCATGCTGTTTGGTAAGAGACTACAGGGGAACGGATCTCTCCTCATCAGTCACTATGCAACCAATCAAATCCACTGGCAGCCGGAATTTCTCCACGTCTCCCCTTCTTTTCCTCTGCCCATTTTCAGGCTCTCTGCTAACTGATCTTTCAGCAGACACAAACAAACATTTAGTGCTCACATTCAGGATACCTATTTATTTTTAAAGTGTTGTTAACATAGCTTTTTGCTGTCTCCTTCTGTCTTAATCGATGTAAAAAGTAGCTGTCTAAAATGTTCTTCCTTGAAAAAACTTGCTAAATTTTCTCCTGGGATCTTCTCCTTGTCTCTGTCTTCAGAAAGCTCTAGTCAATTTTGTATGAAGAATATGGCACTGGTTGTTCAGTGTGTGTTTACTTTCCCTTGTAACCATTGCAAACTAATGTACTCTGGGAAAATGAGTTGGATTCTTCTCTTTTGCAAATACTGCTAACAGAATTGTCGACCAAATTCCATCCTCAGCTCCAAATTACACACTCGGTTAGGGCCTGATCCAACGCTTATTAACAGCAATGGAAAAATTCCCTGATTTTAATGGACTGTAGTTCAGACCTTAGGGAACGTACGTTTCCACTGCAGATGATTGGTTTAATCTCTGAGCACGTTGGAATGTATACAAAGAGAGAATCATAGGGTTGGAAAGGACTGCAGAGGTCACATCTCAAGGCAGGATCAGCTAAATTTATATCTCCCAACAGATGCCTAACCTGTTCTTGAAGGTCATTGACTGGGACTCCATGGATTGCCCCTCCAGGCAATCTTTTTCATTAATTATCCTCACTGTTAAAAAGTTCTTCGTATCTGTTCCTAGTCAGCTCTTGCTTCAACCTACTCCCATTATTTCCTGTCCTAGCCAAAGTAAGTGAGAGCAAACTATTTTCTCTTTCTGTGCAATGTAAAGCTTTTGATGTATTTGAAAAGTATTATCATATGCGTGACTCAGTTTTGTTTTTCTTAGCCTAAACAACTTCAGTTTTTCAATCTGTTCTTGTGTTTAAATCTGTCTGTGTTCTGGACCTTAGTCATTACCGGTGCTCTCTTCTGGAATCCTTCAATGATCCCACATCTTTCCTGAAGGGCAGTGCCCAGAACTGGACACAACACTTCAGTGCAGGTCTCATCAGTGTTTAGCAGAGGGAAAATATGTCTCATGCACAGTCTCAGTACAGTGCTTGTCTTTTGCACTTTGATACAGCTTTATTACCTTGTGTCCCATTAGAAATGAACCTAGGTACAATTGATGGAAGGTACAAAGATGAAACTTGAGGGCTTCTTGGAATCTCTCAGGAGATACTGAGGGCAGAATTAGCATCATAGAGCTTCTGTGCATATTAACAGACCAAAGGAAAGGTGAAATTTGAGTCCCAGTTGCCACACGAGTTCCCCAAACAGAGACTGAGAAAGCCCATTACTTTGTTGGCATGAATATCAAACTGGAAGAGAGGTGTAATGACCGTAGGACACCATCATGCTGTTTCTGATGGATTTCTTTTCAGGCTAAGACTGTTAGTTAATACATTTTTACTCTTGGTAAAAAGGAAGGGAGTTTCAACTATGTACTTGTATTTGTATGCTTATCTATGCATATTTTATTTCTGGCTGCGTTTCAGCAAAGCTTGTACATTTTTAGAAATGCAACACCAGCAAACAACCACTACCACATTACACATTCTATATTTTGTATATTCAACTGTCTCATTACATCCCTCGTGAATATATGTGGACTGTAAGAACCAATTATTGAAAACAGTATTCAGAAATCCATTTCCTCAACTGCTTTGTCTTTTATCAAAGGACTAATGGCTCTTAGCACATTTGAAATTGGCTTGGGACTCATTTGGTTCTTTAAATGCTACTTTAAACCACAAGAACAAAATACCATTTTTGTCTTGTTCCTACGTAAGTAAATGGTCTAAGGATTTTTGTGTTCAGAAGAACAGAAGCAGGTCCAAAATATGAAACATATGCCATTTTTTTTTCACTACAGCTATCAGAATGCTGTTGTAAGTTATTAGTTTTTCTCTACTTGCATATTCAACGTGCGTCGTACATTTTTCTAATATTGTCACTAGGAAGAGAAATACACTTTAGTTGAACAAAGTTGGTGATACTCGGCTAAGATCTACTTTTCTAGCCTGTGGTAACATTTGAATAATGCCATAAATCTTCAAAAAGGCATGGACTGTGATTTTGCCTTTGATTTACAATATAACAAGTGAGCGGGCCTAAAATTATATATGGAACTCATTAGCAGCCAAGTAAATTATGACTAAAGCCTGCTGTAATCTATGTGTATGCTATGAATAGTTTTGTATTTCAGAAGATAAATTGCAGCACCAAGAGGCCAGGTATTTCCTTAAAGAGAAATTCAAACACACTCTTACCTTTATAGTTTTGCTTTGCAATATTCACTGACTTGACAGGGCAGGATACATATGTTAGCTCAGTGAGTGAGATGGAGAGTTTTTCCATTAATGTGACAAGTAATGTGGCACTTGGTTGCTTTTCCTGACAGTCTTAATAACACCAAGGAATTGCAAGGAAAGTCATGATATTGTTTTACTGCAAGACATGTGCAAGTTCTGAGTTGGGGGAACTGAATAAACTACCCGAATAATAAACAGTGGAAAACTGTATTATGAAACCAAGTCTACATTGATACTTCTTGGGTATAGAGAGAGCTCATTTAATATTTAAAAGCAAACAGTTTTGAAAAATGTTGAGCCATCATCGAACTGAGATATTATAACGATACCAAATTCACAGTGTGAAAAAAAAACAAACAGTAAGATCTGCAAATACACAGGACAAATGTTAACCTCAGATTAAGCAAATGTTAGCCTTCTGCAAGCACTGATGAAGATACTAGAGGTATTTCAGGAATGACATCACGATCTCACTGAAATTGGTGACGGTTTGCTATTACTGCAATAGCTCCAAAATCTCCTTCCTGAACTGTGCTATGAGGTGTTAAAATAAAAATTAATCGTGTTGGAGAAAGTTGCCAGATATTGCTAATCAACAGCACAGGTTTTGTTTAATATAAAAATTAGCATCATTTTAGGTGAAATAAAAGCCTTAGATCAGAAATGATATTAAATGCAACAAAGCAGAGGAATGCATTATTAAGGTTGTAAATGTGCTCAAACAACAACAAAACCAACAAAATTAAAAATACATGTTCATACATAATTACCATTAGTGCACCCATTCCGTGTTTACGTACTAAGTTGGCCATTGCTATAACACAAACTAACCAGATTCAAGCACTGAACCCGGCTGCCAGGGAGGCTGTGAAATCTCTGTCCTTGGTGGTTTTAATAACTCCACAGGACAAAGCCCTGAGCAACCTGGCCTGAATTCAGTTTCAACCCTGCTTGGAGCAGGAAATTGAACTACAGCCCTCCTGGGGTCCTTTCCAGCCTCAATGGTGCTGTGCTGCTCCCTCTGTGAGCAATAACATACTTGAGGCCATGGGCTATCTATCATTCATTCACTGCCTCTCAATATGCTGGTGATAAGGATTAACCCAGTCCTCCCCCAGCTTGCACACATCCATTGATGTTCAGGTATATCTAACGTGCAGCGATGTTAACAAGGTGTTTGCACTGGATACCATGCATGGGATAACCTGTAAGACCTGTTGTCATAGTGGAAAGAGATTTAAACTTGTGATTCTCCTCATATGTTCTTATATAAGAGACATATAAAAGAATTAGAAAAACAACTGCCTTCTAAATCTGGGTAGATGAAGTTTCTCTTGAATTTGTGCTTCTTACTGCTATTTTTTTAGCCCATTAAAAGGACAGAGGACAGAACCTTTGGTGGCATTTGGAGTTTCACAATAGCTCCTCGTGTCTTGATTCTTTGAAAGCTGAGACCCCGAAATTCTCCTTCTATATAGTTATCAAGTGATTCTGGAGCTGAATTATCACTTCTGAGAAATGTATACTGCGGCTTAATCTTTGGTGGATTCGTGAAGAGAAATGAAGAAAGAGTGGAGGTAATACAGTAAGAGCCCACATTAACAGAAGAAGAAAAATATACTACGATATATTAAAAATCCCTTTGTTTCCTAGTTTATCTTCCAGATCCCAAGGGTAAGAATGTATAAACAGAATGAACATTGGTTTTGCTAACCAAGCCCAACAGAGCATCAGACAATAACTCTAAATAATCCACTGTAAATAAAGAAAAGGACGCAATTTAAGATGTTGTTTTATGGGTGTCATAAAATAAGTATGTAGCTGGAAAACTGCAGCTGCAGACCTCTAGCAACATTTTCATGTATATGCCACATAACTCCACCTACTGAAGCCAATTCCAGTTACGTAAAAGTACTCTGAAGTGCTTTTCTTCAGCACATCTCACTTATTTCTTCTTCAGTGGATGATGGTATTAAAACTCACGTCGGTATTTGCTCTCGGCAAGAGAGGCACAGAGGAAAGCGCAGAAGGAATTAAGGCGGCAGGCCTGGCAGTGGCAGGCCCGGAGCAGAGGCAGACGGCTGAAATGGAGGGTGAAGGCCCTGCTGGGGCCAAGGCAGAGCCCGAACCTAAATTACTCAGGGACCTCCCCTACTTAATGGCCTCAAAACCATTCTCTGTGTTTGTAGATGTGGTAGAGTTATTCACCAAGGACATGATGTGATCCATAACTCATACTGTGGTGAGCTGGTTTCGCAAGTAAAGCACTCCAGTCATTTTGATTTATTTACTATTGGGACATATTTATCAAACAGGCTTTTATGTCCCCATACGTATTCTTAGCATACCTACACCAGATTGCAAGAGAAGAAAAATAAATGTGTTGATCCTTCTGACTTCATTTCCATCACCTGTACTCCAACCTTGCACGAATGCAAGCTTAATTACATATCTTAGGGACAGATTTTTCTGAAGTTACATGTAGGGGTAGGAATCATCAAGTTTCAGATGGATTTGACTGTCAGTTTTCTTTTTTTTTTGTCATTGCTGTATTCAAATACCCGAGCATGTGGCATCTGCTTGAAAATACAGTATTAATGAAAAGACCTATGGTGAAAACGGTGCCTGGCAAAAAGGGCAAGGAAGACGGCAAAAATCCCTTGTTCCATGAGCTCAATGTCTCTCGCCATAGGGTCCCTATTAATATCCCTAAGCCTTCAAGACAATGTCTTTCAACCAAAGACAGCATTCCTGCTTTATAGTAGATTTTGGCAACGTCCTGGGCTAGGTGTTGGCAGCGTTAAAGGCAAACATCTTCACCTCGGGGCAGGGGCCTCCCAGAGTGCTGGAGCCACCCTGGTGCCGGCCAGCAGTGATCCTGCGGTGGGGATCAGGAGTTAGCTTTGAAGCCCACCCGTGAAGAGCCCAGAATCAAGTCAGAGCCACCACCAACCCCGGGGATTTCCAGACTTTCTGCCCAATTTGCCCGTCCCTCATTTCCAAACGGAACCCTCCATGCCCAAAACGATTTGCCCACCATCTCCATTTGGAGAACGGGGCTCCCCTTAAAAGACTACAACCCCCAGCATGCACCGCGGCCCCCCTTTCCCCTCCGCACGGCGTTCTGGGACTTGCAGTCCCTCCGGCCGCTCTGCAACGAGCCCGAAGCTGTCAGTGGGCGGGCGGGGAGGGAGGGAGGGAAGGAGCGGCCGGGCGCATGCGCGCAGCGGCCCCGCCGCCTCCGCCGCCGTCGCCCTCGTGCCGTTGCGCCGGGAGGGCGGCGAGCGGCTGCTGGGGCTGCGCAGCGCCCGGAGCCCCCGCCAGGGAGCGGCGCCGCCGCCCGGCCTCCCCCTGCCCCGCCGCCGCCGCCGCCGCTGCTGCTGCTGCCGCCGCCGCCGCTCCTCCTCCTCCTCCTCGCCCTCCTCCTCCCCCCGCCCCCCCCCCTCCTCCCGCCGTAGCGAGCGAGCGAGATGGCGGCCGCCGGGGCTGTGGCGAAGCACGAGCAGATCCTGGTGCTCGATCCGCCCACCGACCTCAAATTCAAAGGTGAGGGGCGGCCGGGCGGCACGGCACGGCACGGCACCGGGGGGAGCGAGCCCAGCCCAGCCCAGCCGGCGGGGGCGTCCCGCTCCGCTCCGCCTCGCCGCCGCTGCGAGCCCCCGGGACGCGGTGCCGGGCTCGGCCGGGTCCCGCGGGGAGGGGAGGGGGAAGGGAAGGGAGCGGCGGGGGGCGGGGGGGGGAGAGGGCTGGGCCGGGGGGCGCCGCCGCCGAGCCGGCGAACGGGGCCCGGCCGCCGCCATCTTGCGATCCCGCCGCGGCTCCAGCGCGTCCTCGGCCCCGGCAGCGCCGCGGCACGGCCCCGGCGGGCACCGCGCCCGCCCCGCCGCCGTGTCACCGGGAGGGGGCCGGGGCCGGGGCTCGGCCCGGCCCGGCCCGGCGAGGAGGGGACCGGCCCCGCTGTCACCGCGCCCCGGGCTCCCGCTGTCGGTGCCCGGGCGGGCTGCGGACCCGTCGGGGTGCAGCCCGGTGCCGCTCAGGGGCCATTTTGCGGCGTGGCGCCGCGGGGTGAGGTCCCCGGCCTCCCCCCTGCCGAGGCTGGGCGCTGCGGGAAGGGAAGGGAAGGGAAGGGGGGAGGCGTGCCTGCCGCAAGTTTGTGGTGTCAGGTACCGCCTGCCAGCCCCCCGGCACGACATGCTGCTGTCGGGATAGGTGCCGGTTAGTGCTGCTACCCCGGGGGGGTGGTTTATCCCTCCCTCCTAATAAACCACGTAGCTGTGAAAAGGCAGGGTGAGCGATCCTCGAGACGTGTTTGTATGAGCAAGGCCAGCGTACCAGAATAAGTACTTTCCACTGTTATCAACGCTGTTCTCCGTTTATTTTTTATACTCGAGGAGAATCTCAGGGAAGGCTCCGGTTTTAGAATCAGTGATCTAAGGTTTTTCTCAAACCTGTCGGCGTTACCAGAACTTGCGCCTCAAATTTTGTGATTAGTGTCAGCACACGTACTTGCATAATCCCGTGTTTCTGTTTTATGTTCTGTTTTTCGTAGGCTCGTTTTTCATTGTTGCAGGGGGACCGAGCAGAATTTATGATGCAAAAATCTTTAAATGGGCAAGAACAAGGTTATGTCTATATTAGAGACGAACGTTGTATTTCCCCAAAATACCTTTGGCTGGCCTGGCTTTTAGAAATAAAACTCAAGTCTGGTGTATCAAAGGGATTTTTAACAAGCTGTACTTGTTTTATCGGTCCATCAAATCAATTAAAACCTAAATTCTGTTGGATCACACACCTTAATTTCTTGATAGCTTCAATTTTTAAATTGCACATTCATAGATACAGCCAACACCGTAGCGGGAACTTATTTTTTTCACTCGTGTTGTTAAAATGCTGCCAGGTCTGCACTCAAATTTCAATTCACTGCATTCTTCTTGCAAGAACAGGTTGGAGGAAAATGCCTTTTTTTTTTTTAAGCTACGGCATCTAATTTGAAGCTTGCAAACATTGAGTTGTCTTCAAGCTGGAAGCAAGCTGTGTTTATGTGATATGGAACTGCTGGTTACAAGGAACACAGAATAAATACTAGATTTAGAAATTGCCAATAGAAGCCGTTGTTGATCAGTAATCTTTATTGTGCTGTGTGTTCAGGTATTTAGAGTGCAAAATGTGTATTCTTTAGGCATAAACTTTGGTTTCAGGCTAATGCATATAATTAGAAAAATTTCTGTAGAGCAGACTAAGCAAAACCAAAATCTGAAGCATAATGAGACTGCAGTCTTAATATACCATGGAAAACACTCTCTTAGTGTATTATTGCCTCAATGCTCTATAGAAAGAGATGCCTATTAAAAGAGCATTGAGTGCTTTCTCAGTCAATATTTGCTAACTGCTTATTGTTCTGAGGTGTGCAAAAAGGTTTGTAGGCCACAAACAGTAATTCAGTCCTGAAGTGGTGTTGCATCGAGGAGTGCAATATTGGCAGGAGGGAATTCTGAGTATTATCTTTTAAAAATAATTGGTTACTAAGAGAGTGTATGACTCAATAACCGTAACTTAATCGTAAGTGTAGGAAAATCATATGACCTTGGTTTAAAAAAAAAGTGGTTTTTTTTAATGTAGCTGGTTATTCAAAGTTATCTTAGTGGGAAAATTATTATTATCCATTATTATTATTATTGTCCTACTACCGTTGATGTATGTGTAGCAGAGATCCAGTTTAAGTCTAAACATCTGAACAGAACAAATTGTTCTGCGGGTTTCCTTGCCTCAGAATGTGGCCTGTAATGAATTTGCTGACCTTTAGGCTAGCAGTAGAACGTGTTAGTATGCTTTTATGCAAACAGTGACTTAAATTAAAAAGTAGGCAGGACTTACTGTAAGGAGCTCTCGTCCAGGTTTAAAATTCATCACTGTCTGATGGAACTCTTCTTGGTTGCTTATTATTATTTTTTAAACCACTTGACTCAATCAGCAAAAATAAGGGCTATAATGCCTCTCTGCTGAATTTTATTCCACACAATTAGGAGGGAGTCTGAAAAAACGTATCCCGTGGTGGTTAACACATTATGTATTTCCCTTGGTGACTGAAAGATTAGAATCCTGTTTTTCTAGTACCTTGCATTCCTGGATGTGTCAGCCATCGATAGCGTTTTCGAGTCATGGGTGTGAAGCCTTCTGCGTCTATGATAGCTGGGTTTCTTTGGGTTGTGGAACCATCAGGAATACCGTTGGAGAATCACAAAACAAGTGAGTTTCAGAGTGTTGTACAAATGTAGCGAGGGAAAAATTGTTCTTAAGAGGTATGAGACTAAGGCAGTAGATAATCTACATGATAATGCTTTCAGAGTCTCTGAGAGCACTGAGAATTTGACTCGTGGTTCTTGTCTAGTGGTCTTCAGCCATATTAATCCTGTAGGCTTTTTTTCTTGTGTATTTTAATCTGATGTATTTTGTTTAGCTTTTCAAACCTGAAGCTCTTTGGATCTGTCTGGGACCAGAGAGGAAGAATTGAAACATGAGACAATTAAAAGGAGCTAGTTTGGAAGGTGTCTCTTCTGTCTCTTACTAGGGTCTGTTCACATGATTTGTGCAGACATAATCATCTGCAGCCTTAGTTTAGTGAAGATTATGGTAATTTGGAATTGTTTCCTTGTGAGTAAATCCATTTTTTAAAAAGGTACTTTACAGTTGTGTAGTGAAGTAGCAGCACTTGAAATTTTCAATTCAAATCTTTCTAGCATTGTTAATGGAAACTCAGTTGGTCTTCCTTAAACCAAAGAAGTCAATTTTGCATTTGTGAGTAACTTGTATTTAAGTTGGTCTTGGATGGTGGTCCTTTTTCGGAAAACATTCTCCAAATCTTTACATCAGTCATAAGATACGCTTTTGTAACATCTAATTGAAAATCAACACTAGTTGATTTGGTGAGCCTTGGAAGATCAGTAGGCAGCATTCAGAATTTGTATTTCATGTGCTTCAGAGGTGCCTGACTAGCAGTCATATCGGATGTTACAAAAATGTGTGGGTATTCTAACTTGATATCCTTTATTGAAGTTCCTGCTTACAAGCGTGGGAAATCCAGTTTTGCTACCTTTGTAAAGGTCTCAAAATAGAGGCACACTTTTCCATTTCTTTTTTATTTTATTGAGGTTAGGGATAAGTCAGCAAGTAAGCAGCCTGAGATCAAATTTTGTGAATGTTAGTGTGCAATAAATATTCACTTTTGTGGTTTGAGTTACTGGAAGAGGTAGAACATGATATTTCACTTCTTGATTATTAATCTGATTCATACTCTAGGATTGCTAGTTTATTAAAATCATCTATCAGCTGGTATACGTTCAAACAACTCTTTCCAGGTAAGGCAGACAGCACCTTACTTAGACAGCTCATTCTGAAATGCGGATTTCCATGACCTTTTAAATCATACAAAAATACTGCTGTGGGTTATTTTATAATCATTACACTGCTTTTGGTAACGGTGAAAGCCGTGGGGTGTGTGTTGCTGCAAATCGAGAAGGTGGAATTTAAAGGTAAAAATAGCTCAATGTTAAATCTATCCCCGGCCCTCAAGATCTGTTGCCAGAATTGGCCCAGGATGCCTTTGGTGTAGGCCGGGTTTGAACTCCTCAAATGTGATCTCACTGCCTTATTTGTGTGGGTCTTGACCAGACCAAGAACGCACAAATTCACTTTATTCGAAGTACCAGTAAATTTGTGATGTCCCAGCTTTCTAAGATCGGTTAAAAAACAAAACCCACAGGTGATTGGGATGTCACTTTTGTGGTATCTTCCTTCATTCTAGAACATTTTTGGAACCGAACAGGGAGAGTGCAGAGAGGATAAAGTGGCTGTAACTGATCACTAGCACAGTTGTGGCTTTCTGATGCTTTGAAATGATTCCATGTAATTTAATATTTTTTTCTGGATGAGTATTGTATAGTGACAAAGATGGAATATCCCATAGAACGATTTAGTATTCAACAAGTGGTATTTGCCTCTTTTTCTTTTAAATCCGAAAAGAGTCCCTGAAATTGTTCAGTCTTGTGTTTCTATCCATTGTTTCCTGGCTCACATGCAATATTTGTTAGTATTTTATTATTATTATTTAATGATAAGTATTAATGAAACGTGACGCAAAATGATTAGTGGGAATGTGTTGAGAGAAACGAAGAAAACTTTTTTCTGTATTGCACAATTTATTGCTTATGAGCTGGTAATGTGCTAATACTTAGGTTTCTACCACAGTGTCAGACCACGTTTAAAACTGACTAATGAACAGGGTCTGTGTTGGGCCGTGAAGTCACGTGCATTGTAGGTATTAGATAAAATTCAATAGTGGATTTTTTTCCTGTGATGAAAGAAGATGACAGCAGTACGGATTTGGATGTTTTGCCCCTTTCCCTTCAGTTTATAGGATTTAGCATTGCATCTTCAGTAAACTGAGAAACACTGCCCGAAGCTGACTACCTTGTACTTCTAGTGTGCTCATCAGTATAGAAGCTTCCCCTTTATATTGTAATTAGGATGAAGTGCCTACTCCTTCTGCTTGTTGACAGCCTACGCAAGTGTTCTAGATCCCTACAATATATCATAATATTATATAAAAAAAATGTATCTCATGCAAACGTTGTACCATTGCTTAAGGCCAAATCGAGGAGCAGAACCTCACTGTGAACAGGAGAAGTTTTATGCATCAGTTAATAGGGCCGAATATTTAGTGCACTGGCTTTCTGCCGTGGTGGTGTAAATTGTTCCTGCTTTGTCTTGGCTGTGCTTTGTGAGTGTGTTGTCCTTTCTGACCAAGTGTGTCTTTGGGAGAGGTTTCTTAACCAGACCTTTGCGAACATCAGTCATTAAAGGGTTATTACGCACTTGGCTTACAAGCCATAAATTTGAGTTGGAAAAGGCTGCTGGAGAGAATTTACTATGTGTGGAGTGGAAAAAAGAAATAAATCACTGAATAATTAGATAAGTGTTACATTTCCCAGTGTGAAGGTTGTCAAATCGCAAGGCTTTTACTGTCAGATGAGCCAAGTAAGTATATATAAGCTAATTGCTTTAAAGACAAACAAAAAAAATCAGCAAAATTACTGTAATAGGGTCGTTTCTGATGTGGTATTGTTGAAAATAGAAATGCAGAAACGCAGGTTAGAACTTCTGTAACTTTGTTTTCCTTACTGCAGTGAGACTTTATCTGGTGCATAATCATCTTGGCCCCTTCAGCTTTTTCCTTTCGGTGTGCTGTTGAATAGTGTAGTTGTGTCATTGCATTGTAAATTATTGGGTAGCATAGGTGTAGACCTGATAGCTCAGGTACTTTGCTAAAGGTTACCCTGGTGTAGTACTTCAGGTGTTTGCTTTTTAAGTAATATGAAGAAGGAAGAAAAGAGAAATAATTGCCTGAATTTTAAAATACAGTCACATCAGGATTTTCCCTCCTGTTTCTCAGAGTGCGCTCTCACTTGGAGTAACGTTCAATTTGACACTTCAGTGCTTGACTAGATCTGACCTAAATTCTATGCAAAGCCTTGGAGGAAAGAATAATTAAAGACATGAGGGTAAATGGAACATGGAATAAAATGCAGCATGAGTGTCCTGGGTAGCGTGTGCCAGTGTGGTCTGAGAGCTGCTTCCCCCTCTGTGCCTCTCCTTTGAGCTCTTCTGCGTGCCCCTGCTCCCCAAACAAAATCTGCTCTTACCCTGGGGTTTACTGGATGGCATTAGGTTATTTGATACAGAGGTGTCTGTGGAGCTAATAATTAAGTTGCAGGTAAAGAAGGATAGTGGAAAAGCTTAAGATGGGGAAGGAGCAGGCTGTAAAATGAACTGCAGCACAGCCGTCGGCCTGCTGGAGGCTTAATAAAGACATTTCCAAAGGGTGGCCCAGTGTCGTGTTTGAACTTGGCTCAGGGTCTTCTTTAAAGGCCTTGGTATGTGTGGGGTTGTGCTGGCGGAGCTCCCTGGTGGTGCAAAGGTAGGAGATGTGATGAATGGAAAAATAAAAGTGTGCGTTTGGTGTGTGCTAGTGACAGAACTGCTGCTTGATGGTTTCTCTTGGGAGTGATGAACGAGTAAGACTAGAGACTGGTACTTAGTCGTAGGCTTGTCGTGAGTGTGACAAGTCACGAAAAAGGGCAAATATGAGACTGTAGTTGAGTAGTGAGGGAAGCATTAATGTCGTGGTGTGTGGCGTTGATGAAGCTTTATCTGAATACATCCCTGGCAGCAGCCCGTCAGAGAGAGTAAACCCAAGTGGGAATGGCGCGAAGGAAAAGTTACTAACAGGTGAAGCAGAGTAGCACGGTTTGTTTGTCTTAGCAAGATGAAGACTGCAAGGGGGTCTGATCGCTGTCTATAAATATATCAGAAGAGGTAGGCACTGGGGAAAAGAGAAGCTATACAAGTGGAAGGGTAGGATTGGTACAAAACCGAACTGGCATTGAGTGGCTATGAGTGTGTTTAGATCAGCAGAAACCACTTGAATTTCAAATCTGAATCATGGCAATCTGAACCAACTTTCTAAAAGGAATTGCGGGCAAAAATACCTCCAACTTGTTTTCAATTCATCAGATACTGTCTCACAAAATGATTTATTTCTCCTGGGCTTTAGAAAGCTTCTACGAGGTCATGAGGTTAGAGCGTTCCTCAAAGCTTGGTAGGACTGTGGTGGTGCTTCGTGGCGCACTTCACCTAGAAGCCAGTATGTCGTCCGATGTTCCAAGGCATTAGAAAAGCTCGACAGAGATGTGCAGGGTTGGATAGCGTTCAAAGGTTTTTTTTGTTTGTAAGAAGGGATGTTCATAAAATTAAGTCCTGTGCATAGGAGTTAGTGCTCCATATGCAAAGGAAACTTAGTAATTAGAACTCATAGGAGTGTGATGTTAATTTAGTATGGCCGCTAAGTGTAATAGAGCAAAAAAAAAATTGTTAGGGTTTTATTTTGGACACGTGCGAGACATCGTTTCACTTCCACGTTGGGGCTCGGGTGAGAGCTCTCGCTGCTCGTGTGGAAGTGAGCTGCCCGGTCCTGCAGCGGGGTTGCGTCAGCTCAGCGTGATGCTGTGACGGGAAGATAGTGAGGGAATGGGGTGTGCGATCTTGTCAGGCGAGGGGGTTGTCACCACGTCCAACTGAAAGCAGATGTTTGTTTCCTGAGTAACTGTGGGGTATGGTGAACTTGGCTTCCAGAGAGATGAGACGTTGGAGGCCTGGACTCTGTGCTTCTGGGGAAGGAAAGGTCGCCCTGAAATTGGAGTGAGCTGTTCACATCTTTGGGAGGTGGCCCAGCGCTAGCTGCATCTGTATGCTGAACGTTTTAATGCCTTATATGTAAGCCCGTGTAGGCGGGTCTCTCTGTCGTGTGCCTGTTTTGTGAGGCTGGATGCTGTTTGTGCTAAATTTGTTTATTAAAATTACTCAGTTGTGCTGTTTGGTTATTACCTGCAAGGACGCTGGGGAAAACCAGGAGGGTTTTGGTGTTCTGTTGTATGTTTCAGGCTGGCTTCTGATGTCCAGTTCTTTGAGCACACTGCTTTTGGTCAAGCCTTCAAGGAAATCAGCCTTGCCGCAGCATACTGCATGCCATTGCAGCTGTCAGCTGAGATAATTACACATGTTCTGATTGCTGCTGTATGGTTTGAAGTGTGTCTTGGATGTTGTGATTCAGATCAGACAGGTGTATCCAATTGGAAGTCGGATAGTTGAGCTGCTGTATGCTTGAATATTTTAAGCAGCAGATCTGGGTGTTTCAGCATCCCCGGAAGCTTTTGTAAGCTATAGCAGGTTAAAATACAAAGAAAGTTCAAAAGAAGAAAGGGGACAGTTACTTGTTTATCTAGCTCTGTTGTTCAAATGCGCTAGTATTCTTTGAAATCAAAGAGGCTCTGTAATTATCAAATTCATTAGTTATCTCACCTCATCCAAGTAAAGAGAACAGTTGCTCCAGCAGGAAGGGTTTATGACACAGCCCTTACTGAGCCGGATTGCTTGTACATATTACTAGTTGTTTCAGGACTTTAAGCATCATTTGCTGTTTTAAGTGTTCATATTTATCAGTAGTAAAATATTTGTACTGCTTTTGTTGTTTCAACAGAGAACGCGTTGGGATGAATAATGCTTTACCGCTCGATTCCTAAGACTTTTCCTAGTAGAATTACGAGCTACCAGTTTTAGTATGCTTAGTGTGTCTTTGGCAAGAACAACAGTACAACCAAATAGAGCTAAATTGCAAGTAGGGAATTCACAATAACCTGGAGGTTAAGTTGAAGTAGGAAGCTTGCCTTTGACACTAGTAACATGACATTTATTCGATAATGGTACTCTTTCAATAGGAAAAATATCAAGTACAGACATATGACTGCTAGGTTTTAAAGCTTAAACTAAACATGAGCATTAATATCTTTGGATGAAGTTACTCCGTGTTATGTCATGTTATTAGTAGTGTTGTTGAGTCTAAATAAACCTTTGTCCATGTTTACCTTTAAGTGCAGGACAATCTCCTTTTAGCCTGTATTTTTTCCATTATATAAAGTAGATAATGTTCTGTTTACCAGAATTCATGATAGTCATCTGTGGCTGCACTTTACCCTTGAGATAGATGCTTATTGTGTTTTTACAGTGTTTTTTTTTGGCCACTAACAGCACATCAGGAACAATCTGGGGTGAACGTGAAATTCTGATCCAGGAGGAAAATACAAGGAGAAAGAATGTTTGTTTTGCCTGGTTGGAGATGCTGCTGTATTGTGTTCTTGTCTTTTCTCTGTCAGAATGGCAGGCAACAGATTTCAATTCCCATTTCCCTTCTACCAGCCCCCGGTGAAAGCATGAATGTCAGCATCGGTACAAGCACCTCTAGTAAGCTGCATAGCCTTATATATGCTCTACTTGCCACTTTGACAGAGGAGCACAAGCCCTTCTAGGATTAAAAATGAGTGTTGTCTCAGCATTTTTTTTTCTGAAGAAGAAAAAATCTTTGACAGATAAACCATCAGTGTGTTGGTGTGAGGAGCACGGATAAAATCTGATGTCACCCCATGATGAACAGTGCTAGCCTGGAATCAGCCTGCTGGGGCTATGGATTTTGAGGCTTGTCAGCTTTCTTATAAAGATTTTTTTTTTGCATTGTGGTATTTATGTGCAGATTGATGATAAAATTAAGAGTTATTTCTCAAGTGCCAGGGTAGCATAAGAAGAGAGAGACTCTGTATTTTTGCTCTGATATATGGATATATACCTGAGAGCAGTGACTATTTGTAGATATTAGTAATCTTGCAACTTCATCCACTGATTATTCCTGATCGTTTGGAGTTATAATGTTGAAGTATTAATTCATGAAACCTAAGCTATTATGCTTTGTAGACCATGAATAAATTTAACACAGGTGATTTATTAGAGTTAGAATTTTTCTTCCAGCTGAGTTTATAGGATATTTGAATGATCGTGTTTTTGGTATTTCAAGGGGAAAAGGAACGATGTTCCTTGAAAATGACTGTTACGGATTCTTTTTAGGTTGTTTTCACAAAGATTTGAATATTAATTGCTTAGAAGTAGTTTATGGAAAGAAACATTTTTTTCTTGCTCTTATTTTTGTATGCCAGCTCTTTCACCTATGCTTTTTTCAGAACTATGAAATCCCATTTGAAGCAATCAAGTGCTTTGTTTATATTTGAAGTGTGCTTGTCTGACAATCAAGGTAGTTTGAATCACTATTGGACACTGGTCTTTCATTTTTAGACATTTTGTCTTCATTTTTTTCAATATTGACTTTTGTTTGCCAGTAAAATGCACGTTTCAGCTTAATGTTGGCAATTTACTTTTTTTTTTTGCCTTTACTTCTCCTTATATCTTTAAAAATAAACATGCTTCTGTAGTAGAACCTGAAATAGAAATGTTTCTGGGGGCTTTAAAAATAATTGGATAAACTTGTGAGGATAAATCTGGAGGTGATCAGGGCAGCAGTATTCTTGGTGCAGTGAAAGAAAGCTGAAAGCTGGACTGTATGAAAACTAGAATGAGCTGTTATCTCCAAGTCCTTTGTGAAGTAACTCTTATTTTTAACTTACTGCAATCAGTATTCATATTTTTGAAGACAGTTGACATGTATCATGATGGCTATTTCAACTGGTTTAAAAAGAAAACAGAAACACCTTAATACGTAATGCCCTTGATGTCTACTGGTGCATTGCACACGATATCAGTGCATTGTGGGTTGGACATCACTGAGCATCTGTCCAGCCCATTCTTGTAACAGAGCTTTTTTTGTTGTTCTGGTGCAACTCCTTTTTAAAATGACAGCAAACCTCTGGAAATACTTCTGTTTATGGTACTTGTCCCAGATGCAGGAGAAATGTTTACTGATCATTTTGTAAACTCCATAATATTCCTGGGTCACCTCCTAGCTCAAGAGCAATCCATCCCAACAGACAGGAAATCAGGTAAAAATGCCCAGAGGCCCGTGTGGATGAACAAGGTGCTCCTGGCCAAACTCACATGCAAAAAGGAAGCTTACAGAGGATAGCAGCAAAGGATGGGTGACCTGGGAGGAATACAGAGTTGTTGTCGAAGCATGCAGGGATTAGGTTAGGAAGGCTTAAGCCCAAATGGAATTGAGTCTGGCCAGGAATGTCAAGGATGACAAGAAGGGCTTCTGTAAATACATCGTTGACAAAAGGAAATGTGTGCCTACCGCTGAAGGAGATGCGGGCCCTGGTTACACAGGACATGTAAGAGGCTGTGTACTTAACACCTTCTTTGCCAAGTCTTCATTACCAAGAGTCAGCCTTCAGGAATCCCAGGTCCCAGAGACCAGGGAGAAGATCTGGAGCAAAGACGACCTACCTTTGGTGGAAGAAGATCAGGTCAGGCAATACTTGGGCAAACTAATGGGATGCACCCAGGGGTGCTAGGGAGCTGGCAGATGTCACTGTGAGGCCACTCTTTGTAATCATTAATCAACCTGCTGACGGGGAGAAGTGCCTGGAGGCTGGAGGAAAGCAAGTTTCACTGCCATCTTCAAGAAGGGCAAGGAGGAGTTCCCAGGGAACTACAGGCTGGTCAGCTACGCCTGGATTCCTGGGAAGGTGATGGAACAGCTCACCCTGGAAAGCATTTCCAGGCGTGTGAAGGGCAAGAAAGTAAGTCGTCAGGAGTAGTCAGCGTGGGTTCACCAAGGGGAGGTCATGCTTGACCAACTTGGTAAGCTCCTGTGATGAAGTGGCTGGTCTGGTAGAGGAGGGGAGAGCAGTGGATATTGTCTGCCTGGACTTCATTAAGGCTTTTGACACTGCCTCCCTTAAGATCCTCACAGAGAAGCTGTGTATGGGGCTGGATGAGCTGACAGTGAGGTGGGTAAAAAAAAAAAGTGACTGGGTCCAGAACGTAGTGGTCAGTCGCACAAAGTCTAGTTGGAGATGTGTAACTGTGGGCTGGCAGGAACTTTGTGAAGTTCAGAAAGGGGAAGTGCAACGTTACACAGCTTTGCAGGAGTGGAGCCGGGGGTCCTGGTGGACACCAAATTGAATGTGAGCCTGCAGTGTGCCCATGCCACAGGGAAGGCTAGGGGTGTCCTGGGCTGCTTTGGACAAAGCATTGCCAGCAGGTGGAGCGAGGTGGTCCTTCCCGTCTCCTCAGATGGGTGAGGCCATGCCTGGGTGCTGGGTCCAGCGCTGGGCCCCCCCAGTACAAGACAGACATGGACGCACTGGAGAGGGTCCAGTGAAGAGCTGTGAAGATGATGAAGGGACTGGGGCACCTCTCCTGTGAGGAAAGTCTGAGAGCTGAGACCATTTAGCCTGGAGAAAGGAAGGCTCAGGGGGTCTTATCACAAGCTGTCTGGGCATGATGCCGGGCGTCTGGCTCTCTGGCTCTGCTTGAGCAGGGGGCCTGGACCAGGTCACCTCCAGTGACCTTCCAGCCTCAGCCATTCTGTGGTTCTCTGATTCCTCATGATGGACGTGAAAAGCAATTAAATCTTGTCCCAATTAAGAAACAAAAATATTATATTGTAAGAATGTTGATTACATTTGTTGTGGTTTAACCCGGCTGGCAGCTAAACACCACACAGCCGTTCGCTCACCCTCCCCCCTCCCTCTCTGGGATGGGGGGAGAGAAACGGGAAAGTGAAGCCTGTGAGTTGAGATAAAGACGGTTTATTAAGACAGGAAAATAATAATAACAATAATAATAATAATAGTGATAATGGTAATAGTATTAACAATAATAATGTGTAAGAAAACAAGTGATGCACAATGCAATTGCTCACCACCCGCTGACCGATGCCCAGCCTATTCCCGAGCAGCCGGCCCCCCCACCCCGGCCAGCCACCCCTATATATTGTTTAGCATGACGTCAGATGGTATGGAATACCCCTTTGGCCAGTTTGGGTCAGCTGTCCTGGGTCTGTCCCCTCCCAGCTCCTGCTGCACCCCCAGCCTGCTCGCTGGCAGGACAGAGCAAGAAGCCGAAAAGTCCTTGGCCTGGTGTAAACACTGCTCTGCAACAATTAAAACATCAGCATGTTATCAGCGCTCTTCTCATCCTAATCCAAAACATAGCACCCTACCAGCTACTATGAGCTACTTAACTCTGTCCTAACTGGAACCAGGACAACATTCCATTAACTTTTTTTTCTTCTAATTCTAGCAGAATGAGTTGATGGAGATCTTACTCTGTTTCTGTCACGTCTACTATAAGTCAGTTAACCTTTTCTTCACCAGATTTGCCATGCTGGCTTTATAACATTACTTCTAGTTTTTATCCTGATGACTTTAACTTCTTTTTCAGGCATTAGTACTCAAATTGTCAAGTGCAGTAAATGATTTTTCTTTGCCTGCCCAACTTGACTTTATTGTGTGCTGGACAAAAACTATCCTGCCTCAGTACATTTGGGTGAAGGTACCTTGAAGTCTTTTGTATAGATGGAGTGCTTCCAGAATTTGGAAAGCGAGGAAGAAACAGCATCCCACTTTGAGGTTGTCATCCAAATAATTTTTGAAATTAACGCTGCAACTCACACTTTTTTAGAATTTTGTAATCTTTTTGCTTGTGTGCTTCCTTATGTATACTTGTATTTTTTTTTGATATGGTTGAATACATTACTTTAATGTGCCAGTTTACAGCTTAAATAAACTTCAGTTCTCTGCGTGAAATGGAGTGCCTTTGGCAGTCAGCTTAGGTATTTAGCTTTTTATAACAGTTACAGTTCGGTGTCTTAAAGAGAAGAACATACTTATATTTAAGCTGTTTCATGTAAACTGCTGTTCAGTTTTTTTTAAATAAACGTGCTTATTTTTGTACAAGCTGCTGTAATTTTATACAATGACAAATTGTTACCTAACTTTAGGCAGAGTTGATGCTCTGTAACAGGGTCTCTGTATACGTTAATGCTAGCTGTTCTAATTTTGAATGGCTCATCTAATAACCAAACCTGTCCCCTTCCAAAAATTCTTTCAGTTCATTTGTGCTGTACTATTAATGAGTAGATACTGGCTGTAATCTCAGATCTTCCCCGTGGGTACTCTGGACTGAGGAGGCTCCTCTCAGCTCTGCCTTCCCACTCTAGAAAGGCATATTCATGTCACCATTTTTCCTTGGTGTTCGACCTTCCCAGGCAGGAGTAGGGTGACTTGGTGCTCAGAACACAGAGACGTGAATTTGAAGAGAAAATGTGACAACATTGATCCCAAAAGATCTTTGTACAGACCCTGCCTGTCCAGTAACATCGTCATTTGGCTTTACTGCAGTGTAAGAGGCTGGGTTGTGGCAAACCAGGAAACTTGGGACGGCATTTCAGCAGTGGGAGCTGGCTCTGCAGAATCTGTGTCATTTCCTCCTGCTTGCTAGTTGCTGTAGCCCAAGGTACGTGGTTGCCAGAGGCAACCCCGGCATTAATCTCGTGGTGGCTGCACAGGAGGATTGCTGGAGGAGAAATGCAGCGCATCGTGGTTTTGGAGATCTCGGGTTTCTCCGAGTGTGATTAGGCAGGTGGCTGTCATTCCTTTCTAGGGCTGCTGTAAGTCAAAAAGACAGGAAAAATCTTGGCGTGGATCGTCACTGCGCTTTTCAAAACAGTCAGAATTATCTGGCACTTTCACGGTTTTTCTTCTAGAAAGATGCTGTAGTTGGTGTCTTGACTCCATGCTGCTAAACAGATTTCTGAACTCCCAGTCCCCTTCAAAAGAGCTCTGCCTCCCAGGAGTTGTTAGATTGAAATCACAGGTTTAAAAAGCAATGATCTCTTGTCAATGTACATCACAGTTACATCGGTATATATACATCACAGGTAATTCGGTGTACCTTGAGGATTTTATTAGTTAAATTACCACAGCTTCTGGAAACCCTAGTTGCAGATCCAAAAGTCCATGGCCTTAAGTTGTACAAGTCTAAGATAAAAGGTAGGCAGTTTCCAATGGGAATTGGGCAAAAGACAGTAGGTGGCTACTCCTGAGGTATTTTTGTGTGCTGGCGGCAGTTACATGAGCTTGCTGGAGGTTTAAGTGCTTAAATAAAACCAACCCAGCTTTAGACTGGGTGTCATGAGTGGCTAGTGAGATCCTTTTTTGAGTGTGTAATACTGTCGTAATGTATCTGTGTCTTTTGAGATGAAGCTGGCATGCTCTTGCCCATCTCAGTGGGTGTCCAAAATGTCCGTACCCACCTTAGCCTTTGTGTTCTTTTCCATGGCTCCTTCAGATGTGGTCTGTGCGGTATGGCCCAGAGTGCTTCCCACTCCTGGTTCTTCTCCCCCTACTCCTCTAGTTTATCTCAAGGAAATTTTATGATTTAAGATTTTGTGCTCAGGCTGTTAGTGCCAGCTAGTCTTTTATTTTCCCACTCTTTCAAGGGTAGGGGTATGTATGTTTGTGTGAACGGAAACTCCAGAATCCCCTTCTGCTGCTTCACGTTTTTCTTTAAGGACATGTTATTCTAATTTAGAACATGCTCCTCCTCACAATGCTAATAGTTTTTTTTTCTCTGATTTACTGTCCTTGTGTCATGCCTCCCCATGCTCAAGATCAGTGCTGTCACTGAACTACCAAAATAGCTGGGCACTGCAGGACCAGTGACATTTAGTCTTATTTTCCTTTTGTTTTCCCTTTGCACACCAGTTTGCTGGGAGCTATTTATTAATTCTGGTGGTTGTGAGTCTCGAGAGGTTTTGTACAGCTTTTTACCTTTCAAGCTTTTGGAAAGCAGGTGAAAGGTAAGGCTGCCCAAAGGGTGCTCAAGGCTTTGAGAAAAGATTTCAGTCTGCTCTGGAAGAAATCTCTGGTGCTGAAAAATGTTCCTGAGATCAAGGCTGTTTTTTGGGAAGTACTGGGGAAATGCAGAGGTCACTACGTTTATGTACCTGGAGAACAAAAGCAGACTTTTTTTCATCTGCGGTGTTAGAACTGCCAGGAAGTATTAGAATAATTCTAACAATGCTTTGACTCCTATCTTGCCATTATTATGCAGGCTTTGAAAAGGGGGCCTTTCATGTCTTGGAACATCTTTTATTTTTTATAAGTTTAAAAAAGTTTATCTCGAGTTCCTAAATTCACTGTTTCTGTGTCTCGAGATAAGCGATTTGAGTAGTATAACTCCTTCGCTTGGTGACTGTGCCTTTCAAAATGAGCCTCTGAGCTGAGCCTTTTTTTCTTAGAGCCGAATTTTCTTCTAACAGCGGTTGAGAAGATTGCACAGCAGAGCACCTCAGGTTGTCTAGAGTTGCAATTATAGACAAACAAAAACAAAAGGGGAAAAAAAGACTGAAAGCCAAATTCAAGGTTTCCTATGCTGCTGGGCACTGCAAAGGCACTGCCTAGGTGGCTGTAAGTAAAACACAGAATTAAGTTCTTAAAGATGCTTGTGTGGTTCAAAAAATAAATGTTCAGTCTTTTCTGAGCATATCAGCAGTCTCAGATTTAAAGGGTTATTCAGATACCTGATTTTAGTTCGGCTTGTGGTGTGGGTTATGGGAGTTATTTTTAGGTTGAACTCTCTAAGTAAATGCAACTGGATCCTGCAAGAGCCGACAAAGGACAAGTGGCAGGAAACTTTGAAGTAGTTTTGTAAATCTTCCTCATGGGACCCATGCCAAGTTTCAGTGGATTAAGAGGATGATTACCTTCCTCTACCTTATAAAGCCAGATTAGAAATGACATTTTCAGACGAGTAGTACCAGTTCCTATTTTCTCACCAAAAAAGTCCTGTTGAATTTAAACTGGCTCACACGTGTTTTCACCTCCATCTGACTGTCCTTGTTCTCAGTAATCCCAGTTCGTCCTCTATTGATTTGTATTTCATTGTTTCAAGTCAAGGCTGTGTTCAGCACTCTCTCAACATCAAGGATTTGGGCTGAAAGAGGGTTACAGAAATCAAGACATTGGTCAGATAGTGAGCCCTCTAGTGTAATAACATGCTTGCTAGTGATAGTGCTGTTTGCTTCCGAGGAAGAGAACTCACTTTCTGACTTCCTTTAGCTTATGCAAGTGGTGGGTTTGTTGTACCTTACTGCTCAGGTCGTGTATATTTTTAACCCTGAATAATCTAAAGTTTGCTCTCTTTCTTTTTTAAATGGAAAAGCAGTTGTCATGATTTCAATAATGGTGAAAAGCATTTTGTAGTAATTTGATTTGTTATGTCTAGAGAAAAATAGGCTTCTTTAAAATTCATGTACACATGAAATATTATTGAATAAACTTCATGTTCATATGCAGTTCCATTTTCCAAGTGCATTCTTTTTGTGCCTGTGCATTCTTGCTTTCAAACGACATAAAGGAGATTAACACGCTGTGAACCTTTCTTGCTGTTACATATGACATCACTTGGAGGTGATCTCTTCTGGAAGAAGAGCTTTTACAGCTTGACATTGAAATTATGCCTCTGTTGTCCAGTCCAGCCTTAGAGTCAATTCCTATCTTGATGGTTTAACATAGGCACAGTTTAGAGAATATACTGCATTAGGTAGGTGAATATGGCAAGTGAAGTTTCTTTTTGGTGGATCAGTTGGAATATATGCATAAACAGAGTATCATCTTCCCTGCCTGTTTTGAATTTAAAAGATGAGGTTAATGTTTCTGTCAAGGCTGTAGGACCTCAAAGCCCACCATAAGTTGAAATCTCAAGAGCAGTTAGTATATTTCATTATCACAGTGTTTCCTTTCTTTAATAAACACTGGTAAGAGTTCCAAAGTACATACTGCTTCTATTCCTAGAGAAAAATCCAGCAAAACTTACTTTCACATACGATCATTACCCACTGGTTACGTGCGGTGTTACAAAAGCTTTAGTAAAATTAGTGTAATGACGTCTGTGTTTAAGATGTAAAAATGTCTGTATCTATATATGTATATATGAACTTGCACCAGCAGATTGAATATGTCATACTACTTAAGACTTACTTGTTCATTGCGTTAATGTATATTGTTATAGCTAAGATGATAGAATATGCTTTGCACGTAATGGTATATGTGCTTAACAGATGTATGATTTAAACTGCTTGTTGCCATTACATTATATTTTAAGAGTAATTTGTACTGTATAAACAGCCTTGTCTTCCACAGATATGAGGGTATTTACAGTGAAAACAACTTTTTTCTTTTTTTTTTTTTCAGGTCCCTTTACAGACGTAGTAACTACAAATCTTAAGCTACGAAATCCATCAGATAGGAAAGTATGCTTCAAAGTGAAGACCACAGCGCCTCGTCGATACTGTGTGAGGCCAAACAGTGGAATTATTGACCCAGGATCATCTGTAATTGTTTCAGGTAAAAGCAGATACGCATGGTTATATATTTTAAGGCATGAAAAACCTCTATACAGAAATATTTACCTGTCGTTTGTCATATTTACCTGCAGCTATTGCTGTGTTAAGGAGGAATGAAAGTTGGAAATGGGCAGTGACATTAACAGTACCTTCAGACCACTGTATTCATGTTTGTATCTTGAAGTGGGACATAGCTTTGCTGCTCTGATGCGTTTAAAGTTCAACATTTGACAGTTCATTGTGTTTAAAAAAATAAATCAATTCACAACCATGGAATAGTTGTTTGGAATAGTACTGGTCCCTATTGTCTGAACTCTGTTGTTTCATAATTTGTCATAATAGAAGAGTTATGAGTGTGTTAAGTAGTACGTGCTGAGTGGTAATCCTTCAATTGCTTTTAAGGATATTTTCTGTTACTTTAGATGGAGCTGTTTGTAGCCCTTAGGTTTGAAAAATCTATCATGTTTCACTCTAGAGACACTTCTTAATCTGTTTTTGGAATGTGGATTAAAAAGGATCCTTAATGCTCAGCAGTGTGAGCCTTGAAGCCACACAGTATTTCTACCCCCATGAAACTCTGTCTAGGTTTGGCTTACATACTTCATTCTGACAATCAACAGAATTTTGGTAGCTGGATATATAATAGTCTAATCCTATACTGGACAGTACTGTGTCAAAAAGAGCAGGTGTTAGGAATGATGGGAGTAGACATTCTCAGGAAAACGGGAGAAGAATAGGTATTGGTCTTCTGACATGGCAAATGATTTTGGTAGGTTGTTCTCACAATCATTTTGAGTTAAGAATCTTCTGAATAAGGGAATTCTCAAACCTATGACTGTAAGAGGAGAGAAACTCTTACTTCTCTGTGGAACCATCATATTTCCCAACATGGATGTGGTCTCATAGGTTGTAGAGATCAAAGGTAATGCAGTCATAAGCTCCTAGATCTCCTAAGTCTAAAAAGCTGATTCTTGTAGTACCCTTGAAAAGCTATAGCAAAGCAAAAGGGAACAAGGAGCAATCCTCAGAGCTTTTCATATTCATACCCTCACACCCTTTGGGAAGTTTAAAAGAATTTGGGGAACTAGCTTTAGGTGATATGTTCAAAAGCTGCAAGAAATAACTCGGGAAAACTTCAAATTTGATGGATTAAAAACTTAGAGTAACTTTCCTTTTAGGAGAGACACCAGTTTTCTAATCTGATATGACCTGTAGAATGTGACCTTTTAAAACTACAGTATTGCTTGGCAGGGACATTCAGCAACTTCAACATCTTGTGGTTGAAAGACCGTTTTATTGAGATAATTGTTTAGAGATTCCTGTAGTCAGAAACTTACTTTATTTTCCTCTTCAACATTGACTCGCAGACATTTGTCTTAACTATGTATCAGAGTATCAAAGCTGCGTGATTTTCCACTTTGCATCCACAGTGGCTCTTCGTTACTGCTTTTTCTGTGTTAATGGAATCTTTTGCAGTTTTTCAGCTGCAGTGACTCCAAGATGTAGATGTGTTGTTACAGATGCTTTTCAGAATTAAATTTTCTTCCCCAAATTGTTGTTGTTGGGCATATAATTTCTTTTAAGTTACTTGGTAAGCCAAGTACGCAGTTACTTTTTCTGTTGACCCACTTTGTTATCTCATGTATCTCTCTACTGAATGTTTTCAGTGCTGACTCATTGTTCATATCATTAAAAATAGATTTCTCTCACATTGTTGTGCAGAGGGAAATCAATGTAGGATACCATGGCTGAAACTCTGTTCAGAACTAAATGTTGACAGTATTAACTGCCTTTAGTCCATATAATGCATCAGATAATTCAGGGTCAGGGGAGTTTTAAAACTCATTATTAGAGATGTGATTTAACGGATGTTTTAAGGAAGTCCATGGGCATTTTGTGTATCATCCAGTTGTGAATCAGAATGTAACATTTTTCAACCATGTTTATATATTTTTTCCAAAAATACTGATTTGGTAGGACCTCTTTCTTTACTGTTCATTTGGATGGCTTTCCCTTCACCTTGATGACCTAAATTAATTACTTATTTTCGTATCACCTACACTAATTGCTTGCTGGTGATTTTTCTTTCCAGAATATGGAATGTTATTTTTCTTTCTTTGCAAGTGTTACTGTTACTTGTTACTGTTCTTCATTCTGGGTTTCAGGACCTTCTAAGATTTATGTTGTGGAGATAAAGCCCTCCTGTGTAGAAAACTTAGGCTTACTAACAAGAGTCTTGCTTGCATAACTGTTTGCAATACTCCTAGAATTGATAATCTGGACAGCTTGTGGATTCCGAGAATATGCTGAAAACAGCGGCTTCATATATTCATGGAGTTTTCCATGTTTACTTAAAGCTTGAGTAACATAGCTTGAGTATCTCTTTAAATTCATTGATCTTTTTCTCTGCTGCTTTTCAATTCAACCAAATTTTCAGCTGTTACCTAGTAGTCAAAGAACATCAAGCTTTAACTAGTTACCCAAGGATTCTGCCAGCATAGGAGGAAGTTCTCAGATGATGGAAAGCTGGTTTTGCTGTCTTTCAAGCTATTCCATCTGTTCCCTTGGCGTAGGGACACTAAAATACTTCATTCTTTCTGTGGTCTGTTGATAGAACAATTCTTAGAGATAAATTGCTGTAGCATCCATGTTTGGAAGAAGCCTTTAGTTAGATCATTTATATTCTGGACCTAAGTGAGGCCAACGATTAAAGAAACCTGACTCCAAAGCCTTTGCAAGTAGGATCGTTTGAAAGCATGTCAAATATTGCAGTTCCTATATGTGCTTTATTTTTGAAATGTATCTGATTCAGATTGCTAGATAGAATGCTAGATTATTTAATTATCATTTGATTATACTGTATGCAGCATTAAAGGAGGAAAAACATCAGATAACTATTCTGCAGCAAACATCTGCAACATGTGACTAGTATATAAGGCCTAAAATTAGGTTGCAGTATAATTAAATTTAGTAGTAACTTTTTCGTAAGTACCGGTGAATTTGGAGAGGCCAAGTTAATCATTTTGATACTGTACTTACTATTTTATAAACTAATGCAGTTCAGTTCTATTGTGAAGAACTTGCACTGTGTGAAAGCAAGGATGTTGAACTATACATCCAATGAAGATTCAGAATTGAGGAAAATAAATCTGAATTGTTGGACATTGTAAAAGTATTGAAGTCTACAGACTGAACTTTTTTAGAATTATATGGGAATCACATTCAAAGTGTACAGTGTGTTTTCCTAGTTAAGTAAATATTTCTACTTTAGTTTCTTCATTGCTGTAAAACAGGTGACTATGCAGATTCCTGTTGATAGGACTCCATAAATGTAATTCATGTTTTTAATCATTACCTGAAATTACTTAGGTTTCTCTTTTAATTTTATATAAAGATGCATTAAAGTGGAATCCACTTTCTGTGGGAGACAAGTCAAATAATTTCTCTCTACAGTTTACTCTGAGTCCTCGTTCTCTGGTAGTGTTGCAAGTGTGTACGCGTGTATATAACTTTTGTTATCCGGGACTCCCATCAGGAGTGAGTCAACTAATTGTCTCCAGGATGAAATGTGAGCAAGGAGGCTAAAGTGCCGGTTTGTTTCATGGTCTATTCCACGGATGTAGAATGGAGGTAGACTCTGCTGGTTATGTATCCTTCTGTCTATTTCAGTTAGTCCTCCAGCACTGCTGTTATCAAACCTTGCGTATTCAGATGTTTCTGCAAATCCTTGTACTATGCCCTCGGATGTGCCAGTATATCCTATCGTGCTTTACTCTCCTGGTCTGTATTATAGATATTCTCTTTTCAGTCACTTTAAACTAAAGAAACCACACGCAAAATAATGATACCAGAGTGACCTGACAACCACTCTGGGCTATTTTTTAAACAACAGCAACAACAAAAAAAAACCCTCAACCTCCTGATGGCTTTATACAGTTTGGATGGATGAAGGTACTGTGCTTCTGTAATTGAAGTGTTCTTTTAAAAGTATTGTCGTCTTGTAGTAATAATGGAGATAATGAATACTGTTACCGATGTAATTTATTTTTCCAATTTATGTACACTTCAAAATAATAACTTTGAAAACATGAGTTATGCTTCTTGACCAGCTGAATGATCAAATTTGGAAAGCTAAGAGTACAGTAAAAAGACTTGTCATTCAGAAACTGTCTCGTCACAAAAATACCCTGTACTGCTTACATATTCTAGTTCTGGTACTTGTAGCACGAACTATGTTGTGTCAAAAACATCTGTTTTCATTCAGGAAGATTTTTAAAATCTGCATTAGGGTATGTTGAAGGCTGACAATGCAGAGATAAAACGCATCAGATAAAATACAAAGAGGGTATTACGTATTTAATTTTGATGTGTCACTTAAAAATGTCTTTACAGAAAACATGATTTTGAATTCCATTCCTCTTTCTCCACTCATAAAATGTAGTGGAGGACCAAAACTTTCTATTGAATTCAAATCCATACCTGGATTTTGGAGTACTTCTGGGCAAACATTAGCTGTTAGGCTGGACTTAAGTTTAAGAATGTCAAAACCTGAATAAAATGTGTTACGTAGTTATTCCATAAGTAATCACTATAAATCTTACAAGAGCTGAATCTGAAAGTGTTCTAACGATGCATTATTACTAATGATGCATTATTAAAGCCCCAGGCAGCTTTACCTCCTATAATAATTGTGGTTTGAGTGAAGTATTTTAGTAGTTTTGCTCCCAGCTTAGATTAATATGCCTTCATAAGTCATTTGAGCTTGCCCTACTGGTGGTCTGTCTAATGTAAGTTTTTTTTTCCCCAGAGTAAATGTCGTAATGTATACCATTGTTCTTTTATGTTTGTATTCACTTAATCACAAAATGTATCTATTCCAAAGAAAAGTCAAGATATGTTTGTTCTCACTTGTGTATTAAATGTCTTCTAGCTATAGTAATTACAGAAATAATCTTCTAAGCTATGCTAGACTCTGAAAAACTTAAGGTTTTTAACAGTTGTAAGATGTTTCCTTTCACTACTTGCTATAGTGTACATCTGCACTATTTTCAACACCACCTTCACGTTTTAACTTTCAGTGTCTGTTCGCTGAGAAGTGAACTGAAAGCATATGGCATGTTTATTACAGTGATTAGCTGGAGGATCACAGATTTTTTTTTTTTAATTCTTTTGAACAGTAATGCTGCAACCTTTTGACTATGACCCAAACGAGAAGAGTAAACACAAGTTTATGGTACAAACGATCTATGCACCACCAAATATTTCAGATATGGAGGCAGTGGTAAGTAAAACTGGGGTAGAATAACTGTTGTAGTTTTTATTTGCTTATTTATTTAAAAATTCGGCCTTAAGTGAATTACGTTTTTAAAATTATTTTTTTGAGAAGTTCTGGATTTTCTCTGAAAAAAACGTCTTCTGTAAGTGGTTCAGGGTTTTTAATATTAAATACAAGCTCGGTTCTTGGAACTTGTCTAGTGGACTGATTGAATAGAAGTAGTACTGTATCAAAGCTAAAGTCAGTTCGGTGTTAAAGCATGGTCATGTTGTATGCGATAAGCATTTCATTGGAATTGAATAAACAGGTTTTATGTGGGGGAATCAAGAGTATATGGAAGCAGCAAGGCTGAAGCTGAATGAAATAGACCCATTTGGTCTAAAAAGTCTTTATACAAAAAGTTGAATGGTATTCTAAAGGAGTTGAAACATTTGCAAGGCTACACTGTGTCTCTCTAGGAGATAGATACCAAGTGGCTAAACACAGCACAAATGATAGATTTGTTTTATTTTTTAATAGAACACGTTGTAGATTCAATTCTCGGGTTGGACTGGTCTGACGAAAGATCCGGGAAGAAGAGATTTAGATTTGTGCATGTTAGTTCAGAAGTAAGGACACCTTTCTCTGACATTATAAGCAATTGGAAGAGAAGTCTTAAGTCAGAACACGCCCTTCAGGGTATACATGGATTCCCATAATCATTTTTATTAGGGTCCAGGGGAATGATGCGCAGGCTTCTGTCTCTGGAAACTGTTCTAAGGACCCCCGAGTTCACATGGTTAATCACATGGTTCAGTGTTCACTCAAGGCAGAGGAAGGGAAACAAAATACGGATAAAAGGTTTCATAAATCACTGAAATTCACTAGACCTCTGAAGGCTTAGGCTCTCTCCCCTTATATGTGAAGGCAAAGATTATTATGGCATCTCTTTCCACTGGAAAGAGTGGAAAAAATGTTGTTAAGCTTTTGAGATGTGTAGCTACAAAGATAACATCTTTCTTCCTTGTTGGTCTGGTTTACTTTTTCTTGATATGCTCTGATAGCTCTTGGTTATGTGTGGTAAGTGAAGCATAACTATTTGGGGAGGATATAAAAATCCACTTTAGAAATACCTTTAAAATAACTGCTTTCTTGGTTGTTAAAGTATAGAATACTGAGAAACAAATCTTGCAGAAAATCAGTAATTGTAGTTACAAGTTACTGCACAATTATAGCCACTGGAGGAAAAAAAAAAAAGGAATTTACTCTGGAGCTAAGTATAGAATCAATAAAAGGTGTCTTTCATTCTTTTGTTTAAAATTGGTGCTTCTGAAATAGGACATAAGGAGACCATTTACCAAGCAGTGGTAGGGCCTTGTTCTTAGGCCAACTCAGATGGTACTTTTGTTCCTGATTGTGTTAAGGAAACCACTCTGCTGTTCCACCTGTTGTGCCCTACAAATCTGTGGATCCATCCTGGCATTCAGTTCACTTGATTCCATTTCAAGACTTAAGTTTAACCGTTTCTACCTTTTGTTACTTATGTAGTAATCTAAAGTGGACAGAACTGTTGGTCAAAACCAACTCTGAAAATTGCAGCTAGGGCAGGAACGGCATTCAGCTTTGTAGGAGCTATAGGGAAGTTCTAAGAGCAAGGTTATGAACTATTCATATCTTTGCATGACTGGCTCGTTAAATAACTATATTAATTGTTTTAGTGGAAAGAAGCAAAGCCCGATGAGCTAATGGACTCCAAATTGAGATGTGTGTTTGAAATGCCCAACGAAAATGATAAACTGGTAAGTAAGAAAAGAGGAAGAAACTGTTATACGTTGACTGTTAGGATCTTACAGAAATTTGTTTTGAACTTTTTTAAAGCTGTTTGATTTGATTAAGTGGATTGTTAGAGTTTATACTAGATTAAATGGATGTGAGAGGTGTTTGGTATCTAACTTTTCAGGCACGTGTTTTCACTGGGCGCTGATATTCACATGAAAACATTGTTTGATGGCTACCCCTCATAGTCATTCATATGTGCTATGCTGTGGATTCATGCAGGGTTGACAATGAGCTCTTACAATCTAGAATAACTTCACAATATCAGGGCTATGTAATTTTTTATCTGATTATGAAGTACTAGAATTTAGGCAACTATTTCAGCAGCCAGCTGAGCTCCCCACTTTTAGCACGTGGCAAAGGTACGTGCTTAGAATTTGTACCTCTGGGTTTGCCTTCCCTGTTTTTCTGCCTTTTATGGAAACTAGTTTTAGGAACAGGTTGTCTAGAAAGCTGAAGTTAGCTGAGGTAAGTCTGAATTCTGGTGTCTGAGAAACCATGTCCTAATCAGTTAACTGAGATGAATCTTCAAGTAGAAGGCAGATTTAAACACTTGACAAAATTATTTTTAATACGGGGTTTTTATTTACTGCTTCTAATACTAGTTTGGCAATCATGGAGAGAAGCAGAATTCCAAATTACACTGTTGTCAATATGCACAATGATGTATGGAGTGAATTATGTTTAATTTCAGGATGAATACTGATATTCAGTATGCATGGTTTCTGTGTTGCAGTGCAAACAAGTTAGTGTTGTCCTTTACCTTATAATTGCCATGGTAGCTTCATTTCAAATAGTTTGAACTATTACCAAAAATTATTGTCCTTTCATTATTCATATTACTGATTTGCTTTAGCATTATAATGCTGTCAGATAAAAGCGGAGTCTTCAGTACCACATACAAGGAAAAGCAAATTGGATCATTTGCTTTTTAAAGTATTAAGTGCTTTTCAGTTTTAAAAATTCTCTTTCTAATTCAGCTGAATGAGAAAAGGAAGTACTGATTAGAAATTAATACATGCGCTGGGAATCCTAAATGCATCTTTTAAGGTAGTGGTACAGACAGGTAATCAGACAAAAAAAATTAAAAAATCCCATTAGCTCTTTCATGCTTCTGACTTCAAACAAAATCAATTCCATTTGTGTAGGAGATGACAATTTCATTGTATATGGACTGAAGATGTCTGTTTTATGTTGCCTGGTATTTGCAATAGTAGTTAACTGTCTGTTATCGTGAAGCTTTGTGGAATATGACTGAAATTCTTGTGCATTAACACATTTTACTCTTGTTCTTTGATTTATTGAATCTGAATACTGTACATTCTTCTTTACCTTTTTATTTTTTTGGTGCTGCTTTTAGCATTGCGAATCAGAGCACTAATGCGGGATGCTAATGCTATAAACAACCTTATTCGCTTTGTGGCTTTGGCTTTTTTTTAACATTTTATAGTTTGTACATTAGTCTGTAAGGTATGCTGGGGAGAAGTAGCATGAGTCCGTGCATCTAAAATCTTATAATTTACATGTGTAAAGGGTCTTCATGCAGTCTGCTGGCTGGCTAATAGTTGTCTTTGCAACCGTTCTTTTAATGCAGTTTTTTGAGTGTAATGTGAGGGTAATATGGTCAGTATAATGGTCTTTTTTATTTTTTTGGTAAAGATTAACTTGAGATGCAGGCTTTTATTCAGCTATGAGGTGTATGTGAAATGCTAAAACTGTAAATTTTAAGCATTAATTATCAAGGTACTTAGCTAGCTACCTTCTGTGTTTCTTACCCTCTTGCTAAATTACATTCTAGATACAAGAAAGTCATACTTGCTTCTAGTTTTACAGTAAAATGTGAGAGAAATGTAATGCTTTTTTTACAGAACTAACTCTTTTTATCCTTTCTTTAATGTAATACCTTCATAGTATTGACTGTACATAATCTTTGTATTTTTCTGAGTAGCAGCATGGGGTTGCAAAACCCTAATGCTTTAGGAGTTGATTTAGTCACTCACTTAAGCCTCGCAATGAGAAATGTGCCAAGACCTGAGGGTAAGGCTCACATACCACCTCAGGATGCAACTACTTCAGTCAGCAACCTCTTTCTTCAGATGCCTACCAGTCATAGCCAGAAGATAGACATGAAGGAACCAGTCAGCGGGGTCAGGCAGCAAAGGAGGTTTGCGCCAGGGAGATAAGGCTTAGGTCTTTATTGAAGTTTCTGTACTACTGAAGGAGTTCAGCTTAGCTAGTGAGCCGGTGAAAAAAGCCATACGTCTTTCTCTGTTTACTCATGATACAAGTATGCTGGTCTTTCTAAATCTAGTTAGGAGTACCTGTGTAGAATAGCAGGATTTGGCATTTTGCATTGCAGAAGGTGTAAAATGCAAGTAGATGCTGTAGCCCAAATAATTGCTGTTTGCATAGGAACTAAAGAAAATCTTGGAAATCGGATTTTTAAGTTGTTTTGTTAGTACATAGATATGTTACTTTTTAATAGGTTTTCTGTTATATTCAGATTGGGCTGCTTCACATGCACTGTGGTGGTGGTCTAAGTGACATAGCCGTGTAGCCAATCAAGTAAAAATAGAGAAGCTTGAATGTACTGCCATAGGAATGGTGTTTTTTTATGAATGGTAACCTGAGCCATACAGTTGAATCCATTCTATTATTATTGTCTACTGAAGATCATTGTATATATTGAACAGAGCTGCAGGAACTTTATTTTTAATTTTATTTATGGCTTTCTGGCAGCTCTTTGTGTGGCTCCTTAGTTGTGTTCAAAATTAGTAATGCATATTGCAGAGATGCTGTGAAACTTAGATCCCAAAACTTGTTTTTCTCTAGTAAGAGGTTCTCAAAGTGTAAAATATTTTAGCCATACATTATGTTAGTCATAATACACCCTGTTATCTTTCTACTTTGTTCTGCTTCTTACTATTGCAGGACTATTATTTGCTTCCTTTTAGAATAAAATAGTCCAGTTGGAAGGGACCTTCAAACGTAATGTAGTTTGACTACTTCAGGGCTAACCAAAAGTTAAAGCCTATTATTGAGGGCATTGTCCAAATGCCTCTTGAACACTGGCAGGCATGGGGCATCAACCACCTTGATAGGAAGCCTGTTCCAGTGTTTGACCACATTAACAGTAAAGAAATTTTTCTTAACGTGTAGTCTGAACCTCAGCGCAGCTTTGTGCTGTTCCTGTGTGTCCTTTTCTGCTTATTTTTTTCTGTCAAGTTCAAATGCTACGTGGTGTATTTTATGCCATCTTTTGGATTCCTACTGGGTTGGTGTTAAGCATTTGTTTTTGTCCCGGTGGCATTTAGTGCCAGATGTAAAAAGGTCAGCCGTCTCTTGCTTTTTAATACTTGTGCTAACTGGAACTGAACCAATAAAAAGTCTTTTATTCAGATAGTTTAAAGTATAAACTTAATAGAACTATATATATATATATACATATATACATATATATATATAAAAATAGCTGGATTGTTTCAATTTTAAGCTGTGGGTAATTTTTCTCTAGATAAGTAAAATTCTCAAGTCATTCTTAATATTTGTAGAATGATATAGATGCAAGCAAACCCGCTCCAGTGCAGAATGCATCTAAGCAGGATGGACCGATGCCAAAACCACATAGTGTTTCACTTAATGATACTGAAACAAGGAAGCTAGTGGAAGAGTGCAAAAGACTTCAGGCAGAGGTTATGAAGCTGTCGGAAGAAAATCGGCACCTGAGAGTAAGTTCTGCTTCCATGTTTGCATTGAAGTGGCTTCACTCTTCTTGAATGAAAAGTCTGGCTTATGATTAGGCTTAGAAATGCGTATTTCAGAAAGTAGGTGCAATTGTTGGAATGTCAAGATTGATTTGCAATGTAATTTTACTGTCTCTTTCACAGTGTATTTTATATTCCTCAGTCACTGGGTCTTTGGGATAGTCATGGATGAAATACTGAAGCTACACCGTTTTCTTAAAAGAAATGCAGTAAATATAGGCCCATTTAAGGTGGTTTTAGTTACTTGGTGTATCTCTAATTTAGATTTAATAATCAACTTTTAATAAAAGCATATTATTATTCATTCTTAAGAATGAGTAAATGAGATCCAAAGTGGTAACACTGTTGCACATTGTTAGTGAACAAGGACAATTGGTTGGCCAGCGGAGGTAAGCAAACAATACTTTCCAGTACCTTTATGTAAAGGTGCCCTTTCAGTAATCTGTAACTAATGGATAAGTGATTCTACGTGACTATTCTGTCTATTTGCTTTTGGGTATCTAAAAAATTAATTGGCCGCGGTAGCCTTTTAAAGAACTCATAAATAATGATGTTTCTACACCTGTAATTCTGCTGACATTGGAACATTTGGAAAAATAGAACACAGAGAAGATGGTTCTCCTTAACAATAAGGAATCACTGCTGTTTATTTCTTACATAGTAAGTAAGAGCTGGATTCTTCATTGTGCCTAGCAAGAATTTCAGAATCTTAAGCAAAGCAGTGGATTGCCTATCCTTATTTTAAATGTTCTGGTTTGCTGTGTTCAGATCTTGGGTTTTGGTATGAAGTAATATTATTTTTCAAATTATTTTCTTTATTGAAATGTTCACCAGTAAATTTGGCTTTTGAGTTAGGTTTTATACAATTGTAAAGAAGATATCTTCATAATTTTCTTCCATCTGTGTTTTTGTTTTTCTCCCCCCTTCAGGATGAAGGCTTGAGGCTCAGAAAGGTAGCACACTCGGATAAATCTGGATCACCCACAGCTTTGGCTCTCAGAGATAATGGCTCTAATTCTCTTCCATCACTTCTTGTTGTAATTGCAGCCATTTTCATTGGATTCTTTCTAGGGAAATTCATCTTGTAGAAAGAATGAGTGAGAGAAGCATGCATGCAAAATGCAGCTTCTTTTTTTTTTTTTTTCTTGGCCAGAAAAAAGATTTGTTTACCTACCACTTCATTGGTAGTATGGCCCAAGTGACCATTTTTGTGTACAGCATCATAACAGGCTTTGCCTTTAATGATCTCGCACGGTTAGAAAACACAATCTAAAAAGACAAACTGTTCGGCTACTGGACAAAATTGTACATTAAGTCATCAATAGCAAGTGTCAGTTGCACAGTCAGTCCTTTATGAAAATTCATAAATAAAGAATTGTTCTTTCTTTCTGTGGTTTTAATAAGAGTTCAAAAAATTGTTCAGAGTCTTGTAAATGTTATTTTAATAATCCTTAAAAATTTTATCTGTTGCTGTTACCTCTTGAAAAATGATTTATTAGATTGCTAATCCCACTCATTCAGGAATATGACAAGAGGTATTCGGGGGGAAATGGTGCCTCTTACTGTGTAAATTTTCTCCTTACATTACTTTGCTAATATGATGGCAGAATTTCTTTCTTATCCCTCATGAGGCATTGTTGAGAGTTCTTCATCCTTACAATCCTGTCCCATAATATTTAACATTACAAAAGAAATAAAATTGTTAACAGATTTTCTGCTGGGTAGCCTGTTTGTGTGTGTCGTACTTTTAGAAGGGATTCCTAACAAGTTCATTGTTCATGGCAATTTGCTGCTTGTAACAAATGGCTATTTTGAGGTTTATTTGCATAAGTCTCTGGCTTAGACTGTTGTTATTGAAGCTTGGAGAAAAAAAAAGGGGGTTCCATTCTGTTTGTTCAAAAAAACACGACTGTTTTCTGGCTGCTTTCAGCTATAGAGGGGATAATTGTCAAACTTGTTTTGGGACAGAATAATTTGGATATCCAGCAGGTACAAATACCAGACCTGAATGTTTTCAATATATTAAGAAATTGCTTGCATTGTGCGGAAGTGTAATAATCAACCTTTTGTTCCATCTTTGGATCTTTTGGGTGTCTTCCAAGAGTCAACATTTTTCTCCTTTGATTTCATAAGGGTACTTAATTCACATGTACCAAGTTATGGTTTATAACTCCATTTTAGTCAATATTCAAAAATGCGATTTGAATGATTCAGACACCCATAATGAATTCCATGATGCAGAAGAGTTGATATTTGTCGAGTGAGTCTTAGTTGCTCACGTTTTGAAAATGAAAGTCATTTTTATGCAACTCTTGGCAGACCTACCTGTGTTAACCATATATAGCTAAGTTTTAACGAATGCATTTTTGGGGGTCTAAAATGCTTCCCTGCACTTAATCTCATGTCTTGCCTCATCTCTGAATATCATAAAAACAAACAGTAGTAATGGAACAAAATATTATCTGTACTTTTGACTAAGCTTAATCCAATACAGGGAATTACTTGTAAACTGAAAAAAAAAATGGAAGGGATATACTCCTGTCAGCGAAATTGTGTATGCTTTTGGACAGCTTGACTTGATGTGGTGCAGCTAAGTGTGTTAGACCTTGGTATATGCACACGTTGTGTAGATGAGAAAAATGTTCTAGAGAAGATGTACATTATCTTGGTTGCCTTTGATTTCTAGTGATTTTTTTAAAGAAAACTATAATTACATCATGTTCTGTTATTGTTCTCTGTGATAAACTTTTTATAAAATTTTGCATATGTGCAAGGAAGATGAAGAAAATACAAAAAACTGCTTATTTTCACTTAAGCATGCGAGCACAGGTGTTTCCAATTACTTGTTCCAGTGTCTGCATTCAAGTTGCCTTCCATCCCAGTGACTGGAAACATCATGTTAAGGTTTTGATTATTTTGGTTCCGCTGGTTCAGAGTGGTGTAATTCTCCCAGTTTTTTCTCGAACAGAACATTAACGCATCAAACTTTCATAGCCTGTTCCAAACTGATTACGTGGAAAATAATGAAGGCAATAAGTGTGCAGGATGTAGTTTGCTTGAGACAGAGCAGTTAATCCTGCACTGAAGGAAAAAAAAATCCCCTGGAAGATCTTAAAATGTTTACAGCATAGTGTATAGAGGTTTTCAAGGGTAGCTAGCACTTTCAGGACTTGAAGATAGAAAAAGGAGTCATTACTCAATGCAGCCAACTCAGGTTTTGATGTCTGGCCGCAGTAAAAAAGGAAAAAAATAAGATAAAATTGTATTGAAATAAATTCTCTCCATAAATACTGAACAGGTGGTTGTAAAACTTGGTCATGGTTTGAGTGATGTCTTCAAAGTGGAAGTGTGCAGCAGTCTCGTAACCAGTGTGCTTACTAATGGTATAAGGAGACTGTCTTGGTTTTCAGTAATCCCTTCATAGCTGTATATAAAATGTAATGCTACAACTTTTTTGCTCTCAGGAGTCACTTTGGATGAGATCAAGTGTATTCAGTGAATTATGTAATATGGATTAAATTGTTTGTCTTTGTTCCTGAAATGGTTAGAACTTCTTGCTTTGTCTGCCTGCTTACTTGTGTATGTAAGCATGGGGAAATACAGCCTCCACTGCTCCTAGTGGTAAGATCAGATGACGATGCCCATGAAGTCATGTGAGGTCACGTGTGTGTGACTTCAGTTAAATATGCATCACAAGTCCCATTCTGATTTCTCAAAAGGACAAGATGGAACAAGTATACAATATCGAAGTATTTAAAGATTTTCTGAATATATCACTTCACAAAAGGGTAGTGTGATGGTTCAGGTGGAAAAAAAAAAAAGCCTTGTTAAATAGAAAATATAGCTTCTGTAGTAATTCTGGGCACCAAATTTAACCCACGTTTTAAAATCCATATATGTATATGAAGTTCATTTAAAAAAGTTATTTGCATCAACGCACAATTTATTTGTGCAGTTCTACTCATTCTTGAAAAGCTGTTGACAAACTATTGTCCAGGCTTGCATGTCTCTTGCTGCTATGATTGAAACCGATTTATATATGAGAAGCAACCAAACACTAGCTTGAAAGTTCATTATCCTTGGGAGGAGAAGGGGTGGAGGGAGGAGGTGGAAGATGACATCTTGCCAAAGGGGAAAAGACAAAGTCAATAAGTAAAGCTTATTTTTCAGGCCTTCCTCAAAGATATTAAAAGCTGAAGTGTTAATAAACCATTGAAAACGTGGTAGTGTCCTTTTTTTTATTATTTTGAAACTTCTCCCTGAATATTTATGGTCAGTAGACTTTAGGATGCTGAATAGGTGTATCTAGGTCACTTTACAGGCGGTGTAAGTGCCCTGCTTCTTGGTACTGCTAGTAAGTAGCAGGAAGCTGGCTTGGATGAAGATTCGGTGCTGGAGAGAAGAGCAGGTGCTTGAATCCACCCAGCACTGAGGATGCTGATGACTTGTCAGATTTACAATAATCGTGTCAAAGAGTTTTTCTTTTCCAGTCTGGAGTCCCAAACATTTATTCTTGAACAGACTTGCCAGGGCAAACTCTTGCAAAAGATGGAATGAGATCTACGTGGTTACCGAGCAGCCCTAATAAGCACATTAAAATGCCCTGCTCTTCGTGTTTACAGGTGGGATAAAATTCTGCACCTTGCCTTTTTAGCCATGCTTCTGTGAACGTTGTACTTCACTGCTTTGCTTTCTACACTGGTTCCTGGCGAGTGACTTTATGGGCCGTGTGCTGGAAGCTACATCCTTGGGTAGCACAGACCACTGCTGCCACAGAGACTGGCAGCGTTAGTCTGGTGGCACGCTTAAATGTTGGCCGAGATGGGGTGTTCAGCACAGGAGTCTGTCTTTTCAAGGGATTGGGCTCCTGTCTGGAAGGGTTGAAACTAATGAGAAACGAGACTGATCTCTTTGTTTCCTATCTGAACTTCTTTTCCAGGGCACTCAAGTAGTGTAACCGAGCGTATCATAGAAGTTGGTCTGCTGTGCTTTTGGTCTTGGATGCAGGGTGCGTGTATTTAAGAAAATTTGCTAACAGGTTTGCATAAGCATAGACAGCGATAGTGTTGTCTTCTTAAAATTTTGTCCTTTAAATGACAAGTGGCTATGTAGAAATGAGGTCTTGTACACAACACGGTTTTTGTCTTTTATCTACTTTCTCAGTGCTACTAGATATAAGTACTTCCTCTTTTGCTGGGCTGAGGGTTTATGTGTTTGTGCAGTGAACCAGATTTGGGAAGTGATTTGAATGAAACCAAATTTTTCATCTTGGGCAAACTGTGTTTAATTTCAGTTGTATAAGCATCTCCCACCATGTTAGAGTGCCACTTTGTCTAAAGCTTCATACCAGTTTATGTGACGTTGATGACACTGCCACTGGGGTATTGAATCCCTGTTTATACAGTAGCTACGTCTGTTGCTGGCAGCAGTGGAATGCTGTTCATCCCCTCCCTTCCCTTTAGAAAAGTTTTAAAGGGTGTCACAGTATCCAGGCACAGTAGCATGAGACAGACAGCTATGATTATAGCTAAGAAGTCTGAGCTCAGACACTTGAAATAAATGAAAAATTAATTGAAAGGTGACAGAAATAGTTAATACTTACCTTCTAAACTTGTATATAATGAACGTCACACTGCTTTTTTCTTAAAGTCAGCCTGAATATCATCCAAGTTCTCCAAAAAAGAAAAAAAAAAAAAAGCTGTAGTCTTGAAATAACTTTCAGGATGTTCTTGAAAATGTATCTTTCTACTGATGTTCGTGCAGGTTTAAGTGTTTAGGTGAATTCAGAGATTGTCATTGGCGATCAGTGTCTATCCAGTTCTCAGAGTGGTTGGTAACAGCAGTCTTCATGAGTCTCTCAGTCTGCCTTGTAAGGATGGCTTATCCTGGATTTAGAGATCGGGAAACTGAGGCACAAGTGTTGGGACAAACGACTGGGAAGAGACGATTTGTGCACAACCACTGTTCTCTAGCGTACTCTCCGTCTTGGTTCTTGTACTATTTTTTCTCCCGTTTCCAAAACGCTGTTTTACGTTGCCTAGAAACATTTCTCAGGCTTTTAAAGCACCTTCTCAGAGACTTAGTTGTTGCCTTTCTCTTCCTGAAGCTGAGTGTTAAACAGGCAGAGAATGTGGTTGTTAAGTGTTAAACAGTGGGTTGTGTTCACCTGAATTATAGCCCAAACTCTACTAAAAGACAGTAGCCAGGAAAAAACAACAACCAAAAAAAAAACCACCACCAAAACAAACCCAAAACCAAGAAAAAAACCACCATCACCAACCGAAAAACCCAAATAGTTTGGGCACGTTGTGTTCACAGTATTAGAACATGGAAGTGTTTGTGTAGCAAAAGTTCTTGTGGAGCCAGGTCTGTTTGTACTTTACAAGTAAAAGAAAACAAACACTCCTAAATCTATACAACCACGGCAGCGGTGGTATGCATTGCTCTACCTGCCCATGGGAGTGGCAAATGATTTTTCCATTGCTATGTTGATAGTCCAAACTGTGCAACCATGGTTTTCGGAGGCACTTCCTCAGAAGGCTGGTTTGAAGAGTAATGATGATGATAATCTAGCGATTGCCTTGATTTATAAACGTGATGCTCTGTTCCTTAATGTTTGAGAGTTGTTGCTTTAAATCATCCTATGGGACAGTTTGGTTATAGGACCGTGCTTTGGAAAGGCTCAGGAGGGAAGTCAATAGAAAAATCTTGAACCCTGGGTCAAATAAGGTCTCTGGAGTTCTAATCTGAGCTGCTAGAGTGCAGCTTTGATAAAGTGAGTGGTTTGTGGAAGATGAAAGCTCATGCAGCAGCTAATGTTCCCCACAAACATATGCTAGAAACTCGTGTGGCGTTCTCCAGGAGCAGGGATTTCTCGCCATCCTGAGGGTGTTAAGCCTAAAGCAGTGATGAGTCTTGTAAACAGGAGAACTCCAGGAGAGAGATTTTCCTTGTATTCATGCCTGGGATTCCTTCAACTTGATGGCACTGCTTTCAGACTTCAGTTTCTTCTATAATACCTTGAAATACTTCAGCCCTCTTTATTTCATGTCCCAGCTTTGAGAAAATCAGAACAGATTGCTTTTCTGATTAGGGAAAATTATCTCTTCATCCTGCCTCCACAGGAACCAGATTACAATGGCAAAGGAAGGTCAGAGCATTTGCAGAAAAACTTATTTCTTAAAGAGACAAAGTTTATGTGATTGAAGCATCTTTGGGCTGCTTCTTCCTGTGCGAACCTGAAATCTAATTCAAGCTACGTCGGATAGCTTGATGTTGCACAGATACCAACTACCTCCGATTACAGGGCAATTAGAGCTGAGATAAAAGACATTGAGGTTGGTGCTCCCATCAGGGGCAAGCCTGCATGGCGAGCTGAAAAGCTACCTGTCCTGCTTGCTGCTGTTTGACCAGTTGGTGCTGGTGTGCTTGCCAGGCTGTCAGCATAGGCACGGATACTCGGCGGCTGCAGCCCAGCACTTGGGGGCAGCGTGGGTGGGAGATGAGTGTATTGCAAGAGGGCAGGGTAGTGGGAATGGGGGAGAGAAAATTGAGCTGTTACGGGGATAAGGTGACGGAGGGTTTGTTGGGTGGGAGGGGGGCTTGGCTTACCTGGGGGTAGAAGGAGGTGATGCAAGAAAACTGAAATAATTGGATGAGAAATGCTGAAAGTTGGAGGAAAGTATGATCTGGTATGCATGCACCCTCACTTCTCCAACGTGCTTGCATATGCTACTGATTTAATCATTGCAAGTGGATGGAAGGAGGAATCTCATATTCAGAGCAGCTGTAACTGATCTCAAAGCTTCCCCCAGTCCTGTGATTTTAAGAAAAAGTGAATTGTGGTTGTGAGTCCACTTCTAGAGCTATGCAGAAGGTTGCGTTTGTGGAACTAGAGATGATAGAAATGAAGCAGCTAATCACAGGTAACAATTTTTCACAACATAGCCCACAGTATACGTACAGGGACCTCTCGGTCTCCTTGGCTCCTGTGATGAGCGTGGTGGCGAACTGAGCTCGCCAGGTGCGCGGTGCGCTGGGTGAGCCACGCGCACGTTAACTCCCCTGGGGCACGGGTATTGTGGGTTATGCAAAACCCTGGCGTGTGTTTGTGTACGTCTTTACGCCTGTGTACACACATCTTCCAGGGTGCCTGCGTGCTACTGTGCAAACTGGTGGTTACAGCGGTCTGGGTTACTGTGGGACTCCGTAATTGTACCATGTTTGTAGCTGCCTCAGTTATCGCTATGGATGCGTTTTCCTCTCCAACAGTTTCTAATTTTAGAGCTAGTTTAAAATTACTAGTTTTGAGGGCACCTGGGTGGGGAAACACTTCATTCTTGCCAAATGGGAGCCACCTTGTCCCCCCTGAAATGCACTTTGAGATCTACAGACAGAAACAGGAGGCTTGAAGGAGATGATGCTGAAGCAAGGTGGATTTCCAGCATCCAGAAGTGTTTGTTAATGGTTTTGTGAAACGGTAAGATCTCAGTTGTCAATGCAAAAGCTTTCTTTATTATATTTTTTAATATTTGGGAAATTCTCCCAGTCTTAGTCTCCTGCATGCTCCCCTTCACGTAGCTATGCATTTGTTACATTCATGGTTATCTCCTTGCCCTGTTTAGAATCATGGAAATTGAAGCACTTGCTTTTGTAATAAATTGGGTAGGCCAATAATAGTTTAAGATTTAAAATGGAGTATCTGTTAAAATTCAGTATCACTTTTTAGCATATATAGTGTATTTGTGAGTTTATGTAGCTCTTAAAGTAGTTCTAGTGAACATGTGATACTAGTCATTAAAAGTTCTGGTAATTCCAAGAGTAATGCACATATGAGTTGTGTATGTATATGTATATGCGTGTATATACACGTTCATTTTACAGTAGTGTTATATACATTTCTGGATAGATGGGGATACGTTGAGGCAGTATTTGCAATTTAGTGATAGTATTTTCCTCTTAGTATTTATTTAAATCAAAACGTGCAGAAGTGGTTGGTACAGCTTAAATCATGCAATCATTTCCCCACTATCCCATATGGACTACAGAGAAGGGATTCCCTTATTTTATGTTGTGTAGGTTCAATGAGTTTTTTGCCCTGATCATATAGCACCAGGCACGCAGAAGGCTGCAGGGGCAAAGCTTCATTTTGGCATTTCTTAACTCTTGAAAGTGTAACTTCTGAGATCCCATGAAGGCTGGTGTCGCTCCAGTGCCAGTCTTACGTGATTGTGCTTTAAAAGCGACTGCACTCGGGTGTTTTGACACCTTATAATTATTTTCGTTTAACTGCTGCTGTGCCTCCTTGCCCATCAATCACGGCGTGCCGCTGGTAAGGTCTCTGAGGTGGGCGGGTCGTTTTTGTCGGGAAAATTGGCAGGAGAATGAATGCTCAGCAAGTTGCTGCCACCAGGTGGCAATGTTTTCTTATCCCTAACTACTGAAAAAAGTGGAGGCTGCCTCCTTCGTGATCGGTTCAAAAGCCCCTGGCAGACCAGTATCGTGTGGTATGGTTGTGTCCAGCAATACCCTACAGGGCAGTTAATACAGGTGATGTCTATGTATCGTTTTGATCATCTTCAGGATCTTCAGTCTTCTGTTTGGTGCTAAGAGAAATGTGATCTGGTAGTTGGACATTTAATTAAATCCACAACATGTCTGTCTGTCTAGGCAGCTTCTGTCCCCTGGCCAGAACATGCTCCGAGCCCGTGCTTTTTCTGTGGATGGAGTTGCAGAATGCAGCAGAGTTAAACCAGGAGATCTCAATCCTAACAACTCCAAATGCAACCTTTCTCTTTGTGTGAAGGCAGCGCTATCTCGGGCAGTTCTATTTCTCATTTTCCAATGGACTGTCTTGGAAAGGACCGATGCCTTTCCCTTGGGAAAGGGCTGTTAGGAGCAGTGTCCGTCTGCTCTGAGGCGGTGAGCACAGGCAGTTCTCGTCACTGGTAGTGGCAAATTAATTCATTATTGGCTTGGCTTGGTACTTCCATAGCTGGAGTCCATCTGAGGGACTGGTCTGGAGCAGACTTGTGAAGGCCAAAGGCTGGGGAGAAGGAGTTTGGATAATTGCTCAGGCCAACAGCACTGCTTCTTTAGCTGTTGAAGGCACTTGTGTTTGGTTCCTCACAACCATATTTATTTCTGAGTAGAGATTTTTTTTCTTCTTTACTATTATTTATTGGTGTCAGCAAATAATAATTAGAAAAATCAACACTGATAGCGCAAGAGAGAAGATTAGCATGAAAAACATCTTGGAAAATACTTCTAAGAGGAATAAAAAGGAAAATTAAACAATAAAATTCAGAGTTAGTGGTGTTGGTCTTTATTACCTAGCCTTCCTGTTTGTGTCAGGAGGGGTAAATTATGCCACGTGGAATATATTTATGCCTGAATTCATCCATGCCCACAGCTTTGTGTGGAAAGGGAGGCCACTTCTTTCAGACTGTGGCTACTGCATTTGGAGTGCCTTATAATTTAGGGCATGCTTCCTGAAAATCAAGCTCATCTTTCAGAGATCTGCTGTCACGTTTCCAAAAATCCTGAGTCACTTCTGAAAACTCAGAAATCGATCTAATGCAAAGCTTTTGAAGCTGGTGGTGGGAGTCTCATTGACTTCATTTCACCCCTTCTCTTTGCGCGAGCGAGACAGCAATGAAACTGCACAGCACTGAAGAAAGATGCTTTTGTTACCCTGTGGCTTGCTTTGCATTCTCAGTTCATTTTGGATTTCTCTTTAAGAAAAGCATCCTTTCTGCTCCCTCCCCCAGGCTGTACCCTTAGAGCAAGTGAGATGCAATAGCAGAATAGTAATGCCGTTTCATCTGATTGCAGTTCATTTATGAAAAAATATTTTCTTTCTGTGGAAACCACACCCTTTGTACTGACACGCAGCTGCTCCGACCGTGCTAACCTTGCAAGCCAACACCATCATTGCTTGTGGTGCGCTTCCAGCCTGCATTGCGGCTCATTTTATTCAGAGAACCTAAAGATGTGCTGCAAAACCCAAATCACCCCTGCTGCATTCATCAGAGCTTTTTCTAATGTTGTGTTCTCAAGAAAATGATGTTTTCTTCTAAGTGGTAAGAAATGAGCTTTTCTGTGCACAAGTCACTCAACAGGGATTTTGGATATCACTTTGAGACGTGTATCACTCTATACAGGTGGTGAGTCAACAGAAAACTAATGTGTAGGGAGCAAAGAAATCCTTTTTTTTTTTTTTGTTAGGCTTTTTTTATTTCAATCAATAGTTCAACAAGTGCTTAAACTTCCCCGGCAGTTTAATCTGGAACATATAGTTGAGAAGAAATATCTTCAATAGCTTTACAAAAATAAAAAGTTTTCTTTTTTCTTTTTAAATCCTGCACTTTAAGCAAGCACACTCCAACTCAAGCAAGACAGACACTGCATCTTAAAATATGGACCTCTGGTCTTAAAAATGACATTCTACCCCAGGGCAGCAGGCACAATATGTAAACGGTATAGAAACAGAGCAGGTACAACTGTTACAGCTTTCTGATCCCTTCTTTCTTTCTTAATAGCATGTATTAAAACAAGTTGCCCAAGAGATTCCTCAGGTTACCGTTTCTTCTGCCAGGTGGCTCCTCCAGGAGGACATTACAGTGGTGACAAGCGGAAACCTTTCACCTGTTCTGGCAACCCTGGCAGTTACTGAAGATGCCAACATTAATTGTTTCCCTCTTTAATGCTTCTGAGCTTCGGTATGGGACAAACGGCTCAGCTTGTAGGTCTTCCACTGCTAAGCCACTTGCGGCTTAACTCCTTTGGCAGTCAGGGCTGCCAGCACACGAGGTCAGGTTGGAGAAACAAAATGAATGGAGTATATTGTCACAAATGTGTATGGGGCTGTGCAACAGTAAATTTAGCGCCTGATGAAATGAGGAGATCAAGGGAGCTCAGCTCCTAGTCCTGGGCCTGTAACCTAGGAGACCCCTTGCAGAGCACGTGGGTTGACAAATAACACGCACACTGAAGGCTGACTTATCTGTGTCCAACTTGGCTTCTATTGGCTAATAGGAAAATAGAGGAAAAATACGTAGGCACAAGGAGGCTGCTGGTGCAGCAGCATATGCTAAAAACCCAGATCATAAAAGTATGTTTCAAGTCAACAATACGAATAAACCAAAAGAACCATAATATACCAGAACCATAATAAACCAGAAGCAGATTTTTTTTTGTAATGCGTTACAAAGGTCTCTTTCTAGCACTTCCTTTTTAACCATCTCTGGGTGATAGGGGGAAAAAAAGGCACTTCTAGTTCGGTTTGTACATTGTGTCACGTTTGCGTTTAGTGTAGCCCTATGTCTTGGCAAAGCTAGGTTGGTGCAAGTCTGTGACTCAAAATAAGGATTTAACTTGTAGTTTAGGTTTGGATGTGCTTTTTAGAGGTAAGAACTAGACAGGTCTTTCTCTTGAAACTGTTGTAATACTTCTGACGTTAAGCAGCTTACGGAGGAGCGACAACACAGTCATAAATTGTGGCTCCTTGTCCTGGTGAATGTGGAACATCGTGCTGTGGAGTGGCTCTTGCTGCTGGGTTCCATGCCGCGTTTCAAATATGGGCAGATTTCAGCCGGGACTTGTGTTTGTGTGGGCCTTGCGTAGGGAAGGGTCAGGGTCTAACAGCTCCTAGCCATTTATATTTTTCCAGAGATGAGACCACCTAATGTGGTGAAAGAAGCTTGTCTTCTGTGGTCTAAGGAACATCACACCATACGCATCCTTATAAATAGAAACTAACATGAACTCACTCATGCACCTATGTCTTAAACAGAGGTCGGAGACTAAGCTACTATTTGGAGGAACTTGTCTGAGATCTTGTAATAGCTCAGCAACTCATTTGGAGATGTGCTGGTGTAATTTTGCTGAATAGAAAACTTGAGGTCTAGCTAGAGAAAACCAAACTCCTATCTGGCCTTTAGGTTCTCTTTCAGAGACATCATGTCCCTATCTTGACCCTCTGGTTAAAGCTGTGCTCCTGATGCCTCTATGCTAGCAACTATCCAGAACTCTTCAAGGTTTGATGGAGTGGAGCAGTAAACCGTTAAGAAATGCTAAGCAGAGCAGCTGGTGTTCTTAGGGCTTGATTTATCATGGTGAGCTGGCTTTCAGCTCCTCCCAGCAAGCCGAAGGAGGATCTGGTACCCGGTGAATGGATGAATGCTTTCTCTGGTGGCTACTGAGTCACCCCGAGTTCCTGCCTCTTGAGCTATTTATGGGTTTTCTGTGACGTTTCATGTCTGGGGAAAAAATGTGAAAGGTGTGATGTGGCAATGAGAGCCTGTGGTTGTTCCTTCCCCCTCTTCCTTTTGCTGTCTCGAAAACAGGTGAACCCATTTCTTTACCACTCAGGGAATTCCTGTCAAAGGCTGAAACCAGCTTGGAGCAAACTGTCAAGAAGGCACAAACGCTGAGGAGGTAGGGAGCCTGAGTATAGCCATTTGCTACTTGGATGGCTTTTTCCTGCTTGCTTTGCTAGGAAGGTCCACGCTATCGCTGTTATTTCAAAGCATGCTTTTGCTGTGTAGCACGTGCTATAAACGCTCACCTGTGTGAAGCTGAAAGAGCTTTATTCAAGATGGGCTTTTCCTATGATGCTAGAAAGGACACATTGGAGGGTTCTTCCTCCCGTAGTACAGGACGGGGCAGCTAGAAGCTACTGCTGATGAAACACAGTGACCTTACTCCTTGTGTTTCTCTCACAGGTTCCTCCTGAGAGCCAGGACTCACGTGTATATCAGTAAAGGCCTCCAGGCTGAGCCGTGCCCTTGGCTTCCTCTCCATAAAAACTGGGGAGCATGGTTCATTCATGAGCTGCACCTCCTTGCTGGCCTTAAATATCTCCCCCACCCTGTTTGCTTTCATCCCTGTCAGTGTGTACACAAGAATGTATTTGCTGCTGGGAGAAAATCCGAGGGTTTCCAGAGCAGGCGTTGTTGAGGGAAGCTGAGGGCTCTGCCCCTCTAACTTTCCCAGTAGTGTCTCCCCATACCGAGGTGGCATACCAAGCTCGGTGAAACCATGTGTTCTGGGACTGTCTAGCAAGGAGAAAAGGGAGGAGGCGGCAGAGTTTGTGCAACTCTTGCTCCTTGCTTGGGTAAGACCGTGCCAGTCTCCATCCATCAGATGGATGTGGGTCTGCTTCCTGCTGCTCTCCTGCTCTCTAAGCTAAAGGCAACACTGGGGCCCGTGGTGGGCTTGCTGCTGAAACCCTGTACCTGTTCCTGCTCAAGGAACTTAAATCATTAAAAACAGGCCACGGAGGAGGGCTGCAGAACTTGTTGGAGCCCCAGGTGCTTCTTTGTTCGTCCACCTGGCTGATACAACATCCAAGCTACAAATACTGCACGTGGAGTACACGTGGCCTCACGAATACGGGAACAGAACAAGCCACTTCAGATTTCTATCAGCAACTTACCTGTGCTTTGTATATCTGACAGGAAAAGAATGCTTTTTCTGTCTGGCTTTAGGGGGCCTTGGCTGTAACTACTTACTTGATTCATAGGGAGGTCCTGAAGCAATTACATAGCTAATGAAATCAATGAGAAAATGTTAAGCCACTGGTTATTTTTACAACTTAATAGTTGTAAAAATAGTTTAAATTATTTGGAATATTTTTCAACTTGAAGATATCAACCATTTACCACTGTCTCAAGGGAGGGCTGTTGATTTGCTGTTTCTGTTGAGCTGTGAGATAATGGCTAGATAAATCCTTGTAGGTTTTCTTCTTATATACATATCTACACCAGAGTCCTGAAGTCAGAGGGGGAAGCTGCTGTCACAGTATTAACACTACACTGAGTCATTCCCCAGTTAAATTCTGATGAGAAACCGAGCGTTGGTCTGAGAAAGTACCACAGTGGTAAAATGGCGGAGACAACTGAAGCAGGATCTTAATGTTCACCCCAGCAGTTAAAAAAAATAATAATAAAAGGAGACCCCGTCCCTCCCCCCAGAAGTCTGCAGTCCTAAAGTGCAATTACTTTTGTGCAGTCATGTCAGGCCAGGGATCAGACTGGATGAAGTTCAAAGCACGAGAAACATCAAACGAGTGCTGTTTGTGATTCAAGGGGGGGGGGAATAAGGAAAAGAACAACAGTTCTCAGGCATTCAAGTGCATCAAGAAAATAAACGTCCCTTTCTTTCTGAAGAAAAACAACCCTCAGTCTTATGGAATCCTGGCTTTGTAGTCATGAAAAAGAGTTTTTTTTCACTTCTAGCTGAGAATGTCCCAATATGTCACAGTACAAATAAACAACACCAAAGCAAGAGCTGGGGCGCTGGGATGTTTTGCCGGTGCCCCGCTGCTATACAGACGTATTTTATTTTCCTCTGGTGACTCCTCAGATCTGGGCGCAGACGAAGCGCACTGAATTAAAGGCATCTGGTAGGACGTGGCTCTCTTTTCCGGTCGGTCGGGGCTGGACCCGTCGCTGGGCCTCTGGCCGTTGTACAGCAAGTACCTGCCCCTGGCGTCCTGTTCCATCTTGAAGATTTCGTACTCGGTGTGAGGCAGGCGGATGCCGAGCGCGATGCAGCCGTTGGTGTGGGTGACGTCTTGTTGGACCCCGACTTGCCAGGAGCCCTGCGCCCCGCACTCGTTCCCGTTGAAGACGTTGAGCAGAGAGGCTGTGGATACGTCCATGGGCGTCACCTTCATGTGGTTTACTGCGAGCGAGGAAGAGAGGAGATATTAGCAGAGGGGCAAAGGCAACATGCTGGTTGGGGTGTACCCATGAAATCAGCACTGAAACGGGGGCTCACCCTTCTGTCTGCCTGTACCGGACAGCACTGTGTCCTTTGCAGGCAGGACCATTTGCATTTGATGAAGTGCATGCTAAAATAGGTGAAGGAAGAAAATTGCAAAATGCTTTTGAAACTGACCCTTTTGCTTCTGTTCATTGTGTCTGCTGCTAGCAATGTCACAAAGGTTTAAGTCAGATGTGTTGCCAAATGGGTTTAGCGGCTATGGGGATAAGGTTATTTTAAATACGTCCCTTGTGTACGTGCTGGTGCTTCCTGAATTTGCTTAAGGATGTCTTTTAATCTAACCAATGGGAATTGCAGCAGCTCTGAATCTCTGTTTGTTCTTTCTTAAATCAATTTTCTTGTACTGTAGGCGTGGCCGGGAAATCTATTTGCATCGTTTTACATTTTTGATGTAATTGCTTCGTGTACTGAACACACACACACACAAATTCAGTTGAAGAAAACCTGATGGCCGCACATCTCAGTCAGAGATTGAGCAGAGCTTTATATAAATTCCAGGCAATCCTTTCCAGATAAAGACTGGTTGAGATACATAAAAGAGGAAACAATAAAACTCTGCTCATATTTTATTAACACCCATATTTATCCATAAGTAGGGCTGTTTAGAACCTATTTTTATCATTTTAAAACATATGCTACCTTGTAAAGCTAGTGAAATAATAATTTCCAATTGTAAAATTTGTAAAATACTACAATCTTTATATATTGCCTGTAGTTTTTTGCATGAAGTATTTCTGAACTAGAGAGACTTCTTATTATCTAAACAGCGACTGCAGCTTGCAGTATCAAACACAGAAAATGTTGCAGCTTCTTCACTTCGAAGTTACCTGCATACCTTTCATAGGTATGCTACCTTTCACAGGAGTTTAGAGCATGTACACTTTTATTTTTCAGATGGGTTTAAAAAGTTGAGAAAAGCCAAATTGAAAGAGCCTGTGGAAGCTGAAAAGAGATTATTCTTGGTGTGCTTTTGGTACTGTATATCAAGAAAAGGGTTTCAGAATAGATTGGTGCTGACCAAAACACAAGTAAATTACAAACCCTCATGCCACCCAACACCCCAAACTCCCAAATTCTCATACAGGTCATTAATAACGTACATATCTTTTTATACTTAAATTTTTATACTTTATACTCAGATTTTTATTCTGAAGTTTTACTAGCAGATATTTGGCTCAAAGGCTCAACAGTTCATGTTATTTGCTATAGCTGGCATAAAAGGTGATCTATAGAGAGTGAACCTAGAAGTTTTAAAAGAACAAAATTAGTGAGCTTGCTCTGTGAGGTAAACTGGCATGTTATCAAACAGAAATTCGAGCAAAAACTGGATTTTACTCTAGGAGCTAAGCTGGAACATGCTGCATACAGCTAGAAAGAACAAGAGCTCTGACAGGCAGGGATATCTCCTGCCTCCTATGAAAATCCTAGATTAGTAAAACATTTCTCAGAGTTAGATATTTTTCTAAATTGGAGACATACAAGAAGCTATATGCTTTTCATATGTCAACTGAAATAAGGAGGGTAAGAGCCTACAGTGTGCTCGGGGTTTCCACAGGCTCCACTGGGGCTGGTGCCGTGGAGGGACGTCGTGTTTTGGAGATGTTTGTTTGTGCGAGTGGTTAAAACCACCGAGCTCTTTCTAAGCAGGCTGCTGTGGGGCTGTTGTATGAAAAGGCTTTTCAGCCACGGGGACCTGCGTAGCGTCACCACTGAGTGCTGCTTCCTGGAGTACTCGAGGGGGCTGTTAGATACATCCAGTAATAGCTGCGGTGGGATTAATCAGAGCTGTCTTCAGGGACACCACTACTTGCTCTAGTCCCCCTTGGAAGCTGATGAAAAGACACATGCTACTATATCTGTCTTTGCCAAAAAATGATTTATACCACTTATGACCTGAAATGCCTTCTGAAGTCACTTTTTTTTTTTTTTTCTCTATGCTGAAGGAGCCTTAGGACAGGGATCTAATCTTGGGCACTTTGCTTAGATGTTTGAAGTCTGGCCACCAGGCTCCAAGACTAAGTGATGAGAAGACTTACTTTCTTGTGTTGTACTTAAGATCTCTCTATTTTGCCTCAAATGAGTATTGCTTCAGTGGTGTAAAATACCACGCATTGCCTGGGCAATCACAGAAGGCCTAAAACTGCCCAAGAAAGGAGTAAATCCTTCCAACGACGGCATGAACTCGTTAGCAATCAAACCACCGTGAGCCACCCTACCTTTGAACACAAACTCCGTTCCCCCCATCACTTTGGACGAGTGCACTCCTCGGCTGTAGCGTCCCTTGGCGTAGATGGTGAAGGTGGGGTGTTTGCAGATGGGGTCGGAGTAGTGGTAGTAGTGGCCTTCCCAGGTGTTGTTGTTGTCGTGGAAGATGAAGTGCCGCGTGAGGAAGAGCACCTCCGGCCGCACCTCGCAGCGCTGGCTCACCCACTCGCCGTGCAACCCGATGGTCAGGTCCGCCTTGGGGGGTAGGATGGGAGGGTGGTGCTCATCCGAGCGGTAGATGATCCTGCACGCGATGCACGTGCGGTCGTGGTTCTGTAAGGAAGCAGAGAGAAACCCTCGTTAGGTGTTACCTGCCAAAAAGGGCAGTGAATCGGGGCATTTGTTTCGTGCTGAAGTGACACCAGCTTCAGGTTTTACGGAATACGTTGTTACTTCTTATGTTTTTAATGGTTTTCAAAGCACCTGAAAGGCTGATTTGTCCTTCTAATCACACAAGATATTGTCAGGCAGTAATTTGCTGTGGTAGGGACTGGGAAAGTCTCATGTTAGAAATGAATACATTCGTTCAGTTCTTATTTTGCACCGATTGTTAACTTTGGGTGCTGCGGATGGACACAGGTTTTCCATGTTTTCCATTTGGGCAGCAGCCTGGGAGAACAGTAACCTGCTATTTTGCACCTTTTCAACTTTCCTGAGCTCTAACACAAACTCATGAAGCATACCCTTTGTGTATTTAGCAGTCTCAACTGTGGCTTCTGCTAATATTCTTCTCCATGTCAGGCACACAGCTCTGCTGACAGCAACGTGGATATAGGGACGTAAGTGAGCTTGCACAGAGCATATATGGCCTACTGTCACTGAACATGATGAAAGCTTTGTGGCTCTTTCCACCAGGAATGAGGTTTGTGGTGTCGGTCAGGCCCGATGAAGGCCCACAGCAGAACCGCTTTGTCGAGCACCAACCTCTGGGATCCACATGCCCCAGCGTCCAGCCACGTCCCTGAGGGGCGAGGCCATTTTGTGATGCGTGGGTGGGGTTTCTCGGAGGCGCTGCCCACCATGTGCTTGCATGGTGCTCCTAGTGCTAATCACTTCTGCGAGAGGCAAAGACCCCACAGCCAGACGTTGCCATCATCTGCTGAGGATACCTGATCCCTCCTGGAGACAGGGGGATGAACAGGGTGGGTTCTTTCCATCACCTAGTTCGTTCAAGCTGTGAGGAGTTTTCAGAGTGCACTGAGCTAAGAGCTGAAGCTCCCACACAGCCACTGGGGAGAGGGATTTATACAGCACAAACACTTTTCCTTCATGCCTCTTTCTAGTTCTCTTCTCTGTGATCTCTCTGAGCTCCTCCCATTACATAAATGCTCAAATTCATCACTAATATTTTAAAGCCCACGTGTGACGTTATGGAGTCAGTGTTTCCCTATTTGCTATCTTCAGCTCAGGGCACACTTTAGGAACCACATTTACACATTCTTCATCTGTGCCCTCAGTTTGTCTGATGATACAACCATAGGTAGCTTCCGAGAACCAACGCACAACTCAGGCGATGCTACCCTTTTACACATATTGAACAGGGTTTATATTTGTCTCCCCTCCAGATCACAGACATCAAAAGTCAGTGAAATCAATGAGCCTGCTGCCAGCTTCACCAGGCTGTAGAATAATGGTCTGTCTGCAAAATAACTATAAATGACGTAGCCCAGGTTGACCTGAACCAGCATTGGCCAACAGACCTGCTCTGAAGAGGAGGCTGGACCTGCTGACCTCCAGAGGGGCTTTCCACCCAAAACCATGTGGTCTTCTGCAGACCATGTGTCAGCATGCTACAGATGTCATTCTTTCCCATTGTGGAGCTTGTTAACTAATTTAAAAATTCATTTTCCAGCTTCTGCAAGCAAGTACAGGAGCCATCAGTATGTTAGTGAAAATACAAAGTATATTTAATTAAGTAAATAAACTGGAACTGATGAAGTTAGCAGATTTGTGCCATTGTATCTAACAGCAGAGACTGGTGCAAAATATGTAGTTCTGAACACCAAAAGCATGTATAACACACAAGGACTGTAAAACTGGGGTGATTTCTGAGACTGCAAGCTTCAATTTGGGCTTTCTTATTTCTCTCAAGAGAGAAATCAAGATCCAGCCTGTCTTTCTATTTTGCTACAGGCTTCTTGTGTGACCTTCCCATGGACTTAATCTCAGTTCACAGAAACAGACAATTACAGCTTTTCTGTTTGACACAGGACTGGTAGGAGGTTAAATACAGACAGTGAGCTATCAGAAAGCAGACAGAAACGTAAGGGGCCTGTATATGATAGATTGATAAATAAATATATTTGTATGTAGCTCTATTCCTGAACAAACTTTCATGCACAATCTGACAGAAGTCCAGTGTCTTCCTTCCTCTTGTCTACAGTAAACACTCATCATCTGCAAGCTTGTTTGGGACTAATGAAAGGGGTCTGTTGAACCTCTAGCTCTCTTTAGAGGATGTCAGTCTTCTTCTTTGGAAAGGGTTTGGTTTCACAGAACCACAAAATCTGCTGTTGTCCTTGCACGGACACCTTCAGTGAACCAGGCCAGGTGTCCACCAAATAAATACTTCTTTCTCCAGCATTGCTGACCTGCCATGAGGCAGACAAGCGTTACAGCTGCCTAACACTTGGATGAAGTGGCTGTGGTGAATGGGCACTTGCTGCAATAAAAAGGGAGTAGGACAGGGAGAAGCTGGGGAAGTGATGAGGGAAGCAAGAGTATCCCTTTCAAAGCAGTGAGATACCAAAGCGGCTCAGGCATCTCATAAGGCCATACCCTGAATGCATTGCTTCTCTGAGATTAGTGCTTGAATCTAAGCCTACATTTTTCACTCTGATATTATCTTTCACAGAGTTATGAACTACTTAGTGGAAGAATATGCCACATGTAAAACCCCTCAGTACAATTTTTGTCCAAGTAATGTACATGAGAAAGATCTAGTTTTATTATGAGACAATTGGACTTAATTGTGGAGTAATTTATGTTTAACAACTGAATGTATTTTTTGCTGTTGCTTTTTCAGGTCAGCTGCTTTTGGCTCTTAATTGCACTGGCTAAAGCCTTGCAAATCACTCCCTTTCCATTCGTCTTAGATTATTTTCTAAAAACAGACATTCAAAGAAAATACAGAACAGAGGCAGAGGACATTTGAGTCCAAACACAATTAAGTACTCTCTAATAAAAAGCTAATTTGGGCATGACATAAACTAAAAAGCAATAAAATGATCAGCGGACAGGATGCACATCTGTTTCATGTTTCAAATATCTTAGGTGTACAGTGCAGTATTTTTAATACAGGGGTCTTGCAGAAAGGAACAGCCCCAGGAATGGCCGCTGCTCGGTGTCTGCAAGATCCCTTCCCATGAAGATGAGGGGAAGGGAGCCTTGTTGCAGCTCTGCAATGCTGAATCCGTGCTGGCCCAACTCCTCACCCTCCTGGGTGCTTCTCTGAAGCCAACTTGTGAATTAATCCATGAGGCCATGAGGGTTGAAATAAGCCCGAATCTCTGGCTGGAAACAGTTCTTGTATACTTGGGGAGAAAATAGTTTGTGATCTGAAAATTTCCATGAACATTTTTCCTTATCCCTCCCTCCTGCTGCCTCAGCTGAAGTGGTAACAGGGCCAGACTGCTCTGGAAGCCAAGCAGAGAGGTTTCTAATAAAAAAGCAAACAAGGATGAGGTTCCTTGATCTTTTTCCCAATTGCTGTGGATAGTCGGAAACACAAATCGTCTCAGCACATTTTATTTTTGTGCTTAAGTTCTATTGGATTCTGTGGCTGCCTAGAGCTAATTCTCCTCTAATCAATTCATAGTGTTTGTTACGGCCCAGGACAAAAAAACTGTCGCGCAACTGGGATGTTCTCTCAGCAATGGTAAAACGGGCTTTGAATAACACGTAGAAAGATCTTTTTGGAAGGTGTTCTAGTTTTCTTTGAGCAACTTTGTATTTGGATGCTGTCATTGCCCAAGAAATCTATGGGCCAAACCCTTTCCAAAATGTACAGGAAATCTACCCTTTCCTTATGGTTAAAGCAGAAGCTGAAATCATTGCTTAATATCAAAGAGAGGACCTGCAGGATGTAGCACAGGTGTATTTAGGGACAAAACAAACAAGCACAAGTAGTAAAGAGGAGGTTGAAAATACAGTTATTTTCAACAGAACATCTTGCTCAAATATATTTACTCTGCTATCTATCTATTTTTATATGCTGAAAATGTGTCTGTATCTCAATAAAAAAAAAATAAATTAAATGGTATTTGTCTGAAGCAGCTCCAATTGTAACCCACCTTTTCCCCTGTAGATGACTATTTCTGATATTTGGCAATCATAGAATCATTAAGGTTGGAAAAGCCCTCCAAGATCATCTGGTCCAACCATCCCCCTACCACCAATACCACCCACTAAACCATGTCCCTAAGCACCACCTCCAACCTTTCCTTAAACACCCCCAGGGATGGTGACTACTTAAGAGTCTGAGAGATGCAGTGCATTCTTAGCAGAAAAGCATTTTAGGGGCTTTCTGGGCATTTTTAATGGAGAATTTTGACCATTTTCTGACAAGTTCTCTCTGTCATCTTTTATAGTTGCAAATACTTGGTATTTTACCAGACTAGACACGTTAAGAAGACAAAAGCATAGAAGGTAGTAAACTTCTAAACCATCTGACAGTATGGCAACTCTTGTTTTAGGTCTGGTATTAGGGCAGACAAGGGACTGGTGCTGTTTAGAGCTGACTCGGGCTGAGGGACAGCAGCTGACAACTTGAGAAGCGGTGAACCTAGCCAGTTTTCTCAGCAGCAGTTTGTTTTGCATCTGCAAGGTCTTGAAACTGACATGAAATTACACATTATTTTCCCAAAGTAATTTGGGAAATCATCTCACCTTCTCTTTTTATCTGGAGCTGCTGCACAGTCAACACATCCTTTCTATCCCATAAGCTGGTTAGGAGATTCAAGCATCAGCTCTGCCTCAGAAACACAGAAAAGTGCTGTTCTTTGCAGTCAGTTCTGCTGCCTTTGGACTCCCTCCTCACTCTCCTCTTCCCTCCCAGTAATGCCAGTATCAAATGAAAACCCAACCCTTAAACTCCTGGCAGAGCAGTTGCTTCTTTCTGCAATCTCTCTCTAGGGGCTCAGGCCTTTCAACTTTCAGTTTTTATTCAAACTCAGATATTCCATGTGGCTACTCTAAGTACACCCATCCCTCCCTTTCCCAATACCATTGCCAGCTGGGTCTGTTCCCTCCTCCTGGGCTGCTGTCACCACTGCTCAGTTACAATACCCAGTGAAGTCACATATTTCACATTTTTGTAGCAATATCCTGCCTTATCAAGTTGTGTACTGACATTAAAAATATTTCTACAACATTCTTCTGCTGCTACGTCTGTTTTACCAATGTCTGTGCAGGTGTAACATGGAAAGCTTGGTTGGAAGAGCCAGTTTCCCAGCTGGTATAAACCCACCTTTGGCTAGCACTGATTTGCATTGGTTGCATGGCAAGAAGCAGGTATTGTTCATGGCTGGAAGAGGAGGACAGGTTGCATCTATACTGTATTGTGAGTGGCAAGGCCAAAAAAAGACCCACCGCCAGGGGAAGATGCTCCTAAACAACACAAGGCAGCCCAGGCTCTGGTTACTCACAAGTTTGTCTTGCTCTTGCGTTGGGGATTCCCCTTTTAGGGTAGATTCTGACCATGAGAGAAAGCATCAAAGAAGAGGAGAAAGAAAAGACATGCTTAGCAGTGACCTCCCACACCCACCCAAGTGCCGTATGTCATGGGCTGGGCTAGATAGGCCTGGGGCGAGGCCTATCTGGCCAGGGTGCCTTCAGCCTCACCGCCCGAGAAGCCAGGTGCCAAGTTTTGGTATCAATAACTGCATGCTCCCAGGACAAGTACAAAGGGAAACCTCTGGAGAACATCAGCTGGGAGAAGGTGTCAGCTCAAGGAAATGCATCCAAGTAAACAGAAAAAGTTAGATGCTTTGCCTCATGCTGCCAAGGAACCGAGTCCACCCAAAGGACACTTTTATGAATTGCTCAGTGTAGTATCAAGCTCCACTCTTCCACCGCTCCAGATAACTGCAGACCAAGACAACACTTTAATAAACGGCTAAAATCTCCCTCTACCACAAAAGTGATAATTTGCAGGCTTTCCATGACCTCATATGAAGCTAAGTTGGCTAACATGCATTAGGCTGGCTCTGGGGAGTTGAAAAGCACGGTTGACAGAGTTATAATTCAGCTTGCCAAAGGGAATGAAGAATAACAAAGATTTAAAACTTTAATTAAAAAATCTTGAAGCAAATGAAATGCTGGGGAGAGCGGTAACTCCTTTGCAGGGTTGTCAGTTTGGGATTTCTTTTGGTGGAGAACGGAGGAGCTGCATGCAGTAAGGAGGGTGGAGGTATGTTCAGATTTATCTACAAATATGTACCATATATTTTAAGATATTGAGGAACGGTTTTTATTAACTACTCCCAGGAAGAGAAAGATAGCGAAGGAATCTGAAGGCACTACCATTACACAACTGTCTGATCTATCACGTCGATTCCATTGCACAACCCTGCACAAAACTGAAATAAACACGACCGCAATGAAATACAAGAGTCTTCTGCTTGTTCCCTTATGATATAAACTCCTTTAGCCTGCACCAAAGATGGGAACACAGATAAATAATGGCCTTTTTCTCAGATGAATTTACTCACATGTCCTCTATCCAACTAAAATGATACTAATTTATAGTGACATGAATATTTTGAGAAGTATCAAAAAAAATCCTGGAAATTATGAAACAACAGTTTTAATGTCCATCTTCAGGAACAGAATATTCCAAAATAAAGCTGCCTTATGCGTCTATTGTACCTTTAAAAAGCAACCTATGTAAGCCTACTTATACTCCTACTATGCTACTGCATAGCAATATTGACAATGAGTCCTCCATTCCCGCTTAAAAAATGTGAAGTAATTGTGGTTAGATGCCAACAAGAAGGAAGGTGTCAGTAATTTAGATATATTTGCTGCATTGATCTGAAGACCCTTCTTTTATGTTGCTAAACTAAATATTTAACTCTGATCTGGGGTACTGTATTTGTGTTGGAGCAGACTTTTACTGTAATTGCAAAACAGACGGTGATCAGTGAAGATGAATATGGTTTAAAAACCAACACAGCTTTTGAAGGTTCAGCTAGAAGCTTTTTGCTTCTCTTATCTCTGAAGTGCATCATACACATTGTTGTTGTTCATAAACCTGGAATTAACCTGTTTGAACAGTCTTCTCAATGTTCTTTCTTCGCTGCCCTCAAAATTTCCCTAATCAAGAGTCTTTTGCCAGTAATAATGAACAAAAGAAGCCCTTCAAGTGTTGGCTTAATCTGGAAGTCTAGTAGCACTGCTCTGGCAAACAGAGGAGTTTTGTCCTCCAAAATTATGGTTTTTGATTGAGATAATATTTTGCGTATTTCTCTGAGGCGCTTCACATGTTTAAGATCTATTTATTAACTTATGCTTGCATTTCCTTGTGAGCACCTCCAGTACTCAGCATTCCCCCTACAGATGAAGTAACCGAGTTTCAAAGAGATGAACACCCAAATTTTCAAAAGCTTAGAAGACCTTGTGCACTTTGTTCTTTTACCTCCTGGCTAAACCAAAACCCAAGCACCAGCCTCCATTCGTGGAATCAGCTCCAGCTGCAAACACCGAGTGGTGCTGAAAGTCAGCTTCCAATGGTGAATAAACTTGTCAGAGAGGATTGACAATTTGGGATTGCTTTTCCTTGAGAAAATTTTAATGAAAATGTGTGGCCAGCAAATGTTTGAGCATGGCAAAGGCAGAAGGAAATTTATTCTAGCATGTTTTAGGATTCTTGTGATGTTCCAGACCACTCCAGCTTTGTTCCTAAAAAAATGATCTAACTAGAATGACCTGTCATCACAGCTGTGGACTGATCTTTCCTGTTACTCAGTCAGATGATAAAATAGCATAAGGAGTTCTTTGTTTACAAAATGGTATTTCTGAGGCAATTAGATGTGAAATCAGTGTCCCAGTATTGCTGTTGTAAACATTTCCTGTGTTTTTAGACATAGCAGATATCTCTGAAAACATCTTCTGTCCTTATGCACAGCGAACGAATACTGCATTCAAGCCTTCCTTCATGCTACAAGTTCCCATATAGATTTGCAAATCAGGTGTGATTTTATGACTGGTCAGCCAGGCTCCTTGGTATTGTCCTAATCAGTATTTTTTGTACAATACAGATGATGACGTCCAAGCAATTCCACCATCCTGCCCTTTCCACCAGCATGCTCTTTCCTGCTGGGTAAAGAAGCTGAACGTGCACTAGCTTGAATGCCTTTCTAAACTCTCTACATCAAGGCACATCAAAGACATTCAACCCACCTCATCAGCAAGTCCTAATTCATACCTTGAGCAAAGCTAGAGGACTGCTAAGATAAATCTATACAGTGACCTATTAAACAGCTGCACTTAAGAACTTCCACGTATTTTACAAGAGGAATTTGTTTAAGGTATGCTCTTATCTACGAACATTTGTAAAGCTTTAAGAGATGACATATTAGATATTTTTAAAAGCTCCCTGGTTTTATATGAACACTTGAGATATGGTAATCTGTGAAATTATTCAGATTTGTAGCTCGGTATAAAGCTGTCTGGTTTTTGGACAGCCCTTTTGATTTACCATCCTGTGGTGAAATCACTGCAGGAGTTTGGAGAAGGTCCAATTCTATTTGTTTAAAGTCCTGATCATGTGGCTTTGGCATTCCTAGCATATCCAGCAATCATTTGCTTTTAATTACCATTCATTTCAACCACATAAGTAATGAACGTGGCTACCACATCCAACTTACAGACTGTGTAAACTCTTGAGCTGGGTGGAACTTTCTTCTATATCCAGGCTTAACTATAAATTTAACTCAAAATGTGAATCCTCTTAACTTATTTTAGGCAGGCTTTTATAAGTATAAAATAAAAATAAATAAAAAGGAAATGAAAAAAGCCTTAAATGAAAGATTCCACACAATACACCTGATTCACTTCAGAAGCAATTTCCTGGCCTCCCCAACCTCTTGGTATGACTGTAGAAACCTTAAAAAAACAAGTTGATTTAACGTTTCTATTTATTCATGGTGTCCAATTTCCAGAGGAGTCTGTTACTTGTAGTTTTAAACTCAATTTAGCATTTAAACTCATTTTCAGCTGGGTCCCAGTGGAGCAACAATTAGAAAAGGAAAGGAGTTCAAAGAAGAAGGGTTATAACCTTCCAGTGGTATGTTTGCCTGAGCTTTAAAAAAATGCTTCTCTGTTACTATTCTTCCTCCATTCAGCAAACACCAAGTCACACAGCCAGGTTGAGAACCTGTTAGCAGACAGAACTTCATGGCTAAGAACAAATCAAAACCCAGAAGTCTTTCAGTGGAACTAACGTTAAAGTTCATTTTTCAGGGGTACTATTATTTGTGCCATGCTGAAAACCTACTATCAGCAAGCCCAACTTCTCTCAAGATAAAAGAAATCTCACATCAAATCTGAACAAGATTAATCCACCAAAAATACGAAGAGACCCTAGGCTGCTGCACACGTAAAACTTGAGTTCTACCTTCTCATCTGAGAATGGTGTCCCAGTAAACCAGACACTGAATGTATACATGCAAACGTTGTAGGAGCCAACTAGGCTGTGCAGGCAAACATTTGAGGAGAAACAGAGCTAAAGTAACTTGCCAGAACTCGTAACTGGACAAAATGGGTGTCGAGCACTGGTCTGAAAGTTACGACCTGGCAGCTCCATTTGTGAGGCTACAGGGGTTTCATCATGGAGAGCTGGAATTTGTATGTATTTTGGTGTACTCAGAGTTAACTTGTGCTTTCTATAGTAACAGCACTTTCTGTAGCCAATAGTACTCGTGTGAATGGCATTCCAGTGTCAGAAATTCAGCCTCAAGATTCAGCCTCTGCCAAGATCTGGCTACCAAAAATATTATTTGGAAGCACTGTACTTCATGAATACCAATGGATAACTTATTGGCTTGTCTGCCTTCCTACGCCCCCAGTTCTTGTAAACATACAGTATGGAATTCACATTGTAGGTTTTCAATGATTTCAGAGCGTGCAGAGCTCAGGACAGGACCTGCCCACCACGACACGTGGGACTGTGGGCTAAATGCATACAGGGTGGCTCAGACAGGCGCCCTCCACAGTGTCACAGCTTGTTGATACATCAGAATACAAGATACATCATATTATGCCTAAGATAATGGGCTTTGTAATTGTAAGCGAGAGTTTCATTGCTCAGATAACTGTAAGGTCTTTAAGTTTCGTTTTTTGTTTTTAACCTGGCTTGAGAAAGAAACCTCTATGCAAGATTTAATCCTTTTAATTTGAGCATTACATTTCAGAGGCATTATATTTTAGAGGCAAAAAAAGTGATGCTGTAGTAGTACAAGAGACAGGCAGGAAAATTGTGACCAGTGTGTCCTAAAATTACATTGGACTTGGACAAAAGTCTTATTTTCATAAAGCTGGTTTGCAGCACACCTGATCATTCTGACTGTAATGTAATTACTTACAGGTGGAAATGCATTTGGCATTAAATGCATCAGGCATTTACTATGTCATCTATCAGCCCATAATAAGATAACTAGACTTGACCAAATAGACCTGAAAATATAATCAGCTGGGATGTATTAAATCGGTAGTTTTGTCTCTGTACATGTGGTTTCTGTACAGGTGGTCAGAAAAAGATCTACCATATTCGCTGAACTAATATAACGTATTAGTTCACACAGCTGGTGTCAAATAATTTGACTCTACAGATTTCTTTAAAGGAAGAGATTTAGGAAAGAACCTTCACTCCCAAAAGAGCACAGAGAAAGCAGATGTACTTGTTTGAATTAATTAAAGAAAATTTAAACTGCCAAATCCAACATTTTTGATGAAGAATGTGCTGCGGTTCATCTACTGCTGCTGAAACCCTTCGTTTTGGGAAGATGTATGTTTGTAAAGAAGAAGCTAAAATTTGTCCCTGGTCACTTGAAGAGAGCATAAGAATAACAGAAATGACGGCAGTGTTTGTATAGAGACATATCTGACTGCGGATTAAAATTATCACCAGGCCAGGTTATTAAAATGATTAGAGGCAGATCACGTGAAGTCCTGAACTATTGAAGTTCAGAGGAGGCAGACACAACACGGGGCGGACAGAGTGGTTTTTAATGAAAGGGAAAGCCAAGGTTTTCTCATCTAAACTCTCACTTCCCCTGTTGTGTTTCCTGCTACTGCTGATAAGCTGTAGCTGATGTTTGAATCAGTTGCAGTGAGATGATTAAAAATTGTGATAACCCATTAGCTGGAAGTGATCCTGCAGCAGTATCTAGCTGGAACATATTGATAGCAACTGCAGCCTGCAATGTGGTTCCAATTGCTGCGTTCCTTTGAAACATCACCTGGAAAGATGTACAGACAGACCTCCTGCTACCAGCCATCAATGTCTACTCTTCCTGTTTGATTTTTATTTAACTTACTATGGGTTGATCAGTTCTCACTGAAGCTAAGGGCACTCTGAGGCCCCTTCGAAAACTGAATTATCAATGAAATTAGAGACCCATTCAAAATTCACCTGTTTTTCATTTCATTAATGTGTGTGCGTGCTTCTGGATTCATGACCTGCAAAATCTGACAGTTTTTTTCCCTTCACGCTGTCCCTTTCATGTCTTCACCTTCCAATTTCCTCTTTCCCTTCAGTTTATGGATCACCTAACTTCCATATGTTGATACAATTTGATTTCCTCTCTCCCTGACACTTCTGCAACTAAACAAGCATCCACTGATGCGTCTCTATCTTGCCTTTTTTTCAGTGCTGTATCAAACTTTCTTCTCTGCCGCTAGCCTACAATAGTCCCAGCCAACAACTCTCACCTCTGCATACGTCTTTGATTCCTTCTCCAGACTCAGAGTGGCCTTTGTTGAACTTAGCTCATCAGACTACTTTTCACACATTTGATGCAGTCTCATAAACCGCAGAAGAGTGTTTTTTTCTATGCACATGAAGTATGTTCTGTGATCTTTTTATAACTGACTACATCACCTGTAAGGCCACCGTCCATCTCTTATTTTAGAACCACATCCGCATTTTAGATTACACTAGTACACTGATTCAGAAGAGCTGAATAATGCAGGCTTTGTCACTAGTATCTTAAAAAGATGGCATATATACACACACATACCTTGGCATTTTGAAGAGGAGGTTGGTAACTAGAGGGTCGGTAGTACCTCCTCTGGGTAGCATCGGTATGAATGTCTCCGAGAAATAGCTCCTCCACAAGATGATCTAAGTTGTGATGCAGATACTGCTTCTCCACGCGGATCAGCTGGAGTTCATGCATGGCAAAATTCAGAGCTTTGGTGCATTCACAACCGTTCTCTTCTCTCAGCAAATCATAGCTCACATCTTGCTCCCAGGGACTATCTTCTGGTATAAATCCAGGACATGTGTGGTTCACCAGCTCACTTAATTTTTTGGCTATTGCTTCATTGTGGCATATGATCTGTATGTTGCGTAGCTGATAATCAGCCTCGGTACCCCCCCGGATGATCCAGGATGCTTGGCGAAGTCGAATTTTGCCGCGTATAACTAATGTGTAGATAGGGTTTGTGCAGCGATTGCCACCGTAATAGAACTGATAGGCTTTGAATGTGTTATTGTGGTAGAATCTGTACGATCTTGTGACGAACTCGGGGCCTGCTCTAACTTCGCAGCTGTGGGAAGACAGAGAGTGATGGAAACAAAATTTTAACAAGGCTGCACGTCATGTACACTACAGGTAACAAGAGTGAGCAACAGTGCATGGGTCTACAGAGATGCCTGGATGCTTGTGTCCCTCTGGCATAAATGGGAGTAAATAGGAACTAGGTATATATACCTGCCAATTTGCTGACAATTACCTCTGCTATTATACTATTATCAATATATTTCTTCATGGTGATCGTATCTACCCAATGGCTTACTCTCTGTAGGTTTAAATACTTTGAGTCATATTTTGCTTTTCTTTTTTTGTCTAAGGAGTGCTGCATGACTCAATTCTCTGAAAAAAGTAGTAGCATATTAAACATCTATTCTTCTCTTTTGCATGGTAGATTTAGCAAAAGAGCTGATAACATCAGAAAGTAAAATGCCAAATATCCACAGAACAGTGCAAAGAACAGGTTTCTACAGCTGCTGTACAAGCTTCTCAGTGGTGCACCGCCAGCTCTGGTCTGCAGAGAACCTGCAGGATCTTGTCCTCAGCTTTTGCAGTCAAAGTTTCAACAGGGGTGGCAGTTAATGCAAACTTCTGGCAGTTAATGCAAAACTTCTACTTGGCTTCAATATGGACCATGTAGTATTGAGGTTGCTTAATGGAGGAGTGTTGTTACTTCATTTTTTTCCTGAAGGTGTAAATAGAAGTTAAATTCCATTTCCTCTAGAAAATCCTTTTATACCTTCAAACTTGTCCCATTTCTTTGTTATCCACACTGCTTAACATAAATACACTCCTTCCTGTTAAAAATCCCCAGACTTTCCTACTACAAGTCACTTCAAATAAGTGGGTGAATATTGCCTGCTGAGACATGGAAAGAAAAATAGCTCTCTGAATTAAAAGTCATCATGTATAGAGAAGAACAGAACTGGGGAAATATAGTTTCTTAAATTCTTTTGCTAGTAAAACTCGTGCTAGACAAATGCTCTGAAAACAAGGATCCATTTGATGGATCTAATGTGTGTAGTCAAAGATAGTATAATGTTATGTCTGAATAAGCATCCATTTTGGCAACTCAATGGTCTCTTTCTTATTTGAAAAGAGATTTAAAGATACTTCACAGCATGCTGTTTAAAATCCAGACCACAAATTGATTCATCAAGACAGCTTTATAGCATGCTGTTCCTATGTACATAATGCAGCTCCTTCTCCTTTTATGCATAAACATATATAAAGCATCTGGAATTTGGAGCATCACCATATTAAAGGAAGTATTTCCCCTGCTGGTTAAAGTAGGAATGTTCATACTTCCTCACTGCTTCCTTCCCCTTTTCTCTTCCACACATATTACTCAGGCATCTTGTTTGATCTTTCCTTACCCAGTGGATACCCAGTGTCCCTCAATATTGGGAGGCATTTGCACAGTGATCCGGGCTCCATTGTGAAGGTGTTTCAGCATGTGGTGACACTGTGACTCCTTGAAAGCCCTCCACGCACTCTTCTCTAAGGACCGAGGATGAGACCTGCTGTCCGGATGAAGAAGAGCAGAACCTTCTCCCAGCCCTGCAATAGAAAAGCAAAAACCATCAAGAGACCCTGGTAAGATCACCTCCAACATGATAAAGGAGGTTGTGAACATCTTGCATTGAAAGACACTTTTTCACACCGTTATGTGCCTAGGAAAGCACTATTTACATTTCTTGTCTCATCTGAAAAATAAATACGGGATGCTCTTCCTTCATATCAGTCCATGAACAATCCACTAAGTAGTCTAGCTTTATGAAACATACTGGGGAAGGGGCTTGAGTCAAAGTATTGCATTTCTAGACCCAGAGATGTGACTGAACCTGACTTTTACAGACACCTCTCTAGCCTCTGGTCAGGACAATCAAAAACCTGGACCTTGGAGCTTTCAGAAGGTTGCATCCAGATCCGGCTGTAAACTTTGCGGTTTCAGCCCACCTCTAATTTGAATGCTTCTATAATAAACTTGCAAATAAAGACTACTCTTTAAAGCCAAGGGAAAACAGATACTAAAAGCAAAGCCTCTGCACACAGGAAGCGTCTGTGATGACTGAGGTGGTCAATTAAAGGCAGATTCTGCTATTTTTATTTGAAAAGGGAAAAGGAATTTCAAAAGCTAATTTTATCTCCAGCACACAGTAATTTTGGTTTCTAGTAATGTATACATACAAAACCCACCAACGATCTTTCTACACAATATTAATTGGACAAAATGAATACGTAGCTTCAGAAGGAATGCGCCTTTACTCTTTTAGGCATCGAGTGCTCTTAGATATGTTGGAAAACACGGATCAAAAGAAAAACACACATCTAGAGGTTAAGAGGTGAAAAACATGAACCTTACATAATGGGTTGGAAACTGTATTACTTTGCCAAAAGGAATTTAAGAACTGCTGGGCAAGAAAAAAGAGTACAGGGTGGGCTAGAGGGACTGCTTTTGTGCCCTGGAAGCCTGGATGGTTGTCTCGGGAGAGGGAAAACGTGGTAACACGTGCTCACAGGGACAGGGGCTAGGATTTGCCCCCTCTTTTCTGGTGCTCTCTTCCCTGGTTTGGCTCAGGAACAGGGCTCTTCTGGTCGTGTGTGGCACAACCTCTGCTCGCACACCCTATGAAGCACCAAGCCACCTAAGGCAGACCCTACTCTGTGTTCCCCAGGCCAGACATCTAAAGACTAGGCATGAAGAGCAGCCTCTAAATGTGAGGTCTGTCATTCAGGGTAATCTTGTGGCTGTGGCTCAGTCCAACAGTGCATGGTATTGCTAAAGAACTTGCAAGAAAATCAACATTATTCATTTTTAGATAAGACACCATTTCAAATTTTTGCCATCTCCTATTGCTAAAAGAAAACAGTGTCAATGACTCATTATGTTCACTAGGTCCTACATCTTCTGGAAGAAACTTGGGCTAATACCTGGGAAAATGTCATTGCCAAAAATATACATACATGTCAACTGTTTTCAGAGAGCAATTCCTAAGCTAAACAAAGGCAAGAAGTTATACAGTAGATAAAGAATGACCAGAAACAATACTATAAATACTTGAATGTAAACAGTACTCATCACTGAATGATCTCAAGATTTAATGAGATTAATGAATACAACCTCACAAAGCCTACTAGAAAAACGGGTAGCTTTGTTGCAGGTTACAAACAGTTCTTCCATCTGAATGAGAATTTATGGCCTTACTTTCTAAAGGGTAATAAACATGAGAGATGCTTTGATATTTGAGCATGCCGTCGGAGATGCCCTCAAAGGAGCCTGACTTTCAGAGGGTCAATACCTCTCCCTTTCTGAAAGTCAGTCTTCTCAGGTGTTTCTGCATTGCCGATCAGTCTCACTTACGTGAGCACCAAACAACTGTTGTTCTCCAGCCAGAAACAGCAGTGCCATTTCAGAGGTGGTATGGCCACGCCAAGGCGATGCTCTGCTGGAGCTAATGATCTTTTGAGAGGCAGGATTTACTAGACCGGTTTGGTCCTTCATGCACATCGTCTCCTGGCCTTAAGCCAGCATCTCTGCACAGCTCTCTGCTGTGCCTGGTCTGCAGCCCAGCTCACCTGGAACAGCACTCAGCTCCCTCAAAAGCTCGGGTTTATTGGGTTTATCTGAAACCTCGTGGCTATGGGGCTGATGTCACAGGCCCTTACACTGCCAGAAGAGCAAGTTCAGCCAGGTCCGTGTGAACTTACGAGTAGACTTATTTTTGTTATGAATCACAGCTAGTGACAGAGACCTGCTCTTCCAATACCCTTCTCCACCTCTACATCTCCACACACTCAAAAAGCCCACGTTACTTCAGCACGTCACTCTGAAATGGAGTGAAAGCTCCTCTTCATGGGTGCAGAGCCTCTGTTGTGTCTGCAGAGACACCTTCTGCAAGGTACCTGCTCGATGCTGGAGCCATCAGTACTAACTCTTTCAACAGAAACACAGCTGTCAGGATGTCTCCTGCAAAGAAATCATCTCACACTCCAAAAGCCTTTGAAAATTTACATTTCTGACTTGATTTGTTAAATACTTGAAATCTGCCATCAAGAGGAGGTTTTGAAATGGTTCAAGTAACTATTTCCAAGGCATATTTGTTAAGCAATTTGCTTTTGGACAGTTATGTTTGTCCTAATTCATGTCATATGACTCATGAATACAGATGCACTTGAAAATAAATGATTTATCCCTTTTAACATAATTGAACATTTAATTTCTCCGAGCAAAAATCCTTTTACAGGAGGATACCATCTTTTACGTGTGCATATCAAAGGAGAAAATGCAGTAACTATGTTATACATTGCCAATAATTCCCTGGAGGAAATAATGAAAAGAAGGGGTTTTTGAGAAGGAGACGAACTTTATGTGTTATTATACAGCATCTTTTTGATATTGCTTAAAAGCCAGTTGTGCCCCAACTCTCCCTGGATGTACAACTGGATGTAGTTCTGTCTTGCAAATTGCAAGCAACAAACCCAGCAGATGGAAGGAAGATTTGCATCATCAGCCACCGAGATTTGTACCTGAAGAGAGAGTATTTGCTCAGGACTCCATCAATTAAACTGTGACAAATGAGGATAGGAACAAATTCAGGTGATCAAGACAGGCATGAGGACACAAGGAACACTGCAGAGATTGAGGAAAAGATGTAGAAGATGTTTGCATCACATAGATTGGACATGACTATCAGGATAGGAATTATGGTGTAAGATTAAAAGGCAGTGATGGGACCCTTACCTTGCTCACTAAACTTTGCAATGTTTGTGTCGCAAGGGCAAGGAAATACTTAATTTAGCACAGCCTCTGCCCTCACTGAGTAATCATTTCAACATTTTTGTATGCACCTACATATGCCTGCATACATGACTGCCATACAAAAGTGCCATAACGTCTCTTCTATCATCTAAAGATCCCCTACAAAGACTGGTGCTGTGCTTCCTGCATGGGGCATTAAACTGAACACCACTCCCCTGTGCTTTTCCACACTGAGGGTAATCCGAAGCAGCACAGTGTCCCCTACTCTCCTTTTGGCTGTGCACAGTGAAGTGTTCTGCAAAACCAGAGTCTCACGGGGCTGATGGCACTCATTTTAAAAGGTCCGTTTGGCTATGTTAAGTGGGATGCTGCTGGAAGGCTCAAGGTTAAAAAGTGCTTTCACAAAACTGGCAAAAGTATTTCATGGCTCTTAAAAGCCCACTTCGGAGCCTAGACGCAGTTGCAACATACTTGGAGTCACTGCTTTCATTCAAAGGGATCCAGCTCTGCTATTCTCTACAGCACAGACACCTGCTGGTAGACACCAGCACCTCCATGACAAGTCATGTATTTCAGACTCAAGGTCTGACTTACTTTTATTTACTTATTTATTTTTGTGTGTGTGATATGAAGGAATTTTGTGCATTTGATTGAAAAAAAAATCCATTATATTATCACTCAAAAGCTTGACAACCTTCAAATAAAAACCATTCTTTGCAAAAGGCTAATAGCAGTATTTCTGTGAAGCCTCTGGTTAACACTAACATTAGCTATGCTATGACCACAGGCCGTAAGATTTTATCTCCCTCCCCATGATGGCTGTTTACTCAAAGGAGCAAGCCCAAAAGGAAAAGGAAAATTCCAGAACTTGTCAAAAATACCAGTTAGAGAAACAAAATGAAGAAAAACAAACACATTTTTGATGCATCGATATCCATCTTCACTTTCATAATCAAGCCCAAGTAGTGTAGATCACAATCCAGCTTTGGCATCGAAGTTTTCATGGAAGACAGCACAGGAGGTGCTACAGCTCCATATTCTAGCTGGGAATCCCCTCCCAGGGCCTCACAAATCATGCGTTAGAGGGGCAGACCCAACATCCATCTGAATGGGAAAGCAGAGCTGTGTGCAGCTGCCAGGCCAGTAAGGCACAGCTGGCAGCACGCACTGTACCAGGTGCTGATAAGGAAGAGGGTTCAGGCTCCGGGGTTCACCCCTAAACCTCTATCTGATGTGGGAACAACCACTCTAGATAAAAATAATTGCAAGGGAAGATAGGTTACTTTCAAGTTCTTCAAAGATTTCTGCGCATAGCTGCGAGTAAAATACAAATCTTAAAAGGGCAATCTGCTGGCAGCCCATTACCCAAATGTGTTTCAAAAGCAGCTTTCTGTAAAAGCTCCCTGCCAACATTTCTGCAAAAAAACTGTGAGCTGCTACACTAAATGTCTTGGTTTTCTGAAAAATAGTATGCAAATAACGAACAATTGCACCACAGATAATGGTAAGTACTGTTGTGCTTGAACACGAATTCTCATCTTTTAATTCATACTTATACACCCCGGCCAAATTCTCTTCTCAGCTATTCCTGGTTGCAAAAGTACAACTCGAATAATCTTAAATGTTAAACTGTTTAGATTTAATCAGTTTAATTAACAAACACCTCTACCAGAATCCAAACCTTGGCTTCAAATGTGGCCAAATGTAGTGCTGCAAAACGCGGGCTCAAAGCTCCTAGGCTTTTGGCAGGTTCATCCTTGGCTGAACAGGAGAATAAAAGTTACCAGAAAGTAGGACTCAAAACTGGATTTAGCTTGGGATTGCTTAGTAGGAACTGCTTTTCTTTCATTTACAGCAACTTAAATCCAGAATACCATTTTGTTATAAACTAAAACAATCTCGAGCGGCAGTCCAAGTTCGCAATACGTGATGGCTTCACCTCCGACGGAAACATCTGAACATTCGTGCCGCATTTCTGCAGCAAGCCCTGTTCAAGTTCGAACTTGTCTGAAACTTTAAAAACTTTACCACAGATAAAGAATAATTGACCGGATTAAGTTTATAGTTCTCCTTATCTGGGCAGTTGCCCTGCACAATTAAATAAATACACATTTGGATTACGCTCTTTCTTGATGTGGGAGCGTGCTAGATAACGCCCATGACAGGCCTTCAGCTGCAGTGCAAACTTGTGTAACTGCGGTGCAGAATACAATGTCCCGTTACCAAGCCGCTGTCTGTGTTTACCAGTGTTTTCCCTGCGCTCGAAACTTCAAACAGTCCTCACAGGATCAGGACCTAAATTAGCTACCATGAACAAAGGGGCCGGGAAAGGAAACCTGAATTTCATAGTCATAAAAGCAGATGGGACAATGATTTCCTTTCACAGGTATCTGCTGCCTTTCTTGTGCATGCAGCGTTTTCGGGCACGGCTTCAAGAGAGACCTGTAGCCTCGCAGAGGGAAATAGGCATTGCACAGTGTGGAAGATCCTAGAGACAGATAAAGTAGCTTTAAACGGGAGAGCAAAAAGGAAACTCCTCCAAGGCTGGCCGGCCCAGGCTTAGACCCTCCATCATCTTATAGCTCTGTCCTTGCTCCATGGCCCCGTTTGGGAGAGACCAGAGGACCAAGTGCCAAGAAATTGCAGAGCTGAGGAACTCTGTTAGGTTTAGGTTTGGCCATTAAGTTGGATCACTGCTTCCTTCCGCAGCCACAAAGGGTTAAAGCCCACCTCCACGCGGGGCAGCCGGAGCGCAGTGGGTGCAGCTCTGGGCCGTAAGTGCAATTCAATATCGACAGTAGTTTGGTCTTGCCCCCTTTGAAGCCGACATCTGGTCTCCATCACAGACATCTGCAGTGCTCTGCCGCGCGGGCTGCACACCCCGGCTCCATCCTCCATACAAAGCACGGGTGTTTGTTCAGGTGGGACTCCCTTCAGTGCTGATGGGACTTTTGTCCAAGTACAGACAGCACTAAACGAGCTTATTATAGGTAATCCCACCCTCCACCAGCCCTACCTAAAGGACTGCATAGATAATAAGACACTACTCTTGCTTCAAAGAGCTGAGCCTATTTGCCTTCAGCATGCCGTATGCGAGTCTGGGACTCCACCACCTACCAGCCTGGCTCCTACAGACAGGCTACAGAGTGCCGAAATCACCCCTTCTGCTCACGACCACCACGCCATAACATCACGAGCCCACAGCCAAGCCACGGAGATGGGTGAAATCGAATTTACATTGATGAAACTGTGAATAAAACTCAGCCTGTTTTCTAGCTCTCCCTGCTAACTCTAGAAGGGCAAGCGGCGTGTCTTTCTCTCTTTTCCTCTTCATTGTCTTCCAGATTTCCAACAGAAGTATGTTACTGAGGGAGCGGATCTCATATGCCTCTAGCACGGAGCGCAGTTCTTGTCCATTTTACAGACATGGGTATTTACATCGTTGTATATTTACTTATTGTTTTCCTGAACAGGTTTTGAAATTAAACACTTTGCAACTAATTTAAGCAATATTGCCAGAGAACTTTTGAAAGCATAAACAGTTTTGCTCTGAAACACACAGCAGTCCTGCCTTCATCATCTTTATTAGGACTATTTCCATGACGTTATCAACAAATTGTTTTAGTTATGGTTTCTAATTCAGCGGTAACATAATCAGAAATATACTAAAGTTTCTTCTTAGCGTTTGTATTTGTAAAAAAAAAAAAAAGTTTACATTTACAAAAGAAATTAGCCAAATTTGTTTTGAATCCACTTGGAGGTGGCTCTTATTAATCAGGTTTTTTGGAGCTGAACGATCTTAGCATCTGACATCTGAAACTTCTGTGGCTTTTTGTCTAAGCAAAGAAAACAGTGATAATGGACAACTTCCAGCTGCAAACCTCTTTTGACATTGTACAGGTTTTATTTTGACTAAGGAATACAAGTTTTTCCAAATTGTAATTCAGCAACGTTAAATTTAGGCATTAAATAGAGGCATTTCTTAACATAATGAAGTCTTACTGGACATTTTGACTTGCATTATAAAGCTTTAAACCCTAAATACACACACACCCTCTCACTCACTTTTAACCCTTAATTTGCCATTCACAATAGAAGAGTTTAAGACAACATCACGTGATGTGAAAAGGCTTAGCACTGCAATCCCCTGGGATTGCTGGTTATTCTTATGTATTACCAGTTCGGGCTAGCCGCTGGCCAAAGGACGCTCCTGTTGACTCTGTGGCACGTGGAGAAAAGCTCTAGGCCAAGTTAAAGCTAACAGGGTAAACACATTTCGACTGGCTACACTTCAAATGCATAATGTGAGTTTTCAGACTTTTAAGAGGGCAGTAGTTTCCCCATGCTTGAAGCTCAGATCCAAGCTGTGCACTGCTACATTAGTGATGTGTATATGTTTACACACTGACCTGTTTCTTTCTATGACAATGTAGGTGTACATTATTAGGTGAAATATAACTACATATGGAAAAAATGGACAATTTTCCTACTTCATCCTCTTTTGGCAGCTGCTGTTTTGATCTGATCATCATCCCTGATTTGTTTCCCGCTCCAGCCAGGGTTCAGCACTGCTCTGTAATTCCAAGCAGATGAGCCAGGGAGTCCAACCCTGTAATTACACCTCCTCTCCTTACCCTCTAACTTCAAACCTCCCATTTCCACTTTTACGTCTCAGTTCACAGAGTTTTAAGGAACACCTTTGGCGTCCCAGCAGGTCTGGCTTAACTAAACACGTTTATGCACTCTCTGGATTTCATAGCTGAGCTGTGAGAAGGGTATAAAACGCCCTCCTGGGGAACGAGGTCTCTTGCTCTTTGTCTCTCAAAACAAAATACACAATCAGAAGTCCATGCTCTTTATTATTTATCGAATACCATCTGTGTGCTTAGCACTTGTACAAACACAGAGAGAGACAATCCCTGCTCCACAAAATCAATCCCAGGAATAGCTTTGAAACCCTTACCCCCCCCCTCAAAGACCTCACATTGAATCCATGTAGGTTGCTTGCATCGTAACAGCTAAATTCCTCTTTTTACGAGTAAGCTGAGGGTCCTAAGAAATTTAGCAGAAGGCGGTGGGATGCTGCAAAGCACTCCCGAATTAGGAACATGCTTCAGAACGACGCTGTAGCTGAGTAGGTTGAGTCACTCTTTGACAACAAGATCTCACCCGGACTTTTCAAATCTGGCTGCCAAATGTTGGACATACCTCAGCAGCGAATTAAACAGCCTCCTTTGCAGAAGTCGCTCTTGATGAACTCCGGGATTCTGGGCAAATGCCTTGTCACCTAAAGTTGTCTTGGTATGAGCGTACAAGCCGAACGCAGCACGCTCCAGTCCCATATGCCAAGGGCTAACATTTTGCCTACTGTGCAGCTTCAGAGAAATTTCATCCCAGGGCTAAGCTGAGAGCGTGTCGGAGCAGAACTGCCCGCAGAGACACCCGGGCTCTCCTCCACTCGGGCACAAGCCCCGGCGGTGACAAAGCTGCTGCTTCCAGCCCGCAGCATCCCCGCGGGAGGTGCCCGGCAGCAGCCCCGTCCCCGCAGCTTTCTGCCGGCTCCCACCCGCACCACCCCGACGGCTTCCCCCGGCGGGGTGCCCCGCACTCACCGTGCAGCAGCAGGGCTGGGAGCAGGCACCGCATGAGCCTGCCGTACATCTCCGCTCCGCTCCGCGCCCCGGCGCTCCGGGACCCGCGGCTCAGCGCCGCGAAGGGCAGCCCATGGCCGGCGCTAGGGGGCAGGCGGCCGGCGGGACCCTCTCCTCGGGGCTGCCGGCCCCCGCTGCCCGCTGCTCGGGGGCTCCCGCTCCGCTCCGCTCCGACCCGCTCCGCTCCGCGCCGCGCCGCCGGCAACTCTCCGCGGAGCGCCGCGGCGGCCCCGCTTCATATTTCCCCTTCCAGCGGGAGGAGGAGGAGAAGGAGGAGGAGGAGGAGGAGGAGGAGGAGGGGGCGGGAGGTGGGGACTGCGCGGCCAGGGAGGGCTGCAGGGGGCGGCCCCGCTCCGCCCGACACCCCGCGGAGGGGTCTTCCCGCGGAGGGAGGGGGAGGACGGACACCCTTCTCCCCCTTAAACCCCAAAATCCCCCGCCGGGAGGGTGGGTGGGTCGGTGCCGGGGGGGGCAAGGTGCCCCCGGGGAGGCTGTGGGCAGGTACAGCAACCCCAGTGCCCCTTGCCCCCCCGCCGTGAGGATGCAGCTTCGTGTGGCAGCGTGGCTCCACGTTAAAAGCAAAGGGTGGGCGCCTAGGTTGCCTTCTTCAGGGCTGCGTTCCTCTGCACGCCTTTCGCCCCCGTCTGTAGTTTTGATTTTTAGGCTGGGCTGAGGCCCTGGTCGTGCAAGCGCTCAGTGCGTGTGCTTAGTGTTGTACACGCAAATGACTCATGGGACTGGGTTGGAGCACGGGGCTTTCTTTTATAATGTCCTCTGCTCAGGGACATCATGTTTGCTGGCTTTTCTTTGGACTCATGAGCTCAGCCATAGGGTCCCATGGCAAAGAATATGTAACAAATTGGAGAAAATCAACACATCTGACTTTTGAACAGTTTAAGCTAAAGTGTTTACACACTGCATGCTTACAAAGAAATACAAACAATAATGGCTCCTTCCAACTCCCTCGAGAAGGAAGAATAAATTTAATCTTCCTTATTTGTATAGAGAGGAAACAGAAACAAGTAAGTGGTGAGTCAGAATTAGAGCTCCGGTGCTTTGGATTCTCAGGGTTAAACTTTTTCCTTCAAACAACTGTTTTTCAGGACAGAAAGAATGGTTTCCAGAGCACTTGGTGGCGGTCTCTACAAACCAGTAGTGTTTGGATATCCGGTCAGTGACCTGGAGACAGATGCACAAAGAGCAACCTCCTTCAAGAAGCAGGTGCACATGAACATGAACAAGTAACACGGGGTACGGCCATAAAAATGCCCTTACCCAAAGGTATTTGCTCAGCTTCAACCCATTTGTCTAGTTGCCACGGAGATGTTTGTCAGCTGTGCGTGTGAAGGGAGGTGAATCAAAGGATTATAGTAAATGGGGTTCCATCAGGCTGGCAGGCAGTCTCTAGTGGGGTTCCACAGGGCTCCATTTTAGTTCTCTTCAATGTTTTCATAAATGACTTCAATGTAGGACTTGAAGGTATGCTAAGTAAGTTTGCAGATGATATTAAATGGGGAGGAGCTGTTGACTCCCTCAGGGGCAGAGAGGCCTTGCAGAGAGATCTTGACAAATTAGAGGCTGGGCAGTCACCAACAATATGAAGTTCAACAAGAGCAAGTGCCGGATTCTGTACCTGGGATGGGGCATCTCTGGACAAATGTACAGAATGGGGGATGAGGGGCTGGAGAGCAGCCCCACAGAAAGGGATCTGGGGGTTCTGGTTGACAGCAAGCTGAACACAAGCCAGCAGTGTGCCCTGGCAGCCAGGAGGGCCAGCCATGTCCTGGGGTGCATCAGGCACAGCACGGCTAGCCGGTCGAGGGAAGGGATTGTCCCGCTCTGCTCTGTGCTGGTGCGGCCTCACCTCAAGTGCTGTGTGCAGTTTTGGGTGACACAGTATAAGAAGGACATAAAACTATTAGGGAGTGTCCAAAGGAGGGCTACAAAGATGGTGAAGGGCCTGGAGGGCGAGACGTATGAGGAGCGGCTGAGGCCCCTTGGTTTGCTCAGCCCAGAGCAGAGCAGGCTGAGGGGAGGCCTCATGGCGGCCTGCAGCTCCCTCACGAGGGGAGCGGAGGGGCAGGCGCTGAGCTCTGCTCTCTGGGGACAGCGACAGGACCCGAGGGGACGGCATGGGGCTGGGACAGGGGAGGGTCAGGCTGGGTGTTAGGGAAAGGCTCTGCACCCAGAGGGTGGTCGGGCACTGGGACAGGCTCCCCAGGGCAGCGGTCACTGCACTGAGCCTGCTAGAGTTCAAGAAGCATTTGGACAAGGTGCTCAGACGTGGCCTGATTTTTGGGTGGTCCTGTGTGGAGCCAGGAGCTAGACTCAATGATCCTTGTGGGTCCCTTCCAGCTCAGGATATTCTGTGATTCAGTGATTCATGCTGTATACCCAGTGCAGTTGGAAAAGCTGTTTGAGAAGACTTGTGTACTCCACTTGGCTGTTTTTAGGAGGGGATCAAGATTAATCCAGGCCAAAAGTCTTAATTTCACCATCTGTAACAATCTGACAGTAGCAAAGACACCAAAGTAGGTTTTCTTTACCTGCAGGCTCTGTAAGGCCCAATGAGCAAGTTAAAAAACTTCACTTATATACGGTACAAGCATCTGTGTTTATGAGTCTTGGGGACCCTTGACCTGCTTCAGGTACGTTGCCTCCCCTATGGGATACAAGGATGCGTGAAAAGCAATGCAGGTGAAAAAGTGAGCTGCCCCAGGGCTGGTCCTGAGCAGCACACTGCTGCGACGGGGTCCTGCCTGGTGGGATGCAGCCAGCTGGAAGAGTCTCACTTATTTGGCCAGAGTACAGACACGGTGTGTAGGAAGGCTCTAGTAATGTAAGCCTGCTACTGCTGGTTAGTGAGTGCGTGTCCCTTCAGAGCCCGGTACGTATTCCTGCTGTTGCCCCCTCCACATGTCCAACCTACAACCTCTCCTGAAGAAGCAGCGAGTCAGAAGGGGATAACAGAAATGCAGACCCAGGGTTTAAGGCGTAGCCAGCATCACTGGGAACACTAATGAAGGGCTAGAAGTTTTGAAGTGTAATTGTATAAAAGTAGCAACATCCCTAGGGAGTTTTTTTTTTTCTTTTTTTTTTCTTTCCTGTAGACACCATCTATTCTGCCATCTGTGAATCAAACAACAAAATTATCTACAAAAAGATGAGACTGAGAACTGTCTGCAAAAAGTCGGCTATCCCAAAAGTGCAGAGCTTGTCCCCTGGGAAGTGAGAGCCCCCCATCAGCAGCATCGCTAACAGCTTTTCATAAGCAGAAAGGGGAATGACTTTATTGCTCCACTGGCCAACTTTGTAAATTAGGCTCCGCTTGTGATTTACTATCAGCGCAGCTTCAGATGTGGTAATGAAGTAAAATGAAATCAATACCCAGTAGACCCAGACACGGTAGAACTTTCCAAAAACAACAGAGACTATACTTTGTCTTTTACTCGCCTTTTTTATTTCGCATTATTTTAAGGACGTGGGATTTTTCAGACTGATGCACAATATTTTTTTGAAAATACGCCCAGTTTAGTCCTACTTGTTTCATTACTGTGCCCCTGTTCTGAATTTACTGTTGCTGTAACGGGAAGCGGTGACAAATAACAGCTCTCCGCACTTTGATCTAAGCAGCATGTCACATCCACGCCCATTAAAAATTATATTAACCAATCCAACCATGACTTTCTGAACTTGGGCTCCTGGGGCAGGGTATGTGCTTAATGTCGATATAAAGTAAAATCATTTACAAAGGCATCTCGGCCATGTTCTCAAAAATATCATGGGGAGGGAAAGCGTTTTAAGAAGGAAGTCAGCAGAGTCTTGCACAGAAAGTAGCCGTTCTGAAACATAACCTGATGGGAAATGTACTTTGGGGCTGGGGCCCTCTGCAAAAGTATTAAAATAGGAAGAAAACTAACTTGTTGGGCTTGTTGCGTGACACTTCAAAGACCTAGGCGTATCAGCGCGGCACTCGTCTAGCTAGGGTGCGGGCTTGTTGGCTGGCAGCCAAATGCCAGTCTTGTGGTGAAAGACATGTAAAACAGAGAGACGATGGGAAAGCATGGAGGCCGTGAGCATATGGGGCACTTTATGCTGTGGAGAAGAATGGGATGGGGTAGCTCCCTTCACCTCAGTAATGCTGTGGCAGTGCCACAACTGTGATTTGCTAATGGATAAATTATGTTTTTTAAAAAGACAATATGTTCTTTTGAATAAGGCAAAGGAGTGGGATGTAAAGATTTATTGGAAAGGAGTGGAGTGACTAATTCACGAGGAATCAAAAGTCTGACAGATTTCTATTTGTGAATTGTCCATGTCAAATTTGTCAATTCAAGTGAAGATTTGGAGAGTGGTTTTGCTACATGACCAGCTGAAGTTAGAATCCGTGAGACCAGCTTAGAGCCTGTCTGATGCACAGAAACACGTACTGTATGACTTATTGCTTGGGGTTTGGCCATTTGAGGGAGAAGTTAAATTGTTTTACAGTGTAAAACAAATGTCAAGCAGTTTGTTTTCTCCATTCACATTGGACTGAAAAATCTATAGTTTGTGGGGTATTTCAGGTTCTCAGTTCCTGCCTCTATCATTTTTATATTTTTAGAATAAGATCTGTAACCTGATTTTTTTTTAATTATTATTATTTGTATTTTCTAATTCTTTGTTAACAGAAGGACTTGACAGAGACTTTGGCAGTATTTTCAAGATGTTTCGCTCACAGAGTTGTGCAGAGTGTTTCATCTTCCCCCACTGGAGGCTTGATCTTCAGTGTAGCCACTGAGGACAGTGGAATTTCATACTTATTTTGAGGGATGCTGAGTCTGGTTTAGTTGCTTAGACCTGTACCTGTGGTGATGCTCACCTGCAAAGCGTGGCTCTGAGAGTGAGACTGATCTGTGAGGCGGTGCAGGTTGCCTCAGAGGTCTGTACTCTATTGTTCTTCTCTGTTTCGGCAGGCAACTGCTCTGAGAAGTGTATTTTGGAAATGCTTTTGTTTTAGTCTTGTAAGACACAATGCACACACTGAAGGTCTGCTACCTAGGAACAGGCATGGAAAATATAGACCAAACAGTGAAAAAAAAGGTCTTGTGGCCATTGTCAAGATAGGCAGGCTTTTTTCCTCATTTTTTTTTTTCCAGATACATGCAGAGACATGCACACATGCATATGCACACCACACAGACCCCATCTGCTACAAGAGGCTTGCTTGAGAGATCACTGTTTGCACAAAAATGTGGTTATCTGAAGCATTTTTTTCAGTTTTCCTAGAGTAGTTTGAGAAGTAGTTGGGAACAAGGGTATAAAAGAACAGGAAGAGCAGACCCTGCAGTGCTCAGGCAATCCCAGACAAAAGAAACAAAGAAAGAAGCAAAGCACTTGAACAAAGCGAACGGCTTTCCATAAAACATGCTCCTCTCTTCACATCTTCACTTGTTTCTGGCTTTTGAAACGTGCTTGTGATTGGATTGCTCAGAGCCAAAGCGCAACTCCTCCGTTTAGAATTACTTCGCTATGAGCACGGGCAATTTTGTGGGGCTCTTCCTGCAACCAGAGCTTTGGGGCCAGCTCCAGCTCCCAGTGAACCCAGTAGGGGTCTTCCCATTGACTGTAATGAGAGCTGGATCAGGCCCTAGAGGAGGCTGCTGAAAGTGCCAGCAGGAACAGCTAGTGCTTGTATGCTGGCGGTGTTAATCTGGAAGCAAGAAAAAGGGGGAGCGAAGATATTTCTTAATCCCGTGTACACGCTAGCAGCCATCCTCACCCTTCCCAGTACTGCTGATTTCATTCATTCATGGCACTCAAATACCATGAAAACCAGCTTGGTAAAAATGCCTTCATACACGTTGTTTATGTGCTCCATTGTTTTCACAGCAGCTTTCTGATGTTGTTTCTTAAAGGAAAAAAAAAAAAAAAAAAAGCAACAGCCAAACCAACCAATTGAAAATTTGTTACAGTCTGGGCAAAAACACTCTCCATATATCTTCTTGCTCTGCAGAGTTGTGCAATTGATCGGAGCAGTGACTGTTTCCATTTCTGAAAACAAAAGTAGGCTTCTGGAAAAATTTAAACACAAGTAGAGTGTTGTTCAGTACAGCTTATATTTTCTCAGAATAAAATTAAACTTTGATTTTGATTAATTTCTTAGAGAAAATGGAAGTTCTGGCAATTTTTTATAAACTACGCAAAGAAGCAGAGTTCATTTCCAAACTGAAAAATGGATTAATGTGTCCTGCCAAGCTTACATGAGACTCTCAAATAACAACTTGCTCCTATAAAGCACCTGGGAGTTACTTTCTTAGTTTATATTCTTCCTGTAGTCCCTTTGGGACCATTGATTCTCCGGGTTAATTAGAAGATCCTTTGGGAAATGTGATTTTTGTCCCATGCAGAGCACTGCCCATGGCCTTCCTTCCACTTGAGCAGCAGAGAAAATGCAAATGGGAGAGAGAAGGAGTGGGAAATTGAACCTGCTCCAAGCAGCCCCGTTACAAAGGGAGCCATTCTTCAGAGAGGAGGAGGCTGCTAGCAGCTGGGCACTAAGGTTTATCCCAGGAGGAGACGGAAGGTGGGAAACTCTGTCTTTGCTTCCCTGTCGCGTGCTCTCCTCCGTGGCTGTGCTGGCTCCATGTGAGTGCCGTCAGATGGCTGGTTCATGATGCTCTTTCCCACCACAGCTACTTCTCCTTGTCTCATGGGTCCTGAGTGTTGCCTTGAGGGTGCAAGTGGAAAATTTTCTTTCACAGTTTGGTTCAGCGTTTGTGTTTAGTGATAAGTCTCTTGTAATGCGTCTTAGATACACAAATGGCCAAAGATAAGTCTCAAGTACAACCCTGTTTCACAAAGCTGCTGGGTTTTTCTTGTGGCCCTTTGACCAGGAGGCATCCAGTCTTATTCTCACACTGAGGCTGTTTATTTCTCATTGTGGTATTATTGCAGCCAGTTTCAAACTTGATTTCACATCACGGGTATCACATTCTGCAGCTATCTCAAAGATGTGCAGGTGTTTTTTCTTTGCTCATTACAAAGCTGAGTTTGTTCAGGTTTTAGGCTGAATTTTATCCTCGGGATCCTGGCTCTGAAAACCACTTACATGTTGAAGCACAAGTGCGTTTTGCAAATTCTTCCCCCAAGGTGGGGCTAAGCAGCGTCTTTCAGCAAAAGAATACCACCTCAATGCACTGTCAAACTGCGACTTGGTCAAGGTGTCGTCACGGCCACTGAGGGCTCGGTTGGCTCTGAAAAAAAAAACACAGAACCAAGTTTTCCCAAGTCATTTGAAAATAAGGAGGAAAAAAAGCAAGCAACTAGAAATCTTGAGGAGTTACCATTTCTAGCCTAGGCAGCCGGCGTGCCAGGGGCAAGCCTCTGCCCTGGCTGGTTGTGCAACGCTCTTGTGAGCTGCTCGGTTTCCCAGGGCCTCCGTTTCCCCAGCTGTGGAAAAAGTGTACAAGTCTGAGGATAGCTTCGTAGACTGAAAGCAATGCATATATAGCATGAAGTATTACTTTGAGTGGGAGTTCATGCACAGATATAAAGGCATTAATATGGCTTTAAGTGAGGTGTATACATTTTCTCAGGGTATTCCCAATCAACTGCAGTAAGTTTTGAATTCCTTCCATCATTTCCATCTATTTACGCATGTAAAAACCTATGTTATATACATACTTGCATGGGTGGCATATGAATATATTTAATACTTACATATGTCTAAAATGTCTATTTTATATATATATATAAAATCTTTGAAACATCTGGATAGTGCATTATCCAAGTGCATGCTCTTCAAGTCCATAAGCAGCCAGCCAGCTTGCTGACTGCCTGAATTAAATGGCAGTCTCCTTTCACAAGCCTGTCTGCAGCTGCAAGGTGTTCTCTGGGCTACTTAAGAGCTGCCAGATTTTGCAGGAAAACTGCTTATCTGCTGAGAAAATATTACCAGCAGCTTCTTGGAAAGCAGTGGGCTAAATTACAGTTGTAGGTAATAAAAAGAGAAGAGAAGAAGGAAAAGAGAGACACTGACTGGCTGAATTCTGGCTGATTTCTTTGGTCTTCCGTTTCTGTACTTGGTACAAGAAGTGGGAGTATAAGAGCCGATGACAACAGCCGGGGTGGTGTAAGACATCCCTCTGTTTTCTGGGGCTGATGCTATTTAGGCTCCAGAAAATAGCTAGTGAGTAACCCTCTGGAGTAACAGAGAGCTGCTGCGCCCACTTTTTTTGTCTTTGTCTATATTATAGGCAACTGTGCAGAAAGAGCTGCACGGTCTCTGTGTCTGGAGGATGCCTTCTACCTCTGCTCCTGCCCTTTTTTTGGTCTGGACAATGTTACATTTAGCTTCCATAAAAAAGCACACAGAGTTACTTTCTGTTCCTGCCGTGGGAGGAATTAATCGCAGTGCAGAAGGGATAAAGGACTTGGCCCGCCGAAGGATGGGAGCATGGGGATCCTCGTGGCAGCCTGCCCCTTGAGTCATCGGCATGGAAAGCTGGTGCATCACCCCGGCCACCCCACAGGCAGGAAACGGGCTGTGCTCTGGCCAGCTCTCCCCAGCGCTGCAGCAAAGCTTGAAATGTGGACACCTACAGGCAAGCTACCCTCTACCCAACCATGCCACCTGTGTCCTGGAGCATGGATACTGCGTTCCCTGGGGGCTCCAGTAACATCTTCTCCAGCCCTCCTCCCAGCCCCAGCCCCCTTGCACTTGCCTCCCAACAGCAAGGAACACGCAGCTGTGGGGGATTATAGAAAATACCTGGCAAAACAGGCATATTCACACCTCCGTTGCTTTGTGCGATAAGGGGCCGTGCATGCGTGTGACGCTCGAGGAGGAAAACAGAGCAAAGATGTGGCCCACAGACAAGGTGAGGAATGCTGCCCCCTGCACTGCTCTTCCTCTGTCAAACACACGCACATGAATAAACACCCCCTGCACAGGCGACCTGGGGAACTGTTTCCCATGGGAATAATCACAGATCCTCCAATTGTAACTGCACTTGTGTGCGGCTTCTCTCCTGGCTCACTCCAGCGATCTTAAAGCTATCGAGTTACTAAAAATATCCCCTTCAGCGTGCTCTTTAATTACTGAACTGTTCCCCATCATGTTAGAGAAAGAAAAAGTACATTTGGTAGTAATTTTCTTAAGTGAAGAAGTCTACACACAAAGCTCTCTGCTCCTAATGCAAATGTCGTAAACTCTGTGAGATATTTTCAAAGGAGTGTTTCGTGGAGATTGTCTCCATTATGAATCAAGGGTCAGGCAGCTTTTTCACTCTTGCTTTTACTCTTCCAGAGCTGGAGGAAGCTAATGTGACCAGGGCGTTGGCCATATCAATGGCTCTGCACTGATATGTGAGTGGGTAGCAGAATTTTCTTCTGAGCCTCAGTTGTATGAAACGGGAGCAAACTGGCTGCAATGAAGGGAGCTGTTTGGCAGGAAGAGGAGTGGGTGAAATTCATATAAATTCCTTAATTCCTTGGGTCAAACTAAGGTCTATGTGCCAGATATGCCCCGTGAATTTTGATTTTCCCTTGGGGAGTACAGAGAGACCCAAGCAGTGGATAGGCGCTAACTTCTCACTCTCAGAGTGCAAAGCAAGATTGCCTCTTTGGAGCTATTGTGTATTTGTATTTTTATCCCTGTATGTTATGAATATAGTCAGTAGCATGCCTACTAAATCTTCTGAGGGTGCAACCACAACAGGATCCACCAGCCACGGTAGCCTAGGAGCTAAAACCTCCGAGAAGTAGAGCGAAGAGAAGTAGGGGTGGCTGGGTGTAAAGAGCCCCCTGCAACATGCTCCACCGCTCACTGTCTCTCTCTTCTCTTCAACATCAAGATTGGGAAACCAAAAACTACAGTGAAGTGCAATTTGATTGTTCACATGCTTTCACGGTCAACCATTACCAAACTTATTACTCATCTCATTCCTGCCTGACATGAGTCTGTAGCTACTTACGAGATCCCCAGATTTTCTTCTACTTGCTTCTACTTGATTTTGGGCACCTTGACAGTACAAAAGTTTGCTCTGAGGAGCTATATATTCCTTATTCAATAGTGAAATGTCCTAGATGCAATCACTGGGAATGCTTTACGGGATGACAGGCAGGATAACTTGTATCCCAGGAACAAAGTTGCACAGAAGTCTTTCAATTAAGGACAGCAATTAGCCTGCTTTTTACCAGCCCTGATTATCATGATGAAAATATTTATCCTTTTATTTGCTCATTTGATTTCCAAGCACACCAAGTCCATGGTTCCAGGTTTTGTCCAGGTTTATAGTTCAGTAGCTTCCTATTGTAGTCAGTGGGAGTTTCACCTTTGGTTTCAACAGAAGTGGGATAGGTTGTAGGGCTAGTTACAAGTCCTTTATAGTTCTGTTTGAAAGCAAGTGCAAACAACTGAAAGAAATGTCTTAATAAAGATAATTTGCATGTTGAAACTTACATTGCGTAAATGTGCCATTAATATCATTAATATCTTCCTGGAGATAAGATGCAACAAACTTCTTTGAAGACGAATTGCTCAACTCACCCCTGGCATAGCTTCAGTGGAATCTCACCCACTTCTGACAGTGATTTATTTTGTCTGGAGCACTTTCCTCTGGGAGTCCAAGATGTGTATCTTTCCAAATCAATACAATCTAACATCAGAGAATTCAAGAAGCAGGACTCTCAAGTTCCAGTACTAGCTCAGCCATAAACTAGCATTATGCTGGTTATCTCATTTAATTTCTGTGGGCCTTGGCTTAAGGCATGCTTAAATTTCTTGCAAAACTTTTCAGAATCTCACTTTGAAAGGTGTGCTCATGAAAAATTTATACTACCACAAATTAAATGCTTCTAAAATAATTTGCAAGTAAAGCAGGAGATTTATTCCCACTAAAAGGAAAGTAAAGGAGGAGGTGTTCCCTGAGGCTGTTGCAGAAATTTTTGATCATGCCCTGTATGATGGAATAGCAAAGAAATATTCTTGGGGGTTTTGTTTGCAACAGAAAGGAGGCCTTCTCCTCAGCTTTCTCTGTCGGTGCATTGGTGTTTGCATGTTCAAAAGAGTGGTCACTTCAGCTATAGAAATGTCAATGGTTCAAGCTTAAGCATGAGTTGTGATGGGCTGCATTTAAAATGGGTCACATTTGACACAGAATGAAAAATTTCTGTAAAAACGATTGTTTAAGAAAAGATGTGAGCCTCTTAATCCTTTATGTTAAGTGAACAGTTGGGATTCTCTAACTCACTTTTATGCCACCTTGATGTTGGGTGGGAGCTGTTTTGGGTCAGAACTGGCTTTAAGTGTTCATTTTCAAAGGCCTAAGATTTAATGTATTAAGATTTAATGTATTAAGATTTAATGTATTAAGACTTAATGTATTTAATGCGTCTTGTCTTCAAGGAAGTTTGAATAATATTAGTGGGGATGGAGGCACGTTTCCACAGTCTAGCTTTCAGGGCAATTTGCCACTATTACAACAGTGAAGAAAGGCTTTTTTTTTTTTTTTTTTTTTTTTTCAGTCAAAGGACAAAGACTACATTTTAAAACACACAGACTCTAGGAGTTCTGGTCCTCTGCTTTCATACCTCCAGTCTTTTGTCATACCTCACCATTAGGTCTTAGGAGCTCAGGGCCCTTCTTCTCTCGTGAAGAGAGGGGCTATGACTGTGGCACCGAGGAGCCCCTGCTCTGCCCTGACCCCTTGCATCACAGAAGCTTTTGATTAACGGCACCGTCACTCGCTGCTGAAGTCGAAGAAACTACAATTCAGCTAAACAGTCTCAGACACTTGGGCAAAGCAGAAACAATCCAAAACACTCATAGGCAAACCCCATTTTATTATAATGATACAGGGAAGTAACACCCTCGGAGATATGGTGACAGTTAACACTTAGAGATGTGCTAACAAGAAAAGTTTTATAAGCTTTTTACGAAGAAATATTTATCTGCTGATGAAGGACACTTGGTAAACAGTTGCAGCTGAAGAAACTCTAAATAGAGTGGGGTGCAGTTTATCGTAACAACTAAATTATATTCTCCTGTTACTATTTCTCTCCTGCATATGAATGCTAGTGTTAAAACACTTAAATTGTCTTAAGTACGTGTCTGTTCATATATGTGTTTGTATATATAATATACATACACATACACACACACATATATATATATGCCAAATCCTTTTATGTCTAAACTGTAGATTGTGTCACAAGATTAAGCAGCATGGTTTTGTAAAACTAAAATAAAACATCTGTTTGGAAAGGCCCTGGCATTGTAAGAAATTTTTGCAGCCTGTCTCTGCATTCAGTGAACGTTAGCCCACATAAGTTTTTATAATTATTTCAACTCAAGTAATCTCATCACATACATTGAGAAACCGAAGCTGAAAGATGTGTTGTACTTAAACAAATGCTTCTCTTGAATTGCAGTTGCTAAGCTTGCATAGTGTTCTCTGTGGTATTTTTTTTTCTCCCCTCACTAGGTTGTGATTTTCTGAGCTGTCTTAGCTAGGTCTCTACTTTAGGGTGAAATTTGGTTTTTCAAAGACTTATCAAGATGTTGTTTGTTCTTCACTGTTTCTGTGAAAGGCAAGAGAAAAGGTTTGCCTTACCTACCAGAAAATGCCCTTCTATGAACCTAGTGAAGAGGCCTGGGGCTAAAGAAGGGAATCAGGGAATCAGAAAAAAAAACAAAGAAAAAAAAGAAAAAAACCTTTTATTACTTACGTGGGAAAAATATGACTCCATCCAAGGCATCCAAAATTAGTGGACATTAAAAAAATAATCAAAACAACTTATTCCGGGTCTTAGAATCAAGTCTTGATACCCTCTGAGATGCACAGCACTGTTTGGTCTACAAGACATCGCTGCTTCTTGGACAGAAACAACTTTGTTCAGTTATGTTTCTTACTGAGTGGAAGATATGTTACCCATCCGTGATGATTACTCGATGATCTACCATGGCAAACCACAGTCATTGCCACAATTTCTTGGTGCTATTGATAGGGACAGGCTGCCCAATATACAGATGAAGCAGTGCAGTGTGTGGAGGTCTGTCTCTCCTCTGGGAATCAGATCATTTCATGCTATGCCATAATTTTTCAGTGCTTCCTGGATTCCCCCTAGGTAAGGTAGCTCAGATTTGAAAGCTTGTTCTGAGAGTGGGACAAGGACAGAGAAAAAATGGTCTTTTCATCAATATACCAAAATCTGCAAAACATGGTGGTGCTTGGAAGGGAATTGCAAACTGTCTCAATCAGGCTGAGGGACTCTCGCAGTTATTTCCACCCCATGCAGGTCCTTTTGCAGACCGAGTACTACTCCCTGCGTTTGGGACCTGGGGAGATGATAAGCTCTGAGCAGCTCCGAGCTCTTGGTGAAGCTTTTAGGAGTAAGGCTGTTCAGTCCGGTACACATGGTGCTGGGTGCAACGCCAGAGGACCAGGTCCTGTACCTTCTAGATGTATGGATATAGAAAAAACAAAAATGAATACAAGATTTTTAGAAGAGCAAAGACCTAAATGTATAGAGTATTTGCTTACACATGCAGATGGGGGCCCTTTAACATCATTACACATCCAAGTAATTGCACTAGACTTCCAACTCCTGCTCTCTTATCCCTACCCTCATGTCTCTTCAACCACGCAGACTAAACAATCAAAGTACAGAATCACTGCTTTTCAATTTCAGGCCCCCTTTTTTTCCCATATGCTTTGTGTTTTGGTTAGGCAACTGGCTAAGACCTTAGAGACTACTTATTAGTATCCATGTGGATGTAATTTAACTTTTTTTTTTTTTTTCCAGTCATGCTTTTATTTGAAAATTTTAAAGATAGTGGTACAATACTGAAAAGAAACAAACAAACAAAAAAAATTAACATGTGATTTCTTTCAGAAAAGACACACTGTTCTATGAAATGGTGGACCACCGTGAGAAATAAATAAGGCTATTAGAGAATAAGAACAAGAAAGGAGAACCAATAAATAATAACAAGTATCAGTGTCCAGCAGTACTAATGCACTGGCTAGATTCCACATACAAAGTTTAGGCGCCGTTCCTCCATGTGCTTATGTTCTTGAATAATCCCCTACATATAGGAAGCCATCCATACCCATGTCTGGAGGACGTGGCTCTGTGTGAACAGCCCTGGTGTGTGGAACGAACTTGCTGGAAAGACAGCCATTGCCATTAGAATCCTAGAATCACTAAAGTTGGAAAAGACCTCCAAGATCATCTGGTCCAACCATTGCCCTACTACCAATGCTACCCACTAAACCATGTCCCCAAGCACCACTTATGCATCCATTTCACTATTGCAGCTGTAGGAAAGTGTCACTAATGCGTTGTATTAAATTAATTTAGGTCAAAACATTCCTGTAACAACCTTGTGGAGTAGGTAAGCATTATCACGTACAGGCAAAGATGAGGCACACCATGCGTTTTCATGCATGTACCCTGCATGTCAGGCAACTAAATTCAGTTTTGACTGAGCTTTTTTTCCTTTCTCCATTAAGCGTATTGGATCCAAGCAGTGTGATATATACACCTTGTATGTTGAATGAAGTAAGACCTCAGACTCACATATTTTATTTCTGACGAAATCTCATCTCTTCTATTTGTAAACATTGCTATTTCCTTTCTGGATGCTCATAACACTATGCATAATTTCATCAGTTTCTAGCATAACCGTTCCTGACATAAGGCATGCTAGCACATCTAGCACATGCAGACAAAGCGTTTACAGACGCCAGCATTAGCTGTGCTCTCATGGAAGGATGGATTTGCTTTTTTTTTGCCTTTTTTGCCTGCAGTCAGACTAGCAAGTGATGTGAATGTGGGAATTCCCTCTGACCTGCAGGGCCATCTCCCAAAAAAGCAAGGTACTCACATGGAGAGCCCTGCTGGGGTCTGCTGGTCCACCACAGCTTCTGGCCAGCACAAACTGCTTCTTGGCCACCTGGTGACCCTGAGCAGGGAACTCATTTGCCTGAAAAACAACTGCTATTCAATCTGGTCACTTTTTTAGCATGATGAGAGCGTGCCTACACCAGCAAGAGCATTAGTAAGGAATGCTCGGGGTGATGTGGTGCCCCATAGGATCCTGCAGGTACCAGGGATGGAGAGCACCATGCGTGGTGGACCATGGGCGGGTCCCGGTGAAACGGGCACAGAGCCAGGGGAAGGGCTCTCGCCTGAGTTTCTGCTGTAGGGCGCTGTGTGGTGGGTGAAGTGAGACAGATTTACGTTCAGTCCTTTGCCTATTTAAGTGGAAAAAAACCACATCATTTAAGTTTGACCTCTCTGTTCTCTTATCAGTTTTGCTCTGTTGAGTTTATAGAAATACAAAAATATTGTGTTTTTCTTTTTTTTTTTTTTATGACATCTTTCTTTTCAGCACAAACTTAAAGATAACAGAGAGAGGATTGTGAGTTTTCTCCTGCTTTTAAAGTATCAAATGTCAAAGCTTTCAATAAACACACAAAAAAATCAGTTGGGATTGTTCAAAACCCACAAACATCAAAACTCTATGTTTACAAAATTTACATTTTTTGATAGAAGAAAACCTTCATTAATTGAAAAAATGCCTACCATCCCACTGACTGAATTATACAATGGCTTGGTGACAGTTCCAGGAATGAAACCCAGAAAATTTACTTCTTCATGTCAAGCAGGTCACATTGCCCCATTCATTTCCAAGCAGAGCCAATTCTTCATGAAAGATCTCACGAAAGCATAAAAGACCCATTTTGTGAGTATTTTGAAGGTGAACATCTGAAATTTGGGATGAATCCAGGATAAGTGTTACTGACCCTTTTTTAGACTGAATATTAATACGCAAACCTAAAGGATGTTGCTGCATTAGTGTTTATGCTTTCAGTGTATATAAATAAATAAATAAAAAATTATAAAAAAGGGAATGTTTGCATGTAAGCAAGACAAAATGTTCAAGGCAGAGGCCCTGAATTTGCAGTTACAGTCAGATGAGCTTGAAAATACTGTAGTTCATCTTGATAATCAAATATATTTACCCATTTCCTCCACAACCTCTGAAACTTTGTCTTCAGGAAGGTGTTTTTTTTTTTTTTTTATTAAATTACTTTTATTTACCCTGGAGGACAAGATAATCCAATATAGATCTTGAAATAGCATATGGGTATGTATACAGAACATCAGTAGAACAGGATAATTATTATTTTTTTTAATTGGCACATTTCTTTTTTGCTTCAAACTCACAGGTCTAATCTGGCCCAACCTATCTTTTGTCTGTTCTGTTCCAACATGCCTGATTAAGTGCCCAAAGCTTGGGGAATCAGGTATTCTAGGGATTAGTTTATCCACTTTTTAAACACCTTCTGTACACTGCAGTGCAAACAGAAGAAACTGTTTGTCATCATGCATGCGTAGCTCCCCTTGACTTCCATACAATTGTGGTTCCTTATTGGTGGTTGGAAGTGAAGATGGAGTTGAAAGATTATGGTGGTTGGAAGTTGAAGATGAAGGACAGAAATGTTGGAAGAAAAGAGACTAAAACAAGCTGCTGTCGACAAAAGAAGAGGGTTTGCCAGTAACTTGAATATGAAATAGTTGAGATACTAGCAAAAAGCTGACAATAAAAGTAGTTTTCAGCATTAAAAATAGAAAATAGGAACATGAGAATGGCAGTGCTGGTCAGACCGGGCACCCACCTAACGTAGGGTCCTGTCTCTAATGTTAGGGAGCTGTGGCTGCCTAGGCAAGAGTAGAACAGAGCTTATTGCTTATTGCATAGTACTTGCCTGGTGTGCTCTCCTGCCAGCCAACAATTCAGGGCTTAAAAATCTCCTGAGCTGGGAGTTGCATCTGTAAAATGCAGAAGTCCGTGGCACATGTTTATTTCGTGAATTTATCCGTCTGCTTTCTGAAACTGCTGTTATCCACAACGTCCCAGGGCAAAGTACTCCAGAGCTTAATAACATGTTGTGTGCAGAACCACTGCCTTTTCCTTGTTTTGAACCTGCCACCTTCTCGTTTCACGTTATGCCCCCGGTTCCTGCCCAGGAAGGGACACTGTTCTCATTGTTCCCAACTTGTTCCCTCCGTGACACATGTGATTTATGGACCTCTGTCATATCACCACTCAGTCATTTCATTTCCAGCCTATTCTGTTTAGTGATTCCTAGTTGGGAAGCTGTTCCACACCTTTGATCATCCTTGTGACCTTTTCCTGAACCTTTCTCAGTTCAAATATATCCTTTCCGAGGTCAGAGAAACAAAACTGCACACAGTATACAAGGTGCAGGCACATGAGAAGCACATGCAGTGGCATAATAGTAACTAATTTTGGTCTTTTCTTAAAAGTTCTCACTGTTCAATTTTCCTTACTGGTGGCTTCTTGATACCAAGCCTGTATTTAAGTTAAAATATCTACTCTAAGGATCTTACTTGAGAGGGGTAATCAGCCATCATTTCATATCTGTCTCTGTAAAGCTAGACTAGATGAGGATGAACAGCAGTAATACCAAAAAAAAGTTTGTTTTAAGATAAACAAGGTAGTATGATTGTTTTAAAATTCAGAATCAAAATGAACATTTTTAGGGCAATTCACCCAAATTTTCCTTTCAAACTTTTATTTGAAAAGGTTTTGCTTGAATGTGTTCTTTATTTTTCTCTCATTTTTATAGGAATTCTTGGATTGTTTTAGAGATCATTTAGGAATTTTCAAGCCATAAACCTTACATTCAGACCTTGCAAAAAACTAAACCAGTGAAATAAAATGAATCCGGAAGATCGTAATAGGTCTTTGCAGTGGAAAGTTGACCTGGGGAAGCTTGCTGGAATTCTTTGAGTATGTCAATAAAGTGGTCAGAGGATGAAGAAAAATGTGTTGATAACATTTATTTAGACTTGGAAAGACCTTTGACAGCAACTGTTAAGAAATTAAGTAGTCACCAGTGAAAAGTCAAAGAGCTGTTTTTACAGAAAAAAACGGGAAGGGATCAATTTCCATCGGTGATCAGTTTTCATTATTGCAAAATCTTAAGAGGAGGGTCTGACAGGTTTCCATATTAGGGACAATGTTTGATGTGTACAGTAATAATTTGGAAATGATTGCGAGCCCACAGGCAGTAATTCAGCAGCAGATGTCTCCCACATAATTTAGGTTAACCAAGGTGAAAAAAATAGGTAGGAAGACAGAGACAGGGAGAAATTAGGTGAACATTAACAAATCAGACAAATGAACCACTCATAGCAAACAGAGTTCGGTTTTGCTAAATGCAGTTTATAAATGCAGTAATAGTTATCAAAACAATCGCTAAATGCAGTGCAAATTTACAGAAATGTTCTGTACACTGTAGAAAGAGTTTTATGCTACAGGAATTCAAGAAAAAAAAAAAAAGTAAAACCCCTGCCAAGAGTGTAGCTACTAGGCTGCTGGATGTAGCATATACACTAGACAAAGTTCTACCCACACAAGAAACAAACTATTCAGGTAGTCAAATCATTCCTTTTTAATTTAAGAATTCCCTGAACCACACAGGTTTAAAAGACAAAACATTCATAAAGAACATAATTTTGAAGATACTTCTTCCCTCTGCAAAATTATCATCTTGGTAACAGCCAGAAGAGTGTTCTGACTGGCCAAAACCCCAACTTTAACTAAATTAGGTTAATCATCATTTTAAGTTGTTTGAAGATTATAAAGATAACTATCTTTTGATGTACCGATATTTCCAGTAAGTTTGAGAACGTTCTTACATCACCAGCTTAGTTTACTTAAGACTCATGGAGTGGCTTCTATTTTGTGATTGACCGGTGTAGTAATATACCCCTGCTTCTTGTAGAATCAGGGGAGAAAGCACTTTTTTTTTTTTTCCCTTCAATATGAAGCCTTGTGTATATCTACCTTCTACAAACAGTTGAGCTAATAAAACCTGATATCACAAATAGCCAGAAAAAGCAAGCATAAAAGAGCAAAAAATGTGGAACGTTTGTTTAGAAAGTTGATCAAACATTTACAGACTTTTTTTTCCCTTCCTCCCCCCCCCCCCCAGGTATTTACTCTGTTATGTAGGCACAGAGATAGCTTTACTTCTTTATGTAGACAATGCTTTTCACCTGGAGAGCTCCAACACCTTTTACAAACGAGCTGATATATAAACTTCAATTCAATATTACATTACTGTCATCTGAAGTCTGCTTGCCTGTGGTGTGAAAGAGACAGTGCACATCAATCCAAAGCAATCTTCCTTATTTTTGAGAGCGTGTCAGCATTGTTTCAAAGGTGCAAAATAAATGGTGGAAATGGAATTTGACCAGCACCCTTTAATCAACACTGTCATTGTAATGAAGAACACCCTGTGTGTTTTTGTGACTGTATAAGTAGCAAGGGGCAGCACTTAACCAAACCCTCTGGCTGGCTCAGTGGGTCAGGGTGGGGATGGGAAGAAGGTGCAGAGGTTCTGCAGTGCTCTGGTGTTTGTCTGAAGTCCTGCAGTAATGTGCAGACCTCTTCCAGCTGTTTTTAAAGCAGAAGGGAGCATAGAAGGCATCAGAGAGCAGTTGGTGTGCAACATGCATGGGGCAGTGAGTGACCTGCTGTCTGCCTCTCTTTTCTTTTCTTTTTTTTTTTTTTTTCTTTTCCTATTTTTTTCTATTCAGGTAGATTTGCCGCAGCTTGAATCAAATGGATTCCATTTGTCAGTTTTCGGGGTTTATGCAGTATCTTGCCTTACATCTTGATTGACTTTTCACTCTGTGCTTTTCGCTCTGCAGCTGCTCACAGTTCTTTACTGTAAGTTGTCACAGATGTAGACTTTGACTCACATGCTTGCAAAGTGAATCAGTGGCAACATCTGTTCCCCCAGAGGCATGGGTGCACCAGCCTCAAACCACCCACAGCGTCAGTGCCTATGGAAGCTGGTATTTCCTGGCCCGCGTTCCTGCAAGCATGTTTGTTAAGGGGGGGAAATCAATCCATGCTTCTATGCTTTTGTGCATAGGTGTGAAGATCTCCCCTGTACTCAGAGAGACAGGCTTAGAGAATGGGAGTCATGTGGCATTAAGACCAACATGCATTTGAATGTTCCAGTTTAATCCAAGGTTCCCTATATAATTATTGCAGTTGGAGATGCCATGTTGCATGGGGGGCAGATGTTCCAACATCCTGTAAAGAACTATTTTTTATGAGAGCAGAGACTAGTTTGCATTTTCCCCTCTGTTGCTCTAGTAGACACACATGTATCTGAAGCAGACCTGTCAGGACATTCCACACAGAACTGGAAGTGGATCCTTTTGGGGTTCTACTAATCCACAGCGGCATCTGCAGACTGACAAATGAAATGTGGTGGGATTTGGGGCTGTTCAGAAGAGAAGGTACCACGGAGAGGGAACACATGCGTGAGTTTGATTAGGTGTCAGTTTCAATACTAAATCATGACCAAAGTCTACAGTTCTTCTGTGATTAGCTGTATATTATCTTTTAAAGAGTTCTGAAAGAGATCATATGATTGAAAACTCTCCAACTTCAACGGTAAAATGGAGGGAAGCCAGAGATGAACAGCCAGAGAGTTAATATCAGATGAACTGATTTATGAGGGAAGGATTAAAAATGAAGGGAGGTTTACCAAGGTGGCTTGTTTCCCCTACCAACTACTAGTGACACAAGAACCATTGCGAATTGTGGGTGATGTGATGGCAAAGGAGTCATGACAAGGTGTGGTTTCACACCCTGTTTGTGGCTGCACTCAGCCCTGTGGCATCCTACATGGAGATCCTGGTGGTCAGTGAAAAGTCCCCTTGATTCTGAGGAATTGTGACCGGGGTACAGCCTGGCTGAGGGAATACTATTTGGGCTTCTTGGCCCATGTGTATTTGGAGGGTTTAAACATCTTAGTTCTATGGTTTTAGGACAGAGGTTCAGTTACAGAATCACAGGGTGGTTTAGGTTGAAAGGGGCCTCTGGAGATCATCTATGAGGACCATTCCAGGACAAAATTAGGTGGAAATATCTTCTTCTCTGATGTGAGCAAATACAGTATATGAACAAGCAGTCTGAGATCTGTGTGGTTTGCTGGCAGCAGCTGTGCTGAGGGAATCACAATGGAGTTACCTCTTACGAGACCCCTAGGAGCACTGGTGTACAAACAAGAGGTTGTAGTACTTAAGAGATGGCCTGATGGGGACTTGATTGCAGGAGTAGGGCTTGCAATCAGAAGTGGGGTCATGAGCCTGGAAGTGCAATGGGAAGTGAGTTCGTGAGTGGAAAAAAATTGAGAAACTGCCCTAAAAGATGCATTTAGTGCATGTTTGCCCTTGCCTCTCTTACATGCTCTTATTGCTGTGTCCTTAACACTTCCACAGAGGACTAAAAAAACCCTTCCTGATTCATGAGAGTACTCACTTGAATCCCATTTCTTTGGTACAGTTCAAAACACTTGCCAGCAGGTTAACAACAATCTCCTTTGTCAATGCGAGGAAAAACCTGGGAACTTTGTGATCAAGGACTATTTCTCTTTTTCATTAAAGCAACAGGAAAGGGCTGAGCCACAGGGGAGATATTTAGAGTCAAAGAATAGAACTTGCCTCAGAAAAGCTATAATGCATACACACACACACAAAACTGCATAGCTTAGAAATCTCAAAGTCTGTGAGAATGATCATTGCCCTTTGATTAATGTTGACTGTAATGCATAAGAAATGAGGCTTAATAGATATTTGTAATTACGAAAGACTATTTGTTTATATGTGCCCTTCTCATGAATCCAGAAAGAGGCTAGTTTTTCTCAGTCAAATAAAGAGAAAGTCAAATCTCTCTCATTTTCATTTGAAACTGTGTTAATAGAGGAACTAACGGAGAACATGTGAAATGATGGTGAGATGTTTAATGAATACTGAACCATTAGAAAGGAAGATGGTGCATTGTTCTGTGCAAGCAATATAATAATTTTATGTGATGGCTAATCCTTTTACCGCACAATATTTATGGTCTTCTAGTTTATATTTGATTAGGAATATTTTCCTGAATGTGCAATAAGATCCTTATCTGTATATATTAATTATGTCCCCTTATAAGGAGGCCTTAGAGAGGGTTTCTGTTCTTTACAAGAGGCAAGAGAGATGCAGGATTTCCTTAGAACTGCATTTGATCTATAAACAAAGTTCCTCTCCATATCTCTGAAAGCTTAAATGCCACCTCTTAAGCAAGAAACAATGGAAGTATCTCAGAGTTTGCCAGTTTTGAATAATTATTTTAATTGAGAGCATTGGGTTGTGTTCCCATTCCTACACCAAAATGTCTTGCAGGCACAAAGAAGAGGAAATATTTGTGGAATGCAGTATCAGCCAAGTCTCAACACACACGCTGGGAGGAATTGGCATAGGTTTACCTGGTTTTGTGTGTAGTGAAGTGTTGAAATGTAGGAGTTTGGACTTTTTTTTTTTTTTTAATTCTTTTCATTAATATTAAAGAATAGCAGATCTAAATTACCAGTTGCTTGCTGGCTTTTCACATTTCTCTAAGTCAGAGGAGCTGTGGCTGTCAATAGGACTTACCTTCTTGCAGACAGCATCAGACAATTTTCTCTTCTCTCCTCTTCTCTCCTCTTCTCTCCTCTTCTCTCCCCTTCTCTCCCTCTTCTCTCCCCTTCTCTCCCTCTTCTCTCCCTCTTCTCTCCCTCTTCTCTCCCTCTTCTCTTCCTCTTCTTTCCTTTTTCGTGAAACTAAATCATACTGTCTTTTACTTAGACTTGCTTTGCACACCTTCCCCTGTTGCAGCAATTCATTTTTGTAGCCTGGAGTGCTTACAGCTGCTGAGCAAGTAAGACCTAGCAATTGCAATTGATAGAATGAATTATTAAGGCTATGCAAAGCACTGTTCCTTTTTTTTTTTTTTTTTTCCTCTCTTGACCAAGTTAAAAAAAAAAACAACAAGATTTTGGTTTGGATTAAAATGAATTTAGACTTTTTTTCCATTTTTTTTTTCTCCACAAGGAAGAATGAAAACTCAGAAAATTATGTTATATGTTGAATGAAACATTCTGTTCAACCCAAAATGAAACATTTCATTTTCCAAGCATTTGCAAGAAAAGCAAAGGAAATGAAGGGATAGATTCACAAAACTGGAAAATGAAAAGGAGGAGTCAGACACTTTTATCCCATTGCCAGAGAAATCTTCTGTTTTGTCACTTTTCAACTTTGTATAAACATTTATTGGAACACAGACATGAGCCCAGAGGAGTATTCCAACTTGCAGACTACCTATGCCTCCTCCTGAATCTCTTTCCCTTGAACATTTTAAAAAATGTTTAACAAAAATTTGACCAGAAAGCACCACCTTTACTCAAATCTCTGTTCTGAAGCACAGCAGTGGTAAAGATGCAGGAAGAGTTTACATGCTCCTCCTTTGCATGGCACAGCCTTTAACCCCTTCTGACCTGTACAGTTACTTTCTTTTTCTCTCTGAAAGTTTTGTACTTTCTATCAAACTGCTGAGTCAAAAAGCAGTGAATTTAACTCCCACCACTGTAGTAAACAACTAAATTATCAAGCTTTAGTGGGGCCCCATCAGTCCCTTCTGTTTGAAGCTTTTTGGCCAAGAAGGCCAACGGCATCCTGGCTTGTATCAGGAATAGTGCAGCCAGCAGGACCAGGGAGGTTATCATCCCCCTCTACTCAGCTCTGGTGAGGCCGCACCTCAAGTGCTGTGTTCAGCTTTGGGCCCCTCAGTACAAGAAGGACATCGAGGCCCTGGAGTGTGCCCAGAGCAGGGCTACGGAGCTGGTGAAGGGCCTGGAGCACAAGTCCTGTGAGGAGCGGCTGAGGGAGCTGGGGTTGTTCGGTCTGGGGAAGAGGAGGCTCAGGGGAGACCTCATTGCTCTCTACAGTTACCTAAAAGGAAGGTGTGGGGAGCTGGGGGTCGGCCTCTTCTCACAGACAACCAGTGATAGGACTACAGGGAATGGCCTCAAGTTGCATCGGGGAGGTTCAGGTTGGAAATGAGGAGACATTTCTTCTCAGAAAGAGCAGTCAGGCATTGGGACGGGTTGCCCAGGGAGGTGGTGGAGTCACCGTCCCTGGGGGTGTTTAAGGAAAGGTTGGGTCTATGATTCTATGGTTGTCTTTCACTCTGCAAATAATTTTTCGATCCTGAGACAACTACAGCAAATTAATATGACTCCCTACTCCAATGGGTAGGATGTGCAACTGAAAGGTGGAAAACCTGCAGTTTAGTGATTTCTTAAATTCTGTGATTACTAATGAAACTTGAACAGTTAACAGGGCAGACTGAAAAGGATTCCCTGTCCTGAATACAAAAAGTGTTGATATTGTGGGTGAACTTCTGGGAGGTGAGGGCTGTTGGTTACATATCCTCTAGCAGAGGAAGGAAAATGGTGTTTTCTCACATCCGCCTAAGATCTCCAAGTGCTGTAAGACTAGTTAAAAGAACACCACAACTAATGCTTTCCTGTGTCTAGCTTTTTAAACTTTTCCTCAAACCAAAATGATTTGGTGAATTTGACCAGTCTGCCCTTTGCTACATGTATTACATGGCAGATATTGCACCAAGTAAAAAATGTCCATGTGTGAATTTACTGTGTGAGTCCAGAGTAAACAGCAATCTGAATGAAGCCTTTGAGATGAAATTAACCTTTTCTTTCAGAAAGCTCTAGAAATCAAGACCATGCATGGCATTTCTCTCCACACAAGCAGAGCTATAGCAGACTGCTCTATGGGCTGTGAAGGACTTTAAATTGCAGATTTTATAGTATCCTGTACGTGCAGTTTTCTACTCTGTCTAAAGCCCTTGACTGAATAAGCTATGCTGAAGTTGCTTTCAGCATTTGGGTGTCTACAGAAAGAATATTAAAGACGAATATAAGGAAAAGCCACTTCAAACTACTCTAACAATGAGGAATTGCTGAGAGAGACCTCATTTAGGACTGAACAGACTTACCAGAATTGTACCTCTCTGTGATGGCATCTTCATGGTTACGGAAACTTCCCATGTTTTCCTCACACAGTCAAGGAAAAAAAGCTGAGATCAAGTTGATTGCTCTGCATGAAAATAATTTACTCATATTTTGAACTGTGCAGACTTGCAGACTATTTTCAATTCAGTTTTAGAGTTCAGTCTTGGAAAGTACTCTCATCGAGTTTTTGTAGAAAATTGTACCCATGCATTTTTCTGTATACAGATAGAGAACTTTTGTTGGCAACCTCAACTCGTGCTCAGAAAGTCTAATGTAAGTTGAGCAAAGTGCATTAATAACAGTCATTTACTAACATTTATGCCCTGAGGGTAAACAAAGGGAGAGAGAGAGAGAAAGAAATGAGATTTTGCATTCCAATTTTTGGTTAGAAAAAGAAAGAAGATGAAAAGTAATTTTGGAGAAGTGAAAAAGTTTCATTTTGTCTGTAAAAATTCAGAAAACTTAGAGAAAACTGAAAAGGGAAAAGTAAGCCTTGCCTCCAGAGTTCCATGCATGATCTCCACTGAATTTCAGTTTAGTAGCTGAATTGAGGACATTGGAATAAACTACTGATACAATGTTGACCCTAAGTGATTTTTTTTTTTCTGTTTTGCAAGACCTTAGTATTAAGACTTTCCTGTGGCATTAAAACATGATATTCAGTATATTTTAGAATAGCAAAGAAGAAAATGACCATCTCCACACTTTACCACTGTGGCTGAGTAAATAGATATACGTAATTTGCTTTATGATTGATATAACTGCATATGTTTACAAAATATTAATATTCATGCTAAAAGCCACATACCCATATGTAATTATACTATAAAAACAAAAACAAATTAATATTGATCAAAACCTTTTGTTTGACTCAAAGTCAAATATTTAGTTTCCTTTGTGGGATTTTTAATTCTTTTAAAAACTCTTTAAAGTAATTGGAAAATTTTAAAGTAAAAAAATAAAATTTGAGATGAGAAAGGAAAAGAATGCTGAAAATATTAATTGAAACTTTGCCTTGTCCTTCATCTTTCAAAGATCTCACTGCCAAAACCATTAATTAAATTTAACCTATCCTTCCCCTGCCTGTTGTAAAGTGTTTTTCAGCAAATGAAATACTCGCTGAGAATAACTAACCTAATCTACCCTAGAGTTCACCTTTTGCTGTACTTCTTTCTCTAGTTTACGCACATTGTATTTGCTATTATTTGCATGCTTAAATAAGTGCCCTGATATTCACTTACACATTGAGCTGTGCACAGAAATGTACAAGAAGTACTCTTCAAAAGTTTAAACAGAAAAATATAAGATACAAACATACTGTGACTGCTGCAGGATCTGAGCAGCTGTCCTACTAAATTTCCAAAAGTACAGTGAGCAATGTCAATTTAACCACTGATAATGTCATGCTATCCTGCTTTCAGTGAACTGCCTCCAATGGTCTTTCTTTTCTGCTTCCTCATGGACTACCATGCTGGTTCTGCTGAACTTCAACTTCAGTTCTGCATGTTAGCAGAGGAAATAGGATTACTTTTTGCACATCTGTATATTTGTTTTGTTTTCTTCTGTCAAAACCCTTTTACCTGAGAAAGAAGGAGTTAATAAAAATAGGATTTTTGCTCTTGAAATGTCAACCACAGTTTCTCATCACCCCATGAAAAGCTCTCTTGTTTCCTTGCTCAGCTCCTCCTGAACTTCAAACAGTCCTATAATCCCTTTGACCTTAGAAGGTCAAAGATATATAAAAAGTATCATTGTTTGTGTAAAAGCACATTAATCATTCTTACCTAGCCCTTTACTCTCTTTTGAGGGACCTATGATATTTTAATTCAAGAACTTTCTTCTAGCATTAACATGTATATTTTCAGTTCTTTTTTCAGGCAGGTGAAAGAGGAGAAATCCTCTCCATCTCCAGTTTTTTATGCTGACTCCCTGAGTACAGGCATGCAATTTATTTTCATGATTAATTTAATTGCATAATTTAAATAATTAATATTCAGTCAAATTACACCTATGTAGATGCAATTGTACTATAAATATAACTAAAATACTTTAATGAATAGAGGTAGATTTTAAAGGATGCTGCTATAATTTTCTATGAATTAGACAGGACTTAACAGTCCTGGGACTGAATACCGCTATCTTTTATGTCAATGCAAATATGGAGTTTAATTTAGGTCACTGAAAAAAAACAAACACCACCACGACCACCACCACCACCAACAACAACAGCAAAAAAACACCTCCGGACCTCTTCGCCTGAAGATAGAATTCATCTCCCTTGAAGAACAGTATCCTGCAGCAGAGGGGGAAATGGATGAGACCAAATGAACACCCTGCTAGAAGTGAAACAAATGACAGCCAGACTTAATTAACTGTGTGGAGCCTGTCAAAGGTCAGCACGAGATCATGCAGGAAATACAAGTGCAAGACTGAAATAACCCTGGCAACGGGAAAGCAAGGGCAAAGAGAGAAATGGGATTTTCAGTAGGCATGGCTTCATGCCAGAAAGCCACGCCAGCCCTTTGGTGTGGTTAGCATGCCTGCAAGGGAAGAGCTCCTGTCTCCTTAGATCTTGTCTGACAAGAGATTAGATGTGTATTGATGCCACTGGCCAGTAACTGTGCTTTTCACTGAGCGTGTGCTCAGTGCACTGATGGATCAGGCCCCAAATTCAGTGCAGACTGTGGAAAGTGCTGCACTGAGGCAGGCAGTGGAAACTGGGCAGGCTCTCAAGCTGCTTTGAGACTGATTCATGCTTTCTCAGCTATCCACACCTGATGCATTTGTAGGATTTTTTTTTTCAAGTGAAAGATCTGTGCACTGGTGCTATTATTTCACTTTTATTTTATTTTATTTTATTTTATTTTATTTTATTTTATTTTATTTTATTTTATTTTATTTTATTTTATTTATTTTACTTTTATTTTACTTTTCCAGTAGGATTCTGCATGATTGCCAGTGGATTGGCAGGATAGTTTTTAACTGTAATGTAATGAACACTGTTGAAACCAGCAGGTTTTACTACATGTTTGATTGGAGGATGAGAGGCTTGGGAAGGCAGTGCACAGAAGCCTTTCTGAATGGTGTGCTTCGAAGTAAAACCACATAAGAGCTTCAGAGTGCCACAGCTGTAACAAAAATCACAAGACATCTCTCAATTATTTTTCAATGGTCTTGGGAATCTGGAGAGGTCCCAGTTGAGTGGAAGGTGGCAAACGTTGTTCCAATTTGCAAGAAGGGAAAGAAAGAAGACCCTGGTAATTACAGGCCTGTCAGTCTCACTTGAGTGCCTGGTAAAATTATGGAGAAGATTATTCTGGGAGTTATTGAAAAACACCTGAAAGACAATGTGGTCATTGGCCACAGCCAACAAGGGTTCATGAGGGGAAAGTCCTGTTTAATGAACTTCATTTCCTCTTATGACAAGGTCACCCACGTAGTTGAAAGAGAGAAGGCAGCTGATGTAATCTTTCTGGATTTCAGCAAAGCTTTCAGTGCTGTTTCTCACAGTATCCTTCAGGACAGAATGTCCAGCATAAAGCTAAACATAATGTGATGGGCAAACAACTGGCTGACAGGTCCAGCTCAAAGGGTTACAGTAAATGAGGTTACATCAGGCTGGCTGCCAGTCTCTAATAGGGTTCCACAGGGCTCCATTTTAGGGACAGTTTTCTTCAATGTTTTCATAAATGACTTCAATGTAGGACTTGAAGGTATACTAAATAAGTTTGTGGATGATACTGAATGGAAAGGAGCAGTTGAATCCCTCAAGAACAGAGAGGCCTTGCAGAGAGGTCTTGACGAAATAGGAGCTGGGCAATCACCAACAATATGAAGTTCAACAAGAGCAAGTGCTGGATTCTGGAAAGGGCTGACCGTGCCCTGGGATGCATCAGACATGGCACTGCTAGCGAGTCAAGGGAAGGGGTTGTCCCACTCTGCTCTGTGCTGGTGCGGCCTCACCTCGAGTGCTGTGTGCAGTGTTGAGCACCACAATGTCAGAAGGACATAAAAGCGTTAGAGAGTGTCCAAAGGAGGACTACAAAGATGGCGAAGGGCCTGGAGGACAAGACGTATGAGGAGCAGCTGAGGCCCCTTGGTTTGCTCAGCCCAGAGCAGAGCAGGCTGAGGGGAGGCCTCATGGCGGCCTGCAGCTCCCTCACGAGGGGAGCGGAGGGGCAGGCGCTGAGCTCTGCTCTCTGGGGACAGCGACAGGACCCGAGGGAACGGCATGGGGCTGGGACAGGGGAGGGTCAGGCTGGGGGTTAGGGAAAGGTTCTGCACCCAGAGGGTGGTCGGGCACTAGGACAGGCTCCCCAGGGCAGTGGTCAGGGCAACGAGCCTGCAGAGTTCAAGAAGCGTTTGGACAACGCTCTCAAACATTGGGTCTGATTTTTGGGTAGCCCTGTGTAGAGCCAGGAACTGGACTCGATGATCCTTGTGGGTCCCTTCCAGCTCAGGATATTCTATTATTATATGAAAAATCCCAAGGTGATTAATTCTACCTTCTGTATTGAATTTATTCTTTCTGTTGTAAACAGCCTGGTACCAAAAGAATACAACTAGCAACACTGACTGCTTGAAATTAAATGGCTTGATACAGCTACAAGCAGGAAGATATGGGAAAAGTAGGATGGGGAGATGTGAAAACAGGAAGTGAAAATAGAAGAGAAATAAAGAAGGCCCATGCCCTATTTCTTATTCAGCAGTTGAAGAAGACAAGGAGAAAGCTGGGTCTGAGAAGGCCTTTTTACCACACCATTTATTGCATGATGGGCTCTGGCCATGTCCATAAGAGTTTTTGGTTCTAGCTGTTGCTGTGTTGGTGTGCCAGGGAAGGTATACTGATGTGGGTAGACACCTCCACCTTTTTCTTTACCTGCTTCTCTAGGATAGGAAACCAAGTCTGGGGCTGCACTGAAATTTGGGTACCCAACACAGCTGTTCTCAGCTTCCTTCAGCCTTGCTGGCATTGTTCCAAGACCAGCATAAAGCCCTTGTGTATCTCTTTCAGTCTTGGGAAAGGACAGTGAGGTGATCAGAGAAAGATCACTCAAAAAAAAAACAAACAACAAACAAACAAAAAAACCAAGCAAGCAAGCAAATAAACAGTAAAAAAAAAAAACAAATGGAAAATGTCCATTTTTAAATGTGATCCGTCTCCGCAAATGCTGAGGCAAAATGTTTCTTGCTCGTTGTTGTCTCCCGCTGGCTATGGAAAAGCTGTTTCTGACAGTTATGTGATTCCTTGGTATTTTTATCTTTCCTTCCTTCAGAGTTAAGCAGCTATGAAATTGTCCTGCTTCTTAACATCAAATCTATCTCAGGCAAAGGACCAACCATCAGCCCACTGCTCTGCACACACTTGTCTTGTCTGACTCTGTCCTTTGACACCACTGCCTCTGCAGCTCTGCAGCTTTCTTGAGCTGCTGGTGATGGCTGTCCTAACCTCAGGCTCACCACTCCCTTTCCTCATGAGCTTCCCTGTAAGTCTTTTCTTCCTTGTAGTGTAGGGTGACCCAGCCTCCTTCCTGCAATCTCTGTCTTTTCTCTTTTCCCAATAATAAAATTTAAAATTCTGTCTTCCCACCAAGGAAGGACATAAATGACTCCTTCCCTGGGTCCTAGCAAAAGTGTAGCACTGTGTTCCAGGGCTGTCTCTCCAGATATTTGTCTTTTCTTTCCTAAAAATCTTCAGCTATTTTTGTCCTCAAATATCTCTCTGCCTCCCAGGGAAGTTACCCATTTTAACCTCCTAACTTCTGCTCCAAATAGGTCTTTTATCTACCCCTAGTTATGCATTATCTTGGCCACTGAGCCAAGTGACTGTGCAGGAGAGGCTCTTCCTAGTCCTTTTCTCATAGATGAGATCTCAAAATTACATATAGGCGGTGTGTATTTAGTGTTCTTGGTCAGCACCTATTCCATTGTCCAAGCTGTGTGTGGCTTGGTGTCCTGAGCCCACATCTGAGCTGGCTCAGTCATTAAGGAACCCTACTTGGATCAGACATATGATATGGGGCATGAATTTCTCTAACTTACCTCCCAGAATTTGAGAGGTGGGTCAATAGTTCAAGCCTGAGCTGTGATCCCAGCCCAGCTTGGAAAACGATTGAAATCAAACCCTTCCTTACAGTAGAGAGGACAGAACACTCCTCCAGAGACTTGTTGAGAAAAGTACATAGTTGCCTGCAAGTTTATTGGGAAAAAAAAAATAAAAAATTATTAACCTAGAAACTGTCAGACCAGGTGCTTTACCCAGCATTATGGGTTTCAGGGTATTGGCAAGCTCTGAAATTGTTAATGGACGTCCCAGGTTTCCTGCTGGGCCACCGAGAATAGGGGCATTTATATTTTGGCAAAGAGCATTTCCAGATACACGTGTGAAGGGAAGAACTGGAATTGCAAAGGCTTGTGTGAAAGTTAAAGAATCTCTTGTTTATATCCTTGGGAACAATGCACAATTTATTCTGGGTGCTTTGATCTGCTGGAATGGTCATATCTAAGCCCCCTTGCTTTTGTGGAAGCTCTGACACATTGCCTGCCTTCTCCTTACTAAAATCCTTCCCAAATCCAAGAAGTGTGGGCACAGCCGGAGATGTGTGCTACACACTGAGCTCCTACCTGTTTCTGGTGAACATGAGGAAGAGTTCAAGGGAAGGATTTTGAGGCACACTCCCCACCCAGCTCCTTTGCTTTCTTTTCACTCCCCTTTTATAGCTGGAGCAAGGCTAATAAGTCTGCCTCTGAGAAAGGCTTTCATGTGTTACAAAGAAGCTGGCTAGAGGAAGTTGACAGTTCATTGGAATCCAGGAAGAGGTTGATTTCCTTCTTCATAAACATCTCAGAATAAGGCTATAGAAGTAATAAAATACTAAACCTCCACCTATTTAGTTTCTTGGGCAGTCCAACAGGAGAGAAGCGAAGGAGAAAGTCAAAGAATCATCAGTGTGCCAGTGCATACAGATTGGATTATTTCCTCAGAAAAGAAATAAAAAGTGTCTGTGAATATCTTTTATGAGGAAGGAGGAAAAACACATAACTTCTTGCTGAGTCACAAACATCTACTTAGCCCTAGTACCTTTACTAGAGCAGCCAACAACTTTCTGGATTGCATTGGTGCACAGGTATAAGAAAAAGATTAAAGGAAGGATCTAGTACAGGCTCTAAAACTTAATAAAAGTTGCCTGTGACTTTGAGAAGGTATACTGTTGTGCAACCTGGTGAAGAATCTGTGCACAGTATCTGCCTTATACTTACTGGATTCCTAATATTAGTCAGAATTAATTTAAGTCTATTTATGAGTAGCCAGTGTATGTGAAACTTTTTGTGAATAGCCAGGGCTTTACCAACAGCAGCTAAAGCAGATTTTGTTCACCTGGCTAGGAGCTGATTCTGACTTTGATGTTGTGGAAGACGACAAAGCCTTTCTACCAGTCCCAACCCCAGTTTACAGTGCTGTCTAATTTACATTGTTTGGGTATGTTGTAACACCCAGAATTCCAGGGAGCTTCGACACACAGACAGAAAACGGTCTGAGGAACCATCCCTCTTTTTCTACCTGATGCCATGGGAAAAAGCTAGCAGATGCAGGCAGGGTGTGGACAGGGGAGCTGCGTTCATCAGTAGGGCTGGGCTTCTCATGCTCAAGAAGGAGTAGTTCAGGTGGAGAATAGACACTTTTGGTTCAGGAGTGGCAGATGAAGGGAAGGGCAGTGACCTTATGTCTGCTTGGTGTCTGTCTGCACAGAGTGTCACAAAAATAGGATGAGACCGGAACAGTAACATGAGACTTGGAGATTTGAGTGGCTAGCTCTGCCTTGGGCTGTTGATGTCCACTGCCAGAGTGGGAAATATGCTTTGTAACAAAACACAGGAAAAGCCATCTTTTACTTGGAGTGTGCAGGGTGGGTCCAGGATATCTCATGCTTGTCTGGGGCCTCTCCTGTATTCAAATGCTTAAGTACAGAAATGTAAAAAGGAATGCAAACTATTTCAGCCTGAATAATATCTCCAAAAGGGGGAGAATGTTTGATGTGGAAGGGATAGGTTGTCTCAGCAATGAATGTAGGCTGGATATCGGTAGTCTTCAAAGATGACTCAGGGGCTAATCTACCACGTTCATCTTCCCTGGAAGGTAAAAGTTATGCAGTAGGATATGGGTAATCAGCCCCCCCACCCCCAACAAGAATCAAGTTGGCATCAGGCTTGGAGGTGGGATGTAGGTTCTGCAGTCAATTACAATTTGGGAAATAGGGTACACTCAGCCAGAAGGGCAAGAAGGTCTTTGGAGGCTTAACCACAAGATCAGGGACTAAATTTCAGAGCAGATTCTGGGATAGCAGTAGAAATAAAGTTTAGGCAAAGTAATACAGGCAGGTCAGGATTAGAAGGAAGAAAATCATCAAAGGTCAAATCAGAAGTTTGTGCAGAAGGGTCAGGAGCTAAGTCGAGAATTACAAGTGAAGTTCGAAGGTCAAAGAAAAGACTGAGCAGACAAGGAGCGCTGTATGCTGAAAACTTACATGTCCCCCATGGCAGAGTCTACCTGTATTGTATTAACTAGGATTAGAAATTGAATTTGTACCAGGGCACAAAGTTTTTCAGGGACCAAACTTGGAGGCTGCAGTTGTTTTTCTTCAAAGAAAGAAGATTGCTTTACGATAGACACTGAGTCTCACTTCTTTAGTAGAGTCTACAAAGATAACTTGATTTAAAAAGAAAAAGGTCTGAGGTACATGATGATGTTGTGGTGGTTTCACACTTACAGCTAGCTAAACTCCACCACAGTGCTCTTACTCTCCCTTCTTGAAGACAGGGAGAGAATATGATGAAAAAGGGCTCAAGGGTTGAGATAAGGACAGGGATATTGCTCAAACATCACCCTCATGGGCAAGGAGATTAATATAATTTAAGGAGATTGATATAATTTGTTGACTATTGCTGACAGACTCAAGTAGTGAGAACTAAAAACCAAGCTAAAAACACCTTCCCCCCACCCACCCTCTTCTACCTCTTCCCCCCAAGGCGGTGCAGGGGAATGTGGAATGGGGGCTGCGGTCAGTCCCTGATGCTTTGTCTCCGCCACTCCCTCACAGTCACTCTGCCGTGGGGTCCCACTCTCCACGTGGGGTCCCTCCCACGGGATGCCGTCCTTCCCGAACTGAGCCTGCGGGGGCTGCCCACAAGCAGCAGCTCTTCAAGAACTGCTCCCATGTGGACCTATACCACGGGGTCCATCTGTCAGGAGCACACCGCTCCAGCACACATCCCCCACGGGCAGCAACTCCCCCCAGACCCCCTGCTCCTGCGTGGGCTCCTCTCCACGGGCTGCAGCTCCGGCCCGGGGCCTGCTCCTGCGGGGGCTCTCCATGGGCCGCAGCCTCCTCCAGGCCACATCCACCTGCTCCACCGGGGGCTCCTCCACGGGCTGCAGCGTGGAGATCTGCTCCGGGTGGGACCCATGGGCTGCAGGGGGACAGCCTGCTCCACCAGGGGCCTCTCCACAGGCCGCAGGGGAACTGCTGCTGCGTGCCTGGAGCACCTCCTGCCCTCCTGCTGCACTGACCTGGGGGGCTGCAGGGCTGGTTCTCACTCCTCTTTCCCAGCTGCTGTTGCCCAGAAGTTTCCCCCCTGTCCCTTTCTTCAGTCTGCTCTCCCAGAGGCCCACCCAGCATCGCTCACTGGCTCAGCTCTGGCCAGCAGCAGGTCCCTTTTGGATCTGGCTGGAGCTGGCTCTGATCTGACATGGGGCAGCTGCTGGGCTCTGCTCACAGAGGCCACTCCTGCAACCTCCCGCCTTCCTGTGACCCCCAACAAACCCTTGCCACATAAGTCCAAAGCAGATAATAGAATCATAGATGGTAGTTCTGTCCTTTCTTGAGGGAAATTGAGAATTTGCCGTGTCTAAACCCCTTCCCAGTCATACAAGGGTTTGGGTCTCACTGCAGGAATTGCTGGGTGACGTCTGTAGTCTTCATGCCATGATCACAACAGTCCCTCTGTCACCAAGTACCATGATGCACTAGAGAAAGTCATACCTTGTGGCATATGCAAGGGTTCCTTACCCAAAGTTGATGCTTATTCTAATTATGCTTTTATTACATCTGGGTTAAAAACTGGCAAGCAGAGAAAAAAGGGTAAAATCAGTGCCATTTTTCTTAGCCTCAGCAGGCTACAGACCCATATTATCAACCACAATAAAATCATGCCTGAAGAGAATTTAATATTTTGGCGCTTGAATGAGCTTCAAAATCTTGTGTGTTCCAGTTAAAAGATCAACATCATTTTGGTTTGAAAATGCTGACACCGCTCTGGATGGCTGCTGCCATTATGACTTCATTAGTGTGGGGCAGATCCTTGTCTCCCTCACCCTGGTTTTACACCGAAGTAGCTCTGTCAGCCCACTGGAGGTATGTTTGACTTAACTCAATATAGCTGAGAGAATCAGGCCACAAATGTCCCAGGCCTAACTCTTTCAGACAGGAAGGAACTTCTGGCTATGATCCGTTTGGGTTAAGAGAAAAAAAAAAAATGCTTTTGAAACCTCAAAACCAAACATAACCTTTCTTTCCCCTCAGCAGCAGGTTTTGCTTATGAAGTGGTAGTATATGACTCTATTTAGCATGCTGGAGCTGCCCCACAATGATACAGTACATTTTCTATTTTCCTTCTGGGAAGGAGCCGGCTCCCTAGCAATGATGTGTGGACACAGTTCGGTTAGCTGTTGAACCGGGAAACAGTGGGTTTGCAGAGCTGACGCAGTTTGGCTACATCTGTCATCCTCTGATGGCACAGAAAGAGTTCATCAGGGCAGACGTGACCTAGAAGGATGTTTATGCAATAAGACAATGAAGTATTTGTTTCAGGCAGCTCCGATGACACTAAAGTGATATCAGTAGAAAAGCATCTTTTTCCAATGGTAATTGCAGCTTACTGCTAGATCAAGATCCTGACATCATTTTGTTAGTCTTCCTGCCTACCTGACCCAATGTGGGTGTACTGCGAAACATCACACTAAAGCAGAGACGATGAGAGTGGAAGAGTGTCAGCATGGCACGGGTAAGGTCCCACAGCAGAGCAATGGCAGAGCTGGGAGCTTGTTTTGGGTTTCCTAAGTCACAGCTCAGCACCTGAGATCTCCTTTGTACATGAAACTGTTGTTACAGCTCACAGGTCCAGTTGTGCTCCAGAGCAGGACAGACTATACCAGTTCTTCACCAGTGCAAGCTCCTTACTTGTGGGTGCAGCTGAAAGTGTTCATACTGACTTCTGGGCAACAACCTGACAGAAAGGTTATTGCACACAAGGATGCTTGATTCCTTGTACAGCCTGGAGGAAGACCTTTTGAAATTCTGCTTGTCTTCCCAAGTGAGATGAGTATATTGTTAATATAAACAGTGGATTATTAGTATTAATTGATTATGGCCAACTTATGATAGATCTACCGATAGTAAACCCCAACCAATCATTCTTAAGGAAAACTACTTTCTCTGCTAATTTTTTTCCCTGTTAGCTTTGGAGAATCTGATCTTTATGACATGGTGCAAGGCTCAAGTCACTCCCAAACTTCTCTCTGATGACTGGGAGTTGTTGCCTAGATGTTGGTTTTATTCGGGAATTTGGTTTAAGCCAATCTATGACTTTGTTTATACGCTCTCAGAGGCTTTGGTAACATAGGCATTTACAAACTAATCTGTCCATGTACAAGTTGGCAGCCTGTGTTACAGCTCTTGCAAGCCAGCACTGTACTACAAAACACAATAGGATGGATTCATCAAAGTGATAGCAGGGTCAAAATGGTAGAGTTGCCAAGACATAATTCACTGCAGTTTAGAGGTAATTTTAGTTTTATTTCCTTTTTGATTAATGTTTAAACTTTGATTAAACGTTTCCAGGGGAGAACAATAGAACTGTGGGATGGATGTTTAAGTCCAAACAGATAATGAAAAACAATTAAAGAAAAAAGGCCACTTTAAGTCCCCCTAAACCTCTTGGCAGAACTTTTTCCAAGAGATGTCCTTCATGTCAAAGCAAACAGGCTGTTCCCCTTCCACCTCTGTTGTTCTATGAATGCTGTCTGTCTGTAAATAAAACTAACCTGTTGCCCATCTGTTATGCACAACTAAAGGAAATTTACAGACAATGCTACTAGAAGTCCCAAAGATATCATCTAACCCAGTAAATAATTTATTTTCACAGTTCAGATCAAAGAGCTTGGGGATATTTGACTCAGTCTGTTTCTACCCCCCCCCCTTCCCTCTCCCCCCCCCAAAAAAAAAAAAAAGAAAAAAAAGAGGAATAACGTTGGTATGTTGGGTGAGATGGAACATTCAGATGGAAGAGAGTTGGCAAAGTTTAAGTGTTGTTATTTCTCAGAAAATTTTGACGTATTTAGATTTGAAATCATTCTGATTCAGCTAGAATATCTATTTCAAAGTTTTCATTTAAATGTAAGTTGCATATTGAATTCTTGGGCATGAAGATGACATTGTACCTTTCACAATTTCATTGGTGATAAAGGCGCCACTTTTAATTCTGCTTGCTTCTGGTGCAAATGTGGGATTTGAATTTCATACGGGAGTCACTGAAGTAAAATAGTGATAGGTCTTTTGGCTGGCTGCTTTCATGAGTGCTTGGAGGGCATGTAGAAACATCTGCTGATGAGGTAGTATTGCCAGAGCAGGAGAGCTGAGGCGGGGCTCCTCTGCCAGGATTACCAGGTACTCCTGCTGCTGCCAGTCCTGTTCCCTCCATAGAATCACAGAATCATTAAGGCTGGAAAAGACCTCCAAGATCATCTGGTCCAACCATCACACTACTACCAATGTCACCCACTAAACCATGTCCCTAGCTGATCTCCATCTCTGTGTAGTCACTACAGAGTCTCTACTTGTGTGTGAGATGGTGCTCTTCCCTCTTGTCCTTCTGGATGAACTCCTCCCTTGCCTGGTTGAAGTGTTAGAAGCCCACTCTGCCACAGCTGGAGAGTTGGCTTGGTGCGTGCCTGGGTAGCTGCGGACTGTGGTGTATTTTGTGTCTATGAGTTTAGTACTAGAGACTATGCTACATAGATGCTTTAAGTCCCTAAGCTGAAGGCCTGTTGGGAATGAAAATACTGGCTAAAACTGGAAATTAATGATCACTTGGGATTTTGTTTTGTCCTTGTCTTCTGTGTGGCCAGTATATCAGAGCCATATCATGTGGTACCTTATAGGAAGGCATTTATCAAGCCCAATGAATGAAGAAGATAAGGAGGAGGAGAGTCCACCAAGTTTGTGTTCTCCTTCCTTGGGGGATAGGTGAGTGTAATTCAGTTGATGGGCTATACACACACTCCCAAGTGATGGAGATTTTCTAAACCCAATAGTCCTAGCCATTGGCCTGGTGATGGGATGTCTTCCATGACTGCTGGTGGTCTAATGCTGGACCATGACTGCTGGGTTGTAGGGCTGATAGCTAGCTGCTCATGGAGACCTGTTGTTGTGCTGATCCTAATGGGGCTGTGGAGGTCTTTTTTTGAACAGACAGTGTGTCCTTTGTGAGAAACTCACAAAGCAATGTGATTATTATGCCACTGCCCTCTGAAAAATCCTTAAGCTCAAAAGTTGCCTTTGCTCCATTTTTCTCTCATGTCCCTTGAACTGTTTCACATCACTTGTGCTGTAGCCATTCACATCATCCTGTCTAGATTATTATTATTATTTTTAATTATCCTGGATGGTGCTGAGATCCCATGTTGTGCTCAGGTGAATATTATGTTGCAGCATGAGTGACGGACTGTCAGAAACACCTCGAACTTGAAGAAGGAATTTTTCACCCTAGAGTGGGGTTGTGTTTTTGCTTTTAGTCTTCTAGAACTGGCTGCTCTCCTGTGCATAACGCTGTTGAGCTATACAGTTAATATACCCAACCCACAGCCCTGTGTTGGGTGTACCAGTTTTGGGAGGCTTTATGAAAATGCTGGTGCCGTACATACTCTTGGATAAAGCAAGGAGGGCTCAGGTCTTCTCTTTGGACCTTGCCGTGCCCCACACAATCAGCTCTTGTGTAGTGGATTAAGCATGATGGAGTGATGTTACCACACATGGGAGAATGCTATCTGTTGAAGGCCAGAGCATATGGGGTTATGTGTTATGTTGGGTTATGTGTTGGGTGATTCAAGCCACAAAGATGCAGAAAACAAGCTTCATGGAGGGGCACACAAGTGCCACAGCTCCGACATATTCATTATGGTCCAAGGTGAGCATGGTATGGGCAACAAGGAAATCAGCTTTGCAATAGTAACTGGGAGCCCTGTGACTTTCCTATAGAGGTGGAGAAGTTATGCTTCACAACAAAATGTAGATTAATACCAAGGAGCCACACAAGATCAGTTTTCTCCTTTCTGGTTGAATGGTGACTACTGATTTTCCTTGGGTAATGAGAAATCTGAGAAGCAGATTGTACACCCATTGCAGACAGTTTGCAGAGCTTTTGGCAATAGGACAGTATGGCCATAGCCAGAAATACATGGTAAAATAAGCCCTGTTCCTTTTAGCTTGTTAAAGCAGGAGAGATTGAGAAAAATGGCCACACTCAAATGTATTTTGTCAGCTACTTAAGTTTCCCTATTCTTTTAGTCACTTTTAATCCTGTGGGGATTGAAGACTTGATGTGGTGGGCTGGGAAAATGTGTTTTGAATTGCCATACAATGTATGTATGTCTAAGAAGTGAGATGAACAGCAGGGCTGTTTGTAGTGCAGATAAGCATACATTATGTTAGTCCTCAAAATGCCAGGAATGGACCTACTTATTTTTGAACAAGCTCTGCTATACCCTCATCTAAAACCTAATTGTTTACATGTACACAGGAACAAAGCAGTTTCTTAACACCATATGCTTAAGGCAGTAACTGGGTATCTAAAGATCTCATTGCTTAAAAATTCTTATTGCTTTAATGTAACTGTTTTAATTTAGTTATTCTGTTGGATCTGTATGTTTCAAAAGGGCAAAAAGGAGATGTTAATAATTACAGGGCAGCAACACCTTCACTGAGTGATTCTTGTCCTTGCTTAAAAAAGAGCATTGAAAGTGAAATAAAACATTAAAAATATCATGATGTATTCAAATATAACTGGCACAGCTTTTGCAATCTATTAGTAAACTTAGGTTGGGTCATAATAAAATAAAAGACAAAGGAAAATTGGTTGATAATTTTAAATTAGTCATTGATCTTGGTAAAACATATCCACAAAAGGTTTAAACAGCCATGGTATGAGAAACTAAGTGTCTTGAGAAAATAGGAGTGTCAACCCTCAACGTAATATTTACAAGAAGGGAGCTGAATTCATATCCTGAGATGGAAGTTACCATATATATTTGCTAATGATATGCAAAAAGGGATGAATAAATCCAAAGTAATAACAAAAAAATATTTCAGCTAATGTGACTGGGGAGAATGACAGATGGATTTAACTGAGTCAAGTGGATGACAGATAAAATTCAAGGGAAGTTACAAAGTAATGTACCTTTGGAAGGAACATCTGGAACTCTGAATGAACTCTGTCATCACATAAAAAGACCTTAAACTGAAGCCAACCGGCATTGATAAGGAAGATGTCCGACACAGGAGGAGGGAAGATCATCTCAGGTATTTGCTGTAGACCTCTTAGGTCTCCCACTGAAACACTTGGACATTGTTGGAAACAGGACTGCAGACTGAGACTTTGACTCTTACACTGTATGGTGATTTTTGTATCCTGATAAACAGTATTTTGGGTGTCATTGTGAAAGCTTTATGTTCAGTATATATATAAAAAAAGAACTTAAAATCAAACCTATTGGTCAAATAGCTAAGACACGGGAAGTCAAAGAATTGCACGCTCTGATGTCTTCATGGTGATGTCACCTCATTGGAAATACTCTGCTCAGTTCAGTCATCTTATCTGAAGACTGGTTTTAGAGTATATTCTAGAAAAGATATTGCTACCTCTGGAGACGCTGACAGGGACTACTCTTAAAGATAAGTCTGTGGACGAGCTGGGGCTGCTCCTCTGATTTGGTTCAGCAATGGTGTGTTGCCTTTGTCTCTAGCATGTTAAATATTTAGGCAATGACTATTTCATTTCCTGAACTTGCATTCATCTTGTTTAAAGATGCACTTAACTGATGTTTAATAAAATATCATGGATAGTCTTGAATTTAATGAGTTGCCATGTCAGATTTCATTTAAATGCTTTGATTTTTGTCTTAGTTTTATAGCCTAGAGCTCTGTGTTTCATTTTGACCAGAATTATTGCTCTAGCTATTGGCACTGGATTGCCTGTATTTACATACCTACAAAATAAAGATTGAGCCAAACTGAATTAAAACTTAATAATAATAAAAGCCCCTCAGAAAACGAAAACAACAACTGAGCTCCATACTTCACCTCCTCAGAAATCCTAAACCACAACACATCAGCAAAAAGTACTTTTTTGCCTTATTACTCAAGGCATGTTTATGTATTTTGGGCCTGAAATGAATGGGCCCTTCTTAAATAAGACATCTGTGTATTTTAAAGCAAGCAAAATTTTTCTGCGGGGATTATGCTAAATTGACATCCACGGAGATGACAGAGTCGTCTTTTCATGTGGAGAGAATGTCACCCCACATGTTTGTTTTTGTATGCGTATGTAACCCATGCTCCTGCAGTGACTAAAATAGCTGGTTTGCTTGGGTGGATCGGGGGATAACGCAGCCTGTGTTCTTGGAGCTCCGAGTCTGCTGATATTTGCATGCATGCATTTGCATATAAGCAGCCATGCCATATGTGCATGTTATATGCCACATGTGTATGTGCAAGAACAGGCCCTGTTGTCGTGATGTATGGCTGCAAGTATTCCGCAGCTAATCCACATGTGAATGAGAGTACCACACTTGTGCATATAAAAAGCAGGCACAGGGCTACGCTACTCCATTAGAAGCCATGAGGGCTTTTGGTAAGACAGAGCAAAGCAGGAGGAGGTATGTGCTGCCCTTGTTGCTTAAGGATCAGTCATGGAATAAAACATCTCTTTGTCTTCCGTGACTGATGTTTTCTCTTAAAAACTGCTTCCACTCCAACAGAAATTTTGCAGACTAAAACTAGTTTTTTAAATGCTTAAATGTTTGAGATGATTACTTTTATTTTTTTTTTTAATTTTTTATTTATTTTTTTCCTATAAAAGTTTTGGATGAGCTGTGGTGTTTGAGATTTATGGGGTAGTGGTGCTTTTGGTTCTGACCATTCTATTATGCTGTTATTCTGTTTGGTAACATCCTTCTTTTGCAGCTATGTATATACAGGTAGGTAAACACAGTGGTTAGCAGTATGCACTCAGAGTGGCACATATGAGCAGAAACTTCAGAGTTCACAATATGAAATTACAGTCCCTAAGGCTGCTTCTGCTGTGCATTATATTGTATTATCTGAGAAACTAAAGCAGGCATGTCATGAGATATATCTGTGATGAATATGAGCAATCCGTGTGAGAGAACCTCATGGAGACAAAGCTTCAGTCTTTCATATTCTCATATTTGCCCTTAGCCTTGAATCATAAACCTGGGTGTTTTCCCAACTTAAATTTCTTATGAGACAGATGTTTGCAAGCTTGATGATGATTTAACAAAGTGATTTTGTGAGTGTATTTTTCACCCACTGTATGAGACCTCTTAAAATACTTTCTGACAGGTGAACAGCAGCTAATGTAGCCGTATTCTTCAGAAACAGATGATCAGGTGTGCTCTGGTGAAGAAGCCTGTAAAGTTAACTGCTGTGCGTAGCTGTTCATGCCATTGAAAGATGTATTAGCTGCTCTTTTCTCTACCATTGATGTAATCTCTTGAGAAAAAAGGTCTGCCAGAGGGAATGGCACTGCAAGCTAAATCAAGAGCCACGTTAAAGTTGTAATCAAGCTTTTCCCCCGCCAGACTCTGTTTAACTAAGTAGCTCATGGGAGAGGTTTATTTGGCATTTATAGTGAGCTCAAGTGGGACAATGGGCTTGTGTGGTGAAGGATTAAGAGGAAAAGACCAAGGCAGTCTTTCTACCATTGTGCTTCTTTCTAAACTGAAGAATGAAATGGTACATCAAATACTTCCCTTCTTGTACTTCTGTAAATCACAAAATCACATTCTCTCCTCCCCTCTCCCCCCTCAGTTTTCCTTTACTTCATCTCATGGCACTTTCCTTTCAAACTACAAAGCATTATTTATATACTTCTGTGATTTCCAACCTTTCCTTTAAAGTTTGTTTCCAGGGATTACAAAATGAGCAAGCCCTACAAAAATAGTTTAAGAAAGTTGTAAGCACACTAATCTGCCCCCTGTTACAAAAGAGAGGTGATTGAAATGAAACAGAGATGTGTACAGGGCTCATTCTTTCAGGGCTGATAATGAGATGAAAAAGAAAAAAAAAAAAGATAAATAAATGCTCCTTAATTAAGCACCTGTTATGTTCCATCATGATCAGTGCTGAATGGGACAAAAATTCCAAATGACAGTGACATTTTTCACGGTTTGGAAAAGACAGCCTTTCTACTCACCCTTTGCCTAAAAAATACAACGGGGCTGGTTTTGGTTTGCTAGTAGGTATTTTAAAATCAGTTTGGGAAAAGTTATTCCATGAGGTGAAAATCCTGTTTGAAGTCAACACTGTTCATCTGAAGAAACATCCGTCACAAGACATGAAAAGAATGATTTCTTTGTGACTGGGAAATCAATGAGACATCTGTTTTAATGTACAACCCAGAAATAATGCATCTAGTTCAAAAGGGAATCATAAAGAAAGCTGCTTTTTGTCTCTCCTCTCCGGAGTGTTTGGGATGGGATTCAGAAAGGTATTTTGCATCAGCAGAACTTCTTGAGTTTGAGTCCTCAGCTCTGTGGTGGAAGCGGATCTTTTGGGAACTCTCTAGGGCTAGAGGAGCTGTGGGAATTCATGCGTCCCGACCTCATGAAAGAGTCCCATTTGGGGCTGCAATCTGCTCCTGTTTTCGGGCAGCAGATTAATCGTGTGGCTGACCCTGCCCTGGTCTTGGTGGGGAGTGGGAGCTGGAGCCCATGGAGCCCCTGGGATGCCTGGCAGGAGGTCAAAGCACCAGCTCACCCCCTGCTTTCTCTCCCTGAAAAATCTGTGCCTGGGCTGTGGGCTCCCTGTCCAGACAGGCAGTTGCAGACACCTCTGCACATGGTATGACTGCGGTGGTTTGTCCTGCTTGCTTTTTCTCCATGCCCTGAAGCCCCTGGAAACTGTTCGTAGTCCCTGTCTCTTGTCTTTCAAATGCATATGTAATAGATTTAGGCTTTACCTTCCAGACTGTTCGCTGCAGCCTTTAGCTTTCCAGACCGGTAATGTTGTGGGAAGCAGCAGAGAGAAGTTTAATAACAGTACACATCTTATGCTGGAAGGATCCTCCCCACAAAGCCTAGATACCCTGAATGAGGCCTAGCCCCTTATTTGTAAGGCTTTTCGAGGACGAGAAGAAATTCTAAATCAAGGACTCGATTACCTCGAGGCACTTCAGACTGGTAGTATTTTATAGCTCCCTGGAGCAGATGCATTGTATAAGACACAAAACCGAGAGGAACCCCCAGGCAGGAGGTAACCAGCTTGTGGGAGCTCCGCTGGTGTGTGCAGTACGGAGTCTCCTTATGGCAAAAATGGCCTTGCAGAGGTCTTTTTTTTTTTTTTTTTTTTTTTTTCCCCCAAGGGAAGGAGAGAATAGCATGGGGATGTGCAGCTCTGGCAATGTTTGAAATCTGAGATCAATGGTTGCCCTGGAAACAATATGCTGAAAATCCAAAAAACCTCCTGGCAGCTCGTGGGTGGAGTGAAAACAGTCCTTGGGGTTGTGTGTGCAGTTGCAGCAAGCTGTGCTCAGCGAGGGGAAGGACAGCTACTGAGGGGACACACGCACGTGTCCTCTGGGGAGCCACCTTATCTCCTGTTCACACAGAGAGCTGCCGAAAATGACTTTGTTTAGGGCATGCTTTCCTCTGAGAAGTCAGCAGAATGAATGTATTTTTGTTCCTGTCAGCACAATCCTGTGGAAAAAAAGATTGTGGAGAGATGCACAAAACAATAAAGCAAATCGCCAAAGGTGTGAAAGCTGTGCTCTACCAGAGACAGCAAAACACCCCTTACTGATCTTGCTGAATAAAATTCTGGCATTGTGATCTCCAACCTGTCTTGTTACAGGACAACATCCAGGTCCCAATCCTTCCCATGCCCCGATTTCCTATTTACCTGTATTGAGGATTGTTGCAGTCAGAGGATTATGGATTGCCTGCTGAAGCTGACCCATGGGACACCATGGACAGGAGCCATGTAGCTGTGCCTGGTGTACGAGGACCTCGGGGGTCTAATTTCCATGCTAGCTGCTACCTGTGGGAAAGCTTGTGATGACACTTTCCTGGTGCACTCCTCAGGCTTCAGTGAGTTGTACTTCAGGGTTTCCCTGAGCCAGCAATACATGTCTTAACATCTGACAGCTCACGAAAGATTTTTCTTCCATGAATCAGTCTAATTATGTCTTGTAACAATGTAAATTGACATCCACAATGCTGCCTGACAATGTTTCTCTCATATAAGCATACGATGCTTTAAAAGATAACCTCCCTTTCTCTACTGAGATACTACCACCTGATAAATCTTTTGTTGCCTTTATTTCTGATACTGGAAATAATGAACTTTTTGGTCATATTCTCCTTTCCACTTGTAATTTCATCATTTGTCTCTTTTCTGAGACTAACAGTTCTAGAATTCTGAATTACCTTTTGTACAGAAGTTGCTTCTTGCCTTTTGTCATCCTTGTTGCTGTTTTGCATATCTTTTCTAGTTTTGTTGTGCCCATTTTGTGATGGTGGGATGAAAAATGTATTCAGTATTCAACGTGTAGGTGCACAAAGACTCCTGCAATCTGGGGACTGGTATAACAACAATATAGATGTATAACGATATGTTCTGCTCTGATGTCTACCCCTTACCTAGTAATTCCTGGCCTTTGATTCCCTTTTTTGATGGCTATCAGGTGGATGGAATTATCTGTTGTAATCCCCAAATCTTGTCCCTAAGTGGTAATAGTCCAGGTTAAGTTAGGATTTGTATGGCCCATGTGCATTTGTTTACACTGGATTTCCTTTGCTGTCCTGTCACCCAGCCAGTTTTATGACATCCTTGTGCAGCTCCTCACTGTCAGCCTCATCTTTGCTCTGAATGCCTTTGAAACCACAATAGTCTCATTCCATTTTACAGAGCGTGGATGCGCTGGTGGATATGCTGGGTGGTTTATTCCTCCCATGTTTCCTGTCTCTGAAACAGTTCTCCATGGGAATACATCTTTTCTTATCGTACTTACCCCACCCAGACACTCAGTTTCTTTAAGAGCCTTGAGTGAGAGGCCTTTTGAAAATCCAGACTGACCAGATCTCCCCTGGTCCACACACTTGTTGAGACCTTCCAGGAGTTACAACAGGATGATGATGTGACTTACCTCTATAAAAGCTGCATGGACCCTTCCCAGCGCATCATAGGAGAGTTTTTAACAACCTGTATGTGTATCTGTGTACGGGATGTCCTACAGCATTAAAATTTGTCTATGCTCCTTTCAAGCACTGATACCAGGAAGCTCTATAGATGACACAGAGGAAATCATATTATTATGCAAAGCAACCCATGTGTGTAAACCAAATCATGCTTTCTCATTTTTTATTCTCGATTCACCATAGATACTAGATAAGGTATGAGAGGGCAATAATTTTGCAAACAATGTTAGAAAAAAAATTGCAAAAACACGGTTGGCGTTAAAAACCTAAACACTGAAGACTAGAATCTGGTGTAACTTGTGAATACATCTCATTCAGCTTTCCTTCCCTTCCCTTCCCTTCCCTTCCCTTCCCTTCCCTTCCCTTCCCTTCCCTTCCCTTCCCTTCCCTTCCCTTCCCTTCCCTTCCCTTCCCTTCCCTTCCCTTCCCTTCCCTTCCCTTCCCTTCCCTTCCCTTCCCTTCCCTTCCCTTCCCTTCCCTTCCCTTCCCTTCCCTTCCCTTCCCTTCCCTTCCCTTCCCTTCCCTTCCCTTCCCCTCCCTTCCCCTCCCTTCCCCTCCCTTCCCCTCCCTTCCCCTCCCTTCCCCTCCCTTCCCCTTCCCCTTCCCCTTCCCCTTCCCCTTCCCCTTCCCCTTCCCCTTCCCCTTCCCCTTCCCCTTCCCCTTCCCCTTCCCCTTCCCCTTTCCCCTTCCCCTTCCCCTTCCCCTTCCCCTTCCCCTTCCCCTTCCCCTTCCCCTTCCCCTCCCTTCCCCTCCCTTCCCCTTCCCCTTCCCCTTCCCCTTCCCCTTCCCCTTCCCCTTCCCCTTCCCCTTCCCCTTCCCCTTCCCCTTCCCCTTCCCCTTCCCCTTCCCCTTCCCCTTCCCCTTCCCCTCTCCCCTTCCCCTCTCCCCTTCCCCTCTCCTCTTCCCCTCTCCTCTTCCTTTCCTTTTTAGTGAAACTTGTAAGTAATCTTTAAGCTTTAATGGAAGTAAAGAATGGTAATGGGGCCACCATTGAAATATTAGCTGAGAAATGCAAGACTTGAGGGGAGATTTAACTCTTACAGAACAAACATGCAATTTTTATGTTTGCTCAGTTCTTTCCTGCAGAGACTTCCTGAAGCAACTGAAAAAAAATTCTTACAAATTAAAAACTGTTATTCTTTCTTGTTTCAGTATTTCCATACTCTGTTATTATTAAAAAGTAGCATCCTGCCTTGATTTGTCATCTTTTTGGAAAAAAAAAAAAGAAGAAAAAAAAAAGTATAACCAAAGCAAATAATACTTCCCTGGATTTACAGACTCCCTTAAAACCTAATCTTTATTTGCCTTTGCTTTTTCTGTGGACCTGGGTAAAATATAGACTACACTAAGAAGAGTCTGTTTATGTGATACCTCAGAGACTTCCTTGATGTGTGTGAAAATGATCTCTGTGCCAAGGATACACAAACCTATGCGGAGATGAAATAAGCAGGAAAAAAAAAAAGTTGAGTGATTTAAACTCAGCGAGGAAGAGTGATGTGCATAGGAACATTAGCTTGTGCCTTGAATGCTACAGAGAGATGCAATGCAATTTAACCTCTTGCCATTGATCCTTCACTGCTTGGTGAATCTGTCAGCTGGGAAAGATGGAATAAATCTGATACGAAATTCACAATGCACTCAAATGTGCACGGAAAACACACTTTATGGAAATACATGTATCTAGCCTTATTTATATATATATTTTTATTCCTGCATACAACTCATCCTGCTGAATTCAAAATACCTCCTGTGAGTAAAGCTATATATACGTGTGTGCACATCTGCAGAATCCAGACTTACGTGCTGACTTTGTTCTACAGAACCTAGCTAGTATTTCTAAACGTGTCCTGTTTGTGTTGTTTCTTCTTTTTTTTTTTTTTTTTTAAACAGAAAATCATAATCTATTATTTATATTCTGTGAGGTATTATATTTGCATTCCCCCACCACACATTTTATTGACTGCAGTGATTGCTTCAAGGAGAGTGTATGCTCCCTTATTTTTCAGCAGAGCTTGGCTTGGATGGAGCATCTGGTTTTCAGTGCAGCCGTGCTTCTTACCCAGTTTTCCAGCTGAGCCGAGTGAGGTGTAAGAAAGTTAAAAGTTAGGCCCAATATCATGGAACAGGTTGAAGGTTCAAAGAGGATTAAAGCCATGGGCATTTAGATCCTGGAATTGTTTGACTAAGCCTCATTTAACAAAATGAATCTGAGATCCTTCAAACTGAGGGCAATCTGAAATACAGATTTGAGCACAGGTCTGAGTGGCTTTGATTAGATTTCTGTAAGAGCATCTAAGCCAGAAGACTCCTCTCCCTGCTCTGAATGGGGATGACTTCTCAGTATCCAGTTCAAACATGCCACTTCTGCGGGCGCTAGGTTTTACTTTACACCCAAAATACCCATGGGAATAAAGTAAATGTAAACTTTAGCTTGCCTTTTCTTGGGGCTTCTTGGCAGAGAGTTCAGAAGGGAATTCTTTCTGGAGGATTGTTCTCACCGGCCTCTCTAATTTACAGGGTTAACAGGTTGCATTAACCCTTTGTGGAGTGTACAGTGTCTTCACATTTGCTGGTGGGGTGTTTCACTAGGATAATGTTGGTGTCCTTTTACATGGCAAAACCAGAACTCTGCTCAATAAGAAAGACCGACAGAATTAAATAGCAGTTAAACCAGCAGGATTCTGCTGACATACTTTTTCCAATTAAATTTAGTAAAATGTAAGAAAAAAATCTCTACCTTTAAAAAGCATATAAAGATCAAAGCCGCCTTACAGTAAGATTCACTTTATGGATTAATCCTCTTAAGATTTTAGAGTCATTAAACATCCTTTCCATCCTTTGTAGTAAAAATACAATTTTCTGATATAATCCATGGAAGCGTTTGCAACATCTTAGTTTTGAAACCAGAATGTTTTATTTGCTTCCTCTCTAGTCTCACCTGAAATTTGCAGAGGTGTCTATGGTCTTTGCCTCTGTGGTAGTAGCTGTTCTCCCAGCTGCAGACTTCGCTGTCACAAATGCTATACAAGCAATGAGGTATGCTGCCATATGCTCCATAAACACTACAAAAAAAGTAAGGTACGGTGCCCTCCAGTAGTTGTCATCTCTTGCTGGATGCCTGCATGTGCACATAACACGACAGCATGCTCTTCAGTTCTCGAATGAACCCTCGTTCATGGGTTCGTTTTCGTCGCATGTGTTTATTTGTAGGAGTGAGGCCTCCTAAGGAGCTTGCTAGCAATTCCTTTTGGCTTTTGTTGAATAGCGAAACATTTGCAACAAATGAACTTTTATTCTTGGAAAACATATACTTTGCCATCTTCAGTCTGTCCTATTCTTGCATTGTACGCTCCTGTGACTCTATAGGGAAGATGTCTTTGGGGTTGGTCGAAAAGAATATTAATAAATGAATGAGCTATAAATAAACAAAGGGAGACCGCTGAAAGAGGAGTGAAGCTGTTTAAATGAGTAGGACACCAAAGTAGCATAATTGTTTCCGGGAATAAGCCCTTATTACAAAATACTTAACTTTTTCCACATTTCAACTTCTGGATATAATTGTCCTTTAACACAAATTTTAGTTCAGAATACAGCATGAACTCATGTGGTTTCATCTAAAGTGCTGTGGATTTCGTTTGCTTCATGATTTTTCTTTTTGCAAATTGTTATTTATTACCATGTGGACACTATAGAAATACATTTTAAATGTATTTATTCAAACTATTCAAACTTAAATTAAAAAATGGAAAATTCATCCTAGCACAGCCTATCACTGTAGCTTCACAGAGTCTTGATCATGTTGAATCAATGTATGGTGGATTTTTTTTTTTTAAATGAATTTAGGTGGCTGTCTTAAAGCAATTCTGAATGAAGTTAGTCAATCTGAAATATTAATGATTATATAATTGAACCTGCATGTCCTAACTTCAGAAAAATTTTTGGCATGAAATGCAGAAAACTAACTTTATGTATTACATCTTTCACTTATATATACTGTACCACATAAGAAAAATCAATTCTGTCCATATTAATTTGGCCTGCGGAAGGCCTCAGTTTGGCAGCATACTTAATCTAATTTGCCAGCTTTATAACATACTGAGTTCAGTTATATTTTTTTTCTTAGTACATATTAGGCTAGGATGCCAATTTATTAGGAAGAACACAAAAGTATTGGACTACAATGGACTTTCTGAGTCACTAAGAAGTGCATATTGTAATTAGTTATTACGGATTTGGGGTCAGAGTCAGGATATAGCTTCTCTATTCTTTGGAAAAAAATATTTTAGTTCCCCTATAAAATAGTTTAGTTTATTTTTAGCTTAATATATGATTATTTTACAGCTTTTGCTGATCTTATACTGATCTTGTCTTGCAGTTTAATTAATTTCTATCATTATTGGCATTGAAGTTCCCTGTTAGTTTTTACTGATAACATTTACATCTGCTTTCAACCTCCTTTCTGTAGGGTATACAAATCAAATTGTCTTAGCCTCATCCATCCTAGCAATTCACACCTGTTTCAATATGTGTTTTCATGCATGACTAGGACTATATGGTATTACAGAGGTGGTTTCATAAAAAGTGTTGTATAATGAAGTCTGTGTTTCTGCTGGATAGGGAAATAATTTTGCCTCCATATACATTTAGGGCCACATTTTTCTTTCGCAGTGACATCATAGGTGTGGTTTTTGGTCCTCCTGTTAATGATTGACTCGTTCTTTCTTCTGCTCCTCATCAAACTAAGGAAACCCCAGCCTATGGCAAAAAATCTTATGCTTGGCACTGCTGAATGCTAATGTCATCTGGTTCATCTCAATGTCCAGTCAGAAAAACAGGGAATTGCCTCCAGTCTCCTGCCACTAAAACCTGCCAGCAGTCTCAATAGTACTGGTGAGTATCCACCAGTACTGAAGAGGATCCACCATTACAATCACTGGCAACTTCTAGCTTCATATCAAGCCACACATTATTTATGACATACACATATTGCAGACAGTGCACATAACACACTGTTTAGGTACACCACTCCTTGACACTCCAGCTGTCCTCTTGATTAATGGGTCATTCTGACATTGCTTTTTACACCAAAGGCATAAAGGAAAATTTATAGTTTCTTGAAGGACTCTGAGACAACCTCCCCTCTCAACCAATTGTTTTGTTGTCAGCACATCCCTCCCTGTAGATAGTTTCTTACCATCTTACAATTGTTGAATTCAATTCCCATTTTGTACAGCATAGTCTTTTCCCATATGACACTGTATAAAGAACTTTAATGAAGTCCAGATATATTAAAAGTGGTTCATTTCTCTTGTTTGAAAATCTATTATTCTCAAACATTCAATCTTTGGTAAACCCATCTTACTTTATACCTCCAAATTTCCACTTTCTTCCATGTCTTCAATTTCTTTCTTACCTTCTAAGTGTGTGCTAAAACCTTGGATGAGGTTTTGTAGTTCAAAAGTCTTTAATTATCTAGATCATTTTCTCTTTTGACAAGGTATTCTGTCTGGTATTTGCCAACCATATAGACCCAGTGTGTCTTATTTTGAATTATATGGCAAATAGGATCAAAAACCAAAGTACTCACCGAATCCCAAAGTAAAATAATACACCCGACCTGGAACCATGAAAAGACAAGCTGGACTTAGGAGGGGACTTAGAGAGGCTCACATTATCAGATATTTCTGTAATAACCAATATGAAGACATACATACTTTAACTATCTAAACCTAATAACTATCTAAACCCGGGCAAACCTCATATGATAAAGAAAACAAAGACAGAAGAAAGACACTGATTGCAGAACCTGAGAGATGACATTCTTTAGCAAGCTTCTTGCTGATATAAATGCAATTGTGTTCGCTGAAATTCAGAAAGTGCTCATCTAACCTGAGTAATTGTTAGCTGTGCAGCCCCAAGATCTGTATGTCCTCTTCTACGTTCTCGTAATATTCCCACCCTATTTTTAACTCATTGGCCGGTTTCAACCAAACTGGAAAAGTCAGTAGTAATCAGAAAGCTTTTACCTCCCTGGAAGTTTGAAGAGATGGAGGAGAGAGAGACGTCAGCATTGTTGCTTAGGTGTTGTGGTTTAACCCGGCTGGCAGCTAAACACCACACAGCCGTTTGCTCACCCTCCCCCCTCCCTCTCTGGGATGGGGTAGAGAAACGGGAAAGTGAAGCCGGTGAGTTGAGATAAAGACAGTTTATTAAGACAGGAATATAATAATAACAATAATAATAATAATAGTGATAATGATAATAGTATTAACAATAATAATGTGTAAGAAAACAAGTGATGCACAATGCAATTGCTCACCACCCGCTGACCGATGCCCAGCCTATCCCCGAGCAGCCGGCCCCCCCACCCCGGCCAGCCACCCCTATATATTGTTTAGCATGACGTCAGATGGTATGGAATACCCCTTTGGCCAGTTTGGGTCAGCTGTCCTGGGTCTGTCCCCTCCCAGCTCCTGCTGCACCCCTAGCCTGCTCGCTGGCAGGACAGAGCGAGAAGCCGAAAAGTCCTTGGCCTGGTGTAAACACTGCTCTGCAACAATTAAAACATCAGCATGTTATCAGCGCTCTTCTCATCCTAATCCAGAACATAGCACCCTACCAGCTACTATGAGGAAAATTAACTCTGTCCTAACTGGAACCAGGACATTAGGGAAAAGTCAGAATACTTACATCGGTACCACAGATAAAGATATCTTGAAAATCCAGTGATGAGCAGAGTTTAAAGTGAACCTTGCATTGGACAATGTGGGTCTTGTATTGTACAAGGAGGAATCCAAATATCGGATTATGTATTACTACTCTTTCTGTCCATGAAACAACTAGTTTAAAACTGGTAATTGAGCCTGACTTTTGCATTTACCTTCGGGCACTCTCTACATTGTACAGATACCTCCTGTCAAGTGACCATCCTTGAGAAAGGCTCTATTCAGGGTCATGGGATTGCAGACTTCAGCCCAGTAAGTGTCCCAAGGTTTTCTTGATAGTAAGACAAGGTTTTCCAGATGGTAGCTGAGCTAAGATTAAAAAATAAAATAAAAAAAATCTTCTAATGGCCTTCAGCTCTCAGGTTCTTTCTGCCTTTGTTTGATGTTGTCTGGAACATTCATCTGGATAATGTAATTCTGCTGTTCTTCCATGCACAGCTATGCAGTAGAACAATTGTCTCAGGAATAAACAAAATCATGTATGTCTTTGTTTTTAACAGCTGTCAGGTTATACCTCCATGCTTCAGTGGTCATATTAACAACAGGTTATGTGGTTAAATTGTCTCATTTCTATTGCTTCATGGTTATAATATGCCAAACACTTAGGGGAAAAAAAGCCAACACTTTTTTTTTTCTTTGTTGCAATTGTGAGACAGGATTTTTCTTTTCCTATTCATCCTGGAAAAGAATATTTTTTCCACTCCTGTTGGCTATGCCTATGGCATTTACTCTTAAGCATTTAATATCTTCTTTTCTTATGTAGCATGCCACGTCTCAAGTTATCAGACATTTGGCAGAAGTGTGAGTCTGTAAAATCTTCCCATAAGCTTCTTATCTTCTCATTCCTGTTTTTTTTTTTTTTCATTTGTTCTTGGCTTAAATTTTTCCTTATTGTAGACAAATACTCCATAATAACTGTGATTTGTGGCTAGGAGGTCTCTGCCATTAATTTTGAATGAAAAAGGCTGTACAACTGTTTTTCTGATTGGAGGTAGGAACTTAACGGAATGATCGAGTTAGCCAAGAGGATGCTTGGAGAATGGGTTTAGATAAATGGCCTGAGGGAATGGGATTGAATTCATTAGCTTCAAATTCAATAGTATAGTACTAGTTACAATTACAAATTTGGGGCAGTATATTTAAACAAGAACTACACAAACAGGGTAGGAAGAACTGGCTAGACAGCAGTTCTTGCAGAAGAAGTAACTAAGGATTGTTTTGTATCATGATTTGTATAGAGAGTCACAATTGCCACATTTTTTCAAAAAAGATTTCATACTTTTGTTTTTAAACTAGTTTTTGCCTGGAAGAAGTGTGAAGAAAATTCCTGCTCTGTTCCAAAAGAGTTAAGACTCAGCTAGAGTACTGTGTTTGCTTTTGGGCCTTTCACCTAAACAAAAAAGATAGAATTTCAGGAAAAAAAAAAAAGACCAAATTGAAAAACAAACCAAACAAAAAACCCAACACTGAAATATATGAGTTACAAAAAAAGTTGGAAAAACTGCGATTACTTAGCTTAAAGAAATGGAACCTGAGAAGAGATGTGACTACCATTTTCAGGTATTTAACGCTAGCTCTGAGAAGAAAGGAATACATTTTTCTACAAGTCTCTGTTGAATAGGGGCAAGCTATGAAGATTTTAAAACTGAAGCAACAAAGATAGAGGCTAGATAATAGAAAAAACTTTCTAACAGAAAGGCTAGTGAAGTGATGGAATTAATTGCCTTGGGAGCACTAGAATAAAGTCTGGATCAAGAATAGACAAATATCAGTCAGGAATGACATGGAGAGGGTCTCAGAGACAGAAGGTGAACCTGATTATCACCTGAGGTTCCTTTCAGGCCTGCCAGTCACTGTGGCTTAGCTGTCTTATAAAATACTGGTTTTAACATAACCCTCTATTACTGCACTGGAATATGTACTTCTAGAGTTAAATAGGTATTTTAAGATCACAGCTGGTTTAGTTAAATATGCACCATTTCTAGGTTAAATGTTGTTGAGTTCAGAGAAAAAATACTATCATGAAAAACATGAAATGAGCCAAATTAAGAATGCGTATCAATGTTGAAGCATGCGTAACAATTGTGTGGCATCTTCTGCCTGATTTCCAGATGACATATAGTGTTTGTAGCTTGGTTTACAGATCGAGGCATTGTTTTCAGATTTTTGAGCAGCTGAATGAAGTTCCATTGAAGAGTACTCTTGGTTTCCCCAAGACTGCAAGCAGGGCTCAGGACTAGCAATCCTTTTATTGCTGATAGACATATTAAACAAAAGAGTTGATAGAAAAATCTTCTAATATTTACTATATTTACATTTTATTCAAGGACTTCTATCTAGCTCAAAAATTAATAATAACCTTCAGGAAAGTATTTTATCCCTACGTCAGACAGGGTGATATTGCAAAAGAAAAGAAAGTAGAGTCTAGCTTTGACCTTGAGATCCAGATGAAATTTCTCTCTCTGATATATTTCTGTTCTGTCCCAGTTAGACCAATGTTTAGAGAAACACTGCTACATTGTATTCGCTTCCTTTATTTGATGACTCCTAAAAGTCATCAGGAATAATTGCTTACATTGCTTCTGTCTGATGAGGATGTGGCTCAAAATTTATATTTATTAACAGAAATGAAAATGAAATGAAAATAAAACAGGAATACTGTAGAACAGCTACACAAATGCACTATTATTCCTACACACTATTAACAGCTGAAAAAGCACTGCTCTCACTGTGTTAGGTTTTCAGTGGCTGTAGATATTTTTTCACTCTTACGAGATTTGCCATTCACTGTCCTGCACTCAAACAAAAGTCTCTGGGTTTGAGTTGCCTCTGACTTTCCCTGCTGTCTGTTTGAAGTAACCTTGTTGGAAGCTGTGGAGTTCTGGCTAAAAAAAAACACACAATATTTGAACATAGCTATGGCAGAGCTGGATTCTGAAATTTCGTGTGTAAGTGAAACTGATTTCAGTTCATAAAACATCAAAGAAGTTGAAAAGAGATAGGCAGAGGAACACTGCTTGCTTCTGAATATGAGTAACTGCTTTTGGAGCTCATATGCCATTTGACAGTGTACAATTGTTGGAAAGGAGAGTGTGTTAGTGGATGATTTGTTTATATTGGTTTTAGTGGAAAAGCATTTGTTTATGTTCACTATAAACTCTGGAAGAACTTTGGCTGTAGTAATCAGCCAGACCAATAGTGGGTTGCCAGGTCATGGTAGAACAATTTTATAAAGCTGCCTAGTATGAGAATTGCCCTTTCCATCTTTCCGTTCTCCTCCCAGACCAGGATATATGGTATTTCTCTCACAGTCCCTTATAGATTTTTTCACTCTTTCTGGGTTATTTCTGTGCTGAGGAACATTGCAGGCCCTGCCAACACCTCTATAAGTTATTTCATCCTGTTGTGCTGTCTTCTTGACATCTCATGACACGTTCATTCAGTAAATCCTTTGATCCTCTTTCACCCTCTCTTTATAGTGATGTATCTATTAAGACTTCCTAAGGCACTTTTTTTTTCCCTAGTAAAAAAGACTGTAACCCCTTTTCTACTGGATTCAGCAGTTTTGTTTCTGCAGGGCTGAAACTGTCAGCACATAGTGCAGGCACAACCAGAAGGACATGCCACGAACTGCCCAAATCCACCAGCTGGGATTCCAGAGGAACAGTGGTGATTTGGGCTTGTGGGATGCACTGCAGGAGAAAGTCCGACACACATTTAGCATAACGCACGACCTGCTGGTATGTTTGGCAAGGACTTCCCAGGCTTGGGTGGGAAGGCTCTCTGTTCAGAGGTGTTGGACCCACTGCCAATAGGTTGCTCTATGTACAGGCTGGACATCGTTGTGGGGAGGATTATCTTTCTCCAGAGGTCCTAAAAAGTACTGTTATGAAAGGATTGGTGATGATCTGAGCTGGGGTTTAGGGAAGCAGGTAGAAGCAGAGTGGAGATTCAGGGCTGGGGGAGGGCAGAGACTGTAGTTTCTAGAAGAAAGTCTATAAAACAGACAGCAAAGTTATGAGCAAAAGCAAAGCTTTGAGTGAATGCCTTTAAGAGAAATGCATGCAAGCTGGTATGGGTGTTTTTTAACAGTACTTATGGGTTTACCATACCTGTTAACTTTAGTACAAAGTAGCAGCTGAAATGATTTATATCCAGATGTTTGTGATTAGAGAGGGAACCCTTGGGCTGAAGGGTGGGGTGAGTTTGTGCACACCACTGGATTGTAGTAAGATGGAAAGTAGTTTTGGAGTCTTAGGAGAATCAGGATTGGTCACAGGGTGGGTGACTTCCCATTGTGGGGATTATTAATTTTTCAGAGAAGGCATATCTCAGTTTTGAGATGTGATGTGAATAGAGGCCTACAGCTGACTTAGGCTTTAGACACGTAAGGGACTGGGAGACACAGGGAAGACAGAGTATCATGAGTCTGAGTGAAGGGTGCTCGTCTGCCTATAAAATTAATTGTTTGCTTGTTACTGAAGCACCATTTCTACGGAAAAATATGATGTTTTCACCTCATTCTTTTGAAATCTGCTACTACATCCTTGACTCATGCCCGGACCTTCTTGCCTGTGAGAATCACTGAATGATGTAAAACATGCAAACATGTGCTCCTGGCCATTAGGTCAAGGCTCCTCGTGACATACCAGTGCTCTGCCTGTTGCTGTCATGTGCTTAGCTCTCCCACAGCCTGTGGTGGTTTCATGCTGATAGGCAGCTCATCTCCACCACATTGTTCTCTGTATTGGGTGCACATGGCAAGGTTTCGGTAGTATGGGGCTGCAGGGGTGGCCTCTGTGAGCAGAGCCCAGCAGCTGCCCCATGTCAGATCAGAGCCAGCTCCAGGCGGCTCCAAAAGGGACCTGCTGCTGGCCAGAGCTGAGCCAGTGAGCGATGCTGGTTGGGCCTCTGGGAGAGCAGATTGAAGAAAGGGGGAAAAAAAAGCCTACTGCACAACAGCAGCTGGGAGAGAGGAGTGAGAAGCAGCCCTGCAGCCCCCAAGGTCAGTGCAGCAGGAGGGCAGGAGGTGCTCCAGGCACGCAGCAGCAGTTCCCCTGCGGCCTGTGGAGAGGCCCCTGGTGGAGCCACTGGATCTGGCCTGAAGGAGGCTGCCAAAGGGCCATCTTTTTTCTGCATTTCCTTACACTTCGGACATAGCTTAACCACCATGCCTTGCAAAAAAAGCAGATCTGTCAGTCTGCAGCTATTCTGGATATATAAACCTGAGCAAGGCTGCTCAGTGAGAGGCTGGATGCCACTGGAAGCAGACCTCTATCACAGATTCCTTGGCTTTAAGCATGTTTCAGCTTTGACTTTAATGACGTTGCTGTCCCCTGTGATCCTTGCTGTCCACTAGCAGCTGGTTGCAAGGAGGACACTATGGGATACTGTGAAGATACCACACTGATATTTTCTTGTAGTCTTCCTTGATATAACACATCAGGCAGCAGGGCTGAGGGAGCACACCTGCCCTGCCTGTCAAGCCTAGCTGTTTCGTTCTAAGTGGCATCATCTAGAAAGGTCTGGATAATTGGCAAGTGGAAATCCAACTGCCGCACTGTAATTTAAAAAAAAAAAAAAAAAAACACAACAAACTTTTGCCCTCCATTTATTCTGTGTTTTGTTTGTCTTGTTATAAACCTGGATGATGAGCTCTTCCTGAATGTCAAGGAAATACTTTCTTATCCTACGGTTGGAGGTTTTCCTGTTTTCCTGTTCATTTTGTTCTTCACTGGGGTGCCTGGTTTTCATTTTATACAAATTGGCACTGGTTAAAAAGAGAGGAAACTTCAGTATCAGTCAAGTAGGTGGACCAGGATTGTTAATTTAAACTTTGCTATTGTGATACTTGACAGTCCACCTCTTCTTATTTCCTGTCACCAATGTGAAGGTTTTTGAAATTCCCCTCTCCCTGACAGGAACTATACTATCAATATGTAAGGAACCAGGGTTTTTATGTATTTTCAAGCGTTGCAGTTGGAACAGCTGAGTCATAAATATTCTTGAAAATCTCACCCTGTTTGGAGACAGCATTGCAAAACATGGCTGAAAAGTGAAATGGTATTTCCAAAATGATTGACCTTTTGCAGACAAAGATTCGTTTAAGCAGTGTTATACTTGTATCAACAAGCAAAACCACCTTTTGTTGTGCAACAGCACAAACACTTCTTTTCGTGGTCCTAATTATGTAGATGGCATTTCCTTTGAAATGGTCTCATGCAAGCACTTAGGAAGAAAAAGAAGAGCTTGCCTCTGTGACTGAACTTGTTCTCCTTGACAAATGTGCACCTGATTCTTACTCTCAAGTTCTGATGAAGCCTTTTGTTGTCATCAAACCCTTGACCTTCTGCCCCAGCAAGGGAGGCAAAGTGTGCATTCAGTGATCATGGTGAAGATGAATGTGTTGGAAAGTTTTGATTACTGATTTCCTATTTTAAGTCCAGATTGTGCTTTGTTGGCTCTTCTGGGTTATTTCTCTCACAGTAAGGGACAAAGATTTAAGGGGTGCCTGTTTAGTTTTCCTTTTCCTTTAACAATATAGAATGTCAGCTTGGCCTAAGTAGGTGCACATGTCACCAGCCCCATGGCACTGTACTGAATAAAAAACCCAACCATCATCCTTCCTACAAATACTTGAATATTTAAGTGGACTTAAGGGAAGGGAAACAATAAATGAAATACTTCTAGAATATGAAACTGGTCTGCTATTGGCTCATGTAAAGTTTAGAAATAAAAACATCTTTAAAAGTCTACTCTTCAATTTTTAATGTTTAATTTTAACCTTAGCACTGTTAGGGGATTCCCATTTCTAGGTATTTTCCTTGTGTACATGACAGCTTTGTAGCAAAAGGCCAATTATATGTCATCTTAAATCCCATTATTATTCCCACTAATCCAATTAGCTTTTCATTAGATGTCTTAATCTAAATATATCACATTCTGAATTCAATTACCTTAAGTCTTTTCCCCTCCCACTGTAAGGTATTCTTGTATTTTAAATGCCTCTGCTCTTGTCTACACGATAAGCTTGCAGAGGCAAGTACTATTCATTGTTCTGTATTTAAGGTATTACCATGCTATTATACCCAATACCTTTTAACTTGTTGTTTATTAAAATGATCTGTATTAAAATAATGATTTAGAATAATGCTGTGTACTTACATGGAAAACACTTTGAAGCTAGGACTTAGCGCTCAAAAGTTGGAAAGTACTTTACTCTGCATATAGTCTATATGCAGTACTTGTTCACCAAAAACCTCGTCCAGTGAAAAAAAAAATAAGTCTGTGGCTTGCTTTAATGGAATCAAGACTATTTGAAATCTTGAAGTTGTGCACGCACTTACATGCTTGCTGAGTTAAGTGCCAAGGATTTACCCTGCATCTTAGTTGTAAGAGTGTCAATATCCAGTCCTAACCTATGGTCTGATGATGTTGTGGCCTTGTGCCTGAGGTCTGTCTCACAACGCTGAGTAGTCTAGCTGAAACTAGCACATTACTTAGGTTGTCAGTACTTAGGGGATGAGTCGCTGATGGTCCCAATCCTGTCAACACTTCTGTATGTGTTTAATTTGGGATTACTGGTGAATTTACAATGAAGTGCATATGCAGGAGCTGGAAGGATTTGATGTCTTCATTTGTAGCTACTAAGAGAGATTTTTTAATATACCTATTGTACTTTAAGATTATTGTTATCATTTTCAGTAATCAAGATGTTTACTACAATCAGCAAACATTTGCTGAAACTAGGACACTACTTTTGAGCAGTAACCAAAATTCTTGCAAGTGCTGGTACTATTTATTTTTTCTACAACCAACATATTTCAAGAACCCCTGTCATACCAAATGTTTCACCTCGAGCTAGTGCACCAGGCTGAACCTCAGATGCATACTTTTAGAGACAGTGGACGTGTACTTCCCATGAGCTATTATTTTCCCACTTAAACATGAAACATTCTTGGTAACAGGAATTTCTGGAAGAAATTCTTTACTATGAGGGTGGTGAAGCCCTGGCACAGGCTGCGCAGAGAAGCTGTGGATGCCCCATCCCTGGAAGTGCTCAAGGCCAGGCTGGATGGGGCTTTGGGCAGCCTGGTCTGGTGGGAGGTGTCCCTGCCCATGGCAGGGGGTTGGGACTGGGTGGTCTTTAAGGTCCCCTCCAACCAAAATCATTCTGTGATGCTGTGATTCTGTGAACAGCCCTTAGACAATCCTGATGCAGTTTGATTAGCTTGGTAAGTGCCCTTATTTACCTAATACTTTCTGATTGCTGACCTTCTTTGTAGATAAACAATGGAGATTAAATTTAGAGGTGTTAATGCTTTGAACTTGTTAGGTTGAATGCGGGATTTTGTGCTATTGTTTTTGCATGTTTATTATTATTTTGACAGATGTCGCCACATACTCTTTCACCTACTTTCTGTCTTGTAAAGCCACCTTTATCAGATGAAGCTGTCTTTACACAGCACCCACTCTTCAGAAACCTGGAGAAGCCTATTGCTGAGAAATCTCTTGAATTCATCGCATGACATTATTTCCACTCTACCTTTCTAAAAGTTTTTTTTTTTTTTCCAAAATAAGAGCAGTTTGTGGTTAATATTTTGTTAAACACAGTCCTCCATCTTTTGCAGATTGTGATTTTGGGCAGTATTTTCCCCTATTGTGTTTCCTCTCTAGTTGCTGCAACTGAGTCTGAGTAATTCAACCTCTTGTCATGGGTTATGTCCTTCACTGCCAGAATGAGTGGTGATGACATGAGGATTGTGGTACATGATTAAGTGGGGTGTGTGATGATCATTATGAATTATAAAAAAAAAAAAAAAAAGGGGTGGGGGTGGGGGAAGCACAACTGGCTTTGATGGAGGCTGCTAATGTGTTGTGTTGGGAGATTTGCATAGAAGTCCTATTGGTTTGGGCTTTATTTGGTCTGAAAAGAGAATAAATTATGTTGGCTTTTCTTCTTTCTCTCTCTCTCTCTCTCTCTCTTTTTTTTTTTTTTTTTTTTTTTATGCTCTGTGGTGCCGTTCAGATCACTGGTAAGTTCTGAAGCTCACCCTCTGGCAGAGGATCTTTGTAGGGAAGCTGGGGTCTGACATGGTTTGGTTCCTACCATTGGTATGTACCTTGGACTGATGGGAGCGAAGGGAGCACTGGGGCGCCTGTGCCTTCAGCTGCTCACCTGCAGCCCAGTCCTGCCATGACAGCTCACAGCTGCTCTGCTGTGTGCTGTGGTTTCCACCTACCTGGAATGGTTGGGCTCAGCTAGTAAAGACAGAGGTGTTTTTTCACAAATGGGAGCTATGGAGAGCCTGTGTGGCTTACTGAAAAGTTTTCCTGTGCTTCATTCTTTTGGCTTTGACTAAAATTATTATTACTTTTTTTTTTCTCTACAAAAAAATCACTTACAGAGCTTTCTTTTTGTTTGTTTGTTTCTCTGCCTCTTCTTGTCCTGAAAGTGTACTCAGTGAAACCTACTAGATTGACAATGGCAGAGAACAAAGTTCTGAGCAGGGAGTGTGTGTCTGAACATCTCAGGAGACAGGCAAGGAGGTTCAGGTGAATAGGCTTAGTCTGAGGGCAGTACAGGACAGCCGCGAGTACATCCTGCTGTACGGATGAATTGGCCCAGGTCTGTGCCATCTTGGTGATACGCTTCACAAAGCAGACCTGTCCAAAATGTGGTTTTGTTGTTACTTGAGAACTCTGTTACAAAGCAGACTTGAATTTTCAGACTGGAATCTCCCTTGTTCTCAGCTGATGTTTCTGTTGACCATTTCTGAATCACCCAACTCACCACTAATAAATCAATGGACGCTGCACTAAAAGGTGTTGATTTTGGCAATCAAGATGTTTTAAAAACAAAAGGGATGTTCATAAAAGGTGCCCCATCATGTCTTGTCAAGAATGACTTGGAAGCATTGGTGGGAGTTACCTACAGTTTCTTCAAAGCAGATCCATGTGGTGATCCACACCACACCTTTTAAACATCCTTAGCTTTGCTCAAACATTTGCACCGTGGAGGGAGAATTTTGGGGCTATTTTAAAGTTTACCTAATATTTTCTGTTGGAAAAGTCTACTTACCAAATCACCAAAGCTGGCTGTTTGCTTGCTTCAGGCTGATCAGGCTGATCCAGGCATTACTGTCTTATAAATATATATATTATATAAATTATATATAAAAATATAATGAAGGGATGTTTTGAAGTGTTTTCTGAACTTTGAGTTTTACGTGTTCTCATATAATCCCTTCCGAAAGATCCGAAGTCAATGTAATTTTTGCTTTTTGGTGTGTTTCTGCTTTTTTTTTTTTTTTTTTAGAGGTGATGCAGCGTGTAACAGGTGAGGAGAGCCTCCATCTCAGTCCAGCCTCCTGCTGTGGGGCTGCTGAGCAGAGAGAGCTCACAGGGGTCTGAGCACTGCTCAATGTGCTCTCTTTGTTTTCTAAATACACCATATCAAATGTTTACTGCAGTGCTCAGTGCATAAGATGTGGCTAAATGCACTCTGGCCCTCTGTCCATTACCCTTCCATGATATGTTATCACCTCTGGTAAATACATTATATCCCAAGTTAGGGGGAACGTCTTGTCATTTTAATATTAGCAGATGGATGTTGAGAGGCTTTCTAGAACAACGAAGACATTTCTTTATTCTTCAAAATCTTTATTATTTATTTTCAGTGTGTCCTTACTGATACATTGATATATTTTCGTAGCCATATTGTGAAATTTATTATTAAAAGTATGGAAAAGAAGCCCTCTGATAAAAGTTAGCTTTGTGATTTGGGCATCTAAAATGTTCTTTAAAATGTATCACAGGTCAGGTTAATTGCATTACTAATGCTTACCCTGGACATGTTGTTTGTCACAGTAGTAACTCGTGCTGCTGGACTGTTAAATCCTTGAAAAAATGGAGTGGCCTCTTTTCATTGGGTCAAATATATTACCTTTATAAGAAAAAGCATCATTGTTTGTTAAAAGTTGAAGTTAAAAGTGAGAAAATTGCACATGCATCAAAGAAACTTTTCAAGCAGGGGAAGATCTTAGGAGTGTCATAGCACATTTACAGTAAAATCAGTTAAATATGAAGTCTTTTTAACCATACCAAGGCAAAATATGGTATCCAACAAAAAGGCATTTGTCTGAAACCTCCACCGTGCACAACAAGAAGTAAGAGCTGTGGTGTAAGTGTTTAGGAAGCAATCTTGGAGAAGAGCTGTGCTGAGCATGTAGAGGGCAAGTTGGTATGGCTGAGCTGGAGCAATTGGTTGGGCTTTCCATCTTCTGCCAAACTCTGTGTTTTTCTGGTTTAAGTATTAAATCTGAAGCTCTTAATTTCAGAGTAGTTCTTCGCTTATTATATGCAAGACCCTTTCTTCTGCCACACTTTGCAGAGCAGTAGCGTAACAGAGAACAAGTTTTCTCTGTGGGGTACAAAACAAAGAAGACATAAAGTCCTAGCTATTTTCTTGTTTTGTTTTGTTTATTTTTACCCATTTTGCTAGGTTGCCCCCAAAGTCTAGTAAGGGTAGGTACCCTATGAAACCCATGCCCCAAGAAAAAATCATTTTATTTGGATGCAGTTCCTCTGTATGCTGGAGCAAACCCTCAGCTCTCTTTTATAAACCACATAAAAAATACAAAACCCAAACCCTCAAACAACCCCCCCCAAAAAAAAAAAAAATATATGTTTTCCTTCTCAGAACAGCGTCTGTTATTTAGCAACATCTGAATTTCCATAAATAATCCCAGATTTCCCCTGTGCAAAGATGTAAACGACTGTTGTGCACTCAAGGCTCCCCCAGTTTCGCTGCCATTCTGTGTGAGGAGAGTGGGAGAGGAGGCGCCGGGGGGTCTGTAATGGGGTCCGCACTGGGGTAGGGGTGGGTTGGGGTACGGGTGGCTGCTGGGCTCCCGACGGGTGGTAAAACTCTTTGGCCTTCTGGACGCCGTCCACCAGATGGGACTTTTGAGATTGCTGGGTGTTTTGAGCAGCTAGACTGCTATGTGTACTGGTGATCCTGCCCGGCTTGGCTCTGGGCTGGGGAAGGTAATGCTGGGGTGGGGACAGGGACGGGGACAGGGATGGAGACTGTAGGATGCCACCCTCCCTCAGACTGGAAACATGAGGCTGATGGCTCTGGTGGGGTCCACCACAAAGCTGCTCAGGACTGGAGGCCTCCCACCAGCCCAGTCTCTGGGTTTCTTTAACTTACTATTTCTGCAGGAGGAGGCAGAGGGGAAACTAAAACCTCTTGGGGTAATTATTATTTGTTGCTTAATTACTAGTATTTTTTAATGGCACAAATAGAAATGAGAGGCACCAGCTGCTTCATAAACCCATGAAGTTCACAAAATCCTGCTTTGTGATGCCTGCTGTAATGACACTTTATTCTTAACACATGAACTTACCACATGAGAAACAATTTTCTTTAAGGTTTGTTTGTTCCTCTTGTCAGAATATATATATATATTTTTTCTGCTGGGCTAAAATTACCAGCAAATTAAACCATGCTTTCAGCCAGTTTAATCCCCCACCCTCCCCATTAACATTTTATTAAACTGTAAAATGTCAAGATGGTTAAATTTCTTCAACAATTCAGTAAACAGGGACACCGCTTTTTCTGTTAGGGTCTTGGAATGGCTATTTAACACATCTTACACGTATATGAAAAAATCAGTTTAGCTGGATCAACATGCCATTTCACAGTAAAGTTTTTTCTTCTTTGCATTGACCTTGTCCTATGGTTATTTCTCTTCCATTCTGCCATATGTGATTGCTCCAGACGTTTTTTCTATGCTTTGAAAATCTTGCAAAAATCACCTCCGCTATTAGTCTCAACATAATTCCTTGATTCTTCAGTGGGTCCGTTGCATGCTGACAGCTCTGCTGGGTCTCTCTTTGGAGCTGAAATACTGATCTTACCTCTTACTGCCACTGAGGGTGACTTATCATGCACTGAATACACAGGGAAAATCTTGTTGTTGGAGCCCCAGCCCTGTGTAGGGGAAATGTGTACAGACAGTGACACTAGCTTTGCATTCTGACATGGTAGAGCAATGTCATCCTACTGTCACCTGCTGAAGTTGATTTGATTTGAATTCAACATAACCTCAGAAATGCTTTTACGCTGCTGCTTGGATATTTTTGTACCACATTAAAAGAACTTCGCATACTGACTCCTTATTGTTTCTTTTCCTTTGCAGTTTCATGACAATGAAGTAATTGACTGCGATAAGCAAAAAGAAAGCAAGAATAATTTAAACGCAGAAGTTTATCCCCTTTGAATACTCTCTATCTGCTTTTAAAACTGCGGTATCCATACATAAATTAAATAACAATTATAAATCCATGTAAATTAAAGTTACCCAAACTCAGCAAGGAAGTTTTGACTTTCTGTACTAGCCTTTGTTCTTGCCAATGTGACTGACTGCTCAGGAAAACTAATTATTTTGCACTGCTACCTGGGATGCATCTGTGAATAGGACCCCCTAGTCTCCTGTAAGCCAGAGTAGCTTTTTATCTTCTGGGTCCTGCTGCTTCTCTAAATATTTCTCTTTAATTTGAAGAACTTGTTTTCCTAGAAGAAGAGATTTCTGGGGATGGAACCAGGAGTTACTGGTGTTCAGATGCACTCTGAGCTCCTGCAGTGTGCAAGAGTCCATGACCAGCAGCAGTGGCTGAGAGCTCCCTGATGCTGTGAGTTAGGATGGGAGATAAAGATTATGAATGCCTTCCCTTCTGTAAGGCACTGAGCATCAATGCTTCCTATCATGAGTGTGGTGGAAAGCTCACCAAGAAGCAATACACTAAGAAACATATTGTACCTCTGAAAAAAAAAAAAGATATATCGTTAAAAATAATATTTTAAAACATCATCTACCTTCATTTTTGCTTGATTCCTGCCTTTTTCCCCTGCCTTCAGCCCAAGAAGTGAATATGATCTTAAATGTGATCACTCTTTATCTTTAAGAAGACCTGCGGGTTCAGGCTGCGCATTTGGATTTTTGCATGACATCACTTGCTGAGATTCTGGTGTGCCTTATCAAATTATGAAATGAAATTCAAGGTTTTGGCTTGGCCATGTGAATAGCTGAATGGCATGAGATCTAACCATCAGGGAGATTACCCTTTTCCCCTCCATGATGGTGCTGCTGTGGGAACTGGCAGAGATGACAAAGCAAGCATCCTCTCCACAGAGGGGAAGTCTTCTAGATGTTTGTGATCTTTCCCCCCCTAGATTTATCACCTTCATGGTGCACTTCAAAGTTTTTTCTTTCTCAGGGCCCTGCAGAGGAGGGTGGCTTGCTGTTGGCCTTCAGACTGGGAACTGTACCCTACCCAGGGCTTTCTTCTTGAGTGTCTTGGTCGTCCATGGTGGTGAAAGGCATGACACTTTTTTGTGATGCAAAAGGTGTATTGGTGCAGTCTGCATCAAACATCCAGTGTCCAGTGTCTAAAGCAGCAGGGAGGTAGAGGCAGCTAACGTGTGCTCCTGAACAACTGATGTGTACACATGTACGTGTGCTGGCATCTTCCTCCGAATGTCCTGCAAATGGGGGATGAGTCAGAGTTGTACAAATATACAATTTTGGGGTGATTCTTGGTCGAGAAAGTTCCCTATTAGAGGGAAAGAGAAAAGAGAAGTGGAGAGCAGCCCATGCTCACCCCGGCATTGCTAGTTTTTCCAGATGGCTGAGCTTCGGTGAGCCATGGTGGCTGACCAGTTTGCGAAAAGGTAAATTCCAGCACATGCACTGGTACAGGATAAATGCTCATATCAGCATATGAGCATATCAGCATGATATCAGCAGCCTGTGCATTATAAGAGTTTGAGCACTCATCTACCTCTGCTGCTGGCAGTGGCGGGGCTCTCGTGTAGTGCATCCCATCAGGGCACCAAACGTGCCCCAGTCGTGTGCTAGCACTGGTGCTACCTTGGGGCACAAAAGCTGCCCACGAGCTCTCACTGTGCAGCCAGTGCCATCACCTGTGCCTCTTAGGGCACAGGTACGGGAGTAAAAGCCCCTGGAGCTGGAGGGCAGTAAGGGATTGTGTTAAGGAAGGGTCATGGCACGGCTGGCAGGGAGGAGCTGTAATGCAGAAGGAAGGGATGGAGGTGGATTATAGCACTGAACCACACGGAGCTCAAGTCCTCCAGCACAGGCGTGGCTGTAGCGAAGATGTATCTTAATCTTTATCCAATACTAGAGCCCACCCAGAACAGGCTCCTTCATGAGGTTTGAAAATGTTCCGCCGCTTTGAAGGAAAAAAATGAAAAAGAAAAAAAATGAAGAAAATGTTCCACCCATGAATGAAAAAAGAGCTGTTCCTCTCAAACAGTTCTTCTTCTTACACGGCATATATGCTATTAATTTATGCTTATTGAGGGAAAATATTTGCATATTTTGCTATGTAAACAAATGCCGAGATTGTATGATAGCAGTTCTTCTTGTAGCCATGACTTTCCAATTGAAAACTGAAATTGTGGTAATCTTTCTGGGAGAACCTTTTCTGAAAAGCCTCCCATTTATATTTTCTTTTCCATGCCTTCCCCACAACAAAGCCACATGGACTTGATATGCTCAAATTCAGCCCAGATTTTGTTTTTTCTAGCATTTACATGAATTTTGTGCTTGTGAGCTTCATTCACACAGCTGAAGAGCCTTGAGGAGGGATGGAGGAATACACCCATCGACTGTTCAGCTACTGAACACCTGAACAGATAATAATTTATGGCATTTAGGTTGGAAACATTATGATACTCATGCAATCTATTGCGCTTATATAGCTAAACTCCTACTGTTTCTGCACCCTGTATAACAGCCTACTCCTGAGAAGAAAATTAATGCGAGAGGAAAAAGCGATGGGGTAGGAGAGCATCGTGTCAAACCTGATCAGTTTGTGCAGCGGGAGGCCGGGAGACAGCATGGGCTGCAGGTGAGAAGAGGGTCCTCTTCCGTTGGCTTAGCTGCATCTGCAGGTCTTCAGCAGGAGACTGAGGTCATGGGGGTTTTCTGAGAGTCTCAATCTCAGAGCCTGGGGCAATATTTTATATATTTATTTGTCAATACAATGTTTTTTAGATTTTGCTGTCTTGGAAATCATTTGGTCTCATGGTTTCTTTTCTGTAACACTACCACTCTCTTTTGTGTTGCCTTTTCAAGATCCTCAGACAAAGGCTTCATTAAGAAGAACGAGGTTTCAGCAGTTCGGACAGACCCCCAAGTGCTGTGCACTGAATGCAATACTTGCAAATTGGGATTTTTTTCTCACAGGTAGGGTTTTCTCTGCTCTGCTGACTGGCTGTAGTTGGTGTGCAGTTGCACAGCCTAAGCTGGTGCTGTCTCGTGCCGCGGAGTCAGAAGTATGTAAGACATCTGTGTAAATAAAACACACCAACAGGAATTCTTCCATGGCTGCTGGTGACTGAAGTGACACCAGCAAAAATCACAGCCAGATCAGGACAGATGAGTGGGACTGTGCCAAATGGGGTCTGATCTGCCTCAGCCCTGTTCTTGGTGGATGCAAATACTGCAGTAGCTTCACTGAGTTTGTTAGTGCAAATATTTAGAAATAGAGTTGCTTTAAGCTCCCTGAGGTGCTACTAAATCTCGTATTGCAGATGTTTGCTGTTTACCAGAAACCTGAATGACTTTAAGGCTCCCAGGAGTTCTCTCGCCTCTTCTGCAATGAAGACCTTTCCAGGCAGAGGTGCCCAGAGAATTGCTGCCAAGATCAACTTTCCTACCTCCAGTACGTGCATGGCAGGGAGGAGAGAGCACCTGGAGCGCTGGTGCTCCTGCCTCTGGCTGAGGTACCGGCAGGGTTGTGCTGCTGTATCGCTATGTGGACAGCAGGGAAGGGGAACATCTGAGGCTCCTCTGTGTGAGCCCTAATTGCCCTTAGGTAAATAATACAACCAAGGGGGGATAAATCTTCCTTTCCTCATAGGCAGTGCCCCATTTCCACGTAACCTACCTCCTGCACATCCACTGACCTCCTCCTTCCAGGGTGGTGGTGAGACCTTGTGGCCTGGTTCTGGAGCAGAGTTTGCCATTTGAAAGGCCTCGTTCTACCCCCTGGGGCTCTGGGAAGCCCCCCCCCCTCAGGTGCCATCCATGCGTGATGTTGAGCCTCATCATCCTGGGCTTTGCTCAGTGGGAAAAAGGCGTGGATAATCACTCACAGGTGCTCGGAGCTGGTGCTGCTGCTGAGACCAGCTCCTTGTGGCAGGTCAGGCAGGTCTGGGCAGCTCGTGCTATGGAACATGACTGAAGTCTCAGAACAGGGCTTTGGCTGTAACACAAGGAGACTCAGCTTGTGCTGACTCTTGGGTGAGGACGGCTGCATGGGTAGCGTCCTGGGCTTTGTAGAGCTCAAAAGGTCAATTTATTTTTCTTTCTACTTACATGGAGTTCATTTTCCAGAGGAAGTTTCTGATTCTGTCCTGCAGCACTGGTGCAGTTGTTAGGAGCCAGTGTATTCACTGTTCCACTGTTGTCATCCCCAAATCTTTGCAGTCCACAGCAGTGTGAGGGCCTTCAGCAGCAAACACGGAGGCTACAAGTGAAAGGCAGTGAGGGGATGAGCTGCCCTTTGCTAACTCTTGTGGCCACCACAAGTCTGTGTGATAACAGTGCAGTGAACTAGTACAGGAAGATGAAGTTTTGGGCTTTCTCAGACCTCACAAGAACATTTGCTGTCTGCAATGGCCATGTTTTTGAACATATTGCAGCTTGTTGCACTTCCTGTGAAAAAAAGAAAAGTCTGTGCCTAATTATTGCAGTGCCATTCCTAAATGTTAGAGATGCTTCAGTTTGGCAACCACACAACTAGTGATAGTAAGGCTCCTTCAAAATGACGTGCAAGAAAATAAAAAACCATACACAGTTTGCTGTCTTTTTGTACAGAGGAGTTGAGAGAGCAGCTGAGCATCTTCTCCTGCTTCTCCACATAATGCAGCTCGAAGCTGAGACCCGTCACTCAACCCAAGGAGAGCTAATGCGTGGGTTACAGCCTTCCTGCCTCAGTCTTCCAGGCATGCTGGTGCTTGATCCCTCACGTAGGAGCTCCTTGGCCAGTCTGATGTCTACCTGCTGCATCCCTGGCTTTTGCAATATAACCCAACAGCCTGTGATACTGGAAGCATTTCGTAGCTATTTTGTACCCTGTACTGTTTGCACCTGTGCAAAATGGATTTATAGAGCTGACAGGCAGATTTGGTGCCATCTGAGCACCCTGTGGATGACTGCACAGAGAGGAAATCCTGGCAGAGAACAGGGCCTGATCTAGGCATCTCTTGCCTTGAATTCCACGAATTGTCGCAGCACAAGAGAAGAAATTAAGCCTTGATTTGGCTACATTTAGGCACTGGGTTTGGAGATGGATTAAGACCTTTCAAAACTCATCTAGTCTATCCCATCCCCTCCTACCTCCTTTTCTAAGTAAACGTGGTGATCCCGTGTACCGATAACGCTCCCTCAGATCTGGGATAGCTTTTGGCTGTATCTTTCACCCCGCTGGAAATCTCTCCCTTTCTGCCCTCCCTCCGCTCCACCCCACTCGAATTCTTCAGCTGCAGCAGGGCAAGCAGCCAACCTCATTTCTAAGCGCCTCTTGTCTGAGGCTCTATCCAGATGCTTTCGGAGAGAGGCCTGATCAAAGCAGACAGTGCTGCGATTGAGTCTGGTTGCAGGGAGCTGTGAAATGATCATGGGCTCCCAGGAAAACCCCACAGCTCCCTGCCAGGATTGTCTGGTGAGGCTTATCACCAGCAGTGCGGTTGTCCCCAGCATCCAGGATGGCACAAAGGGCAGAAAGAGATGAACATCAGCATTTGGTTGGCAACGTGAGCGGGTGGAAGGATTTTGTTTTCTCTGTGGCAAGGCTGATTTTTGAGTCCTTTCTGTGATGTAATTTACCCTTCCCTCTTTTTTTTTTTTTTTTTCTAACTGTGACAAGCTGACTAGCTTACTCAGAATTTCCTTGCTGAACAATACGTATAATTTGATGATGAGTATGACAGCAATAGTAATTATGATCTCTGTATCTACAGAAGGAGTTGCTTTTACAATGGAAAGTTTTTCCAGCTTGTGTTCAGTAAAGGTTATGTTCACCACATAATGTCATGGTGTATATCACAGCCTATAAACTCTGGAGCATTTTGAACTGTTATCCGCACACAGTGTTGACAGTTTTCTGAAAGACTTAATATAAAGCTGTTCAGCCAGCTGAAGTAAGGTGCACTTGTCCATGCTGTAACCCATGGCACACTGATGACCCAAAGGTGGAGTTATCATAAAACATGAAGTGTTTTCCTCATCAGTTGGAAAAAAAAAAGCTGGAAGAAATCATTTTGAAATTTTTCATCAAAAATGAAAACGAAATTCAAGACCCAGTTGTGGTTATTTTCTTTCCCTTCTAGCATTCTGTTATGAAACACGTTTACTATTTGTGAGCTGCTCTGGTAAGAGGGCAAGTCATGTAATTCCCAGAGAAGGATGATCTCAGGATATGAAAGAATCTAAAGTGAAGCCAGATGAAAAATGGGGATTTGGGGGATTTCCTTTTATATTTCTCCCCAGCTTGCCAGTGTTTGTGGAATATGCCTAGGTGATTTTACGCCTGTGTATTTTTCAAACTGAGGATGCAGCGGAAGCAGCAAATGGACAACATAAACTTATAAACTTTGTCTAAACAGATCGTTGATTACATGACACATTAGAATTTGTAAGGCAAATTCTGAGCCTTCCTTATGTCCAATACTTTCTTCCTCTGTTTTTTTTTATTTTATTTTATTTTATTTTATTTTATTTATTTTATTTTATTTTATTTTATTTTATTTTTATTTTTTTTTAAATTTTTATTATTACCACAACCTGATTAAAAATGCCAAGGTGACAAAATGATGGTCTGCGAGTTGCACCACCCACCGCTAGCACTTCAGCTCATTCTGCGTTTTGTTAAGTATTGGGAAATGCACTGCTACTTCCCTGACTGAGGGACTTTGTTCATATCTTTGTGTGCATGTCAGATGGATATATCTGAATACAGCCTGTGAGATGTATCCCATAGTAGGTCTCTTGACTTAAGACTGGTCTCCTGGTAACTTTGAAGAACCTGTGGACCACACTGCTGTCCCTCTTGTTGATGGAAGTGTTAGATCATTGGAAAGTTGAGATGTTCCTACATTCCCAAAATCAACAGTTTTTTTCATTTGTGTGACTTCATAGGGGACCCGTGCTGGAGCAGTTTGCTCCTGGGGGATGGACCCCGTGGTATGGAACCATGTGGGAGCAGTTCTTGAAGAGCTGCTGCCTGTGGGCAGCCCCCGCAGGATCAGTTTTTAGTTTGCTTTTAGTTTCTCACTGCTCTAGTCTGTTAACAATGGGCAATAAATTACATTAATCTCCCTATGCTGAGTCTGTTTTGCACATGAAGATAATTGCTGAGTGATCTCCCTGTCCTTATCTCAACCCTTGAGCCTTTTTTTCACTGTATTTCTGCCCTGTTCTTTTGAGGAGAGGGAACAAGAAAGCAGTGTGGTGGGGCTTACCTACCTACTGGTGTGAACCCACCACATCATCTCAGGCCTTTTCACTCTTCCAGCCATGCATCTCATGGCTTTAAAATCACTGAGGGGTTTTGGAGGGAGGTGAGGGGGCAGAGGAGTGAGGGGGCGCCCAGGGGAGGGCTAGGAAGCGCAATGAGCTCCTCTCCAGCTGCGGTGTTGCAGCAGCAGCTCTGCCTCCCTTTGACAGGGGTGATTATTTCTGTTTGCCAGCACTCGGCTGTGGCTTTTAGGGTTTCAGGGCTACCTCAATGGGAGGCAGATGTGTAAAGAGTTGGTGCTGTCCCTCTGAGAGATGCAGTTCGGGCTGAGCATGAAGAGACACTTGTGGGCCGCTGGGGGCTGGGAGCAGAAAGCTGGCACCCATGGTCTGCAAACAAGCAGCATGAGAACTGGTGTCTCCTCTTACTGTATCTTCTGCTTGATGTCTCACCCAGAAGAAGTCCTCCATCCATGAAATAACTTGCTGTGGGAGAACAGGACCTTGCTGCAGGTGCCTGCTGGGTGCTAGCAAATGGGCACAGGTTACAGGGAGCAGCTCCTGAAAGCTGCTTCTCCCCTCAGCCTGCTGATCCAGACTTGCTCTGATGGCCTGTGAGGGATTGAGAGGAGAATCAAAAGCAAAGAGGGGAGATGCAGGCACCAGAAAAACACGGGAAACCCATTCCAATTTGCTTACTGCTAGTGTGAGGAGTGAGCCGTGTCAGGGAGAGGGGAGCAGGAGGGCACGAACAGCAGCAGTATGGTATTTAGCAGGTGTCAGGGAGAGCAGGATCTAATGAGAATCATAGAAACACTTGAAAGCTTTTTAACTCCATCCAGGATTTGCAGGAGCTGTTGATAGGAAACAGTAGTGACCCAACTGACAGTTGAAGAGATGAAAGGAAGCCCTTCGGATTAAATAAGATTTAGGAAATAAAAGGATTAGCGATACACAAAAGCTAGATTTAGGGGTTTATTTAGCCAGTGCAGTGTGGCATGATGGGATGTGGGGCATCAGAAAGGAGATGAAAGACAAAGTAAAAAGACGAATGCGGGAGGTAGTAGGGAGGCGAGGAATCAGCACAACATCTCCAAAAACCCTTCACAAATCTTCTTATAATTGAAAATGGCACAAAAAACTAGTTTTCATTAGCAATCCTGGCTTCTTTACATAGTAACAAGCAGTGTTACAATGACAAGAAACCTTCTGTGATGTGACTGTCAGCTCAAATCCGTGCCACATGAGAGGAGAGCCCACATTGTCAGCCCATCCACAGTTACAGGTCAGATGTCTGAAGAGGTAAAATCAGATTTATGTAAAAACATACTCTATTAGATTCATAATTAACTGTGCGTTCAAGTAGGGGCTGCTGAAGGACTCTTCTTGTTTAAGAGATCTCCATTTGCAGGTCTCTAGTGAATTTGGTGTTAGGCACAGAAATGAGAGGTGAGCACGTGTCGGTGGAGCCAAGAGGACAGAGCGCCTCCAGCAAGCAGCTGCCATGGGACTACTTCATTCTGTAGCTGAAGAAATGGGACTGATGGGCTTCCAGGGCAAAACCGCTGGAATTCCAGCTGAATCATCAACAGAAGACCATTTGTACTGTTAGAGAAGTATAGAAAAAAGGATGCGGTAAAGTATTTGACTGAATGGTTGTTCGCCTAAGGACTATTCCAAGGAGTACTGAAGACAGTGGAGTGGCTACCAGGGGATTTTGGCTCAGACCTTAAGACACTGTAGTCAGGTAACTGACTACAGGTTGGTACTCTTGGTTTCTTTCAAGTGCTATGTGGAGAAAACACCACCTCCTCTGTTTCAAAGATGCTCTTACTCCAAATCTCCAGGATAGTTACGGCTTGCCTAGTCTATGAGAGGCTATCAGGGACAATAACGAATTCCACCCCCCTCCGTGTAAAGATTTTTTTTTACAATCATCGATAGTTATGACTAGATTAGAAAGGTTTATAAAGTCTGTGGGATGTTGAAATTGAAGTAATCCAGATTTTTCCTGCGAGGGTTACTGGAAGTACATTAGTGTAGAAATGTTTCTTCAGACAATATTTACTTTTCATTTGTTCTGTAATCTTACAGGAATGCTAATAGGGTTACAAAAGGATTCAAAAATTAGGGAAAGACATTATTTAGGTTTCCTGGGCATCTTTTGTTTGGCCTTGTTTTGCTATGGTACTTGATGGTTTAATCCCTTGAATGTCCCAGAGTAGTTTTTTCAGTAAACTCTGACCTGAGTAAGAAATCAAGATATAAATAACAGTTTTAAATTTTATTTACGATTGCTTTGCATCTTTTGTACTGCTCTCTGTAAAGAGATCTGCATTCCAGTTGGTTGGCTCTGGATTGAAGTGGAATCTTGACTGAAAATTCATACAGAGTGCATAAGAGGCATTCTATTTGTTCAGTAAAATGCCCTTTGTAAAAAAATCTTTGTAAAATATTTTTTTTTGCACCTAAATGAGTCCTAATTTTATGACTGTTTCAATCCAGTTGAACTTTCTTTTCCTAATAAGCTACTCATCACATTATTAATACATAAGCAATATGGTCCCCATGCAGATACAATTTTCAAATGTGCTTAGATGTCTGCTTGGATTTTCCAAAAATCCTAACTGGATGAAGTGTCTAGTTGTCTCTGACTCATGATGCCACAGAGCATGTCAGCATCTGCAAGTGCTCAGGTGCCCCTGAAATTGGGTTTTTCAAAGTTTGCCTCAGAAAACTTTCCTGGGACTCGTGGGGAACCTCCGGGGCACAGGCAATGGCAAAATCTGCCTCTCCGGAGCTGACTCACTTTTTGTCTTCCTCGCAGTCCCAGGCTCCTTGAGCACGTATTCCCACTCCCATGCAGGTGCAGCCAAGTCCAACCAGGAGGACTGTCACTCCTTGGACCACTCCAAGGGGGCACAAGCCCCTCCAGGCCTCTGAGCTCTTCAGCCTTCATTGTGCCCTTGCTTGTGAGGGCTTGAATTTACAGCCTGCACAAATGTCCTATAACAGTAAGGCTTTGTTCATACACCCGAGGAGGAGGTTAGATCTGGTTGATTTTTTCCTTCTTTTTAAAATCACAATGAATAATCAATCACCAAATGCTGTTGCAGGTGCTCAGTGATGCTTTCAGACTCTTACCCCCAGCCCCTCCTTTCCCAGAGTGGATAACCTGGCTAAGTTTAAGTACATGGGTGATTGCTTTAACCTTTATTGCAGAACATCCTGGGACACTAATTTTTACATAAGCGCATGGTTATGATTAACATTAATTCCAAACTTACTTATACTTTTTTTTTTTTTTTGTATATCATTACTGAATTGTGCATCATTACTGTATTGTGCATCATTACTGAATTTTAAAATTATATTTAATTTGATTATGCTTCTGCACTGCTGTCTTCTGTCTACGTTGCCTCTCTTCCAATTAGAGTGGATGACATGCTGAAATACTGTTGTGGTAGACTTGAAATTCCTAAAGCAGAACATACCAGAGATTTCAGAAGAACAACCCCCCTCTTTTGTTCTACAGCAGATTTTTCTGTTGTCCAAATGCGTCCCTGGTGACAGCCTTCACAAGTAAACAATTTTTTGGTCACCAGCAGCAGTGGCTTACCCAGCAGTTCCTGATTTGTGTCATACCAGTTCTCCTGCCCCAACTGCTGCTGCTGATCTAAGTGCACTGAATTGAAGAGCAAGGAGCTAACACCCCTCTCAGACACTATCCAGGATCTTTCTTTCAGCCCCCAAAATGAAACTGGCAGAGCAAGCAACAGACATTTCCATGCTAATCCCATATTATAAATAGCCACAAAGTAAGACGGCTAAGGAAATTGCATATGTTTTTTTCTTATCTCTGGCTTATTCATTCTCTAAACACACTTTTTCTCCAGGTGATACATGTGGTTTAAGCTTAGAAAACCTTACTTCACTTCTGCTGACTGGTTTTGTTAGTAGATATTATATTTGTTTTTTTTTTCCCCTTCCCTTCCCTTCCCTTCCCTTCCCTTCCCTTCCCTTCCCTTCCCTTCCCTTCCCTTCCCTTCCCTTCCCTTCCCTTCCCTTCCCTTCCCTTCCCTTCCCTTCCCTTCCCTTCCCTTCCCTTCCCTTCCCTTCCCTTCCCTTCCCTTCCCTTCCCTTCCCTTCCCTTCCCTTCCCTTCCCTTCCCTTCCCTTCCCTTCCCTTCCCTTCCCTTCCCTTCCCTTCCCTTCCCTTCCCTTCCCTTCCCTTCCCTTCCCTTCCCTTCCCTTCCCTCTTTTCCTTTTTTTTTTCTTTTTTTTTTTTTTTTCCCCACTATGGTGAGCAGCAGTGAGGTGGGATGCTGAAATCACAGCTCAGATCAGCTGGTTCCCTGTGTAAAGGCATCAAGATGAAGCGTGTTGAACTCAGACTCTCTCTTACATGAGGTCATTGTGTTGGTCGTCTCAGCCCTGTGTTCAGCTCTGATGTGAGCTGCAATATTTCTATGACCTCAGCCTGGGGATAAGCTAGTGGCCCCGGACTCAGCAGTGGTTCAACATGAATATAAACAAAGTGGAGATTTGCTTTATGCCAGACGAGGTTACTTTCAAGCATACCCACAAACTCGTAGAAAATTGATATATTTGGTTTATTGAAAATAAGTAATGGTACCAAAAGAAACAGTATTTCAGGCAAAATAATATTTAATGCTTACCAGCTCATGTACCTTGACCCTGTGATTTCAGGCTGTGGAAGAGATCAGCCTGTATCTCGGTAAATATGTATTGCCAGTTTCATTTTTTACAGATTAAAGGGTTTCTGTACTACCTATTACTGCCATTCATTTTCAACTTTTTTCCTTAAGTCACAGAGCCAGCTTTATGGGGAATTAGATCATGTGTCAAATGCATGTATAAAACTTTGGATAGATGTATTGTTATTTTTTTTTGTCCTTGAGGGTATTTATTTTGAAGTAAGTTATATATAAACTGTCAGCTGTTCTTAAATGACTAAAGCATTTAACTGCTGCATTTTGGAGAATAGATGGTTTGTCTGCAACTACTGAAGGATGGTATCCTATATTTTATATTTTCAAGCCAAAGGCAAGAGAAAATGTAAGCTTACTTAAAAGATGGTGGCATGGAAGGGACTATTTAAATGTTCCCAACTACTATTACTAGTAGATTATGCCAAACTGGGCACATCAAAGGGAGCATAGGAAGCTTCTGTGGTGGTGCAGAGGCAAGAGGAAGGATTTTTGTGTAGACAGAGATACACATGACCTGCTTTAGTAGTCAGCTCAACTCCTAGGTCTAAGTCTAAGCTGAACGTAAAGCCATAATCTTTGGAGGAAGCTCTGGCTTACTTCTCTGTGTGTCTGCATGCTGGGGGAAGCTGAGCAACATGTTCTAGAACTGCTTTGATGCTTAGCAATTGGGTTTAATTTTAGCATTTTGGTTAAGCTTCACAAAGTTACAAAGACATCCTTTGGGACTGCAGTTGTTGAAGAGTAAACTTAAAAGGCAGCTATGGAGTAGTATTAGTCTGAAAACTTCTCAAGGTTCCCTATGCATCCACTGTAAGACAAAAGACCTTTTTGGGAGCAATTCTTTCAAATAATAATGAAAAGCTATGAAGCTGTCAGTGCAACCCTTAAAATCAAGGTTGTTTTGAAATGGTAATGTGTTCATTGTAACAGGTAATGGGAACATTACATCTGGCCTTCTTCAGGATGAGTCACACGCTTTTCCTCTTCTCAGAGACTTGGCACCTCTGTGTGATGAAATCCAAATACTGGCTGTGCTTACAGGGCTGAGCAAAACACAGAGCAGATGAAGAGATACAGGTCAATATGTACATCTATAGCTGTTTGCCAAGATGACACGGATCCAGAGGAATGTTTGAATATCATCCAGAAATTGTCATTCCTGAATATACATCCTCTGAGATGACCCTAGAGAATACACACCTGGTTTTCACGTAACCAATTGCAGAAGAGATACCAGCTGAAGAGCACGGGAACACTGGAAGGTTTTCAAACAGATCAATGCTGTTGCTAAAATAACCTGGAATTTGGGGTACACTGGTCCGTATTGTTTCTTTTGCTAAAAAAAAAAAAGACACTGCCCTAAGAAATAGGACAGTACAAAATGACTTCATCTTTGCCATTTCAATGAACAGGTCTGTTCTTATTTTTTTTCCGCTTGCTTGCTTTTGTTTTTATCTTACATAAGCAATAGATAATTTTTAGCAGTGAATTCTGCAATGAATGATATTTCCTGCAACCAGCAGTCCCTTATCTGGAAGATGATGCTTATGCATAGAAACTCTGGCAGTTTCTGAGGTTAACAGTGCAAGATTCTGTCTTCCATATGGACTGACTTTAAATCGGGAGGATAAAACAATGTTTACTAAGCAAAGGTATTTCTGTTCAGGTCCTTGGGAATATTCCACTGCCTAGGACCTGCTATGGTAAAAAGTATTTGATGTTTAGTCTAAGTTTTGCTTTTCTCAGAGTTGTCATTGTTTCTAGTTGTTGCTCTTTTACTATCCTAACTTGTTATTCTTCTGCTAGCTGTTTATTTCTAACAGATGCTTATAGCCAGTTAACATATGTGCCCTCAGCCATTGCTTAGCTAAGCCGTACACACAGCAACTACTCCTTTCATTTTTCCCCCCATTTGAACCCCCTCCTTAACATTTTCTTCGGTTTCTCATGGCTTCTAATATGTCTACAGGGCTGACTGAAGTATCCTGGGACTGGCAATTTGGTTTTGAAAATATAAATAAATAAATACAAATACAATCTTTTTTTAATTAAAGCTATTTATTATTTGCAGGGCTGTAGCTCGCGGGGCCTCATTGTTTGGGAATGCTGCGTAACAAAGAGAAAGGCTGTGCACTGAGGAGCTTCTGCGAGAAATCTCTTCAAAACCGAACCGAACCGAACCGAACCGAACCAAACCAAACCAAACCAAACCAAACCAAACCAAACCACACCAAACCAAACCACACCAAACCAAACCAAACCAATCCAAACCAACAACTTACTCTGCAGCCAGGAATAGCCACTGCCAAAAATTGACTTGGTACCTGGCATCATTCAACAGGTGCGATACTTCTCTCTCTGCTTGCCTGTTTTCCTATCCCCTCTGCTGTCGTTGCCGAGTGTGATTTGTATGACTTAATTCAGCAGCTGTAGGTAGACTTGGGCTTGCCTGAGTGTGGCTGTGGCTTTATTTTGTGTTGGGAGCCTCTGCTTCTTTTCAAGCTGGCGGTAGCTGGCAGCTTGCGGTTAAAAGCAGCTGACAATGAATGCTGCTGTGCTTGAGGCGCTGCATGTGCAGAGGCAGATGAGCCCCGGATTTCTAGGCCAGCAAGCTCTGGTCTCATGCCTGGAAGGCTTCCTTTGTTGCTCCAAGGAAGACGGGGTGTCACCATACAAAGAGCAGTGGGCACCTTGTTCCAGTGAGACTTGGAGCCTGGGGATGGCTCCTCTTCTTGTGGATGGGGATGAGAATGGTGGCTGCTGTTTTGGGATGGCAGCAGTCCCTGCAGGAGATGCCTCCCTAAGTGGCTGGTGTCCATCCTGTGAGTTGAGGAAAAACAGACTGCAGATGAAAGCAAGAGTATGGTTTAAAGGGCCTTTGAAAAGAAGTATGAATAAACATCCAGAGTAGTGGAAAACACTAACCAAGGTGAGATGCTTTCCACGAACAAATTAGGGATGATTTATTCTGTCACTGACATCAGTTACATGTATGTACAGATGGATCATAGTCAGCAACAGCTCAAAGGCTTACTGTGATCCACAGGGCCACTGGAGAGACCAAGCTCTTAGGTTACATTTCCAAGCAGTCAGCTCTTGTTCTCCAAACACACCTAGGCTAAGGATCTGTGATCCTACAAATGCAGGAACCGGGCAGTCTGCATGTATAACATTTTTCCAAGAGTTTAAATGTTGCCATTGAGCAGCTCGTGTTACCTGTAATTGTTTCCTCCAATGGGAAGAACAAGGTGGGCATTCGCACCCAAGTAACACCGCTTTTCCAGCATTAAGTTGGGAAAGGAACAGGAGAATATTGAGAAGCAAAGCCGCAATTTTCTCCAGCATTTTGCTGTCTCCCTTCATTGCATGTCTGGGAGAAGCAAACAAGGTATGATGAGTTTCTGTTGGTAACAGTTTGGCAAAATTGGGATCCTTCAGCTGCAAGTGCTGGATGTAGACATGATTCTCCACATTTTGGGTCTACTGCATACACAGGGCTCTCTCTGCCTTCAGTTCCAGCACTGCTTCAGCCCTCAGTTCATTAGGTTCACTTTGTTCAGCCTGCAGCAATGTGGCTCCCAGATGTGTTTTCCGGTATTTCGTTTATAACTGTGAGGAATCTACAGCATCCAGTCACCCCTGTGTCTGCCTTTTTTTTCCTGGCATTGAAGTTCTTTGAACAGGACATTCCTATTAACATCAACAGTCAAAAATGAAATAAAACTAAAAAAACCCTGTCAGGTTTTCATTCTCACCAGGAAGATCTTTAAGGTAGAACTTCAACAAGCACTCCGGTAGAAATATTTGCTTGTATGGCTTTGAATTTTCCTCACCACTATGCTAAAACAGTTTTCAGCTAACAAGTTATATGCATTGTGTCTTTAAACTCTTCAGCTTTGTGAGTATCAGTTTCAGTGTTGGGACGTAAATGGTTTATTTATTATACCAACTTATGTAGCTTGGGAAAAAAAAAAAAAGAGCTGGAGGAAGGCTTGTATGCCTGGAAACTTGTCTGTTTCTTCCAGCTATATGGACTTGAAAGATGTTATCTCTCTTACAAATCTTGCCTTCCTTTGTAAGCATGTGGTTGGATAATTATCTTCCACTATTGCTTGGATAAATGGTTTCTAAAGAATTTGGGCACACAAAGTCATCTTTGCCAAACTGTCTAAAGATGATTTCTTAAAAGAAGTGATTTTCTCTCTAAGTTTATTTCACAGGCACACAAAAATGCTTTTTGCCATATGTATTTCTAGGCCTGTTTTTAAAGCATCCCGAATGATTTGTTATAAATTTTCACAGACATAGCAAAAAAATGCAGGCAATTGTTTTTGTCTAAGTCATTTTGAGAAGGTGTCACTATGTCTGACTTCAAAGCGCCTGGTAAATTTAGATCAGAGAGGCAATCAATTTGAAATATTAAATCATGCATAGCACAGAGCATTGGGCAAAATTAAAAAGGGAGGCTGATTAAAAGATCAGAAAAACATAGCTCAAGCAGGACTGTGGGAGTTTGATTTACTTTCTTTTTTAAACTGATTTTGTTTCACAGGATCTTCCTGTGCCTCCTGCCACCATGAGAAAAGAGCTTCAACACACTTTGCTTTTGCACTTTGCACTTGCAGACTCTCCAGCTGGCTCCTGAAGGAGATTCATGAACTCTGCATCATGCAGCTAGTCTGATCTTGCCTACACATAACTTTAATTGCAGTATATAACAATTGGTTTATACTCTTAATGCAAAGAATAACATCTCTGCCAAAAGCATCATAAATGATGAGTATTTCTCATAACCTTATCCCAGTATTTGAATCTTGACCATGCCTCAGCCTCCCCAGTTCTTGGGAAAGTGTGTTCCTCATTTTAATTCTCTGCTTTACAGACAAGCACTGTTTAATTTCTGTGGATATTAGTTGTGTTTTATCACAGTGACAATAGGGTTCAGGACAGGATGAAGAAAGGCCCCCATCCTGTCTTTTCAGAATATGCAATATTTTATATATTTCCATCAAATCCCAGACTACCTGCCACTTTTCTAATGTTAGTTATTCCAGTCTTTATTAAACTTGCTTGACAGGAGAATCCACTTCTTGGCTACACCTACCTCTTCCCTGCAATACCCTCACTGAGATGGTTACTCCTCCCCATCCTTATGAAGCGTAACATTCACTTTGCTCTTGGCTGCCCCTGAACACAGAGTTATTCTCCAAGCTATCTGCAGTGCCTCACAATCTCTTTCCTCCAACTGAAATGGTTGTCAGGACTTTGTCAGGTATAAGATTAGATTACATTTTGCCTGTCAAAGAGGTGTTTATTATGTTTTACATTTGGTTTTACCATTGTGTTCTGGTTTGCCTGACCTCGTCGTCCACCCTGGCCTGGATGAAGACCTAAATAACTATATCACCTGGCAGTTCCTTTCCCCATTTTTACAGATACTACAATATATTTGTTAAGCAATGCACCATTTCAAGGTTCTTGCTGATGACTGCTACACAGAGAATTCATCATTCAACGCTCTCTCTTGTTTTCTAGCCTCTTTCTGATCTTGTTGTAATTCTTTGCCTTTCTCTCCATAAGTATGTAATGTTTGTATGGCTCCTTGAAGAGACATCTCAGGTTGTGTCACCACTTCAGAAGGAAGCTCATTCCAGTCCCACCAATACCACTACCAATTAGAAGTGTTGTCTTCAAAAGGGCTGGAAATCCAACAGTTGTAGTTTCAGACTCACACAGATGTCAGCTGAAAAACATGTACAAAAGCTCTCTAAAAATATCTGACAAAAATTCAGTTCCAGGCTAAATAACAGCACTGTGTGGGATATACAGAACCCCAGTTTTGAAGCCTATTGGAAACCTCTTTGGGCTGAAGCTGGCATCAAGGATTCGAGGGTTTACCTGACATTTACCACCTATATCCCATCCACTTGTTATTGCTGCTCCACCACTGCTACCACAGCCTAGTGTCCCTCCCTTTGTATTTCTTTTCTCTGTGTAATTCTCTCTTCATTCTAATACAGGCAAATTTCAAAGTGAGATTTCACTCTTTTCCACTATTATTTCTATTATGAATATTTGTGAATTTTGGGGCATTTTAAAGTTTGGGATATGTCATGGCACAGTTTGATGAGATTTCTAATTCTGTAGCCTCAAACCACTATTCTGCCTTATGGGTAACATTAACCAGGCTGACTTGATCTTCTTTGAGACATTACAACCATTCTCAATCTAAATATTTTCTTTCTTTCTTTCTTTTTTTTTATTTTTTTTCTTCACATTTTTATTTGTGTGCAAAAAAAGACCAGCTCCTGTTTTTTCCTTTTTTTTTTTTTTTTGACCAGCTCCTAGTTAAGCTTTCAAGTGCTGTTAAAATCCAATGTACTCTCCAAGGTCTTGTTCTGTGTATTATAATCTCTAATCATCTACGCTTCAGTATTCACAGAAGTGCTAAAACCATTTTACCACCCCTTTGCTGGCAAGAGCACTCAGAGAGTCTTTCAAAGAATGAAACTTTTCATGAACTACAAATCCAAGACATTTGCGAGGCTTTCACAAAAACTTGGCATTTAAATGACTGTGTTAAATCCAAGAGTAATTTTCAGATCTACAGTATATAAAATTGGTCCTCTAGCTCCTTGTAAATATCAGCACAAAAGTACGACTGTGAAAAGTGTGTATCATAATTAGTAGGAGAAAATAAACTGATATTAAGTGTCACAAAACAGGTTTGCAGAGGTGAAAATGCCTCCACACTCTTGTCTTTCTTCCAGAATTGTATACAAAATTGAAAATTGGCCTCTCTTACTAAGAATTCATACATTTATGAAAATTATTATTGTAATAAAGATATCCACTCTAGAATAAAAAACCTTAACTCAGGACAAATGTTACTCCATGGAGAACAAAGCATGTCATTTTACTGTTTTTCTATACCAAATTTTCAATTTCAAATTTTGCAGAAGAAAAAAGTGGAGGAAAGCAAAGCTTTCCAAACTGAAATTGTGTAAAATGGAAATTTCACAGATTTTGTTCTCCATTTCCTCACAAGGAATACCAGTACAGTCAGACCTTACAGAAGAAATAGGGAGGTAGAGATGTAAAGGTTTTATTTATTTGTTTATTTATTTATTTATTTATTTATTCTTTTTAAAACTGGCTTTAATTTTCAGAGTGGATCCTGGTCTGGAATTTTTATTGTTTTCTAACTCACCCCATTTTCCTCCGCCCTTATTTAAAATATAAAAAATAGAGATGGAATACATTTCTGCTCTCACTTAACTGTGACGGAAGTCTTGAATAGTGTAACTCTACCCAGTGAAAACAAGCGTATATGAGATCGGACTTAAAACCTGTTTTTATTGGACGTGTACATGGCATGGGAAGAATGCATGCAAACCAGCACATTGCTGTCACTCCAGCTTTGGGTGGAGCAAACACACTGTCGCCTTCATGATCTTACATAATTGTCAACAGGGCCTTCCTTTTTCAAATCCCATGAATCTCTCTCAATCTATGAGACTGTGTAAATGCCACAGAAATCTCATTCCTGACTTTTGATCAATACCAGGTAAGAGATTTGAGCCTGTTCTTTTTTTTTTTTTTTTTTGGTGAGAATCAGATGGGTTTCTCTCAATCATAATCACAGATGCAGTGTACTCAATGCTAAAATTACAGTAAATCTCAGGGGGGATGAGAGAAGTTACTGAATGCTTATGAATTAGTTATGGTGTCTGGACGCAGCAGGTGTGAAGAGTTTGCCAGCTAATGGCTAGAGGAATTCATTCTGAGGTTGTTTCTAAATCTTGCGCTGCATTCACAGGCTGTGAGAATAAATCATTACATAAATATCTAACACCTCACATGTGCACATGATTGTTTTTATTCCTAATGCTTCAGGCATGGGGAACACTTGTGTGATTATATGCTGTGCTTCACTGAGGGGAGAAGAGGAGCTCAGTGAATTTGCCCTTGCACAGGAGTCCTTGGCAGAACAAGAGGCTGAGCCCAGTTTCCTGCACCCGGTCTGGTGTTGCAATCTCATGACCAGTGTGCTTCTCTGCAGATACTTCCCTTGCATCACTCCTACAGTGGGAATTATTCTGAAGATTTGAATGTAGCTCCCCAGTTCTGGGACTGTCATATAGGTGTCAATATACAGCTTGACATGCATTACCGTAGAGACCTGCACACCTACTTGCTTGACAGACACCTCAGAGATTCAGTCAGTCCTGGAAATTTAACCTTGCCATTCTTCCATGGATGAGAGGTGTGAGAGAAGCAATTGTACAGGTGTGACAGAAAAGAATGAAGCAGGCTCTCTCCTCAGGTAGTGTAATGTGAGCAGTTGTGGTAATTTACAGACATTTTAATCCCTTGCTGTTAATATGGTTTTGGACTGAAAGGATGAAAGATCTCCTGTTTCCTAGAGGTTGTAAGCCTAATCTCCAAAGAAGAAATTTATCCACAGCAGACAATAAGAGTAATTTAGATATTGATACCAACTTTTATCTCCCTTGAGCTTTGCAAGCTTTTATCTTAAAAAGCTTCTGAAATTTAGCAAGACGTCAAAAGAGCAGTAGCAATTTAAATTATGGTGTAGGAGCATGACAGCTCTGAAGACAGCCACAGTAAGCTCTTACTCCTATAAAAAGCATGGCAGAATATTAATCATTCTTGCAAACTGGAGTTGAGTACTTCAGACCAGTGGTATTAACCTCCAAAAGGTGAATGTTGACAGGTGTTTTCTCAGGTCCTGTTCCTCATCTCCACTGCATCAGTCTCTCCCTTAGAACACTGTATTAGAGCTGTGAGCTGTAAACATGTCATGAGCATAACATAACACCATATTACATGTAACATTTTGGAGCGTGAGCACGTCTTAACATACCACGTGAAGTTCTCATGGGGCAGCACTAGCAGGTTTAGCACATTTTCTTCATCCTCATTTCTCTTGTTTCCACAGATTTTTTTCAAAAATCTGAAATAGTAGATCACTTAAGTGAAATATGTGTCCCAGGTCTTTTGGATTTTTCTTAACCCTGTGTCTTTGGATAGCTGCAGCACTTGTGGTTTTTCTTTTTTAAACTAGGTTGCATTTCTATGGGGTGAAACACCTGTTTATTCAAGTGGGTGAACCAAGAGCGAGCATAACCCGCGGATGAGGCAGAGTTGTTTGCAAGAGCAAAGGAACTTTTAACTACCGTACATCTACAAGCCTGAAGACTCAGAGCTCCAATATAATGTTTTTGTATTTACCTAAAATAATGGCTACGTGATCTTTTGCAAGCAGATGTGAGCTTACTCTGTCTTTGCTCTGAGCTGACTAGAAGCCATAGAGCAAACTAGTATGGCACTAGGCCTAAACTAATATACCCTGCTCCTCAGCTGAACTTTATTAGCTTGGGCTTGGTGCCCTACTAACCACAGCTGTGGGATTCTTGTCAGCTAGATTATAGGCAGAACAAGCTCATGTCTCTTTATAGGTAGCACTATAGGGTTTTAGTTCTTGTGAATAATGCTAGCCTTAAAAGACTGAATGTTTCTTCTTTTGCTTCCTAGAACAAGCTATGAAGTGAGTTGCCTGCTCTTCTACCTCCATCCCATCTCTCAGCAAGCCTAAGGTGTTTTTCAGTCTTTGTGCTCTTTGTTTTGCCATCAGAAAGTCATTCTTTATGCTATTAAATAGTTTTTTTCCCTTTCCTTTGTGCTCCTTTTGTATTTAAAGAGACAGTGATTTTTCTAGCTCCAGCTTTTTCTTTTTTTAATTTCTTTTTCATTCCTGCAACAAAACAAAACAACTGTAGAAGATTATCAAAGAGCAGCTGAGGAAAGACTTGGGAATTCATGTGGAAGAAACTGATGTTCCTTTGAAACTTCTTCAAATTACTTAATCTAGATCTCTAATCTAGAAGTTGGCTTGATTGTAAGTAGAGCTTCTTGGGAATTTTCCTTTTGAAAACATACTACTGGAAACTGCCTGCTTGTTAAAAGCTGGGTTTGATTTTAACAGAAAAAAAGATTAAACGTTAGTTTTGTTGAATGTAGCGGAGTAGAGAGAGGAGAGACAAAATCTAGCCTGCTTAGCTATTGGTAGCTTGTGGTCTTGGGGAAAATAGTCCTTCTTCAGGGTCTGGTTCAATACAGTTCAAATGAAGTTGGATGGAAAACTTCAGTGAAGGTGAGAACTGATCTGCCTCTGAAAATCATAAGCACTTTTTTTTTTTAATCCTTTGTGGTGTTTGATTTTGTGAGTCATTACAGGGTCCATGGTTCATAGATTCATAGTGCTTAAGAGTAAGGGGATATACTGCTTACTGAACTGTTGGGCTTAAGTGGATTCTCCTCTCCCCTTTTTTCAGTTTCCACTTCTTCACACCCAAACACCTGCTACTGTTGAAATGGGTGCTTACCTCCTACTGCTAATCTTGAGTTTGATGAACTGGATTTTTCATAGCAAAACTTGCAATGAGTTCTTGACAGTTCTTTCTTCCTGTTTAGAGTTGCTCAAACATTTCTCTAAGCTTTCTAACTTCGAGCAGGGTGAAGGTATGAAAAGAATAATCTGTACTTTTTTTTTTCTTCCAGACTTTAACGAAAACTAGATAGAACAGGAACATGCAGAAATAAAAATTAGTTAAAAAAAAGTTCTGTTTAAAATGCTCTATTCTCTTTTTTTTTCCAGAAGTTTGATTTGTGTGACCAATATTTGTAAACTTATCATTTTACATAAACTACTATCAGTTTACAGGCACCTCTGCAACAGCAAAAAACTGTCTCCAAAATTCACTGATCTTATCACTGAGAAAATACTCTTTTTTTTTTCTTGCTCACAAATAAAAAATGGCAAAAGCTTGTCTTCCACCTTTCCGCTTTTCTGTAAAGTCATGGGATCTCCTGTTTTTTCTTGGGGCAGAATCCAGTCCTCAATGTGGAGATACGGTATAAGTTGCAGTTATGAGCTGTATGACTGTTGGATGCTATTGTGCACCAGATCAGTGAGAAAGAGGAACTGAGAATTCTGGATGCTGTCTGATACCTTGCTATTGATACTCTTTATACTGTTGTGAAGGAAATATTCCTATGGTGTATCGGAGAGTGGTGCAGTCAGAATACCTTCTCCTTTGCTGTAGAGTGGTAGCTCAGGATGAGATTGCCTTGAAACAAATAGATTTTGTTTACCATTGGAAGTGTTATTTTACTTGACTTGTATATTCATTTTTTTGTGCTAGTAGAAAGGATTTCATGACACTGGAATAGGATGGTATTTAGAAGACCACGTTTTCTGCTCACATAGATGGTATAATGATTTGCAGTGAACAACTCTGGAATTTCTAACACCTGTTTTTTATAATCCCATAGAGAAAAAGATGGATGTATTTTTATTGCTTATCCTTTGGGGGTGGGGGAGATGGAGGCCCACATAGCAGTGAGGAAAAAGCATATTCAAGGAGTTGGGAAAGCGGCTCCTTTATCTATGAAGGGCTGAAAACATGTCTTGTAACAATGCAAGATTATACTTCCCAGGCAAATGAATATATACACTTTTCTGTTTCTTCTGGACAAATATTTTATATTTTGAATGTGCTTCATTAAAGTGGGAAAGAGGTGTTGAAATCCTATTATTATTTATTTATTTATTTAGTGGGTTTTTTTTTTGAAATTCTCTATTTTCTACATGATTTTAATGTTACTCAGCTATGGGAAATAATTAGATGCGTCTAGATATACCATTTTCTTTCTCCCTTTAAGGAGCTCATTAAGTTTCTGTCATTTGCTGCTTTCACGTTGTGCTCCACTGTAGTCACCTCCATAGCAATGGAAAATAAAATCACAAACAATTTATAATTTCAAATGGAGGAAGGTTCTGATTCAATAGAATGTTAAGGGGAGCGTGACTTGGGTATCTGACAGGGGACAGAAGTAGCAACATATACCAGAGATAAACTGAGAACCAGGTTCTTCACAATCTGCTCAGAGGTGATTCCTACTTCTGCACCATTTTTCTTCTTCCCATGCTCCCTGGGTGAGATAGAAGACCAAACCAAAGATTGGTTTGAGAATATATTAAATTTAAAAGGAACATTAAGTGTAAGGCTAGCAGTCTTGGGCCTATTTGAAGTGCTGGGCTGGGATTGAGGCTCTTAGCTTGGTTCCATAAGTGCTACAGTCCCATCCTGTGTCAGTGTTCTCATGATGTAGTTGAAATTAATGAAAAGTGACTGGGTGAGAGAAATTCCATCTCTGTGGAAAAACTGCAGTACTAAAAGTTTAGTTTCATTTGTTCTCTACTAGAATAAAACAGGCACTTAAAGGTACTCCTGGGGAAAAACCCTGAATTACTTTAATCTGAGTCTTGAAAACTCTCAGCGAGCCTTGAATCTGTGATTTCTTTACTCTGAAATGTGTCTTGATAGGTCAGTTGGTTTGAGTAGCAGGAGATGGTCTTGTTCCATCTTGAAGAATGATGATTTCTGGCTCTTGCCTCTGTGAATACACTCTTTTAAACAGGAGATGGCTTTTAATTTTTTTCTATTATTAAAAATATTTGACCTCTCTCAAGTCATTTCATGGGACAGTTTAAATTAATAAAGAACCAAGCACATGCCAAACTTGCTCAATAGCTTCTTTGTTCTGAAAATAACTGTAAAATGTCTAATAATTGACCAAACTTATATGAAGCGCTGTGTTACAGGGTCAGGATAATTCACATATATACATGAACCAGAGAGATGTTTTTTCCATCTACCTTGCCTTTGATCACAGGTGTGTTCTGTCATTCCACTTCAGTAACCAAACAGATTAGCCCCTAAAATGAAAAATAGCTTGAAAGTTGATATAAAAGACCTAGTGTCCAGGCCAAAATTAAAGGAGAAGGGAGACAAGTAGTTATAAATTACTCTGGCTTAATATTGTGACACTGGCGGCACAATTTTCTACAAAGGAGATAATCTTTCCTCATTATTCAACTGCCCAATGAGGTGCACATTTCTTGCCAGAAGTAGGACAAGTCACTATAAAGAACATGTCAAGTTATAGTCTGCCAAATTAAACAAAAGCAAAAAGAAAAATATCTACTAACTGGATATCTGCAGTATGGTGACAGCTGGGTCACCTCTGTAGGCAAAGAATCTAGATTTGTGAATATTACTCAATTTTTCTTTAAGAAAAGTTAAGACAACACCCTGTCTCACCCTGAGATCACTGACCTCTGTTCTGCTGGCGGTTTCAGGGAATAGTAATCACCCAGACATTGTGTGGGTTTGCTTTCCTTCTTCTCCTGGAGGAATGGAGGGTGTTGTTGACAGCCAGCCTAGAGCCCTCCAGTCTGCCTTCTGGACCTCTCCCATGCACTGTGAGTATTGGAACTGAGTTTTTCACTTATGGTGGGATGAACATATGATGAGGCAAGAAGATCCTGAACTTACCACGCTTTTTCCCCCTCCTTTTTCATACAGCCACTTATGAAATGGCTGTTTTAACATTTATTCATCTTAGACGAGAGCTGTAAAAAAGCGGTGAATGGGTTGGCAGACTGACCCTGAGTAGATGTATTGTTCTGAAACACCTGTTAAAGAGTTCTAGCTGATGGCAGGATTGTGTCTTATCGGCATAAAAAATAAATATGACAGTATTTGTATCAAATGCACAGCAGCAGTATGTACAGAGAATAGCAATTGAACAACTAATGTGACTTTTGATATTCTCCACTGGGGTCTTTTCTACTGGTCTCAGAATACTTATGGTTTGTTTGTGTATTCTGGGCTTTAGAAATTTTCCTAAGCTAATGCTCACTGATGTGGCTATTTTAATTGAGACTGTATGCAGTGACTTGTGTTACAATACGCAAGCATTGCTAGAAATCTAAAAGGAACTTCTTGAAGCCTAGGGGTTGCTTGAAGAGCTAAAATGTACTGGCTGAGACTATTGTCAAATTGAGTTTGAAACCATTTCTAGATGCTATTGTTTGTGCTTTTCAAATTGGGTTTTGTTAAAAAATGTGCTAAAATTTTGATAAATTAAAGTAGTTCTATAATATATGAAAAGATGACAAAACACTTTCCTGTTTGTCTGTATTATGTGGGTCAGCATTGGTGCCTAAATTATAGTGTGCACTGTAAATCTCAAGGCAAACACTGGGATCAGTGTGATTTACTTAGTTGCAAACTGTCAAACTCTCCCAACTTTATATACAGTACAGGCTTTGCATATTCAGAGAAACCAGCTAGCTGCAATTCACTGTTTGCAGAAAGCAATGGTAAATCAACTTTTCAGCAAGACTAGTCCATAAATCAATGAACAGTATATTCCTTTGAGATGCTCAAACCTGCACAGGAAAGCCACTCTAAAGCCAGATTAACGGGAATCCTGATTTATGGTTGAATCAAACAGCCAAAGTCTATTTTCAGAAATCTGAAATACTAGACTTATAGAACTTATCTAGGTGACAATCTTATGGCTTGCCACTGCTGCTGTTTATTCATTTCTTGTAGATATGTAGGGGCTGAAAATATGCATTGCCATGTATATGTATATATATATTCTACGCTTGTAGGGGGCTGCTGCCATTAAACTGTAAGATACAACACCATACCTGGTACTGTAAAGGTATGCATCATTGCTCTTTTCCTTCGCTTCATCCTTTTGCTGTCATTTTTATCCCTATTATCTACTGTAGTCAATTGCTGAGCATCAAGCCTGGGACCCTTTACAAAGAAGCAGGTGATGCAGCCCTTCAGCTGGACTAAGGAACCAGTACCACTGTAGTCAGCAAATCTTATTTCCCCTTGTTGATGTGGCTGAAAGTACAAGGTATATTGTTATTGCTACGTGACCTGGCTGTCACGACCGACCATTTCACCATCCTGTGCTTCCTGCTAATCAGCTAGTGGAGAGCTGTACCGGGACTGATAACAATGTAAACGGTGTGGAGGCAAATTAAGAAGTGCTTTGAACAGACCGCATGAATGAAAATATACTGCGTTTAATTGGCAGACTCTAGTCATAGATGTGGAGGTGATGGTCAAGTTTCAGTTGGGATAAAAATACTTTTACAACAATAATACAGCTCTGAATGACATTTTAAAAAAAAAAGTACCTCCCCTTAGCTGGACAGCAGTGGTAAGTTCCCTTGCATTCCAGAGGCTAACTCACGGGAAAGATAACTTCATTTTCAGAATGCCATATGTTATATATTCCTAAGATAAATATTCCTACTCCCATTTTTTTCAGCACTTAGCTTCTCTCTGTAAAACTACCGAATTTAAGCTTCAGAGGCTGGGGGTGAGCACAGGTTGTATGATTAGCTACAACCTAGGAGGGCAGCAGGTGCCTGTCTCCACTCTGTGACAGAGGTTGTGTTGAAGTGCACTGCAGCACCCTGGTCCGAAGCATCTGGTCTGCTGATGATTTCTATAGCAGTGGCCTTACTGGTAGCATTTTTTCAAGACAGGAGCACCAAAGGTGATGCTTGTTGTGACTCACAGAACAGGAACCAGGTATGTACAACTGAAAGCATCCCTGATATAAAAACAAATAAACAAAAAAATCTAAAAGTCAAAAGCAAAACTTTGCTAATGCTACAGGAAATTATCAATAACAAATACAAAGACTGATGTAAAGGGACATTATAATGGTTTGTCCTTGATTAAAAATAATTCAGCTGTTTGAATTGTGCATAAACTGAACCAACAACACAAGGAATTACTAAAAGTAGTGTATCTCCAAGACTTAAGGTACCTTTTGCCAATTTTGTGATAAGATTAGCCGTATGTTTCAGTATTAGAAGACTATATCATATTAAAGACAAAGTTGTTAACTTTTATAAGACTTTTTTTTCCCTTCTAAAGCAGAAAAATCAAAAGAGTGCAAACCTTTTCAAAGCAAATAAAAATGACTTATGTTTTTTTCTCTGCATATTTTTACCAACTTGGAGGTAGCTTGTCTTTTAATTTATTTTAGTACCTTCTTGCTACTATTGAGCAAAAATGCTTGTTTCTTTTTGATGTGAAGCTGGTGTGTAGCCCTGCTTTTTTACTAGCTAGAAATTCTGATTTGGGACTTTGCCACCTTCATGTTTACTTAAATAGCCCTAGGCTGCAGGATGAGTTCCTCTGTCTAGACTTATAGCCTTAACCTCCCAGGGACTGACTTTAGAGGAAGCCTCTATACCTGGCATGTACATTCCTTTAGTCTTTAGAAACCTAAAATTATCTTATTTTTCTGTTCTGTTGTCATTTCTCATTTTTCCAGGTATTTGTTTATCTCTATTTTTAGCTGCCAAGGTTTCACTTTTCCTCAGGGAGGGAAGAGGAAAGCTTTCTGGGCCTGCCTGTTAATAGATATAGCCACTATTTTTTTTATTTTTTTCTCAGAAGCGTGCAAGCTGGTAAATCCGCTTACTAAGGCGTCTCACTTCAAGGCATACAGTACAGACTGTCTCCTTTCATCATGGTCTGACCTTTTCAGGAGGAGGGAAGAGCTGCCTTGTCCAGGTGAAGCACTTGTAATCAGTGGGCTGAATCTTTTATTGGCATTTTAAATGTAAATGCTATCTGACTTAGAGTTGTCTAAGTGAGGTGTCCATGCGGTTGAATGTATTGTCCTTTGCTGTCAGTTCTCAGTTTTAAGGGGATGTCCTGCTGAGGTACTTCTCACGATGCTGGATACAGGGTTTAATCCTTCTCATTGCTTTATAAAAAGTCTCCCTGAGTTCAGTTGGACTGTGTCTTAAGTGGAGGGAGGCCTATGTGACTGGAGTAAAGACCCTACAGGATATGACCCTTTCCTTCTGTTCATGCTGTTCCTTTTTTCCTTTCCTCTTTAGTAAGTGCCCATCAGTGCTAGGAGGCAGCGCAACTGACATATCCACAAAGCTGATTCACTTTTTCTGATGCTTCAGTAAACCATGAAGTTTGCTGCTCAGACTGTTTCTTGTAAAAGCACAGTGATGTGGCACAAACCTATTTGCCTGGCTGAAGGCAGGTGGAAGGAAAGTGTTGGGAAAAGCCTGTAGCTAGGCAGATTTTTTTTTTAAGGGGATGGGGGTTTCACTTCTCAAGATTTTAATGTTTTCAGACAGTATAAATACCTTGTGAAAATTAAGAGTATATTTTGTAAATTTATCTCCTGGTTGTCATGTGCACATTTTATTAGAAGCATCCTTTGACATCTTCAGGTTAATTTTTATAATTGTTTTTCTGTATAGCTTTTCTTTCTCTGCCATATTCTCTGTTACTCTTGCCAGCTTGAAAATCCCTTCTCTTTTTATTTAGATCTTGCAGAGTGGTGGGCTATCTTTGTTGTGAAGCCAAAATGCAAATGTCTTGCTGCCACTTCAATTTCTTGGCTTGAAGTGGACCATGATTTGATACAAACCAGACATACGTGGGGAAATACGAGTACAGAGGGTATTAATTAAGCTCTTGAGTGCTGCTCCTGATGATATACAGTAAATAACTGCACCTGACACCTATTGAGCACCTAAAACTGCACTAATTCTTGCACACGTAAATCCTATGCCTTGTGTGCAAAATGCATGTTGGTGGGTGAACTGGCTGCAACACAGTGGCTGTATTGCTGTCCTACCTGATCAATACCAGCATTACATACATCTGTCAGAACCACTGTCCACTCAGACGTGTTATGGAAGAAATATATGTGCTTAAGCAAGTCTGTGCTTTCCAAAATGTTGAGTTGGTGGTTGTCTAACAGCATTAGGAAGCTCATCGAGTAGCTTGTAATAATGTTTGAAAACCTGGGCCAATCTTTGATGCTGGCAACTGTGCCTAGGTTATTTACAGTGCTTGGTGTTTAACTTTTTCTGATAGAAAAAGGAAGGAAGCAGTCTGAATAAATGTGACACTCCCTTATTACTGTAACTTGGAAATTAATTTATGGTTCACTGTAAAGTCTTTCATAGTCACTGCTATTGAATGCCAAAATCTTCAAAGGATAGGCTAGTAAGGTCATGATGTTTTTAAGGAGCCTTAGTTATACAACATCCAGTTAAATTCCCAGCAGGATTTCCAAAAAGCTTAGGTACCAAATTCCCTCAGGAGTGTAATGGGATTTCGATAAGCATTAGAAGAGTTTATTCTTCGATTATTTGATTCTGCAGTATTTGTAAGTGGAGGGCTGGGTAGCAGGGCCTTGTAATACTGGACTGTGCAAACACAAAGGGACGGAGTCCTTCTTTGCTGTCACAGTAATTGAGGTACTCGGAGAATGGGTGAAGAAAGGCACAGAAAAGGAAACAAGTTGCCTGGAGTGTGGCTGATCCTCTAGCAAAGCCTGGTTCACTTCTCCATGGCCTTGACAGTGGCTTCCGGCAGGTCTAAAGGCTCTGCAGATGTTTTGCTGCTTCAGCCTAGCCCATGGGGACTGAGAAGATCAGTGCCTTTTGGCGTTGTTTACCTTGGCTATTAAAGGTATAACCTGGGCCATAATTAGATTAAAATTGTTTTTTTCCCTCTTTGGTGCTTAGTGTTTCAGCCAGGCTCATAAGACAGACAGGCCGCTTTGTTCTGTTGCTCTGTACTAGGTGACCAGACAGCACGGTGATCTGAAGCCAGCATGCCTGTTTTCTTGGTGATCATGAGGCAGTGGAGGAGCTGCCATCAGAGGAGGCTAGCAGGAGGCCTCAGCCATCCTCCTGAGTGCTCCACTGCGGAGGAGCTGTGGCTGGTGCATTGTCTCGGGCACTACAGGCCTGTGCCATGCAGGTCACTCCAGCTGTTGCATCTCAGCTTCTAATTTCAAAGCCTTTAGCTCTCCTGGAAAGGGCGGTCGCTGTTTTGCTTTTGGAGGCTAACAACCGCTACGCTTCCCCAGGAGCTTTGGAGGTCAGGCTTTCATCCGGATGCCTCCCCCACCTCTCTGTTCTGTCCTTCTTTTCCTGGAGATTGTAGAAGGCCATAAAATGCTTTGATAATTAAGCAGGGAAAATTTCCACAACCCATAAAACTTAAAAGGTAATACTAAGCTCAATTTAGCTTTTGAATGCCTTTCAAATAACTTGTATTTAACACATGGTAAAGGTGCTCAGCCAGTGCTCTTGAACAAACAAATCTCTGAGTTTGATTTTAGTGTTTTGTGTCCAGACTGGTTGTAGCTGCTCTAAGAGCATTCCTTGGTTCAGGTTTCCGTCATAAACTGCAATATGGGAACTGGCGGAGGCAAAATAAAGATCTGACCTGAAACTTTGTCCAAACCACGGACTGGACATAAATTATTCTTTTGAAACTTGAAATCATTTTTGCTGGTTTGTATAATCTTTCTCAGCCAGCACTGTGACAAACTTGGTAAAGGTTGGCACTTGCAGCAGACTTGAAGAGAGATTTGCAAGCCTGGAAATATTTGGAGAATGACCTGAAGTGTGTTTTGAGATGACAGGAGGATTTTGGTAGAAACACTGTCAGAATAGTTTGTGCAAAACTTGCAAGAAAACATTAAAAGAAGTCAGTGGTATCTTCTTCAAAATTTTGAATGCAGGACAAACTCCTGCAGAGGGTGGACTCTTTCAGATTTAAACCACTATGTTTCACATACCCCTGTCAAGGGAGGAAATGACCATCCTTAAAAATGATTTTATGTCTAGACTGTAGCTGAATGGCAAGTTGATCTTAACTTCTTTCTGTCCCATCACATTTTATGGGTAAGGTAAGGCATTTGATACATTCCACATTACGTGGGCCCATGACCATGACTCCATGTGTTGGAGTACCTGCACAGGATGAAACCAGCGTGAGCGGTTGCTGCCCCAGGGCCAATGGGGCCTAGCAGAGCTGGCTGAGGAAGCCCTAGGGAGGTAGAAGGAGCTTCAGACATTTGTCTTTCTCCTGTATGCTGAACAGCAGTGAGAACAGCAACGGAGGAACAGAGGTCTGAGATGGGGGGACAGCTTTGGAGGATTAGTGGAAAAAAGATGTGAGGCCAGGAATTCTAGATATTGAAACAGGGGAAAGACCTTGATGTTAACAAGCTTATAAGTCTTTAACAGTTGATGTCTAATGCAGCTGCAGGCCTCTGTATTTTTGTTTCACTGACCAGGTAAAATCAGGAAATGCTGGAAATTTGCAGCTGTCCAAATAAGAATTTTTTGTCCATGATAAACTTAACCAGAAAGCCCTTCCTTCCAGTAGTTCTTGTGATAACCTGTTCTGGTGATGTCCACTTAGATGTTTGCAAGGCCAAATTAAGGTGTAGCTGTTAATCTTTTAAGATTTACATTGTTTGAGACCAGGTATTCTTGGAGTCTCTTTAATATACTTCCAGTTCTAACTTGCTCCTATGGATTTTCTCATTGCAGAGCTGCCATCACATGTTCTCAGTAGAGGCCAATGTTTTTTGCAAGGTATTTGCGTACCCCTTGGTTTAGTCTTTGACTAACCTGCCTACAATAATCATTTATGCTGGAACATCCTGGCCTGATAATTCAAAGGCAAAATACAATTGCCTCTGCCTCTAAAGCTCAGTCTGCTGTTTTAGGAAAGGTTATAGCACTGTCAGGATCAGTCCTTGCAAGCTTACTGAGTTAGTAGTGTATAAATTCCAGAAAGAGTGCTCTTAACGGAAAGCGTCAATAACTCAGCATTTCATTAGATGATAATGACTTGACAAAATTGATCTGCAAGTCTGTTCATTTCCTGAAGCATTTCTAAAATTCATATTCTGAGTAACCAACTTATACTAGTTCCCTAAAATCAAACACAATGCTCTGACTAGCGCTAAACAATCAGTATGATAGTTGCACACATTTATTTATGTTTTGAAGAGGCAGGCACCGTGTTTTTGTGAACTGGCAACCGCCAACCAAATCTAGCTGTGCTTCCAGAAACTGTCAGACATTTTTAGCAGTGAATTTCAAGCAAGATGGAGATCTGGAAAGACTTTACACTGGGGAAAGTGTGTGTGTCTGTGTGTCCCCTATTTTATTTTTATTTTATTTCTAGTGAAAAATTAACAGAAATAAAGATTGTGCTTTAGAACATTCTGAAAGGCTGCAACACAAAGGAAATTTAATGCCCAGAACAACCAGCAAAGCCAGCTAGCCAAGCTGAAAGATGCCTTCTATATATGTATACACACTTATGCACAGTCATTTAGCCAGGGAGACACTTTTTCTTTAAAGACTGTTAAGTGACTTTGGGGGAAAAATGCATTGCAGATGGTATTTTTTTCTTTTTAATTAAAAAAGGGGAACTTTTTGCTGCAGTATGTTGAAGGACTGGAGGTTAAGACCTTTTACATCCTCTAATATAAGTTATTGCTCCATCTTAAAATGAACTTCATATGCTTCCAATGATCCTAGGTCATTTCCTCTAGGCAGAAATCAGCATGGTGTCTTAGAATATAAGTGTGGGTAATTAAATGTAGGGCCAGGCATAACACTGAAAATTCAGTCCTAGTTAATTTTAAGGAGCAAGATGGTAAAGAATTTAATTGAACATAATATATTTCAAAAGGTTTGGAAGTGAGTGTTGGGTAAAAAAGGAAATTGCAGTAAAACTGCATAAATTTTCTTTAAAGTCTTTTTTAATAATATCCCATAGATAGAGTAACTAAAATAAATGTACACAGGTACTTGGTTTACTTTGAGGTTTCACTTTCATATGGGAAATAACCTAAGTAACGTTGTTACTCTGATATAGGTCCCTTTTACCTTGCACTGAATACAGTGCCAAGATTCCCCTGGATTTATATGATACTAAAATAAGATTATCTTCACTTAAGTAGTTAGAAAATGTTAAGGTATTGTAGCACTAAGTTCAATAGAAAAGTTAATACCAGACTCTGTTCTGTTGGACTATTGTCTATATAATTATCTTGATAGATATTTACAGAAAAACTAGCTTCAGCCCAGGGAGGGTGACTTGTGTTTTCTTCAGTCATTGGTGGAAAATGAGATTCCCCAAGAGGTTGATTCAAAATGTCTAAACCAGGCCTTTGTTGTCAATCTCACATTCTGGAGAAAGGTATCTCCATTAGGTAAAGAGGCTTAATTTTCATTCCCCCCCCAGCTCTGCATCTACTCCTGTATCCTTGAGCAAAATGAAGAGCGGTGGTGGAACTTACCTGCCTTTCCTAAGATATTATTGTTAGTATAATTGTCAATACATACGTCTTCTAATGTTATGAATTTTCTTGAAGTGCCACAAATGTGTTTATTGTGTTCATTGGTTATAAACATTACATGTCTCCACTGATATTCAGACAAAAAAAAGCCAACAGAACAACAAAAAAGAAATGCAGCTCAGATGTCGCTTTACACTTTTCAGCTGAGTGTTTTCATCTGCTGAAAGCATAAACAGAGGGGGTCATTGAACAGAATTTCAGTACCACTCATCTTTGATTAAAATCTTTGCTTAATTTTTTTAAAGTTTTCTTAATCTATGAAAGATTTTGTGGAACTTTAAAATTTAAATACAAAAGTACCATATTCCAAGGTACTGAAGGGTCACTATCTCTCTAATTATCATGCAATCAGACATCTTTGCCTAATTCACTAGTAGAACCATACAAGTGAATATATTCTTTAACATATAAATTAAATTAGAAGGAATTTAACAAAAGACTAGAGAAGGATGTTGTTAATTAAGCTTCCTTGCAGTACTTACAAATATATTCTGTAAAAGAAGCCTCATTAATGTCTGCAGTGTAACAAACTTTTCATTTAATAAGCTGTTGAATTAGAAATTTTCCAGAATGAAAATGTCGAGTATTAGATAATTGGAGCATAAAATATTGTCTGCTGCTGTGGCTCTGATCTCGTCTTGGCTCTGCTCCACAGTTTGAGAGAGATTCCACGTTTATGGCATGCTCGAGACACGGTAACGTTACAAGCTGTGCTCTGAGCAACAGAAACATTAAGAAATCCTTCTTCTGTCTGAGACTAAAATGTGTTTGATTTGTCAGGGAGACTGAAATCAAGATGCATGTGATAATGGAGGAGAACAGACGAAATGATATGCCAATAAGGATAAACAGTTACAGGTTTGAAGCTGCACTGCTGTTGCTCCAAGAGCGCTCAGAGCTGAGATTATTGTGTTGCAGAAGCATAATACTGCAACAGTGTAGAAGAAAAACGTATCGCTATCAGTTCAAATAAATCATCTGGGTGGAGGAATAATTTTAGTCATTTTTCAAGTGATGTTATCTTCCCAGCCTCTCTCATCTCTTATAGAAAAGCAGGATGGAGTGTTGAGATATGTAGCTCCCAGGCTGCATGCCTCAGACCACAGATCTGAAAAATTGACAGCTGTGCCGCCTATCTGCTCAGCACAGAGAAACTGCTGGGTGGGTGGAATTTGCAGGTCCCTCTTCAGTCTGTTTTTGAACAAAACTCCTTTTAAGATTGCATGTTTTGGACAAGCAAGAACAGCAGGAACTTTTGAGTTTGGTCCAGTGACATGCAAGTGCTTTGGAAATGCTATGTGTTTTATAGGATCCTGTGAAATTATGGGAAAGGCATAAAAGGACACCAAACGCTTAGATGGAATATGTAGAGAACAAGAAGATTCAAGCTTCTGAGACATTTGGAGACTAATTTTAAATCTGGAATTAGGTTTTGAAAACCTAACAATATCTGGGGGTATTTTAGTTCACTGTATTTTTTTTCTTTTTCTTCTCTTCTTGTTTCTTTTGCTTTTCAACAGCCCAGGTTTGGTGGCAGACACCTAGAAATAGTACACACTCGTAACAAAACCCCAGAGTTCTATAACTGATGAACATTTGTTTTATGATGTGCTCCTTGAGATTCACCTGAGCAAGACAGATTTGTGTGCATCTCATTGTTTTCTTTTGTATGCATACAAATAATTATAAATACTACAGATGGGTTAGGCAGGTTGGAACAGCTAGAAATCCTCTGGCAAAGTGTTCTGGTCAGTCTACAATTACAAGAGAAAATACCTGAGTCATCAGCTTAATTAAAGTACTAGTAGATCTTTCATTTGTCTCATCTTTTCTGTTTTGCTGGCTGAACTGAAGCAATGAGACCTTGGAGTGCATGCTCAGCCTGAGTCCTTATTTTCCTAAAGCCAAAATCTAGACTCTTACAAGGATCACTGTAGTCATTGCTCCTCCTAACTGGTCTCCAATGGAAAAAAAAAATTGTCTGTGTATGAGTCTGGGAACTAAGCTTATTTTGATAAAGATTTTGAGAAAATGACTGATGATGCTTGGCACTCTTTGCATGCTTCATGCATAGCAAAGTCCTTTTGTACTGAGGCTTTACTTTGTTTCTCCGGTATCTTTTTCAATGATGCCAATGCAAACTTTAGAATGCTGGGAAACTAAAACTGGTATCATCCACTCATGCTTGCTTGGTTTGATAGCCCTACACTTTGGATGACTAGTAATGCTAAGGCATCTTCTCCTGAATAAAGAGTTACATGAAACAATGTGGTCAACAGCAAATGATCAATCAGTCTTGTGCAGGTAGAACCTACAAGTCTGTAAGAACTTACAAATTTGGAGTTTTTACCTATATGTATATATGTACATATACATATGTGTTTATATGAAGTATTTGATATACATATAAGTATATATAGCGCATATATATATAACTTGGTTCATACTCCGGAAAGCTTGATGTTTAGATCAAATGTTCTAACATAAGCTTTGAATTTACTCTCTCTGGTTATTTAAGTGTGATTTTATCACTTCTGGGTTTAGTGAGATTCATTAAAAACAAAAGCAACAACAAAATGTTTTTAGTGTCAGGAAGCGTTTAGCGTAATTTGAACATACCTATTTAATTTTATTAGCACTAGCTATATTCCTCTTGATTCTATTGAAAGGCTATACAGTTCTGATTGGGAATTTGTAGAAGCACCTGGCTTGTTATTTATGCTGCACCGTGTCCCCCCCCCCCCCCCCCTTTTTATAACTCTATCCCTTTTGTTTCAGTTCCAGTAATCCCAGATGTTCTGATTGTTTTGTAAACAAGGATTGCAAAATCCAGTGCTCATAAATAGAGATCACGCAAGTAACAAAACTGATCTTAACCTTTTCTAAAGTTTTGGACCAAACTGAATCTGAATTTTGATTCAGACTCCTAAGAATCAAGAGAGGGAGAATATACATGGATATGGAATAACTGGGGTTCTCACCAGCTCTGTTCAGAAAGTATTCTAAGTGACTGTGGGTTTTGGTTCTATCTAATTTCATTCTGAAATTAAGAGCTCTGCATTCTGAGAGTTGAATTGAAAAAACATAATAGAAAGCTTATGAGAAATTTGGTATGTAAAACAAATTCTTCACTAATTTTTCTTTGCTGGGAGGTGGGGAAGAGGAGGAAGAAATTAAAACCTACAAAATGATCATGCAGTGCTTCAGAAGACAATTGAAACTCTGGCTTTAATAAAACCCTTATTAAAATTGTTAAAATTTGTTAAACAAAACAATTTATTTTTCAATTTAATAATTTAAATTTATTTTTGTTTGGTTTAACTTAATTTTTTTTAAAGTTACATTAGCTTAAAAAAATTTTGCCTTGGTGTGTGTGTGTGTGTAGGAATCTAGAACATTAATAGCACCTTTAATTCATCCTGGTAATATTCCCCTGGAGAAGTCTGGATAATGCTATGCAAATTTCTCCATTATAATAATGCTTGTTGAGATCGTGAATGTGTGCTACTTTAATGCTGGCCACGTATCTGGGATGTTGGTATTCTGGATAGCTAACTGTCCAGACAAGTATCAAAAATAAAATGGTCTCAGGTTGTGCCAGGGGAGGTTTAGGTTGGAAATGAGGAGGCGTTTCTTCTCAGAAAGAGCAGTCAGGCATTGGAGTGGGTTGCCCAGGGAGGTGGTGGAGTCACCGTCCCTGGGGGTATTCAAGGAAAGGTTGGACGTGGTGCTTAGGGACATGGTCTAGTGGGTGACATTGGTGGTAGAGTGATGGTTGGACCAGATGATCTTGAAGGTCTCTTCCAACCTTAACAATTCTATCATTCTATCAATTATTCAGTTTTCAGGTTTTAAGTTACAATAGTTACCTCCAAAATGAGGTGAACAGTGCTGAATTGCCAGCCTCGTTCTGCAGAATCTCCTTCATTAACAAATCTGAAAGTAGCATGACAGAACTGCCTGCAGTTAATTGTAATGCCAGAGGATAATTCAGGTTGGTTTCAACCCCCGCTTGCTGCCTAAAGCCAGGTCAGATCTGAGGTCAGTTCTGGTTTCTCAGGCATATGGTCTTGAAAACGTCTAGGTATGGAGACTGCACATTATGGTTTTGGGGGGAGCAGCGTTTTCACGTGTTGAGCAGACACCGCCTTTGATTGCGTTCCTCTCAGCAGTTCCCTTAGGGACATAGACAACTGGAAACACGACAGATATGAGGAGACTGGTCCCGATTCCCAGCTCCTGAGGTGGAGGGTAAAGTGAGGGAGCTGACTGTAGGTTTTGAGTCTTATAAGCTATGCAACTGCAACCCTGGGGCCATCCACAAACCTGGGTCATCATCATGAGAGACACAACTCTAAATCAGTGGAGTGGCTCACAGTGGTATTTTTGTTTTATTATTATTATTCTTTATTTTCCTCTGTTAAGGCCTGTATTGTACATAGTGCACTTGAGAGACAACTATTTAGGGAATGAATGGAAATATCCTCTTCAAATGCTGTGTTAAGAATGGGGTAAGAAGGGTGTTGATGAATGCAGATGTGCATGAGCCATCTGCTGCTGCTGCCCAGGAAGGGATGCTGCAGGTCTGGGGTAGCCAGAGGGCAAGCAGGGAAAGGGCCCGGTCCCAAGAACTGCCCTGTCACACCATGGCCCTTCTGACTTTCCCTTCATTGTGTGTTGAACGTGTCCTTGTACTGCTCCTGTAAGTGTTTGCAGCTTTTCACTGTTTCCCCAAATGTAAGAAATGTTAAAAGTGATTAGCTGGGGTATAATAACGAACTGTTTGAAATCTTCCCTATGATGTGTTTGATTTCTTCTTTAATCAAAGCTGGATTCATAAGTTGATAATTGCTGTGAAGCCTGGATCATACAATTGCATCAGCTCTAGGTTTTTCTTAAAAATAAAAGTGTTTCTTGAAAACCGTGATAAAATATTCCCAGTGTGATTTAATCTATCCCAGTTCTATTCAGGACTGAAGTTTTAGCACTTTTGGATTCAAATGCCAACATGTATGCCTTATCTCTTACACCAATCCACATTTTTCTTCCTTTTTTTTTTTAAAATTTATTTTTGAATAGCCTAACTGAAGTTACTTCTGTTCAGCCCACCCCTCTTTGTGGAGCAAAGGGTATATGCGACCTATGGAGCTGAGCAAATGCAAAAGTGACAGCTAGCATTTTAGGCAAATATTTGAACAGGGCACTGAATAATCTGGAAATATGAATTTCTTATACATTCTGCTTTTGGTATAATTTGAAAATTTGTGATCTTTTTATTGTCAGCTTGAACTGAAACATTTGAAATGTCTGATACTTTCTGGCAAACATGCATCTAAAATTTTGTTGTTTTGATTTTTCTCTTGTTGCTTTTGGATTCTCAAAGGTGAGGAATCATGTTCCTTAACAAGGTAGGATACCATTCAGTTTGAGAGTGACGTGATGGTGCTCTTAGGCTATGTCTACTGCATCCCTATTGAGCACTCTCCACTCTGTACAGTTTTATGAATGGGTCAGAATGCGATAAGCTCCAGGTTGATCCACATCTTTACACAAAATGCTTTATAGGAAAGCTGGGGACAGACCAGCTGATGTGTTTAACCATATATTATGCTGCCAAAGAGTCTATTAGCAGCATTCTGGCTCTCTAGATGTCCTCAAGCACGTGGTCTTTCCATGGTTCCAGGAAAAATCTTCAGATCACGCATTTGACTTTTGCTCCCATATTTGTTGTCTGTATGGAAAGTAAGCTTGTCACCAGGAACAGCCCTTGGAGACCACTCAAAAAGCGATAAAGACATTTCTATATAGTGCCCAGATAGTTATTGAAAAAGCTTACAGGGAATTCATTCATGCAATGAATAAATGCATCAGACAACACTGTAGTTTCTGCCCAATAATGGACACAGCTGTGGCTTTCATTCAGCAGTTTCTGGCAGACACTGCAGTGTACCATAAATTGTTATTCAATAGAGAAGAATTTGGCATATGAAGTAAGGTGAGCAATTTTATAGCATTATCCAGAATGGATTTCCTAGTGTATGACATACTCCCTTAAGAATGTTCCCCAAAAGGCTGCTGCAATTTTTCCCTTAGTAAATTTTCTGTGGTAGGGTCTGTTCATTTTCAGAGATATTTATCTTCACAAGCAACTTCAAAACCCTATAAAAATCTAGTTGTTTACATAGATAATGCTCTGGAGTGGTCCAAATTATACTGAGAGATTAATTTGCATTTAGATTGTGCCTTTCCAATAGCTCAGAAACACTTTACAAATGCAAGTTAGGGTTCACATTATGGCAGTAGAAACCTCTATTGCAATTTTTTGGTGTAGACAAAATTAGCAATGCTGTGACCTGAGAGGCCCTACTTCCAACTGCCTTCAAGCTGCGCAGTAGAAATTCTGTCCATTCTAAAACAAAAGTCATTGATGCTGATCAAAATAGATTGTTTTTGCAGTATGTTGATCTGGTGGCCATTTTGTTGAAAAGATGACATTGTGGTGCCAGCAAGTATAAAGCTATTATAACTGACTGAGCCTTTCTTGCATTTGTAATTTAATGTGAAGAGATGCTGTTTAAGTGATAACTTACGGCTAATATTTTCCACACTGGTATTCATTTTATCATGGAGACCGTGTCAACAGTGTCAAGCACTGCCTGTAGTAATATTCTGAGACTTTTTTTAAAGCGCTTTTTCTTTGGAATATAGTGTGTGCAATGTAACACATTGCAATGAGGAACTGTTGGTACTGTGGTCTCACTTGGGGAACTCCACTTATTAGGCCGTAAAAAGGAGATACGGAACAAGTTATCTGATAATTAATGGAACAGCTGAGAAAAACAAAGAAATGCTTTGTATTTTCCTGGTTTTAGCAAGATGAAAAATAGAATCACTGAAGAAAACTGGTTCTTGTCACACTCTTACCTTTCCTGAAAGAAGAAATATGCAATATTTTTAAAGCTTTGGAGAGTCTTTATATAATTCTTAAGAGCTTTTGTAATTTCACGTACGTATTGGGCCTAAGTCAGGTTTGGAGTGTTCCCAGTGCCAGTTCAACATGGCCCAAATCATACGATATACTCTCAGGCTAGTGTGAGATCTGGATAAACAGTGGATGAAAAATACGCTTGGAAGAGCTTGGTTGCTGTTTGATTGTATGCTATTTTAATTTCTTTTTACCCTTTCTCCTCCCCTTATTTCAGTAGCTCCTCCAGGGATATCTTGTGGTCACGTTTAATTTATGTTTATGTCTGGAAAGGGACTTGTACTTGTACCTGACCAGAATCACCAAGTAGAGAGCTGAAAATGTGCCGTGACCCTGCACTGACCAGCTATGCAGTATACCTGGACTACGTCAGTGGAAAAAACGTGCCACGCACATGCTGGTGAAAATCTGCTCTTCAGCATAAATACCATTACAGTGGGCTAGTGGAAAGAGAATATTGTCCTCTCCCTGATGATGGCCAGTACCAGGTGCCAGTGGAAAAATGTACTAGTAGGGCAGTTAAGCAGCAATATTTTCCCATATTTTATTTTCATGGCTTCTGGAAAACTGTCATTAAAGTCCTTCTTGAGCTGGAGGCTCCTTTACTGTTGTGTTTAAACATCTTTGATGGACTTCTCTGCATATTTGTCTGCTTTTGGGCCCCTTTTGCTTTTAGCCCCTGTAATAGTATGTTGTAAACAGTTCTGTGATTTTGTCATCTACTGTGTGAAAAAGGACTTTCAGCAGCTTGTGTTAAATCTGTTATCTGGTGGCATCGTGTGAAGTTTAACATTTCGCTGTTCACATTCTCCATGCCCTTCAGAAATTGCAGATCTCTATCATGTCTGTCACTTATTGCCTCTTTTTCAGCCTGAGGAGATCTGGCTAATTTCATTTTTTTTCCCCTCATGGAATGACTCTATAACTCTCCCTATCCTATTGCTTTTTTCTTTACCGTCTCTGTTCTAATATATCTCCTTTCAGTGACCAGGTCTGCCCATGCCATTCAAGGGGCAGACCCATCACAGATTTATGATACTAAAAACATGATAATATTTTATTTTTTAATTTCTCTATTCTTTTCCTATAAGATTGGTAGCTTCTAATATGTTATTTTTTTTAAAGGTCTGCTTTTGTTATATATTCCCAGTTTCCCTGATCTATCTTGAATGATAATTGACATAAACCTTACCATTCTCCTTATATAGTTAAGGTTATTCTAACTGGTATGTGTTAGTCTACATTTAATGGTGTGAATTACTACCTGACATCTTATTGTCCAGTCATTCAGAGATGTTTTTGTAACTTTCTGCAGTACATTTTAATTTATATGAATCAGAGAAATTTTGTGTTACGAACAATCTCTGTTCACTATTCAGCCTCTGTTACAGATCTGTTATGGCTAGGTTGAGAAATGAAGTTAATGGAGCAGATACTTCTTTGAGAGCTGGTTGTTTCTTTCCTTTTTTAAAGTTACTATTTAATAGTTAAATATATCTTTCTCCTCTTTCCATGACAGCCTAGCTTCCTTATAGCTTCTTTATGTCTCCCAATCTGCTAAAGCCTATTGGGAATCCAAATATATTAGCAAGTGAATCATCCCATTCACATGTTTATTGGTGTATTCAGAGAAGTGCAATGCATCTAGGAGGTATGACAGCCCTCTATAAAGTCTACTTGTTTCTTCTCTGTTATGAGATATTTATGGGTATACCTACTATGAATGTTCCAAGCAATCTACCTGACACAGAAGCTTGACTAATGATCTTGAGTATGTCCTTGCTCCTGAGACCTGTTCAGTAAGTTTTGTCACTTGTGCAGCCTTCCATTTTTCTAGGCTGGAAGCTCTTAGAAGTCATTGAAGTGATAAAAGGCATAGTTAGGATTTTGTACATTGGTTCCTCTAGGACTGCTGGGTGAGTGGCATCTGATCTTGGAGATTTGCTGCTGTTTTATTTACCTAATATAATCCCCCCACACCCCCAAACAACAAGAGAACAAAACAAAAACCAGATATTTCAATCTTGTTTCACACAAAAAATGTTCTCTGAGCTTTTTCATTATAAACACCAGCACAAATCAATAATTTCGCTTTTCTGATAGTCTTATCTTCCTTGAACTCTCCTTTTATATCTCTGTCATGTGTTAGTAACACAGATTCTGACAAAGCTCTTGCTGCTTTTGTGTTTGCAAGACTTTTGTGATTAATTGGGATGCCTGTGGCAAGATGTTCTTCAAAATGTTTTCTGATTTATAATGTTTTTGCATTTCACATACAAACTTTTGTACACTATATGTTCTTCACTTGGACATGACCTCTGCTTCTCATTTATGTCTTTCTACTTGTAAGAGCCTTCTTTAGCCTGGCATTTATCAATGCTAGATTTTTTTTTTTTCTGTCCCCATATGAAACTTTTAAAGAGGTGGTACGCATTTACTTTGAAACACTAGTAAAATATTTTTAGATGGTCTCCTAGCTGACTTCAGCTGCTTTAACCTTTTGGCAACTTATCTTATTTTCCTTTAACTAACATCTCTTACTTTTATGTAGTTTCTTAGATGATACTACAGTGGATTTTTCCCCTTATTCCTACATGGATCTTGAATTTGAGTATGTTGTGATAAATTTTGAGCCAATGGATTTCTTAGAACTAGGTCAAGAAATGAAATTTTTTCTTCTTTCAGGTCTTTGACCGGTTGCTTCATGAGGCAGCCATTTATACCATGTAAAAATAAAAACAGTTGACTAACTTTTAGTCCCACAACCCGTTGTGTCACTCTTCTGGTTTGCAAGGAAGTAACTGAAATCTCTTGTGATTATTACCTTGGGTTTCCCCTCACAACTTTTGTAACAGGCCTTAGAATGTCCCAGGCACCTTTTAATCCAGAGGGATTCTGTAGCTGAGGCATCCACTTTTTATTTGCCTCTTGGATGATTCCAAGCTTACTTTATATCTTTCTTCCATCAGTACAACAACATTGGTCTCGTTTGGGTGATTTGTGTCCTGATTCCACTTATTTATCATCCTTCAGTTAAGATTTGGAGATGATTTGGAAGGGATTTTAGTCTAGGTCTGATTGCCTAATTTCATACATTGAACTCAGATGAATCTTTGTTTACTAATATTGTTTTTCATAGTTTCTTCCCTGGGTTTCATTGCCTTTATCCCATACCTTCTTTCAGTGTCTTTTGGCAGAGGCTGTTATAGCAGTCCACAATTATTATGTGAATCACATACCTTAAGGAGATCTAGTTAATCAGACAAGGAGCTGCAGTGAGCTTGAGAAGGGAAGACAAAGAGAGAGATACTACATGGAAGGAAGAAAAGGGAAAGAAGTTTAGCAGCTCCTCTTCCACCTTCCAATCATCCTCTGGTGATGAGCTGAATTCCCAGGACTCAGAGCAGAAGAGGCCTGCACAAATCACGAGAAGACAGACCATGCCAGTCCCATCTTGAAGAGCTGCTTACTTAATGGTTTGATGTGGTTTTAATCCCATGCCATAAAAGCATTAGGGACTCCATGGACTGTTGTCTATGTTTTTGTCTATGTTTGTGTATGTTTTTAGGGAGAGAGACCATCTGAATGTCTCAGCGGGGGAGAACAATCATGAAAGGCCATAGCAGCCTGGAAAAACCACTAATTACAATATATTCCTAAAAACATGTTAGAGCTTTCTTTCATTCTTTCTTTTTTTTTCGTTTTCTTTTTTTCTTCCTCCTCCTCCTCCTCGATTCCTCTTTCCCAGGGGTGGCTTCAACATTTCATTTTCTTGTTCTGTTGTCAAGCCAAGATTTTGAGAAAGTTTTTCTAATTTTCTATTGATTAGAAATTTTGGGTCCAGCACCCCTCATAGCCAGCTCTGGTGAACATTGAAGAGAGAAACTTACTGGTTGGCATAGTTAAGGTTTGGAAGGCTTTGAGGATGTAAAGAGAAGTATTGCATCTGAAATCAGTGTAATATAGGTAATGGTAAGACTATTAATATGTACATTTACTGTTGCTACAGATCATCATGTTAGGACAGTGACACAACCAAAACTGGGGAAGGATGAGGGTTTTGTCTTTATTGTTCATTTCCCAATTTTCATCCACATTGATGACCTACAGCAGCGAAAATCTGCCCATCTGAGGGGAATATATTATACACAAAGAAAAAGAAACAAAAAAAATGAGATACTTAATTACTTTCTCATTCAGATTAAAAGGTATTGCCATCTGCCTTGAGCAACCACCCCTTTCCCAGCACAACACATGACACAGGCCTGCACAAAAGCTACAGAATTGGAGCAGTCAGAGCAAGCATGTTTTATTCCGTGATCCCACAAAGTTATCTTATGATTACAAAGCCTCTTAATTTTGTTTCAAAGTTTGTTATAAACTGGACTTTGAAATGAATGAGGGTTTTCATTAAGTCTCTAGACTAGCTTACACTGTCATTAGAAGTCAGTGCTAATATCTGTTCATCACAGCAGATGCAGTAATAATCTTTCCTCTTTTGGCTACTTTTTAGCTGAAATGTGTTGATTACTTAATTACTTAAGTAATTGATTACCAATTATTTAAGTCCATAATTTCCCATGATAATGATAAACTCACAGAAGGAGTTACATTGTGGGTAAAATAACACCTCCTGCTATTTCAGAATTCGAGCTATTTCTATGAGAAATATTAATATATATTAAAATCAAGGTGTGTGGGATGGTTTTACAATGTCTTGGATCTGATCCCCACTTGATATTAGCTGAGCTATGAGAGGGTTAACAGAAACTTAAAACAATGAAGTGGTGACTCTTCTGCAGGTCACTGTGGTCACAGGCACCCAGGCTCATGGAGTCAGTAGTGTAATCACTGGTAAGCTAGCATTCACTCTGTTGTGAACTGAATGGAAATCTTCCAGTGTTCAGTAATAATATTTACATATTCATTATTATTATTATTATTATTGTTTTTTCTCTTACGAGGGTTAATCTGGGCAAAATAGTATGCAGGAATTATTTTTAATGGGTTTTACCCCTTCTGCTCTTTACCCCTTCTGCTCTTTTTTTCTGCTCTTTTTTGCACCTTTTCTTTGGCCTCAATGCTGTCAACACATTTTAGTTTTGTTCTTTAAAAATATGTTTGCTATTATAAGTTAATTGTGGAAAAATGTACATTCTTAGCAGAATATGTAAAATATGAAGACCAAGATGTTTTTATTCTGTTGTGCATTAAAGGTACACTTCCATTCTGTGATCATCCTCATTTCGCTCATAAAATCAACTGTTGATATGAGCTATCACAAATCTGCATTTAATTTTCTGGGTGCACACCATTTTCCTCCTGTTTCGCTCAAAATATGTGTACAAAATGAGCTCAGAAAGTATAGGAATGCTATTGAGGAGAACAAATTGGGTTAATATTTGAATCTGTTGTTGAAAACTTTAGGTCACTTCAAGTCATGAGTGATGGTGTGTGGGGTAAGATGACTAATGACATCTTTCTCCAGTAACTCTCTCTTCCTGCCCCTGATTTGCTTTTCTGGTTGAGAAGAAAAACAGTATATTTCAGAGGGGAGACCAGTCTGACTGGATCTGAGAGACCACTGTAACTCTGAAGAATGGCGGTACCAGACGGGACAAAGGTCTGTCTCCCCCAGTGTTGTCTCTATCACTGACAATAAACAGGAAAACCAGGATGAGTACGCACAGGCCAAATATTTTTAATATTACTTCCCCACCACCAAATCTGATCCCAGCCTCTATTTCCAGCTCAGGGACCTACTGATCCTGTCACGATTTGTCTGTTTAGTAGCTCTGCATGGATCTTTTTGGCCCCTTCTTCCCATGAACTTGTGCAAGCTTGCATTCACAACATCCTTCAACAGTGACGGCCTTACCACTGGCTGCATGAAAAGCCATCACCTGACTGTTTGAACTTGGTTCCTACTAGCTTCATCTGAGCACATGTTGCTTGTGCCTGGGACAGAGTGGACTGTAGATCTGCCTCCAGCCTTTCCACACCCTTTGTGATTTCGTAGTCCTTGGCTAGAGATGCTCTAAGTCCTCCCTCTTCCAGAACAAAGAGGCTCAGACTCCTGGCTTGTTCATCATATGGAAGCCCTTCCACACCCCTTGTCAGCTTCCCTGCACCTCTTTGAACAGTTTCCAGTTTAAACTGTGTTCTCCTCCTCTCCAAAAGGATGGCATGCAATCTGAAAGGTATATGAGAACCATGGCTTGATACAACTGCACCAAAATAATCTTGCTTTGTTCTCTTTTCTTTTTCTGATTACTCTTGACATTTTCACTATGCTTTTATGGAACCATCTATCATAACACCAAGGTCTTGCTCCAGTGGTAACTGTTAGCTCAGAAACCATCACTGTTTATGCAGAGCTAGGATTGTTTTTCCCCACATGCATCACTTTATGTTTATGCACAATGAATTTCAGCTGCTGTTTTATTGCCCAGCCATTCAGTCTCATCGGGCCCTTCTGTAATACTTCACAGTCTGATCACGTTCTTAGTCTTCTGCATAACTTAGTGTCATCATCAGTCTTTACCTCATGCCTTATCCATTTTTCTAATAATGCCTGAATATATTAAATAGCTCATTTCTCAGCACCAGTGCCAGTAAAACTGAACTGGTGACCTCCCTCCCTCTGTTGTGAAAACTGACTACTCATACCCTGTTTCCTATTTTCAGTTAATTTATTCATGCAAGGACTCTCCTTATCCTATAGTCAGTTTCCTCTGCCACCCTTAGCTAACAGACTGTAGAAATCTCAGTCTGTAGATTCCCTTTGGTGAACGTGAACGTTACCTCCAGGGTGTCCATCTGTTGCCTGTGCCACTGATATTCCAGCAGATCACCACCACATGTCTTTTCCCATGCTTCCTCAGACCCTGTTCAGGTTTCCGGTGAAATCCACCACCTTTCTGCTTGTAATGCAAGCTCCCCTGTGGCCCTCTCCAGGGTCATGCACCCTGTTGTTTATTTGCCTGATGATTGAGTCTTCCATTGCTACAACCTGCTTCTTCCTATCTGGTCTTTGATCTTCCCCTCACTTCAACTTCCTCTGAAGAAATCTGTCCTTGGACATAAGAATGTAGCTTCCAGGAATTTTCTGCTTGGTGAAGCTTTGTTTTGAAGTGGGAGAGGAAGGCCTCTTCTGTCGCTTCCTCTTGAGGCCCTTCCTAAGGGCCAGGTGCTGCTTGTGAGCACGCATCGAGCTGTCACTGCGAGGGCTGGCAGCGTGCAAACTGAGGTACACTGCTCTGCAGGCATACGTAGATGAGAGAGAGAAAAAACTATGGATAATTTTTTATAAAACTGTAAATAATAGGATAAAAACTAATCTACAGACTTGGGTATTTTGTGCTTCCACTTATTTCTTCTTCTGGATATAGCTTCTCTGTCTAGAAGAAAACTCCTCCTATATTTTGTACAGGAGACTTTTAAAGTCTCCTATACAGACGTGGTTCTCCATTTGTACCCATAACCTGCTAACTTTCAGCTAGCTGTAGCAGCACTTCCATTCTGTATACTCCAGCGTGAGTGACTTTTGAAACACAAAGGACTCTGATATACTTTGTCATTCAGAAGAAACCCGCATGCTTCCAGGTGCAAAAAAGACAAGCAATGTATGAATGGTAGCCTTTTCTTTCCTTCCTTTTTTGCACTAAATTTTCAAGGAGAACCTGATGGCATTGCTTCATCAGGGTTGGCTGGAATATATGCTGTAAATAATCTCATTGATTCTCAGCATAGTATATAGATTTTTTTAGAGCAGTTAAGAACAAATTGATTATTAAAATAATACCTGGGAAATCTTTTTTTTTTTTTTTTGATTCAAATTCATCATTTTAATGCTTGTATGTTGGATCAATATATATTACTGAGCAAATTTATGAAAGCCTAAGCTATGCTGGCTAATAGCTGGCGGCTGTACATTCTCTGGCCCAAACTTCTGCTGGTATGCAGCAGTGGTGATTTACAGCTTAGTTTGGATCTCTGGCATAATCACTCTAGGAAATAAAAACTAGAAATCAAGTAAGAAGATCGAGGAAATGATTTTTAATAAAATGAATTAATTATTCAGCAGGTGAGTGTATGATTTGCAGTGAAATAGCTTTGAAGTGATAAATCTCTGGATGTTCTCTGATGCCCTATGTGGGAGGTGGGGAGGAAGGAGGAGGGCAGCCAGACAGTTTGAAAAGAAGCACACATGCATGCTTCACTGTCAGCAAAGATACTCCAAGAGTTAAATATCTGAGATGAAGTTCAACTGTTCTTGACTTAACAGGAAGTGACTGTTTCTTATGAAGGCTGGAATAAAATCTAAATCATACCCAGACACAGCTCTGAGCACTGGGAGGACAGCCTCCAAGCCCTTTTTTCCTAACATGCTGCCTCATGCTGATGAGTGGCTGTGATTGTCAATGCCCTTCGTGGTTTGGAGAGCAACTCTCGGTGGCTGCTTACCCTTCTTTGAGTGCACTCTAGGCTTTTGGAGCCTTGGTGTTCTGAGACCTGGCAAACATAGGGTTTTCCGTGTTTTTTTTTTTTTATTATTATTATTAATTATTTTTATTTTATTTAGAGAGAAGGGGGGATGGGGGTCAGAGTAGCAGTCCAGCAAGCTTTGCAAGAAAGTCTCTTTGTACAAGGCCCGGTTTAAGACCCTAGCCTACTCAACTGTGCTCTGGGTTTTACAGGTGGGAAGGAGCAGGGAATGAAGCAGCTGGCCGGGTGCCACCCTGACTGGCCTTGTTCTCCAGCTCTCTGGACCTAATTAAGCAACTCCATTTCTACAGGCGATGGCAGAGTCTAATGGCAGCAAACAGAAGATAGTTAACACATGGGACATGCCTGTGATGTGGCTTTCTGGAATGAGAGATTGCAATCGCGGGAGGAGGAGAGAAAGGATGAGAAGGAGTAAGGGGAGTGGAGGGAAGGAGGTCCCTCCACAGAGACAAAAGTGGCAGACACAGGAAGGAGTTTTGTTTCCTCCCAGGAACGTTGGGAAGAGCTGGAGAGAGTTCGATTTCAAAGTCCAACAATGAAGCTATGGCATTTGTTTCCAATTCAGCAGGAATGAGTATATGGTTTGAACAATTCTTTCGAGGTTCCTGGCAAGGGGAATATAACTCTTCTCAGCTGGCTGTTTTAGGAGATCAAATGACACGAAAAAAAATCACTCAAAGCCTAGGGTATCCTTCTGGCAGCCAGAGACCATGCACATCTTCACAGATTCATTATTTGCTCTAATGTGGACCAAGAGCTGCGTGCTGTGTAGAAAACTGCTTGCTTACAAAACAATCTTATTACTGCCAGATGTTGGCTCCCTGCCTGCTTTTACATAATTCAGGCTTTTCTTTGCTCAAGATGTTACAATTTAAAGGTGCTTTAGAAGTTTTATTTTAAAAGCCTTGATAATACTTTTATCCTTATTCTTTTTGTCTCCTTGCTCAGAGTGGCTCTTCCGCCACCACATGCTGCAGTCTGGTGTATGTGGTATATGTTAACGTATATAACCAGGAACAGCAAAACTCTTTCTTAGCTCTACCTCTGGGCTGATTGAAACAAGAATAAAAATATCCCTAAGGCTGTGCTGTCTGCATCCTGGTGACTCACATATACCAAATACAATGCGCACCATTCTCCCAAATGCTGTCCTGTATAGCGTGTGTGTATATATATTTATTTATGTATATGTATTTTTAATTAGAAATTTAGGTGAGGGATTATTGTAAGTGTCCAAGAACTGAGAATAGAGGCTTAAAACAGGCAAGAGATGCCTCTCTAAGCATATTTCTCCATGCAGCTTTGCTCTCACAGGCTTCATCCTTCATCCATGGGTCAAATAACTACCAAAAAAACATCATTATAATCCCATGGTATGTTCCTTATTGGCTTTGCAGTGGTTATCCAAAGCCCCAGTGAGTAATAATTATGGGATTATTTTAGCAGGTTACTGGCAGAGTTGGAAATGGGGTGCTTCAGTTCTGACTCTGAGCTTTTTGCTTTACTTGCTTCAAGGATGGGAGTTGCAGCCACAGGTGGCTGCATGGCTTGGCTAATGCAGTCTGGCCATCTAAAACATGTGGGTCTAAGGGAGGATGATTCTCAAGGCTCCCTTTATTGCCAGTGAGGAGAACATCTTCAGATGCTTCGACACAATTGTTCGCACCTACCTAATAACTTCAGGTACCTATTTGCCTGGAAAACAGAGTATAGTCAGTCATTTCTTTTACTGTGTCATATATTTTTTACTTCCTACTCTGTCACCAGGAAGTTCAACATAGTGCAGAAAATTGTAGTAATTTGAAGGAAATAATGCAAAAATCAATAGTCTGTCTGAGATTCTCCTCCAGTTCTAGATGAGCATCAGAGTAATAAAAGTTTGAAAAGTTTAAGCCAATTATTTCACTCTGTCTTTGGAAAAACAACACTGAAAGTCACAGGATAATCCTACCAGAAGTGCAGTCATGTGAGTTGGTGATGAAATGTTCTTCTCCCCTCCCAACCCATAACCCCTTCATACTTAGGCTTTTGAATGAACCATTTTCCATGGGAAATCAGTTCCAGTGTATTTTACCATGCAAGTTCACAATTTTCCAGCACCATTAATACACTTCAAAACAATACAGAACTCTCATGCTTAGAATGAACACCATTGTAGTAACAGAATAAACAAATGATGGCAATAGTTGTAGGAAAAACAAAATGATAATAAAAAGTTATTGTCATTTGGGGACAAAGACCTAGTTAATATTTTACCTATTTAATTTTTTCCTAGATTTTATTCAGTGAAGAGGATTATTTCACAAGACACTGGTCTAAAAACATTGTGCTGATTACAGCAATAATAGCATTTTGGATAAATAAAATAAAACTTATTGTAGTGCCTATTATCAAAGTCTCTCAAGGCCACTTTGCAGACTAGATTACCAGTAAGGACTACACACACAATTAATTTCTCAGCATCTCTCTCTCCTATATATGAAAGCATAATTTTTCATCTCTGTTGGAGTCTCATGTGTAACATAAAAGTTTAAAATGTTTCTCCCACTTCAGAGTCTGAATTCATAGGCCAATATTAATTATGTGCTGTGCTGGGACTGGTATGATCAGATGTTTGATCTTTATTTGCCAGTTGGGGTAAAGACTCACTGTGTTATTCTTCCTGGAGGAGCTGGTTGGTAATAAGATCTGGTTGACATTATGCATTTTTATCTTGTTAAATACATCAATATTTGGAAATGCATTTTAGTCTGAGAATGAAAACATTGTTTTAAGACTTCATGCAAAACAAACTGCTACAGAAAATGAGGATGTATAAATAAGTGAACATTTGTTTTCAAATGCAAACATTTCAAAACATTAAATTTACAGTGTTTTAGAGTTTTTTATTTTTTTCTGTAATAAATGGAAAATTTGTCTAAGAAGTCACGAAATAGTATGCAAATAATATGAAAACAAAATTATCTTAAAATTAGATTTTTTTTTTTCTGAAATAAAGTTATGATGTTTCCCTTTTGAAAGTATTCTCACTGAAATCAATGTATAAAATTACCTCAAAATACCTCACTTCAAAGGAAAGCATTTTGAAAACATTTGGGTGAATGCAGCTGGCAAGAGCTTGTTTTCTGAGAGAGATATTGCTTAGGAATACAAGAGGCAAACACAGCCTTGTTGACTAACTGCTCTCTACTACTGAGGAACTACTGAAAGAAGTATTTTTTTTTCTTTCCGTAAACTTTCTATTTTTTCAACAGAGAAGAAAAGACATGTTGCGGCAGGCACTAGTTTGGCTGTTGCACTGCAAACACAGGAACAGAAAAATGAAGTCTGCCAGTCTTTTTTCATTCTCTCTCTCTCTTTTTTTTTTTTTTTTCCCTCCCCTCTGGGCTCACTTTTCCCTAAATCCAACTCTGCATACCAAGTGCATGTGTGTGTGCATGCACCCACATGCACAGAAAGGGAATTGCAACTCCATCATGTTATCTGGAGTGTGCATTTCCCACCAGGTGGTGCTAATGGAAGAATCTCAGCCACATTGCTAAAATTATATTTACATATATAGTTGAGACACATAATACCATTTAAGCTGGGCTGAGTACTGTCTAGCTTTGAGATTTAAACATGTTGCTTTGAGCCTGTGATATTAACATTCAGACCATGTGTTGTTACAGAAGGATGTATATGCAATGTTCTCCCATAAATGATAGTTAATCTGGCTATTCTCTGATGGAGAAACTGTGCAGAAAAAGCAGCCCTGATTTTCATAATCTCTACTTTTTTATTATTTTTTTATCTGCTTCCAAGACTGTTAAATAGTTCGTGACACTGCTTTCCAGAAGTATAGAGTAGCAGATTGAAGGAGGATGGAGGGAGACAAAGATTTCTGGGGTTTATTATTGAGTACTCATTTGACTCAAATAGATCCTTTAGTTTTACTTCATCCCCAGTCATAACATAGATATAATAATGATTAGCCATTTATAGTGTATTTGTAAGATTATGCTGTTACCGTTAGATTATTTGATGGAAGGATCTCTGGAAATGCAAAGTGTTCTCATACAGAAAAACAATCATGCTAAAACTGCAAAAGCTTGCTTTATTTTGCCATTGGAGTAAAACAATACACTGAAACATAAGCTCCTGTTCACAGGATCATTTTAAACAACATATCTGAAAAAGCCTTTAGGTTTGGAATTTTCCAGAATGATCAGCATTTTCCTGCTGTTGGAGCCAAAGGTGAATCTCCCATGAGTCAGGCAAATGCTGAGTGATTTTCAACATCCCACTCCAAATACTTGCTCAATCACTTCCCAAACCACAATAGAGCCGAAAAAAAATCACAGAATTTGTTGAGGAGAAAGACTCGATCAGCTTTCATACCCTAAAATTTACTAATTAGTGTATTTGGTTCCCAGAGATGAAAACAGAAGATACGAATGATGACACTGTGAGCTATTTTTGGTTCGTTTTGGTCCCTATGATACAGGCCAGAAACATTGCAAACACTGCTGACAATGCCTTTTCAAAAGGGAGATGTGGATTTTTTTCACTGGTGCCCCTAAGTAGCAAGCAGCCTGTGTGACGTGCAGCTTGATGGATTTGAAAGCAAAGCCTGTAATTACACTAGGTATGTCTGGGCCAGCTCCTTCCCAGTCAGGAAACTGTGGCTGGGTGCTGGATGGAGAGTCCCTGGGTAACACCGGTGCTCTCAGAGCACTCTTCACAGATGTCTGTTTCTTTACTATTTATGGGTTAATAAAGAAGGAAGAGCACCTCAAATGATAGGTAAAATGAGCAAGGATGAATATTAACAGTAGCAATTCTCTCATGCCTTATCTCTTTTTGGTGTCTTTGGAGATGGTACTGCCTTTTACAAGTCCAATTTTCTCCTAAAATACAGATCCCTGTTGAAGGCTGAAGAAATGATTGTGGATTATGGTGCAAGGTATAAAGATGTATTGCAGGTCCAAAGATTATGAATGAGAAACTGGTTATGTGATTGGTCTTCCCCAAAGAAGATGTTTACATTTTGGACATTACAGCAAAAACTAGATATCCGCTCTCCTTTAGAGTCACTTCAGGAAATGCACGTTTTCTAGAGCACAGCCCATGTTTTCTTTAGATGACCGTCTTAGGGTGAGATGAATCATAAGTCAACAGCCTACACTGGGGCTGACAAATCCCACCATTTCCACTGCTGGCTCCAAGACATATTCCAAACATGCAGATAAAAGTCACGCGTGCTGCCTCCCTCTTGGCAATGTGCAAGCTCTCCCTTGAAGAGCTGCTCATAGGGGGACATCAGGGATGGTGAATGCTCCTGGTTTTTTTTCCAGCTACTTGATGCTGGATGTCCCTATCGCTCTTCCATGCCCTGATATGTCAGGGATTTCCAGGCCACCTCAAAAAGGGTAGAATTGATAGAAAACATGTCAGTTGATGAAGACAGTTCAACGTGAGTTTAAGGAAAGGTAGCCTGAGGCTGAGAGATCCTGTCCACCAAATTATGTCCTAGCTGCTGATGCTATTTAAAACTGACACAATTTGATGTAGCTTAGGGGCACCCTGGCAGGGCTGTTTGCCCCATTCACATTCTCATGTAATAAGGGCTCCTGAAGGATTTGTCTTCCCCAGTGGAAGGCATAAACATGTAAGCAGAAGCTATCAGCGCCTGTGTGGGAGGTCCCAAAGTAATGAGGAGTCCTGCTGGTCCAGATGGTGTAGCCCTGAATCTGACAACTGCAGTGGGAATATATTCACTTTCTTTTGCTAAGATTGGAATATTTTGCTCATTAAAATTTATGATATGGTGGTTTATTCCTTTTGTTTTCTCACTAAGCAGGTTTCATTTATTTATTTAGTCATTTTTCCTGAATAGGTGTGTGTGAGAGATGCTATGCTTATTCAACGTTTAAAGAGAAAACTGACTCGAGTCAGATATATAGACAACCCTGTGGACCCTGTCTTCAATACCATAATAAGGCTCTGGCATTGGTAATAGATGTAACAAACGGACTGAAGCTGAGAGAGAGTAGAAGAAACAGAAATCACAACTCCAAACTTTTAAAGTAACACCCAGCCTGGTGATATGTGATCTATTGCTCTCAGTAGGATCTGGCTCTTAAAGATGTATTGCACTGAAGAGCTAGCATTTCCTGCTGCTGAGGAGAAAACAAATTAATCAGGGAAGCTGCTGGTGAACTGTGATGG